>NC_092781.1:19688177-20417344 GCF_047496795.1 Chiloscyllium punctatum | reverse complement strand
GAAGACCATCTGCAAGTACTCTGAGAAATTGAGTTAATGTAAATTTAAATATTTGTGTTGTTAGAACAGCATTTTTATCGAGTTGTGGTCAGAAGGTGTTTAGTTAAGAAAAGCCAGCTTGGAATTGATTATAGTTGTTGGTTCACGTTCACTATCAGAGTTAGGAAAATAAATTATTATTTTTCTTTAAATAGTGGAAATTATGAGTTCACTTTCACTCATGCACGCATTTTAACATTTAACGAGGCGAGGTAATCTTCTCTGGTTGCTTGGTTTAAATTAATACAGGGGTTCATCCTCTGTGTCGGGACAGTTTGAGCTCATCATCCAGAATTTGGGCAGGTTTGGAGGGATCCATTTTGGGATTTGGACAGGGTGAGATATATTTAGGCGGATGTGGGCCGATTTCGACAGATTAATGAACAGCTTTGAGATGGGAAAGCTCCCAGAAAATTTAATCACATTGTTCGATTACTGTGCGGGATTGTAAAATAAAATTTAGGTCAGAAAAAATTGTTTACTTTCAGATCCTTCCCATTGGTGAGACTTAAAGTGAGAGAAATGACACTTTCAGTTATTAAGTATATTCTGGGGATTGAAGAAGTGACTTTGGGAGTTTTATAAGCCGTGAGCAAGGAAAAGCTGCTACAGTTAGCAGACAGCTAGAGCTGGACTCGCCTGTGTCTCGGGAAAAAAAACGCTGTGGGTATTACCGGAATAGCTCAATATTTACATCTGCTGGAATGGCCATTTACAGCTTTGGAAATGGCAAAAATTCAATGGCAGATGAAACAGCTTGAGGTAGACGAGAAAGGTAGGGAGAAAAGGTTCTTCGGCAAAAGTGAGGAATGCATTTCCGGGAGATTAAAGCCGAGAATGTGGTGCTGGAAAAGCACAGGAGGTCAGGGAGCTTCGAAGGAGCAAGAGAATCGACGTTCCAGGCAATGAAGGGCTTAGGACGAAAATGTCAATTCTCCTACTCCTCGGATGCTACCTGACGTGCTGTGCGTTTCTAGCACCACACTCTCCACAGAAAAAATCTTAGCAAAGCAAAGACCCAGAGAGAGAAAGAGAGAAGAAATTTTCAAAATGAAAGAACAGCCATGTCAGAAGATCAAGGAAAAGAGAGAAGTTTCCCAGCTTGGCAAAATGTGAGAGAGAGGGAGAAAGAAAGAAATTGAACTTCGGAAATAGCAAAGTGAACACGAAAGTCAGTTCAGAACGATGAAACGATACGGCAAACTTAGGGCAGTGGAGAGTGATGATGAACAAGCCCATCTTAGACAAAAACATGGGAGGGATATCATATTTATAAAATAGGCTAGGCAGATGTGGTGCCCAGAGAACGCATGTGTAATGCTGATTTATAGGAAAATCAGCATTTCAGACAAAAGCCCTTCATCAGAATTCTTGATGAAGGGATTTTCCCCGAAAAATCGATGTTCCTGCTCCTTTGATGCTGACCGACCTGCTGTGCTTTTCCTTCACGACTCGAATGTTGACTCTAATCTCCAGCATCTACGTTACTCACTTTCACCTCAGACTGAATCATGCTGGAGGCAAGGCTGGTAAGATATGCGCAAGTCTATCACGCGGGTCCAGAGAGTATGCATATGCCAAACATGTTATTTTGAGTGCCTATGAATTGGTACCAGAACCATATAGACAACAGTGTATAAATATAAAGAAGGAACCAGGTCGGACTTACCTTGAGAACTCAAGAGTTAAACATGGGAATTACGATAGATGTGCAACTGAAAAATAGACAAGACACATGAGGCTGTAAGAGAGATTGTTCGGTGGGAGGAGTTTAAGAGCTCACTTCCAGAGTTGATAAGAACTTATGTGGATGAAGAGATGGTTCAAAAAGTGAGAAGAGTGTCTCGGATGGCAGATGAATATCCATTTTTGCAGACGGTAAAATTTAATTTCGAACAGGAATTTCATCCCGGGAGGGATATTAATCAGGAGAAGGGGAGATCATTTATTACAAAACAAAGAGCGAATTACCATGGAAATACTTATCACACGAGAAGAAGAATCCCAAGGAATTTAAAAGGAGGTGAAAGTCACCAGGTGTTTCCACTGTGGTAAAGTGGAAAATGTTAAGTACCAGTGCTGGTCGTTAAAGAAATCCACGAGAGAAATAGATGGTGTAAAATAGGCTAAACCAGTGGGCTGGGTGGAAGTCGTCAAGGAAACCCGAAGTAAAGTCGAGAAGCTGCAAGAGAGTGCAGAGCCGAGGCAGGAGCTGGGTATTGAGACAGTGCCTGGTCTCAAAAAGACTTCACCTCCGTGGGTAAAGTTTATTCAGGACGAACGGACGGTTGGCGGGGGGGGGGGGGGGGGGGAGGGGGGGGGTGTTGGGGGGGGTGCGGTGTAGTGGCGAAAGGAACGAAGTGACAATGTTGATAGATACGGTATCTGGTCAGTCTCCAATAGTAAACTGAAAGTATCAGCACTCTTTCTGACATGTTACGCAATTGGATTGGATTCCATTCCCTCCAGAGCGGAAACAGGCCCTTTGGCCCAACATGTCCACACCGACCCGACAAAGAGTAATCCACCCAGAACCATTCACCTACTCCCCACTAATGCACCGAACACAATGGGCAGTTTAGCATGGCCAATTCACCTGACCCGCGCATCTTTGGACTGTGGGAGGAAACTGGAGCACCCGGAGGAAATCCATGTAGACACAGGGAGAATGTGCAAACTCTATACAGACAGTCACCCGAGGCTGGTGCTGCGAAGCAGCAGTGCTAACCACTCAGCTACTGTGGAATACAGGGCCAGAAATGTAACATGTCCCTCTGACAGATCATATTGGAGTGCTAAATCAAGCCTGGGGAAGTAACGTTTTGGGAGAGATTGGCAGACTGTTAGTCCCAGGAATACGGCTTGTTTTGGGAACGACCCGACAGGATTCAAGGTGGGGGTAATGTTCCTTGTCATGCAGAAAATCAAAGGAAAACCAGGGAACTGAGTAATTCAAAGCAGAATTATTGGAATTATTACAGGCCGTGTAGTAAGAAGATCCCATTATGGTAAGTTACAGCAAGCATGAAAAGCTAACGAAACAGATTAAGGAGCTGATCTTCAGTTCGGTGACATCCTGCTTGATGTCATGGTACAGCAACAACCAGAACAGGTGGAGGATCAGGCAGAGTTGCTTGTTCCTGAAAAGCAAATGGACTTACAACCGAAAAATGAGACGGTAACAGATCTATATCATGGTGCATACTCAGAAAAGGAATCAGAATATGTTCCCGAGTATGACTATCTTAAGGACAGAATTCGAGGGGTAAAATGGACATAACAGCAGGTTCATGCAGAGAAAAAATGGGTGGATGTGCACCAGATTGTGTTGCAATTAGCATATGTTCAGGAAACATTGCGAGTAATGCACGAATCACCTGTCGGAGTTAATCTCAGTGTGAGTACGATGCAGGCTATATCCGTTGTCCTGCACTGAACAAGAAGGTTGGTAAAATATGCCATAAGTTCATATGTGTCAAATGGTGGGGAAGCCACAGGCAATTACAAATCCAGCACCTTTGTTGCCAATTGCCACTTTTGCAGAACATTTCGCACGGGTTATACGCTTAATTGCGTATGTACCCTCTCTAAAAGTAAAAATGGGACCCAGTACTTACCAACCGTAATGGCTGTGTCTCCCCGTTTTCCGTAGGCAATTCCATTACCTACTGTTAAGGCAAAGTCCATTTTGTTTAGATGGTATGGCCTACACAGGGAGATTCAGTTACTCCAATGGTCTAATTTTACTGCTATGAAAATCATGGATAGATTAGACATGCAGCATGTTCAACCAAGTGTGTACCACCATGGAGACTTGGAAACGTGGCTTCAAAACCTGAGGACAATGTTAAGAGTGTACTGTCATTCTTTCCCGAATGATGGGGATAAACATAGCCCCTTCATCTTGATTACCATTAGAGATGCTCCAAACGAATCGACTTAGTTTATTCCCTTTGAGTCAATATTTGGTATGAAGTGAGAAGGCATTTCAAACTAACAAAGAAAAGAATTGACAGGACCGACGTCAGAGATTTCACATTTGGATTTTATATCTAAAGTAAAGGAAGAAATTAAATTGAATAAGTGAATTACCTGAAGAGGGAAAAGCACAGACGGAAGCAGGAGGCAGACAAAAGAAACTCAAAACTGCGTACGTTTTCCCATGGATATTGTTACAAGTGAAAGGAGAGCCCTTCAAAGCCAGATTGAGGGGTCCCTAACAAATTGAGAAGAAATTGAGTCAGACAAACCATCTGGTAAAGATGTCAGACAAAAAAAACCTCTGTCGGATGTAATGTGAGTATGTTAAAACCTTACAACAAAAGGGACAGCGAACTGAAGAAACAGGTCTTAGTTGCTGCCCTGTATAGAGAGGCAATCCAGATGGCTTGGATGTTGATGTGCATCAAAATATGTAAAATAACGAGGAATTCCTTGAAGAATGGGATAGGATAGTGAAATGTCTGTTCCAGGAGGAAAGAACGAAATGAAAGTTTAGTTGCAAGAGTTTGAGGACATCAGCAGGAACAAAATGGGGAGGACACATTCTATTCTCCAATATGAGCTGGAAGTAGCGAATGTTTTTATTCCCAATAAGACAACACCCCTACAGGCTTAATCTTCCCAATGCCCGGGGTAGGTAATGGGGCCTGTATATGGCACAAAGTCTATCCCTGTTGCTCAGAAGGGAAGGGCGAAGAGGAGCAGAGCATAAGTAATTGGGAACTGTATAATTCGGGGGACCGATAGGAGGTTTTGTGGTGTGTTGCCTCCCATGTGCCTGGGTTCGAGATGTCTCTGCTCGTGTTTTCGGAATCCTCGAGGGGGAGTGGGAGCAGCGCCAAGCCGTATGTCACATCGGCACCACCGACATAGGTACGACGAGACATGTGGATTTAAGGCAGAAATTCAGGGAGCTAGGATGGAAGCTTAGAGCGAGGACAGGCAGAGTTGTTATTTCAGGTTTGTTTCCCATGTCCATGGTGGTGAGGTGAGGAATAGAGAGAGAGAGGAGTTCGGCCTCACTACTGATGAAGAGTTTTACCTTAAACGTCGATTTTTCTTGCGACCTGATTCTACCTGCTCTGCTGTGCTTTTCCAGCACCACTCTAATCTTGACTCCAATCTCCAGCATCTTCAGTACCCACTTTGGCCTCGAGGGAGGAATTGGATATATGGCTAAGGGATAGTGTAGGAGGGAGGGTTTCAAGGAACAATGAGCTCCTTGAAAATAGAGTCACAGGTAGAGAGGATCGTGAAGCAGGTGCTTGGTAGGCTTCCCTTTATTGGTCACAGCAATGATTAAAGGAGATTGGAGATCATGTTGTTACTGTACAATACATTGTTTAGGCCACTTTTGGAATATTGCATGCAATTCTTGTCTCCTTTCTATCGGAAGAATGTTGTGAAACTTGAAAAGTTTCAGAAAATCTTTCCAAGGATGTTGGCAGGGTTGGAGGATTTGAGCTACAGGGACAGGCTGAATAGACTGAGGCTGTTTTCCCTGGAGCGACAGAAGCTGAGGGGTGACTTTATCGAGGTTTACGTTAACGAGGGGCCGACATATGATAAATAGACAAGGTCTTTGCCCTTGGGTGGGGTTGTCCAGAAGAAGAGGACATAGTTTTAGGGTGAGAGGGGAAAAATAAAAAAGGGAACTAAGTACAAAGTTTCCATGCAGACTTTGGGGCATGTATGCCAGATGAAATGGTGGTGGCAATTTCAACATGTAAAAGGGATCTGAATGGGTGTGCGAATAGGAAAGGTTCAAAGGGCTAGCGGCCAGTTGCAAGCATTTGGGACGAGATTTGTTCAAGATATCTGGTCGGCGTGGACGAGTTGGAGGTACTGTGGGGGTGTTGTCTCGTGGAGTAGTAAAAGCAAATGTAGGTACTGAGGAGAAGAAGGATCACGGCAAAGGACGGGAAAATACGTGGCAACCAATTTTTAATTGGCCTGTGAGCAGATAGAGTAGCATATCATATGGTATAGAGGGCATCCTGACAGTCCATCAAGCGCATACTAACAAAAATAAAGTAATGCATGACACTTGCCCGACGTTCTGCACTATTCCCATAATCTTGAATGCCACAATTCAACTGCTCATCTAAGTTCTTGGCTTAAAGTCATGAAATTCTCTGTCTCAATTTACTTTCTTTTTCAAACATTCGTAGAACAGGACAGAGGTAGGGTTCTCTCTACTGTGTGCACATTAAGAAAAACATGAAGACATTTTGGGAATAACCCTGAGTGAGAGAGGTTCAGCTAAACTGTCAACCGTGTCCTGGCGAGGGAGCAACATCGCGCACAAGTACTGGAGGATGAGATCCTTATTTATCAAAGTATATCCCCCAAGTCAAACTTCTCTCCAATAATCTAAACAGTTCAATTTTTCAAACTTAAATTTGTTTCAGTCCCTGGAAAATTCGATGGAGAGATGCGGACTCTGCTGCTAACTTCCTTAACAGTTATTTCGACCATGCTCCATTGCAATATATTTATTTTAGTATGGCACCAAATTCTCAAACCGCACTGCCAATTAAAACATTATGGCAGTTGATGTCACTGTCAAAACTTGGTCACAAAGCTACAACCTTTTGTCACAGGTTGCATGCAATGTGAGTGCGAAAACCTTAAAAAAAGAAATCAGAATGGCAGGCCTGTGGCAACTGAACTTCCATGCTAGCTAATTCAATTTGGACGAGAAATAGGTTTGAGCAGGGTCTTTTATAATAGTTTGGCAAGCTTGTATCAGTAGAGTAAATAGGGTCTAATGTTTCCAAGGACAGTTTCCAGAGAATTGAGCTGGTGGCATTGTGATTGAAATTGCATGCGTCCGGAGATTGTACTTAATTTTGGATATCAGAGCAAATGGTTAACTCGAGTATGCGCGTTCGGAAAAGTAAATGCTTTTTTTGTTGAAAAGCTTTGCAACGAAAGGAAATACTTCAGACTATCGTCCGATCGATATGACGCAGAAAATGAACAGCCAGCGTGGTTGTGAGCACCGGCAATATAGGCATTTGCTTGGGCGGGCCGGGCGGCGTCAATCGATTCACTCAGCAGGTTAGAGCGTGGTTCTCATAACGCCAAGGTCGTGCGTTCAATCCCCACACTGACCACGCGAAGCGATGGCGTGGTTTATGGCGCGGTGTCCGGGATCGCCATGGTTTTTTACTTTCACTGTCTGCAAGTACTTGTCACATGATCGCTTGAGATGTGTATTCGTTCGAAAGCCGACCATCGCTGTCATGAACATCAACTCGCTGGTCCATGCCGGATCTCAGCTACGTTGCTGTATTTCCAAACAACGTGCTCCACGAATCCACGATGCAGGAAGCCTCACCTGCGCAATAAAACATTTGACAGGGTTAGACGCACGACTTGATCGCCGTACCCGTGATGATTGGTGGATGTTGTCTGCAGCAAATCAATCAGTCTCAATTGTGTCCACAATCAAATGCAAAACATGAAATATATGCAGTATTAAGCAGACCTGGCACAGTCTCGGAGGAGAACCAGTGTTCAGGCTTCAAATCAAATCAAAGCTTCAATTCATGTGATATTCCTCGATCTCTGTTAACACTTGTCACACGACTTCCAGAGGGAATTCACCCTCACGCTTGCTCACCTCTTATGCACCGACACTGGAGTTATCATATCACCAGCCACATCATAGAGCCATTAATAAAAGCAAGTTACTGCGGATTCTGGAATCTGAAACTAAAAGATAAAATGCTGGAAAATCTCAGCAGGTCTGGCACCATCTGCACGGAGAGAAAAGAGCTGACGCTTCGAGTCTAACTGACCCTTTGTTAAAGATAAAAAAGGGGGAGAATTAGGGAGCGATTTATGCCAGGCTGACAGAAGGTGAGTCAAGGCTTCAGATGCAAAGGTGATAATGACAGTGCATGGAGAGATTAAAGGGAGATAAGGAGCCGTGAATGAGGCAAGCTGAAGACAGTGCTATTTGAAAAAATATGTGGGGGCTGGGTGAAGAAGAGACAAAATGGAAAACAGGGGAGAAGGTTCGCAAAGCAGGAAGAGGAGAGGAAAAAGGATTGAGAGAGTGGGGAGCGAGAGAAAGAGAGACAATCAAGAAATAAGAGGTACAGAACAGTGAAAAAAAACACAAATAAAAAAGATAAATAAAATAATTGAAAAAAAATTACCTGAAGTTGTTTGAATTCAACAACTTCAGACAATTTTACGTCATTTATTGTATTTATCTTTTTTTATCATTTCACCTGCACTATCATAGAGCCATTCGATATGGACAGCACTGAAAACACAGTCTTTGGTCGAACTCGTCCATTCCGAACCGATGTCCTCAACTGATCCAGCCACGATTGCATGCACTTGAGCCATTTCTCTCGAAACCGTTCCTTTTCAAATACACGTCCAGATTCCTTAAAAGTATTGGAATTATACCATCCATCACCAGATCGTCTGGGAACTTATTCCAAAACGCACCACCCTCTGCGTGCAGCCTTTCCCCCTCACTGTCTTTCGAATTCTCACCTTCCACACCCCCAGATTTATACCCTCTCCTTTTGAACTGCCCCACCTGAGCGAAAGGAACTTGTCTATTTACCCGATTCATGCCCCTCATGATTGGAAAACCTCCGTAAGATCAACTCCCAGCATCCGACGCGCCAGACAAAATAGTGAGTGCGTGTTCAGCCTGTAAACGTTTGCATCTTTTCCATTTTCCAATGGAGGATGCAGCATGCTGTCTGAAGCAATCATCTTAGCTGCTGATCTGTCGCTAATAAACGCGGCAGAAAGGCGTGATAACTTTCAAAATATGCTGTCAAACGAAGATTGCACAAGCAACATGAGTCCTTGAGCAAAACGTACAATTGACTTCTGATCTGTTGCTGACACCAAAGCAACTGCGTCGTTCGGGAGCAGAAAGAATCCCACTGTTAGATTACAATTCAAATGCATTTGTCATAAGGTTCGTAGCAGTTTATCAGCAGCACATAACCCTGACTCCAAAGGTCTGTGAGTATCCAGAAGAACAGTGTGCGACCGTTGAAAGTACGTTTCTCCAGACGATATTTGTCAACATGACAAGCTGCACCTGAGCTGGTGGCATTGCGATTGAAATTGCATGCGTCCGGACATTGTGCTTAATTTTGGATATCAGAGCAAATGGTTAACTCGAGTATGCGCGTTCGGAAAAGTAAATGCTTTTTGTGTTGAAAAGCTTTGCATCGAAAGGAAACACTTCAGATGATCGTGCGATCGATATGAAGCAGAAAATGAACAGCTGCCGTGGTTTTGAGCTCTGGCAATATAGACATTTGCTTTCGAACAGCAACTGGCGTTGGTCCGTTAGCTCAGCTGGTTAGAGCGTGGTGTTAATAACACCAAGCTCGTTGGTTAAATCCCCACACTGACCATGCAAAGCGATGGCGTGGTTAGTGGCGCGTTGTCTGGGATTGTCGTGGCATTTTACTTTCACTGTCTGCAAGAACTTGTCACATGATCGCTTGAGATGTGTATTCGTTCGAAAGCCGACCATCGCTGTCATGAACATCAACTCGCTGGTCCATGCCGGATCTCAGCTGCGTTGCTGTATTTCCAAACAACGTGCTCCACGAATCCACGATGCAGGGACCCTCACCTGCGCAATAAAACATTTGACAGGGTTAGAGCACGACTTGATCGCCGTAACTGTGATGATTGGTGGATGTTGTCCGCAGCAAATCAATCAGTCTCAATTGTTTTCACAATCAAATGCAAAACATGAAATATATGCAGTATTAAGCAGACCTGGCACAGTCTCGGAGGAGAACCAGAGTTCAGGCTTCAATTCAAATCAATGATTTATATTCCTGGATCTCTGTTAATACTTGTCACACAACTTCCAGAGGGAATTCACCCTCACTATTGCTCACCTCTTATGCATCGACACTGGAGTTATCATATCACCAGCAACATCATCGAGCCATCAATAAAGGCAAATTACTGCGTATTCTGGAATCTGAAACCAAAAGAGAAAATGCTGGAAAATCTGAGCAGGTCTGGCACCATCTGCAATGAGAGAAAAGAGCTAAGGTTTCGAGTCTAACTAACCCTTTGTTAAAAATAAAAAATGGGGGAGAATTAGGGAGGTATTTATACCAGGCTGACAGAAGGTGAGTCAAGGCACCAGATGCAAAGGTGATAATGACAGTGCATGGAGAGATTACAAGGAGATGAGGAGCCGTGAATGAGGCAATGTGAAGACAATGTTATGTGACAAAATATGTGGGCGATGGGTGAAGCAGAGACAAAATGGAAAACGGGCAGAAGGATTGCAAAGCGGGAAGAGGAGAGGAATAAAGTATTGAGAGAGTGGGGAGCGAGAGAAAGAGAGACAATCAAGAAATAAGAGGTACAGAACAGTGAAAAAAAACACAAATAAAAAAGATAAATAAAATAATTGAAATAAAATTACCTAAAGTTGTTTGAATTCAACAAATTCAGACAATTTAACTTCATTTCTTCTACTCAGTTCAATCCCTTCGAGTTCATATTCCTGCATTTAGTGAGGGGCCATTTGAATTAATTAATCCGACATTGACAGGATCCCAGGTCAGAGATTCGACTCTTGGTTTATGTATCAGAAGTGATGGAGAGATTAAATCTGGTAGGGGAGGTAGCTAAATAACACCTAAGAAAGACACAGCTTAGAATGAAGCAACTGGTACATAAAAAACTGAAATTCGGACATCCTCCTTGGGGCATGACGTTTAGTATTGTTACCAGGCTAAGGAGATACGTTCACGTCAGGTTTAGTGGTCCTATCAAATTGGGGAAAAGTGCAGTCAGGTAAATTGTCTGATAGAGATGCATAGGAGAAAAAATCTGTATCGCGAATTCAAGTGAATATGTTGAATGCTTATTATAATCGAGATAAGGAAAATGAAAAACAGGTGTTAATTACTGCCCCACTGAGTGAGGAATAAAATCCAGATGATATGGTGTTTCAGTCCCTTTACATACGTTAAAGTGGAAGCCCTTAAGAACTGGGATCAGTTTAAACTTACGGTCTTTGAAGTAAAGAGCAGTGTTGGATGATTGTCTTACAACAATATGAGGATATGTGAAGGAATAAGATGGGGTGGACCTACTCTCTTGCCCATGATCTCGACGTAGGGAATGGTGTTCCGATAAAATAACAATCTGACTCCTTGCAAAGCCACATATGTCCACAAGGAAGTGGATGCGATGCTCAATGAAGATATCATCGAACTAAGTCAGAGAGAGTGGAGTTTGCCTATCTTCGACTTAGACTAAGAAAAATACAGCGCAGTACAGGCCCTTCGGTCCTCGATGTTGCGCCGACTGAAGCCTAACTAACCTACACTAACCCACTATCCTCCATATGCTTATCCAATGCCCACTAAAATGACCAGAAAGAGGGGGAGTCCACCACTGCTACTGACAGGGCATTCCATGAACTCACAACCCACTGAGTAAAACGTCTACCCCTAATATCTGTCCTATACCAACCTCCCCTTAAGCTGTGTCCCCTAGTAACAGCTGACTCCATACGCGGAAAAAGGTTCTCACTGTCAACCCTATCTAAACCCCTAATCATCTTGTACACCTCTATCAAATCTCCCCTAAACCTTCTTTTCTCCAATGAGAACAGGACCCAAGTGCCTCAGCCTTTCCTCATACGAGGTTCCTTCCATACCAGGCAACATCCTGGTAAACCTCCTCTGCACTCGTTCCAATGCCTCCACATCCTTCCTATAGTATGGCGACCAAAACTGCACACAATACTCCAGATGAGGCCTCACCAGACTCTTCTACAACTGCAACATGACCTCAGGACTCCGGAACTCAATTCCTCTACCAATAAAGCCCAGTACACCATATGCCTTCTTCACAGCACTATTTTCCTGGGTGGCAAATTTCAGAGATCTGTGTACTTGGAATCCAAGATCCCTCTGCTCATCCACACTACCAAGTAGCCTACGATTAGCCCAGTAATCCATCTTCTTGTTACTCCTACCAAAGTGAATGACTTCACACTTAGCTACATTGAATTCCAATTGCCACCTTACTGCCCAGCTCTGCTACTTATCTATATCCCGCTGTAACCTGCCACATCCTTCTTCGCTGTCCACCACTCCACCGACTTTCGTGTCATCCGCAAACTTGCTCACCTAGCCTTCAAGCCCCTCCTCCTGGTCATTTATAAAAATGACAAACAGCAACTGTCCCAAAACAGATCCTTGTGGAACACCGCTCGTAACTGCGCTCCAAGATGAACCTATACCATCAACTACTACCCTCTGTCTCCTTCCAGCCAGCCAATTCCTAATCCAAACCTCTAATGCACCCTCAA
Source organism: Chiloscyllium punctatum (assembly GCF_047496795.1). Taxonomy (NCBI): domain Eukaryota; kingdom Metazoa; phylum Chordata; class Chondrichthyes; order Orectolobiformes; family Hemiscylliidae; genus Chiloscyllium; species Chiloscyllium punctatum. The sequence continues at coordinate 20,404,956 of NC_092781.1, read as the reverse complement.
TGCCATACCTACGCGCATCCTCCGTAGTTTTTGCATTAGCCTGCCATGGGGTACCTTATCGAACGCCTTGCTAAAATCCATATACACCACATCTACTGCTTTACCCTCGTCCACTTCCTTGGTCACCTTCTCAAAGAATTCAATAAGGTTTGTGAGGCACGACCTGCTCTTCACAAAACCATGCTGACTATCCTTGATCACATTATTCCTATCCAGATATTCATAAATCCTATCCCTTACAATTCTCTCTAAGACTTTGCCCACAACAGAAGTGAGACTCACTGGACTATAGTTACTCGGGCTATTCCTGCTCCCCTTCTTGAACAAGTGGACCAGATTCGCTATCCTCCAGTCTTCTGGCACTATTCCCGTAGACAACGACGACATAAAAATCAAGGCCAATGGCTCCGCTATCTCCTCCCTTGCTTCCCAGAGGATCCTAGGATGAATGCCATCAGCCCCAGGGGACTTATCTATTTTCATCCTTTCCAGTATTCCCCAGACCTCTTCGCGACATACCTCAAGGCCATCCATTCTAATCACTTGTGACTCAATATTCACATCAGCAACAGTGTCCTGTTCCTGAGTGAATACTGACGAAAAGTATTGATTTAGTGTCTCACCAATCTCCTCCGCCTCCACACACAACTTCCCATTACTTTCCTTGACTGGACCGATACCTACCCTCGTCATCCTTTTATTCCTGACATACCTATAGAAAGCCTTTGGATTTTCCCTAATCTTGTAATTTCCCAAGCCTGATGGGACTCAATGATTTTGTGTCGACTATCGTAAGGCTAACGCCATAACAAAATCGGACTCATACCCAATACCCAGCTTACAGGACTGCATAGAGAAAGTTGGACAAGACAATTAAATCACTCGGCTGGACTTACTGCATGTTTATTGTAAGGTCCATTTATCAAGGAAAGCAAAATAAATATCTGCATTTGCCATACCAAATGGGCAATATCAAGACAAAGGAACACACAGCCAAAAGCCATTGAGATATTTCGCGACCACCCTCGAAGAAAGAGGTCAATCGATTTTTGTGATGCAGCAGATTCAACAGCACGTTTCCTCCAAACCTAAGCAGCGTAGTGGCACCATTAGCACATTTAATGAAGAAAAACACAACATTTCGGTGGACAGAACATTGCCAGGAAGCACTTGACTACTTAAGAGCAACATTAACTGCACACCAGTTGTAGCTCCACCAAACGTTTTCAAAACTTTCAAAATTGCAGTCAATTCTATTGACATCAGAGTTGGAGCTGAACTGCTCCAGGAAGATGCCAGTTGGTTACTTTTCAAAGAAACTCAATACCCACCAGAGAAAATACTCTGTCATCAAGAAAGAGTTATTCAGTTTGGTACTGGCTTTACAACTTTTAATGCTTATATCATGCGCGATGTGATGGAAATAGTTGTGCACTCGATTCACATACGTCTTACATTCTTCGAACGATTTAAAGACATGAATATGAGATCATTTCATTTGAGTCTTACGTTCCAGACTTTTAATTTGCAAATCGTACATGTTGTAGTTCGTAAGAATTTGATAGCAGATGGATAAGTTCGAACAGATACCAATATCCTATTAACTTCTGAATACGCATGCATACTGTGTGTGTTTACGTGTGTTTATATACACGCATATATAAAAACACTGCCTACAACAGATTGATATTTGCAGCAATAACAAACTATAAAACATGGATTTCCTTCTGCTCTTGGACTCTTCCAATTGCTGTGAGCACAGAGTCTCTGGTGGGCTATGCTGCTCACTGAAATGTGCCTTACGCTGAAAATATTGAGCATCAAAATCACGGCAAATGGAAGACAAGGTGTGATAATGTAGTGAGAAACTTCAACTGCTGTCCATAATTTTAAATTTATATCACTGGGATCTATAGCAGAAGACACAAGGCTATTTGAGAATCCATATTTAAATAGCTCAGCACAGTCACTGTTCCGAATACTGAAGCCACTACCTTCTCATGACAGTATTTAGTTTTCAGTTTCTGGCAACAAATGGCCACAAATCGATCGTAGTTAATGTGACGGTGAAACAAGCTGAGCAGTCAGATGCTGCATATAGCAGGACACTGTGACTGTTAGACACATCCATATCATTCTGGAAAAGTAAGTGTTCTGAAAAAAGAGTACGAATATGTCTCAATATCAGTAACGGATCAGCACCAGCAGATCGGACATTGCCATGGCCATGAGTTACCGAGTTACTGTGAGTCTGGTGAGTCCACACCACCACTGGACACGATCACAATCGATGCTGTACAATTGTGTAAAAAAAAAGGTCATTGATATAATAAGGATACTTGAGGGGGTAACCCCTATGTTCTTTATCAACTGCATCATGGGCGGCAAGGTGGCACAGTAGTTAGCTCTACTGTATCCGAGCGCTAGAGACCCGCGTTCAATTCCCGGCTTGGGCAACTATCTGTGTAGAATTTGCACATTCTCCCCTTGTCTGCATGAGTTTCGTCCCACAGTCCAAAGATATGCACCAAGACAATACAGGAGAACAGCGCTTTCGCGTGCAGTCTCTCTCGTCGTGACTGCCACTCCCGTGCGGGCTTCCACAGTCACAGGAGACGCTGCCTCACCAGCAGAATTGAAGCAAGACGCCCGCAGTGTTAGGTGAAAGGGTAAATGTAGGGGAATGGTTCTGGGTGGGTTGCATTCCGAGTGTCGGTGTGGACTTGTTGGGTAGAAGGGCCTGTTTCCACGTTTTAAATAATCTAATCTAATCCACCAATGATGCACAGTTGTGACAGTTGTACGATCCAGAAAGTATATTGCAGTCTCCTCTTAACTTTCATTCTCCATGCCCTCTGAGAAATGTAGAGCATGTATCATCTGGTTCTGTTTAGGCACGCGTTTGAGCAAATATGTGACAGTGTGCATGTGACTTTGCATGCGTGTGCTCCAATGTCAGCTTTCTGTGCAAAAGCGAAAATGAGTCAACATGTTCATGCATGGTCATGTGAGAGACAGGGTGCGTGTGAGAGAGACAGAAATTGCTCATGTGTGTCAGCAACTATATGTGGGAAACAGTGAGTGAATGCCTGGGTTATGTCCAAAAAACCTAAGCAGCTGAATGAATGTGCGTGTGAGGAAATGAGAAACAGACTGTGTGTGACTTTGAGTTAGTGTATAGGATGCAGTGAGAATATTTGATAAAATTTCTATCAGACTATTTGTGAACGAATGTGTGTGTGTTTGAGACAGACATACTATCTCTGTGAGAGTATGTCTGCATTCCTGTGTGTCTGACATTTCCTCGCAGTGCAACATTAAGTAGCTTGTCAGTATTGTGTACAATCCCTTGATAGCCAAATAAACAAATATCGCCAACATCCTTCGTGGCTTGCAAGTGGTTCTTGTGCACTTGCCTCATGAGCCTAAATCAGTGCCGTCAAAATTTGTAGAACTCAGTTAATCCAAATTGACCTCAGAAATCACTGTGTCGACGGTGTAAGATAGACTGGTCTAACATAGGATTACAATTCTCGGTGAGCATTAAAAATATTGAGGAAGAACCAGTAGCCTATCAACAAGTAAAGATGGATCAAATTGTATCCGGTGGTATCCGTCCTTCTCACGGGACGATGGATAAGCGCCTGGGCGTCTTGCTTCAATTCTGCTGGTGAGGCAGCGTCTCCTGTGGCTGTAGAAGCCCGCACTAGAGAAACTGCACGTGAAAGCGCTGTTCTCCAGTATTGTCTTGGTGCTTTTTCTTTGTTTTTATTCGATGAGTCCGCTTTTCTACAGCGACAAGCCTCATTTTCTCTTTTACTCATTTCACACCTCTGCGTAATTCAAGATCCAGCGAGAGTGCTCACTTGCAATGTCCTCCCAACTCTTAAGTTCATGTTCACTGAATCCATGTGTCTCTTGCAGCTGTCTTTGAAAAAATGATGGTGTGGTCCTTGTGCGATCATGCCGGAGGCCAGTTCCTCGCAGGTCCTTCTGGATCCTCCTGTCTGACATGAAGTGTCCATGGCCGAGCCAGTGGAGACTGCGTTGTGGAGCAATGTGAAGAGGCTAGGCATCTGGGCGTGGGCGTGGACCTTATCATTGGTGACACATCTGTCCACTACATGTCCACGATGTGTGTCAGCCTGGGAAGTTGGAAAGCGGTAAGTTGCCACTCTTGTCTGGAGTTGAGGCTCCAGGTCTCGCTGCAGTAAAGCAGAGTACTGAGGATGCAGGCCCTGTCGCCCACAGCATTGGTGTGCATCATCAGTTTTCTGTTCTCCCAGACTCTTTTCGTCAGTATGACGAATGTTGAGGCGACTTGTCTGATCCATCAGTTGATCTCGGAGTGCAGAGAAAGACTGTTCGTGAAGGTGAAGCAAAAGTATGTAAACTCGTGGACTGCTTCCAGCTCGGAGTAGTTAATGGTAATGGCAGGGGGTGCTTAACCCGTTGATGCAACGCGTTGGTCTTCTTCAGACTGATGGTCAAGCCGAAGTTCTGGCAGGCTTTTGAGAAACTGTTAATGGGGTGTTACATTTGTTCTTCCGAGTGTGTTGCCTGTGCCATGTCTCTGTAGACAACATGGCCTGATATTTGCTTTCGGAACATTGGGTTTTGCCATCAGCTGGGGCAGACTGAACAGCCTCCAGTCTAATCTGGTGTTGAGGTAGACACCTTCAGCTGATGGGTCGAAAGTCGAGCTTCCGCATGACCGTGAATTGGATATCGAAGAGGTTGGGGAAAGCACACAGCCCTGCTTCACACCACTGCGAATGTTGAAGGCTTCCGAGGAAGACCCGTCAATCTGAATGACGTCCTTTACGTCTGTGTGGAATGACTGAACTATCGTGAGGAGTTTCGGAAGACAGCTAATCCTGTGCTTCAATTTTAAACAAACGGTCTCTGATCACAAAGTCAAAGGCCTTCATAAGATCAATGTAGCATGTAGTATTTGATTCTTGCAGTTTTATTACAGCTAATAAATGTTTTGCTGTCCATGCAGGCCCACGTGGGCAAAGACCTTCCCAAGGATGCTCAGGAAAGACATTCTCCGGTAATTTTTCCAGTTACTTCTGTCCTCTTTTTTTCTTAGACAGTTGAAGACTCTCGTGTCTTGTGGCAATCCTCTGCCTTTCCAGCACTGGTGCAGTTTGTCGCGCAGGTGGATTAGCAGGATGCCCCTTGAGCACTTGATGACCTCTCGTGGAGTGCCAGCCATTCCTAGTGCTTTCACAGTCAGCAGACTGTAGATTGTTTGACTCAACTGTTTTGCAGTCGGCAATGCATTCAATTCCTTTGTGACAGACATCCAGTTCCGTTTTTTCCCGATATCTAGCTCTCTGTCTGAGATGCAGTTTTCTCTGGAATAGAGTAAAAAGTAATCTATCTGCTGCTTTTTTCTTCGATAGTCCAGCCTGTAATTATTTTCAGTAGACCTGTCTTGCTTTCAGTTGAACCAATTGTTTTCCTGATCCCCTTGCAGTCGCCAAGGATGTTGCCAGTGTCAAACGATGACTGAGCACTTTCGCTTAGTTGGAGCCAGTAATCATTTGCACAGCGTCTGGCTGTTTACTTGGTCTTGCGTCTTGCTATCCGTGACACTTTCAATGGTGCCTGGGCAAAGTTGCGCTTGTGCTCTAGTCGTGCAATACACTGCTTCGATGAGAGTCGCGAGCTTACCTGAGCTCTCTTCAAGCGAGTCCTGTATCTTGCCCTATTTATTCCCGAAGACCTTGAGTGCAGTGCTGTGAATGGTGTCCCTTAGAGAGTCCCAAATCTGCTAGATATCTCATTCTGGTGAGTCTGTAAGGAATGCATGTTCCAGTGACTTGATGAGCATCGCCGCATTGGCTGGGTGTCGTGTCTTACTGACATTGATGTGCTGCTTGCGTGGAGGAATGGCGCAGTGCATCTTATTTTGCCGAATTCTGATCTTGTAACAAAACAGAGAGTGATCTAAGTCGCAGTCGGAATTCTGAAAGAAGCTAGTCAGGGTCACGTCTATCTGGTGGTGGTGCCTTGTGATTATCAGGTCTATCGAACATAGCACATAGAACACAGAACAATACAGGCACTTGAGCCCACGATGTTGTGCCGAACATTTGTCCTAGCTTTAGCACCTATCCAAGTACCTATCCAATTGCTACTTAAAGGTCACCAATGATTCTGACTCTGCCACTCCCACAGGCAGCGCATTCCATGCCACCACCACTCTCTCGGTAAAGAACCTACCCCTGACATCCCCCCTATACCTTCCACACTTCACCTTAAATTTATGTCCCCTTGTAACACTCTGTTGTACCCGGGGGAAAAGTTTCTGACTGTCTACTCTACCTATACCCCTGATCATCTTATAAACCTCTTTCAAGTCACCCCTCATCCTTCGCCCTTCCAATGAGAAAAGCCCTCGCATCTCAACCTATCCTCGTACGACCTATTCTCCATTCCAGGCAACATCCTGGTAAATCTCCTCTGCACCCTCTCCAAAGCTTCCACATCTTTCCTAAAGCGAGGCGACCAGAACTGCACACAGTACTCCAAATATAGCCTTTCCAAGGTCCTGTACAGCTACAACATCACCTCACGACACTTGAATTCAATCCCTCTGCTAATGAATGCTAATACACCATAGGCATTCTTACAAGCTCTATCCACCTGAGTGGCAACTTTCAAAGAGCTTTTAATATGCACCCCAAGATCCCTCTGCTCCTCCACCTTACTAAGCGCTTTTGCCCGTAACGTCGATTTCGGTGTTCGTTGGATGCTGCCTGAACTGCTGTTCTCTTCCAGCACCACTACTCCAGTCAGATCCCTACCGTTAACCCTGTATTCCGCATTCTGATTTGCCCTTCCAAAATGGACAACCTCACACTTGACAGGGCTGAACTCCATCTGCCATTCCTCAGCCCAGCTCTGCATCATATCCAAGTCCCTTTGCAGCCGACAACAGCCCGCCTCACTATCCACAACTCCACCAATCTTCCTCTCATCTTCAAATTTACTGACCCACCTTCGACTCTCTCGTCCAAGTCATTAATAAACATTACAAACAACAGAGGACCCAGAAATGATCCCTGCGGAACTCCACTTGTAACTGGGAAACAGGCTGAATATTTACCATCTACTACCACTCTCTGACATCGACCGGTTAGCCAGTTTTCTATCCAACTGGCCAAATTTCCAACTATCCCATGCCTCCTGACTTTCCGCATAAGCCTACCATGGGGAACCTTATCAAATGCCTTACTAAAATCCATGTACATTACATACACTGCTCAACCCTCATCCACATGCTTGGTCGCCTCCTCAATGAATTCAATAAGACTTGTAAGGCAAGATCTCACAAATCCGTGCTGGCTGTCCCTAATCAAGCAGTGTTTATCCAGATACTCATAAATCCTATCCCTCAGTACCTTTTCCATTACTTTGCCTACCACTGAAGTAAGACTAACTGGCCTGTAATTCCTGGGGTTATCCATATTCCCTTTTTTAAAGAGGGGCACAACATTCGCCACTCTCCAGTCCCCTGGTGTCATCCCCGTAGACTGTGAAGATGAAAAGATCATTGCCAGCGGCTCTGCCATTTCCTCTCTTGCTTCCCACATAATCCTAGGATATATCCCGTCTGGCCCGGGGGACTTGTCTCTCCTCAAGTTTTTCAAAATGCCCAACAAATCTTCTTTCCTACAAATATCTCTTCTAGCTTACCAGTCCGTTTCATACTCTCCTCATCAACAATACGTTTCCTCTCATTTGTAAATACTGATGAAAAGTACTCATTCAAGACCTCCATTATCTCTTCCGACTCAAAACACAGTCTCCCACTACTGACCTTGATCGGACCTATCCTCGTTCTCATCATTCTCATGTTTCTCACATTCGCATAAAAGGCCTTGGGGTTATCCTCGATCCTACCCGCCAAAGATTTTTCATGCCCTCTCTTAGCTCTCCTAAACCCTTTGTTCAGCTCCCTCCTGGCTATCCTGTATTCCACTAATGCTCTGTCTGAACCTTGTTTCCCCAACCTTGCCTAAGCCTCCTTCTTCCTCCTTATAAGACATTCAACCTCCCTCGTCAACCAACGTTCCCTCACGCGACCATCTCTTTCCTGCCTGACAGGTAATACATATCAAGGACACGTCATATCTGTTCCTTGAAAAAGTTCCACATTTCAATTACATCCTCCCCTGACAGCCTATGCTCCCAACTTATGCTCCTCAGATCCTGTCTTGCAGCATCGTATTTACCCTTCCCCCAATTGTAAAACCTACCCTGTTGCATGCACCACTCTCCCTCCATAACCAAAGTGAATGTCACAGAATTGTGGTCACCATCACCAAAAATGCTCATCCACTAACAGGCTCATCAATTATTCTGGTTCGTTACCGAGTACCAAATCCAATGTGGCCTCCCCTCTGGTCGGACAATCTACATACTGAGTTAGAAAATCTTCCTGCTTACACTGCACATACACCGTCCCGTCCAACCTACTTGATCTAAAGAGCTTCCAATCAATATTTGGGAATTTGAAATCGCCCATGACTACTACCCTGTGGCTTCTGCACCTTTCCAAAATCTGTTTCCCAATCTGTTTCTCCACATCTCTGCTGCAATTGGGGGGCCTATAGTAAACACCCAACAAGGTGACTGCACCTTTCCTAATTCTGACTTCAGCCCATTCTACCTCCAAATGCAGATCCCCCTCCAACTGACTTTCTGCAGCCATTATACCTTTCTAATTAGCAAGGCCACACCCCATCATTTTTTACCACCCTCCCTAATCTTACTGAAACATCTGTAACCAGGAACCTCCAACAACCATTACTGGCCCTCTTCTATCCATGTTTCCGGAATGGCCACAACATCATAATCCCAAGTACCAATCCACGCCTTAAGTTCACCCACCTTATTTCTGATGCTCCTTGCGTTGTAGTATACACACTTGAACCCATCTCTGTGTCCGCAAGTATTCCCTGTCAGTGCTACCTGCTCCACATTCTTGGACATCCTGAAAAACAGGTAAGCTACTTGCTGAACTACAAGTCCGGATCCCATCCCCCTGCCAAATTAGTTTAACCCCCCCGAAGAGTGCTAGCAAACATTCCTCCCAGGATATTGGTGCTCTTCTGGTTCAGGTACAATCCGTCCTGCTTGTACAGGTCCCACCTTCCCAAGAATGCAGTCCAATTGTCCAAATACCTGAAGCACTCCCTCCTACACAATTCTTGCAGCCATGTGTTCAACTGCACTCTCTCACTATTCCTTGCCTCACTGTCACGTGGCACCGGCAACAACCCAGAGATGACGATTCTGTCCGTCCAAGCTTTTAGCTTCCAGCCTAACTCCCTGAGTTCCTGAATGACCTCCCCACCCCTCTTCCTACCAAGGTCGTTGGTGCCAATATGCACCACGACTTCTGGCTTCACACCCTCCCCTAAAGAATTCTGAAAACACGGTACAAGACGTCTTGGACCCTGGCACCCAGGAAGCAACAAACCAACCGAGAGTCTCACCCATGCCCACAGAACCGCCTGTCTGTCCCTCTAACCATAGAGTCTCCTATAACTAGCGATCTCCTCCTCTCCACCTTTCCCTTCTGAGCCTCAGGGCCGGACCTCGTGACAGAAACCCGGTCACTGCAGCTTACTCCTGCTAGGCCGTCCCCCCCAACAGTATTCAAAGCGGTATACTTATTGTTGAGGGGAACGACTGCAGGGGATTCCGGTACTGCCTCCTTCCTCCCCTTCCCAAAGCTAACTGTTACCCAGCTACCTCTGTTCTCTGGCGTAACTATGTCCCTGTAGCTTCCATCTATCACTCTCTCAGCCTCTCGAATAATGACTAACATCTGCAGGAGCAAAATTGAATGCATGCTGTCTGGTTGCATAACGTTCTGTTATGGCACCTTTTCTGCTCTGGACATTCAGGAACTACAGAAGGTGGTGTACACAGCCCAGACAATCACAGGAACCAACCTCCCATCCATGAACTCCATTTACACCGCTGATCGCTGTGGAATGGCTGCTAATATCATCAAAAAACTTTCCACCTAGGAAATGATCTCCTACAACCTCTGCCATCAGGCCGAAGGTACAGAAACCTGAGGACACGCACGTTATTAGACTGTTGAATGGATTTTTTAACATCAAATAATGCTGATCTTGTTAATATTCCTCTAGCCTAATGTACACCCTCTGCAATGTAACCTACATGGCTTTGTCTAAGTCTCCTGATCCGTATGTCCTTACTTACTGAAGTATGCCAACACTGCTCGCAAACGAAGCTTTCATTGAGCTTCGGTACACGTGACAATAAACCATCAAATCGAACGGAGATGCATGCCATCCCTTGAATAGCTGTGGATATTCTATGTCATCTTTAAAACGCCAGTGTTTATGTGGGCCCACTTTCTCAGTTCGGATCTGCCCTGCACGGGTTTACACGAGCATGGAAGACATGGGGCAATTACATCACAATTTGTCGACAAGGGCGCAGAGATCCTGGTGGATGGACTCGTACAGAAGAGAACAATTTTCTTTCCAGTGGAAGCCAAACCAGCAGACCCACCGAGCAAGGTCTGAGCACATCATCCAGTTCAGTGCATTATCTGCGGTCTGAAGAAATGTTCAGCAATACAGGACAACCATCCCCGTTCTGCCAGGATAAATGCCACTGTATTTCCTCTGCTCCCTCAAACTCACTGTCTATCTGTTCCAACACCTACCACCGAAGAAGGTTCCTACTCCACCACTCTCACTACTGCATGCATCACATTCCCTTTCTCTCCCTCTTTTCATCCACTATACGCCTACACAAATAAAACTTCATGGATGCAGAACTATGGATTGACACCCTCCGGACACCTCATCATCTCCCCGACCTCCACCTACACCAGAACGAAGAACAGTGCAACACACTCCCAGCCCCACTTGCTTTCCTTCCTTCCATAACAGGAGAAACAGCCTCGATAGGGACAGGAAGGGCCAAGCCGGGCGGTAGAGTGTTCGATATTTGTTCCATTACCCCGCCCCCCGGAAATGTGGGGAGGACCCTGGTACGAGCTTGAGAAGGCCAGGATGACTCATGTGCAGCTTCAGAAACATCAATATCCTAACAACAGGGTATGGAGTAATGTTCAGTGGAGGTTAATTCTCACTTTAAATACACTGTCAGAACCGGTTCCCCCGCCAAACGTACAAGCTGTGGCCCTGATGCCATCTCTCTTTTCTGTCGTGCTGGTACAAATGGAATCTCCACGATCTCGGTGGGCAGGAGAGTTGGCTGACAACACATCGTCTCCACCACCACCCAGTTATGGAGAACAGTGGCTTCCTCCGACACCTCCTTTAAACAGCTCAGATGCTGACACTGATCTGAGACATTTACTACTGTCCAGACTTGTGCTGATATCTTTGCTAATCTGTGCTCATATAGAAACAAGGCCCTCTGCTCCTGAAACCCTTTAATAATTGTTCAGTTGTTCTATTTCAATGTTCTTCCTACCAAAGTGCATTAAGTCTTACTGATATCCATTGATTCTCATCTTCCATAAACATAATATACTCCACCCTATCACTGTTCTGTTTGGGTTCCACACTGTTCTTGGGCACTTCATATTTCTTCCAGATTTGAATCCATCTGAAAGAATTGGAATTGCCATGGAGTCACAGTACACAGGAATAACTGAAATAATCACACACTCGCCACAGAGAAACAAAGACAACTGACACGCAGCAGACAGAGCAGGAGGAATATTTAGAATATCACGATCGAGAGAATTAATTATTGAAGTTTCCTCATGTCTGCACAAAATGTCAGTGCGCTTATCTGTGTATCTGTATTAGTATCTATTTATCTGTGCATGTGTGAATTTGTCTCTGTGTGTATATTTCTCTGTTGTATCTGTGTGCCTGTATCTGTAACTGTGTGTGCATCTGTGCATCAATACCTTTCTCTGTTTTTATGTATATAGTTGTCTCGGTCTATCTTTGTGTGTAAATTTAACTGTGTGTATCTATGTCTATGTCTGTCTCTGAGTATATCTGAATGTCTCTGATGTCTGCATTCTCTCTGCCTACCTGCGTGTGCCGTGGATCTGGCAGCCTCTATGTTGTTTAAAGAATACAATGACCCCCTCTGCTTGGCTCCACCGACTATTGCAGAGAAAGTGGCAGACAGGAACAGTAATGAGGGATTAAGTCTGGAAGGTAGGGGAAGGGCAACAACTCACAGCATCGCCACCCAAACTGACAACAACATCGCAAAACACACACACACACACACACACACACACACATACACGCACACATGCGCGCACATACAAACACACACACCCACACACATGCACATGCATACACACACACACACACACACACACACACACACACACAAACACACACACACACACACACACACAGCTGGTTTGGAGACGATTGAAATATGAAAGCGGTTCTCTCAGAGTGCAAAATATTGATCTAGTTAAATGTCTGAGCGCCTTTTGTAACTTGGAAGTGTCTTGTCTTTGATCATTATTCCTGATACTGAGTGTACAAATTAAAAGGTATCTGCACTGCCGTTATATCCGAGCAACTCTGAATGAACAATTTTGCCGAAGGATGAGATAATTTTCGGCCGCATTCTTTAACTTGCAACGTTTCTAATGCACTCTTACACATTTAAGAAAGGATTGAAATGTCTAGAAAGAGATCCAATGGTTGTGGGAATGTGTCAGGAGCACCTTCGGTCCGTATGAAACAAAAGTGCATTGTGACTCCACAGGCAAACAGTCGTGTAATATGTCACAGTATTTGATGTCTTTAAAAAAAACCAAGATCTGCCACTTTGGCAGAGATATGAGGAGATTAGCAGAGGGTGGCACTGTATACTTCTTATGACAACAAGGATAGAGGGAGAGAGAAGAGCTATGACCCCAATTTCAGTGACCTGGTGCGCAAAACAACAGGGATGCAGAGAGAGTTTGGCATATTTAAAGATAAATGCACAAATGCACACAACACATAAACACAGAGTAATGCACACAGAAATTGACACTGACATGTGAACACAAACACAAGCACAAACTCACAGTCAGAAACAGACAAAATCATGCATTAAAGGGAGAAGTTGGTATGTTTTTCGTTAATAAGCGATCAATGGTGAGTTGGCGAAGGCAGGCGAATAGGGTTCGGAAACATTTCAGCCGTGATCAAACGGCACTGCAGTCTCGATGGGCCGAATGTCCTAATTCTACTCCAATTTCTTTGACACTTGCGAACTTATGGTATCTGGAGTTGTCTTCCAGTGTGTTCAGTGGAAGCAGAATTGGATACTTATTTGATTGTCGTGGGTTAATGGAAACGTGGACAGGTTTGAGAAGCTGAATGGTCTGTATTTGTTCCTAATTATTACGGCCTTGTGCCACAAAAGTGTGGTGATTGATTTGAGGAGAAACCATTTTAGAGAATAACGGCTTTGCCATTTTATACTGAGAAGGAATGATCCTTTCTTATTAGGTTTGTGAGATCTGTGCGTTTCCTGCCCCGAAACAACTGTAAAGATTGTTTTGTCCATAGAACAACTGGAACCACGATTACTGGGAACAGAGATGAAAGCGAACTTCAGCCAAATAGAATCAGCTATAAGCTTTCTGAATGGTGTAGCAGGTTCGATGTGTGACTACTGTTCCGATCCCATGAGCTGATCACCAACCGCTGAGCACGAAGCAGTTACAGATTTAGACGAAGATCCCATTCAGCTACTCAGGAACATTACGACGAGATGAGAGGAGACCATTCTGCCCCCTCAGGAGTTAGGCAGAAAGGGAATGAGGTATTCACCTCTCTGTGTAATTACACAGCACAGAAGGAGGTTATCCAACCTTTCTAGGCGTCGACAGCAACAAGAGAGCCCTTACTAGCTAATACGAAATGGAAATCAGGGAGAGTTATTTATTTTCAGGTTGGAGTACCTCACCTATCAGTATGAGATTATCACTGATAAAATGCATATAAGTGATTTGGATAAGGGGACTGATAGGATTGGAGCTCAATTTCTTCATTCACGAAGACCTGGAGAGACTGCATTGAGATATAGACAGGGGAGTTTAGAATGCAAACCTTCAGCAGAACTGGCACAATGTGGGTTACGGCAGGTTTGTACTATGATGGAAGGATAAAATAACAGTGAACTACATAAAAAGGGAGATACTACAGACATGGGTGGAACAGAGGGGTTTGTGTATTCTGGCACCCGAATCGCATACAAGTTAATCTGCAATTGCAACAAGTGATTTGAATGTATTTGGAATTATATTGTTTCCTGGAAATGTTATAAGTATAGTCATAAAGATGTTTTACTGCATGAATACATGGTATTTCTCAGATCACATCTGATGTATTGGGTATAGTTATGATTCGCTAAACTGAAAAATGTTCGGTTGCTTCAGAAACATTTCAAATATGCTTCACTTTACTTATTTATGGATTGAAGGCCTTAAAGAATAACAGAGTCAAACAGTATGTAAACGGACTCTTCAATCCACTCGTCCGTGATGAACAGAGACCCGATTTTGATCCAGTCCTTTTTACCAGAATGTGGTCCATATCCCTTTAAACCTTTCCTATTCATATGCCCATCCAGCTGCCTTTCAAATGTTGTCATCTTATCAGCCTCCAACACTTCCTGTGGAAACTCCTTTTTTATATGCAGCACCATCTGGGTGAATAAAGATACTCCTCAGCACCCCTTTAAATATTTCCACACTGCCCTCTAGCTTTGGACTGCCTCACGCTAGAAAAAAATGCTACACACTGTGTCCAGGCCGTTCGTGATTTTAGGACCCTCTACAACGTCATAACGCTTCAGGCTTGAAAATCAGAGATGTTCATATTGAACCATGTTAGATATAAAAGAGAGTACATCAGATGTTTAGCTGATAGATGTTTCCATTTTCATAGAAGACTAAAAGTAAGGATTTAACTTTAAGAAAATAAAGTATTCATTTTAACACTGATATTGCGAAGATATGTATTGTTAAAAAATGATATGAACGTATCCTCAAAGGATAAATCGCTCCTCCGTAGAGTAGGGAGCGTGGATGTGGTCATACAGCCCACAGAATGTTCGAAGCGACCTCACAAGGTCCATTTTGGTGATCGAATAACATTATGGTTCTTAAAGCTTCGGGATTGAGAAAACGAAATCTGTCTGAGGAATAACAGCTTATTGCTCCTTCTCTTTCATTATTCCTCCACGATGCAACATGCAAGACCTGAAAACTTGTCAGTCATCTTTATCACCCTTGGAGGATTCCTGTTGAGGATTCATTAGAATCTCTCCACTGTCTGAAGCAAAGGGAATTCAGCCAAATACCAGGAGGCAATCCCATCGCAAGCAGTTTATCTGGGCATAATGCCGTCAGAGTCAGAACAGCATTGAGGACATTCTG
Source organism: Chiloscyllium punctatum (assembly GCF_047496795.1). NCBI lineage: Eukaryota > Metazoa > Chordata > Chondrichthyes > Orectolobiformes > Hemiscylliidae > Chiloscyllium > Chiloscyllium punctatum. The sequence continues at coordinate 20,389,508 of NC_092781.1, read as the reverse complement.
CTTTTCTTTATGTCATGCGTTTAACAATTATTTCATGAAGAATTGGAGTGGAAGTAAGGCCATTCTGACCAACGAGTCCACTCCGTCAACTAATCTTTGCTGATGGACATTTCAACTCCACTTACATGCACTCTCCCTGCAGCCCTTAATTCCGCGTGAGGTCAAGAATTTATCTAACACTGCCTTGAAAATATTTAGCATCCCGGTCTCAACTGCGCTCTGAGGCCATGAATACCATAGGCCCACCAGTCTCTGGCTGAAGAATTGTCTCCTCCTTTCCATTCTAAATTGACATCCTTTAATTCTGAGGCTTTGCCTCCGGGTCCTAAGCTACCCTCCTAACGGAAACAACTTCCTAGTGTCCATCCTTTTTAAGCCAAGCGTTATCTTGTCCGTTGGTATTAAATATCCTCTCAACCTTCTAAACTCTAATGAATACAATCCCAGGATCCTCAACCGTTCATCACATGTTCGGCCAACCATTCCAGTGATCATCTCTGCTGGACACGCTCCACTGCCAGTATGCCCTGTCTGAGGCGTAGGGCATAGGAATGGACAGAGTATTCCAACTGGAAACTCACTAGAGGTTTATAACGTCTCAGAAGCACATCGTTATTTTATATTGCAATCCTCTTGAGGTAAATGACAACAAGGTATTCGCTTTCTTAGTTATAGACTCAACCTGCAAGTGAACTTTGAGAGAATCCTGGACTTGCATTCCCAATTCCCTTTGTACTTCCGCTTTATGAATTTTATCACCGTTTATAAAATAGTCCATGCCTGTGTTCTTTTTTGCCAAAGTGCAATCCCTCTCATTTACTCACATTGAATTTCATCAGCCATTTCCTGGACGACTCTCCTGAACTTTCCAAATCTTTCTGCAGCCTCCCCAACTCTTCCGTACTACCTGCCTGTCCATCTAACTTCGTGTCATCGGCAAGCTTCGCCAGAATGCCGCCTGTCCCTTCATCCAGATATTAATATTTAAAGCGAACAGCTGCAGACCCAACACTGAACCCTGCGGGCATCATTTATTACCGGTTGCCAATACGAAAAAGAGCTATTTAATCACAACTCTCTGACATCTGTCAGAGATTCAATCCTCAAACCATGCCAGGACCTCACCTCGAACACCCTGGGCCCTCACTATAGTCAGTGGTTTCCCGTGTGGCATTATATGAATGGCCTTTTGAAAGTCTACATAGATAACCTCCGCTGGCTTTCCTTCATCCAACCTAGTAAGGAGGTCACAACGGCGCTTTTCTAATTATCTGGTACTTTCCCTGACTCAAGTGATTGTTGAACGATCACAACCAAAGTCTCCACTAATTCATCAGCCACTTCCCTCAGAACTCTAGGGTGTAACACATCGTGTCCAGGAGATTTTTTTTTAGTCCATGCAGCTTTTCTCGTACTTTCTGTTTTATAATGGCGACCATACTTCGCTCTGCCTACAACTCCCTTCAATTGTTGTAACATTACTCATATCATCCTCTGTGAATACTGATGCAATGTATTAAGGTCTTCAGCTATTTCCTTATGTCCCAGCAGTAGCCTTCCTGCATCCATTTGGAGTGGCCCAATGTTTACTTTTGCCTCTCCTTTGTTTCTTCTGTATTGAAATAAATTTTACTATGATCGTTAATGTTACCGGCTAACCTCTCTTCTTATTTGATAATCTCCTTCCTTGTCTTCCTGTTTGTTATCCTTGTTTGTTGTTGTAGTCTTCCCCATCTGCTGATTGCCCAGTGTTCTTGTCCAATTTGTAGGCTCTCTATTTTTCTTTGATACATTTCCTGACTTCCTTTCTCAGCCATGGCTGTCTACAACGCCTACCCTCGATAATCCTTGTTTTCTTTGGGATGAACACCTGTATTATGTCCTCAATTAGACAAAGAAACTTCTGCCATGTTTGCTGTACTGTCTTCCTCGTTCGGCTCTGTTTCCAGTCGATTTCCGTCAGTTCCACTCTCATGCACCTGTAATTGCCCTCGTTAACTGTAACACATTTACTTCCAATTTTGCCTTTTCTCTTTAAAACTGCAGACTGAACTCTACCATATTATGAGCGCTGCATCTGCAGTGTTCCCTTACTTTCTGATCTTTTATGAAGTCTGACTCATTGCATAGCACTTGGTCCAGAATAGCCTGCTCCCTTATGGGCACCATCACAAGCTGTTCCAAAAATCCATGCTGTAAACATTCCATGAATTTCTTTTCTTTGGATCCGCCTGCAACATTATTCACCCAGATGAAAGGGAGGACTGCAGATGCTGGAGATCAGAGTCTAGATAAGAGTGGTGCTGGAAAAGCACAGCAGATAAGGCAGCATCCGAGGGGCAGGAAAATCACACTTTTGCAAGAAACGTCGATTTTCTTGCTCCTCGGATGCTGCCTGACCTGCTGTGCTTTTGCAGCAGCACTCCCATCTCGACATGATTCATCCAGTCCACCTACATATTGAAGTCCCCCATGATCACCGTGACCTTGTCGTTATGACATATTCGATCTGTTTTCTTGTATATCTTGCCCTCCTGGTCCTGACCACTGATCTGAGGCCTGCACATAACTTGCATTTTTTTGCATTTGTGGTTCCTCATCTCCACATAACAGACGCCATATCACCTGCGCCAAAGACGTTCAGTGCCAGATATTGAATTTTTTTTTACCAAACAAGGCAACTACCTCATTGTCTTTTCGATAATTTGTAAATCCATCGATGATTAGATTAGATTATACTACTTAAAGTATGAAAACAGGCCCTTCGGCCCAACAAGTCCACACCATCCCTCCGAAGAGCAACACATCCAGACCCATTCCCCTACATTTACCCCTTCACCTAACACTACAGGCAAGTTAGCATGGCCAACTCATTTAACCTGTATATCTTTGAACTGTGGAGGAAAACCGGAGCACCCAGACGAAACCCACACAGACACGGGGAGAAGGTGCAAACTCCACATAGACAGTTGCCTGAGGCGTTAATTGAACCCGGGACTCTGACGCTGTTAGCTCAAATTACAATCAGATCACCTACAATCTTATTATCTAGAGCAGCAGCGGCAAAGTGTCCAGTGACCCACTCTGTCCAGTATCCAACTGTTCCATTCGGCAACTCATATCTGCCGCAGAGGTGGAGGGCACTTGATTTGGATACCTGATGTGCAGAAACAGAGGTGAAATTTCAGGCCTTGAAGAGCTTTTTCTCATGGTTTGAGCTGGTTTGCAAAATACATTTCGCATGAGAATGTGGTTGCCAATGTGAAACAGTCAGAACCTGATCCATCCGCTCAAACAACATGGAGCCCTACACAGGTAAGTGAAGTATTGGGAGTCACATCTCTTCAAAGAAAGAAATGCATTTTTTCACGTAATGCTTTTTTTCTTGAATGTGAGAACTGTGAGTCCATAAACCTCAGGTTACAGTGCAATCGCCTCTTACACTCTCATGGTGCTACATGTTAAACACTCATTTCGTTCACACTCTCCTCTTCACTGTCTTGCGGCAAGGAGATCACTCCTCATAAAGGAGAGAAAATGTGAAAAACATGCGGCAAATGCTGCTTCAACAACATTCTACAATGCCAAGGTGATGTTTCTTTTTCCGACTGTACTTGAATCATTTCGCAATTAAGAATTTGTGATGCCCTGCATGAATTCTGTTAGTGACACATGACCAAGGACATCCGGGTTCCTTTCTACCAAGAGCACTTCTTAACTTCTCACCTTCTAATAAATAAATTTGAAAAGAATGGCAAATATTTTCCACATTCAACTCACTTCGTTGCCTTGTGAATGGCTGTGTTCCAAGCACAGATACATGTGATACCTTATGAGCAATGTTCTTTAGTACAAAGCAGGACCCTTCCCTCTGTGTTCTCCCCATTATCCAATTCTCAGTCCATTAGTATCTTCAACCTTTAACACAAGAACTCTAACTTTCCTCACTCACTTGAGTGCAATAACATGAAATGTGTTCTGAAAATCCGATCCCAACTGCTTCCCATTTTTAAATGTCACAACCAACATCCGTCAGCAGATTTACAAAAGACAATTCCCCTTTGCTGAATCTCTTCTGATTCGAAAAATCACATTATTATTCTCCAAGTGTCTTGTTCTCACCTTACTTCCAAAATACTAATATTTTCCTGACAGCTGACATGAAGCTTTCCACTATATCGTGTTCTGTTATCCCTGTCCATTCTGTCCATTATGTGTGGTCACAATAGTTGCTTTCCAGTCCGCAGGATCCTGTCCAGAACAGAAAAAGCTTGTTAGCACTTTGCCCTCGCTCATTACTCAGGAATGTGTCTCATAGAACCATGGGGTTGACTGGACAGACTCTTGACCCATCATGTCTGAACTTGCTCCTAAAGGAGCTCTCCAGCGAGCCCATTTCTCCAGCCCTCTCTGCGTAATCCTTGAAATTCATCACTTACCTGATGCAGCAACGTACAAACCTTCAATACATGGAGGTTTTCAAATAATTTCTGTTTAATGACTCTAATTGCCTGCCCTCCCACCATCATTTTCACGGGTCGTCCTGTTCTCTAATATTTCGGGCAGATTTCCTGTTCCTTTCTCTACGGAGACAGAAACAATGTATACACCACGTCAGAATGAGATCGCCTCTGACACCTCGTGATTACGTCAGGGGACGGAACTCAGGATCATGATAGGTGAGTGAGTCACTCCTGGCCGGAATGTTCGAGATTTATACAAGTTAACGACATGGCCTGTGTCATTACAGTCCTGTCCCTGGTGTGAGAGTGCAGGTTATGTTCAACGAGGTGACACACTTCGGTGACATTCTCATTGTTGCATCAAAGTGGATTCACACATTGAAATTAGAAAAAGTACACTAGTCCAGGAAAATATTTCCGAACATCCTGCAGCGGATAGTGCAGTACACTGTTTCTCACAGTTTGCACAGCCCCCTTCTATGTAGCCTCTGCTACATTTGTTAGCCATGTAGCAGACCCAGATACACAGTAAATGCAGTCCCGACACGTTATGCAAAGTGGGGTCACCAGACTCCGAGGTGCCTTGTTGGAATGCAGAAACTGACAAGTCAACCCCGAGAAAAAAAATCCACACAACATCACTGGCTTACCAATGAGAGGAGCAAGTCAAATCCCCGTATACATGGTACATACAGTCACTGTTGAAAATGTCTTCCTCTCTTCAGTTGCTTTTCCTGGCTGAGCAACCGTTTCATCTCTGCACAGTCCTAGTGACCTCAAATATTAACAGTAACGCTCTCAATATAACTAGTTGACAGTGTAACGGCACAATTTTTTGGACCCACAGTCACGATAACAGTAACACCACTAATGTCGATGGAGAAGATTGGAAATGCTGGGGAGACGATGTTGTACATATTGCTTTGAGGCTATTAATCCACGGATCCAAGAACTGGACGCTGGATTGAAACCTCACCACGGCAGATGATGGCATTTCAATTCAATGGAACATTTGGAATTAAGAATGTTATGAAACTATGAAATAATCATAAATTCTCAGTTAAATAAAAAGTACGACTGGGCTAACTAATGTCCTTCACGGAAGGGCACCTGCCATCATCACCTGGTCTGGACTACATATGACTCGAGACCCACAGAAATATGGTTAACGCGCCATTGCCCACTGAAATTGACAAGCAACTCAGTTATTTAAGTCGCTATGATGTGTCATAATAAATGGATGTACCGAGGCCCTGGCAATGTATAGCACTTCGAATGCAGTCGTTCAACAAGGCAGCTCACCAACACCTTCTCAAGTGCAACGAGAAAAAGGGAAATAAATGCTGGTCCACCCAGGTCCACCCATATCCCATTAATGAATAAAAGAAGATGACCACACTCAGGGAAAAGAGACAGAGGGGACACGACTCATTTCATACAGGATCTCGAATATACACAGGCATGATATTCAGGGATTTGAGAAAAGGTGAAAAATATATTGGACTAGCCACACATGTTTTTTTCCCTCCAAGCTGATGATCAACAATCCCCTGGTTTGCTTCTTTTTCTATCTATCTTTCTCTTTTTTCTTCATCGACTTAACTCATTCCTCTCGTTCAAAATGGTCGCCCCATCACCATAATCAATCACACTATTTGCCAGCTGTTTTACTTTCCGATGTACATTCAATGGACTTAATCTGCTGACGGTACTTTTCTCACGAGAGCCTGCCAAACCTGCTTGGTTGCACCAGAACTTACTATTTCTTTCAGGTTCAGGTCTCTTGTGTCATTCTTTGTTTGCTGTTAACATTAATTTTGTTATTACATGGGATCATGACATCTCTACCAACGGCATCATTTAATAACCAACGCTTTTTGCCCTTGACTGTGAGGCCAATCCAAAAGGCACGAGAGAGGCAAGCACATTGTTATGGATTTAAAGTGAAATTTTGTCCAGACCAGATAATACGTTCGATTTTTCAGGACAGTACATCAGTGAAACAGATCGGTTTTTAGACAACTGCTGGTGGTCTGATGATTGCTATGAGTTAAATTTGCATTTATGATATTTCCTATAATTTGAATTTAAGTTTTATCAATAGCTGTAGCAAGATTTTAAAGAGTCACTTTAGTATAATAACCTATACCTTTGAATTAACCATTTAGCAACTGTACTACTCTGACATAGTGTAACTTTTACGAAGTTACTTTAGAAGCAAGAAAAAAAATTGTGATGGAAATACTTGTCAATATAACAGTGGCTGGTAGTGAGTGGGAATTGTAAAGTCGGAACTTTATGACGTCGTACACAATGGTGTCTTCAGCAATAGCACTGAAAAAAAGGCATTGAGACAGAGATTCATAGAGATGTGCAGCATGAAACAGGCCCTTCAGTCCAATTCATCCATGCCGACCAGATATCCCAACCTAATCTAGTACCGCTTGCCAACAGTTGGCCCATCTCCCTCGAAACACTAACTATTATATAACCAAGCAAATGCCTTCTCAATGTGCAATTGTACCAGCCTCCACCACTTCCTCTGGCAGCTCATTCTATACATGCACCACCGTTCTATACCTTTGCCACCTCACCTCAAACCTAATCTCTCAAGTTCTGGACTCCCCATCCCAAGGAAAATACTTTGTCTACTTATCTTATCCATGCCACTCATGGTTTTATAAACCTCTATATGATAACAACTGAGGCTCCGAGTACCCTGAAAAACATATCCAGCCTATTCAACATCTCCCTTTGAATGAAATCCTTCCATCATTGCAACATCCTTGAAAGTATTTTCTGAAATCTTTCGAGTTTCAGAATACCCTTCCAACAGGAAGGAGACCAGAATTGCACGCAATATTTCAAAAGTGGCCTAGGTAAGTCCTGTACCTCTCCAACATTACCAACCAACTCCTATACTCGATGTCCTTACCAATAAAGGAAAGCATACCAAAAGCCTTCTTTCCTATCGTTCTGCGACTCTACTTTCATGGAACCATGAACCTGCACTGCATGGTCTCCTTATTCAACAAAACTCCCGAGGAACGTACCATTAATTGAATAGTTCCTGTCTGGACTTGCTTTTCCAAAATGCAACACCTCGCAATTATTGAAACTAAACTCCATCTGCCACACCTTAGCACGTTGGTTCATCTTATCAAGATCCCGTTGTAATCTGACATATTTTTTTTTCTGTCCACCACACCTCCAATTTTGATATAATCTGAAAACTTACTAACTAAACTTTTACTTAACATGCAAATCACTTATATGAATGACAAGATGTAGTGGACCCAGAACCGATCCTTGTGACACTCCACTGGTCATAGACCTCCATTGGAAAAACAATTCTCCAATACTCCACTATTTCTTCGACCTTCTAACCAGTTTTAAATCCAAATATCTTGTTCTCCTTGTATACCCCGCGACCTAACGATGCCAGCCAGTCTTCCCCGGGGAACCTTGTCGAATGACTTGCTGAAATCAAGACTGAGTTGGACGCTGTGGATATGGTGGAACTGGCAGTGAACAACTTTTGTAATGGAGAGAATAATAAGAAAACAAAATCCATCGAGGTTATGAGCAGTTCTGTTCTCGGATGTGAAATTCGTGGAACATGAATTTAGATTGTGTTTGAAACTAAAGACGTTTGTTTCAGAATTGTCAATTTTACATTTGGTTTATGAAATTGATAAAAGAACAGACATAGTAAGTCTTACCTGGTAGGCCAACAATAGCCAAAATGGTTTTGCCCTGAATTATCATCAGTACACCTAATATCCGATATGGCAGTTATTCCCAATTCCAGGAAGCATAGAAAAGACTCAAGAATAAACTCCTGTCCATTGCTGGATCATTCCAGTCTATTGCTCTTAGATTCTGAATCATAGTTTGAACTTTCAAGTCTATTGTTCTTAGATACTGAACTGTCCTCTCCATGTCTCTGCAGATTCTGATCCCTGTTATTGATGGAGGTGATGCATCTGCTGCTACAATGGGATAATGCATTGAAAGAACCACTTATTAATAAGAGAGGGAAAGCCTCCAGTGGCATATTTAGAATCCACGGACATTGACATCAAGCACAGTCACTGAACAAACAGCTCTAGTTTATGGCTTTCAATACAACACTTTCAATTCCCAATAATAACTGGACTTGTTTGCATGGTGTCATCATTGTCTATCGTCTTTCTTCCCAACACCAATTGTTCTAACGAAGCCAGTGTTAAAGTTGAATGATGGATGATTTAATGTCGCAGGCTGGATGATTTTGTTGGGTTATCCTTGTACAATGCTGTAACCATTTTCCCCCTGCCCCCCAGAAATGCACGATGAAGATATTGTCACTGTGCTGATGTCGGCTGAACTAGAACACCGACAAGCAATTAATTTTCACTGGGCATTTTTGCCCTGAACAACGAGATTAAGCATTGTTTTGTCTGGACGTTCCTGGCATTGCTCTAAAAAGACAAATTTGAATCTTCAACGCACCAAGTACTACACCGAACTTTTAAAAATGATTTGACAAACATTGCATTTTATTGGATTGAAACAGTAAATTTACTTTTCTTTACTTGAATCTAAAACGAAACGAGATATGTACAATGAAATTGTTCATTAAAACCTATGGATTAATGAGCCAGGGACAGAATGAATATTATATTGACGGAATAGAGTCAGTGGACACGGAGTTCAATCGTAATCCCAAATCACCAGAATTTGACATTCCCATTGACGAACAGATTGAAATATAATGTAGAGCAAGGAAAAATACATTTAGGAGATGGATTATCGATCGACAATATAAAAAGGACAGAATAAGTTCAAATATGATCTAGGGAAATAATTTTGAATCTGCACTGTTTAGTTGCAGGGTATACAGGTTGATAAGTTTATCCAGAACTGGACGTGATATTCTGAATTAAACATCAACACAGATAACAATACGTGTAGGAGTACAGGAACATTACAACAAAGTAACAACAGAAATGTAGCTCTTCCGAAACTGGTGCAGAGATGATAGGCTGAGTGATCATCATCTTTGCTGTGATTATCATATGGTTTGGATTAAAGCTTTCAGTGCCTGAGGAGAAAACACTTGTTCAGAAAAGGATAAAACATGTGTTATCATCAATCAACTATTCAAGGAACGTTCTTCCAAGAAATGCAACAGCCCCTAAAATACATTGTCAAATGAAATCGATTTCCCGAGACTCATGCATGCAAGGGGATCGAGGAAAAAAGGTTTTGTTGTGGAACTTAAAGAAGAAAAAGACTTCAGTGCAATACAATAACAGAACAGCTCCAATGGGAAAAAGAGTGGACCATATTGTGTAATTGCCAGCAAATCCAACCGAGAATTGTCAAGACAAGGAAAATTCTAGGGACAGTGGAAATCTGAAACGAAAACAGAGAAAGTTGAGAGAAGCACAGTTGATGAGGCTACATCTGGAGACAAATTCAGAGTTAAAATACCGAGTATTATCTAAATGTATTCCGAAAAAGTCACACGGAACTCAAAAAGTTAATTTTCTTTCTCTCTGCTCTGAAGCTGCCAATCTGTTGAGTTTCTCTCTAACATTTTGCAGTTCAATCGTTAGAGGAACTGACAGAGATTCTCTGATCGCGAACGGGATTGCCCGAAGGTATGTTGCCTCCCAGGTGCCAGGATGCACGATGTTGCTAATCGATTCTACATGATTCTGAAGGGAGAGGATGAGCTGCAAAACATTTTCATGTATATTCGTAACAATTACATAAGTAGGAAAGTGGATCAGGATCTAAATAGTGATTTCAGGGATTTAGATTGGAAGCAACACAAGCAGAGCAATAATCTCAAGATTACTACCAGTGCCGCAAGCTACAGAGTCGAAGAAGAGGGAGTGAATGCAACTAAACGTGCAGATGATTGGGTGGTACAAGAGGCAGTTCTTCAGAGATGTTTATCATTGGGATACCTTCTGGGGAAGTTGGGACCTGTACATAAACGAAGGATTGCACAGAATCTGGAGAGGAACGAATGTCCCAGGTGCCAGATTTTTATAAATGAAGAAATGGTGGGTTCGTGCGTTTGCCTTGGCACAAACGTTGGTACTGTTGTAGATATTGTCGAGCGCTGTTGCAGGCGACAACATACCATTGATAGGTTGAAGAACTGGTCTGACATGTGCCAGATGTAGCTTCATCTGAATAAATGAGCAGTGACACATTTTGGAAACTCGAATTGGAACGCTGAATACAGGGTTATAAACATGACTCTGGCCAGTGTGGATGCACAAAGGTCCCTCAAGTTTGCCATCCAAGTCAATAGGGTTGTTGAGAAAGTATACACTGTTTGGCTTTAATTCATAGGGGGATTGAGATCAAGAGCCACGATGTTTTGCTGCAGTTCCATAAAATACTGGCAAGACCACACTTGGAATATCGTGTCCAGTTCTGGTAGCCTCATTGTTGATGATGTAGACAGGTAAAAGAGAAGAATTACAAGGCTGCTGCCGAAGTGAACTCAGACTCGACACACTGTAGAGAAAAAGGAAGAGAGGTGACTTGATAGAAGTGTACAAAATAATGAGAGGCATAGATTGTGTCGATAGCCAGAGAGAAAAAGTATTATAATTTTAAGATGACTGGAGGAGGATATAGAGGAGATGTCAGACATATGTTCTTCACACAGAGAGCGTTGGGTGCGTGGTCGTAGAGTCAGAGACACTAAGGAGAGTTAAGCGACTACTGTGTAAGCACATAGTTGGCAGTAAGTCGAGGGGTGTGTAGGTTAGGTTGATATTAGATTAAGATGAATGCTTGGCACAACAGCGTGGGCCAAAATGCTGTCCTGCTCTATGTGCGATGTCCTATGTTTGACATAGACACAGGCATAGAGCATTTCAGCGCAGTCCAGGCTGTTTAGGCCTCAATGTTGAGCCGACCTGTGAAACAAATACGAAGCGCATCCAATTTACCCGATTCCAGGTACATCGTATGTCTACCCAATGACAATTTAAATGCCATTAATATTGACGAGTCTACTGCTGTTCCACACCCTTACTACTCTCTGAGTAAACAAACTACCTCCGACATCTGTTCTCTATCTATGACCCCTTAATTAAAAGTTGTATTCCTTCGTGCTAACCGTCGCCTACAGAGGGAAAAAAACCTATCACTATCCACCATATCTAACTCGCTGATTATCTCATATGTCTCTATTAAGTCAGCACTCCGCCTTCTTGTCTCTTACCTAAACAGCCTCAAGTTCCTCAGCCATTTCTCGTAAGACTTTCCCTCCAAAGCAGGCAATATCTGAGTAATTTCCTCTGAACCCTTTGCAAAGCTTTCACTTCTTCCAATAATGCTGTGACCCGAAATGTTCGCAAATCTCCAAGTGCAGCCACACCAGTGTTTTCTACAGCTGCAGCATGACCTCATCGTTCTGAACCTCAGTCGCTCTATGAATGAAAGCTAACACACTGTATGCCATCTGAACAACCTTATCAACCTTTTTGGCAACTGTCAGGTATATATGCATATGCACAACGAAATCTCTCTTCTTATCTACTTTACCAAGAATCTGACCATTAGACAATATTCTGCATTCCTTATCCTCCTTCCAAAGTGAATTACCTCATACCTTTCTGCATTAAACCCCATTTGCCACCTCTCAGCTCCGCTCTGCAGCTCATCTATGTCCCCTGTAACCTACAAAATCCTTCGGCACTATTCACAATTCTATCGACCTTACTCTCATCTGCAATTTAATTTCACATCCTTTTTCGTACTCATCCAGGTCATTCATTAAAAATGACAAACAGCAGTAGATCCAAAACTAATAGTTGTCACTAAACTCCAGGATGAACATTTCCCATCGCCCACCACGGTCTATCTTATTTCAGCCAGCCAGTTTCTGATCCAAATCACTAAGTCATCCTCAATCTGGTGACTTCGTATTTTGTGAAATAGCCTGCTATGTGAAAGCTTGTCAAACGCTTTACTGAAATCGATATACACCATATTATTTTCTTTACTCTCATCCAACTGGTTGTTCACGGACACCAAGAACTTAATAACGTGTGTGAGGCACGACGTACAATTCACAAAACTGTGGTCACTAGGCCAAACCAACGTTTTCCTTTCTGGATGGTTATGAATCCAACCTCTTATAACTTTTTTCAAAAAACTTTACCCATAATTGAAGTAAGGTTCCCTGGCCTGTAAAAAAAAAGATTTGTTTTCAGTCCCCTACTTGAACAATAAAACAATATTTGCTATTCTCCAGTCTTCTGGCACTATCCGTGTAGACAATGACTACATAAAGATAATCGCCAAAGGCTCAACAATCCCCCCCATGGCTTCCCAAAGAATCCTAGGATAAATCCCATCTGGCCGAGGGTACTTTTTTTATGTATTTCCAGAATTGCTGACGCCTCCTCCTTGTTACATTCAACCCCATCTTGTCTAATAGCCTGTAGCTCAATATTCTCCCTGACGAAATTGTCTTTTTCTAGTGTGAATACTGACGAAAAGTAATCATTTAGAGCTTCCCCGATCTCCTATGATCCCACTCCGTACTTCCCTCTACGATCTTTGATTGGCCCTAATCTTACTCTATTTATGCTTTTATCCCTGACATAATTTTATAAGCGTTCAGGCTTTTGTTGATCGTATCCGTGAAGGGCCACTCATGTCTCTTCCTGGCTCTTCTTAGCACTCCCTTTAGTGTTTTCCTGGCTGATTTGTGACTCTCAAGAGTCCTAACTGAGCCTTTGCATCTCATCCTCACGTAAGCCTTCTATTTCATCTTGACAGTAGATTCGTCTGCCTCATTCAACCGCGCTCGTAAACGTTCTCCCTGCCTGACTGCTATGTAAAGTTCAAGGACACCGCAGTCCATCTTCCTTGAATAAGCTCAACATTTCGGTTGTGCCCATATCCTGCAGTTTCTGCCCCATCCTATGCGTTCTAAATCTTGCCAGTCGCAGCGCGTATGTTTTATGTCTTTTTCCGTTTGAACTGTGGCAAAAAAACTGAACTGCAACAACGAATCTACTGTTTCAGATATCTCTCAAGTATTTCGATATGAACATTAAATGATAAATTACAAGCTTTCTGTATGAAAGATCCTTAATAATGTTGTATTGTTATGACTTGCCATGAAAATGTTGAACGCAATGGCACTGACGAAACACCTCCAAAATTAACAGATGGAAAGTAATAGGGAATCTTATCTGAATGTCTTCTAACATTGTCGGAGTCACCCGCAACCAGAATGTCCTACCTTCCTGCGACATTTGACCAAACAGTGAAAACATGAATGAACTTGGGATTTTTAAGAGGCCATATTCATCCATGGGTTTTGGAAGGCAACGTCAAGGGCAAAGTTTATTTGTCATCCCCAGGAGCAGTGGAGCTGTTGAAAGCCTTCTTGAAACTTTTGCTGTCCAAGTGTTGCGCATACACACAAACACACACACACACATACACACAAACACACATACACACACACACACACACATCTGTTTGAAATGGGTTCCAAGATTGTTTTTAACAAACAATCGTGAAAGAAAAGATAATTCATCCTTTTTCAGGTCGCATGTAACTTGGAAGATTACTTAGAGAGATTGGGTTTTCCAATGTTTAGTCGAGGACATTACACATGCAGATTTTTCTCCTGGATCCATTGACCTCAGTTTTTTTGTTCCAGATCTTTGATACCACACTCAGCCACTTACTGCATTGATGGCAAGGGAACGCAATCTGATCTCACTTCAAGAGACACTGGAACATCAGTTGAGACAATAAAAAGCAGAAGGACTGAAGATGGTTTGCATGAACAATGTGCTCACTATTCTCACACATTCAAAAGAAGATCGACAAATGGCCTTCCGATTCTCTCAGGATAGGTTTGTTCTATCTGTAATGAGGCTGTTTGATTAAGTGGAGTGACAAGGGACAGAAAGAAGTTCTAATTTGTAGCATGGGGAACAAAACCATCCCATTCACGGTGCATCAGACAGTGGTAAACATAATCTATTGGATGTTCCTAATGGACACTGACCATTCCAATCTCAACATTCCCTGATGGCCATTAGTGACACTCAAATTAGAAACATTCATCAGCCTAGTTGGAGACTGAAAAGGGAAAGAGAGGGTCAAGGGGACTGGGAGTAACAGTGGAAATGATGTAACATACAATGGGAGAGGCAGACGAGGAGTGTGAAGGGAGACGGCCAGTGTAGGGTTTGTAGCAGCAGAAAGGACAGTGCAAAGGGATTAGGAGTGTGAGGGAAGAATTGGAAGAAGGAGGAAGAATGACAATTCAAGTGTGAGTGACAGGGAAACGTGAGTGTGAGTTGAAAAGAGTGATTGATGGCCAATCAAACATCAATGATTCGGAAAATTGGGATCTGTTTTCCATTGATAATTGAAAACTGATGTATTTCTTTTCCCAAGACTTGAATCCTGTTCATATCATAATTCTTTTGCATTGCTGGATCTAAATGAAGTGCAGACGCTATACTTCTCCCCCCAAAGTGTGTTGCCTCATCATTTTTTAACTTCTTTTCAATATGAAGAACAATGGACAAGTGTTCTAACAATTTGGTTCCAACTCAGGGTAGACATTAGATTTTAGTTTAAGCTCCTACAGTGTGTTTATAATGTAGACTTTAATTGAATATTTATCCTCATTACTCTGGATCTTTCGAAAAACGTAATGAATGAGTATGCAAATGAAAACGTCCTTCAGCTGGAAATATTGCAGCGAATGTATCAAAGAATGTCTATATAAAATGGAAAAGTGCCAAAACCTAGTCAAATACTGATGTCATACAAGCTTTCTGAATAAAGAATGCAGATGGGGCAAAGCATGAAAAGGAGAATTCAGGTCCAAGTCCAAATAAATATTTGTGGCTGTCTCATAAAAGGTTCCAACAGAATCACATTGTTAATTCGCGATTATATGAAAACAAATTAACAGAATACAATTAAGTATTCATTTTTTGAAAATAACATCCGGAGAGCATCTAAAAAAATCAACGTTTGTTTGCGATGTTCATAAATTATAATTAGAAATATGTATATTGTTACGTGGCCTGAAACAAGTGCAGTGAAATGGTTGCAATTCCACCGCTTGTAGTGTCATCCTTCGTCTAGGATACCGAGGTGCAGATTCATTAGTAATTGTTACGGAATGGAAAGAGTGAAAAATAAAGTTAAACATAGGAATACAAAATTTTGAAAATGTGTTGGAATTACTCCAAAAATCTCGCATTGAAAGAAGTTCAGGAAATGATGAAAAGAATATTTGGGATTTGATTATGGGGCACAATTACTAATTTTCTGGAAGATACAAATTAAAGCCTGGTGGGTGACAATGGAATTTGTTGGGTGGCTGCAGCCCTCTGAATACTTTTATTTTAAAATTAATCTGTTGGGGTACAACCTAGTGCTGTGTGATTCTTAACTTTGTCTGGAGTTCACTGTCAAGGAATGCGGTTGAGTTCGGTCACCACAGAAACTTTGTAAAGCAGTTGGTCAACACTTGGCGTTGCCGGCTCGATGACCTTGATCTCGAATATGTGATTCTGAGTGGTGGCAGTTATGAAAGCGGTGATATAGTCGGAAGCTCTAGTCAATGGAATTTATTGGGTGGGTGCAGCCCTCTGAAAGCTTTACTTTAAAAATAATCTGTTGCGTTACAACCTGGTGCTGTGTGATTTTTAACTTTGTCTCATTCCGCACACAAGGAGCACGCCTGTACATCCCTCAAACAAACCCCAGACTTTGGCCATCCCATCCATCAATGGTCACTGAACACCAAGAGCTGCAGCTGGGATAAATGGAGAAACGCAGGGATTAGGAGCAGCTGTGGACACTTCGGCCCTTTGACTGTTGCTTTTTTGAATCTGTTGATCTAATCTGCCTCCCCTCTGGTGGCAGTGAGTTCTACAGATTCATAATCTTCGAAGAGAATTAGTTTTTTTTCCATGTCAGTTTAGAACCTATCTCCTCTGACTCTCTACCTATGAGCTCTTGTATGACACTATCCCAGGAGGGGAACATCTTTCCCACATTCACCTTATCAATCCCCTACAGCATTTCAGACATCTCAATCAGATCTCTTATTCATTCGTCTGAACTCCAGAAAGCACAAGTCCAAGATTCTCAACTTCTTCATCTAAAAAAACCCTTTAGTGCGAGGAATCCACCTGGTGAACATTCACTGAACGGCAAACAATTCCGCCACATCCGTTCTCAAGGATGGAATCCAAATCTGGACACAATATTGTAACCAAATCCAAAAATAATCGTAACAAATCCACTTTAAATTTTTAATCTAGTCATCCTGCAATAAATGCCAGGTCTTCATTTGCCTTTCTTATTGAATGCTGAACCTGAGATAAACGCACAGCGACAGCCAGATCCTTCATTGCTTAACGCACTTTGAGTCTGTTTCCCATTTTAATCAAAATTTACCCTTTTATTTGTTTTGACTAGAATGGAAAACCTCTCACTTCCGCATATGAAACTCCATCTACCAGGTTCTGCCCTACTGTTCCATTGTATTAATATTTATCTGTGAGCTCCATTTATGCATCACAGCCAGTTTTTACATCTGTTTAATTATGTATTAAGAATCAACCGCATTGCTGTGTCTGGCGTCACGTGGAGGCCAGACCAGACAAGGATGGCAGTTTCCTTCCCTGTGAGGTATTAGCAAACTGGATGGGTTTGCATGACAATCGACTAATGGAAACCATCAGTCCCTTATTTCCAAGTGTGAATTCAAACTCCAGCACTTATCATGGCAGGATTCAAGACCGGTCCTCAGAACACTATCTGCTTTTTCAGTTAACAAATAAGCGTTAATATTGGGTGACCAGCGCCTCCTCATTTCCTGCAGAATACCTTGACCAAATTTCTGTCTTAATGCTATCGATGATTTCAGTTCTGAAACATGGATGGCTTTTCATCACTTCAAATTTAATCTCCAACTCATGAATATTCTTTTTGAGAGGTGTTTATCATATCTGTAAGTGTTTGCCACTGTACTTCATCTGTCCTGCCCCTTAATTTATTTTCCCCAGTTCATTCCCAGTTCAGGTCTTCGCTCAGCCAGTGTTATTATCATTGCCCAACACCAAAATTCTCGTCAGTGACTCTGTGTTCAAATAATCAATCTGAATCTAAAACTGTAACATATTGTGATCACTCATTCTAAGAGGACCATTAAATACAAGGCCATTTATTAGTCCTTCCTCATCACAAAACAGTAGTTAGTTATCTAGTTGTTCTATTACACGGTGTTCTCAGAAACAATGCTTGGTACATTTAATGAATCGTTCTTCTGGGCTAAACTTGCCAAGTATTAACCCAATAAATATGCATCTTCAACGCACCCATAAACACTCTGTCTTTCACAATTCATCTTATTTCTTAGTTTATATTCTTCACTATTTTGGTGGTGTGGTGGTGCTCGAAATTACTCCAACCAAGGGTCCTTCTCTTGTTTTTGAATTTTGTCCAGACCGATTAATCCCGAAAGTCTAGAAATGTGCCCAACGTTTTCA
Organism: Chiloscyllium punctatum; assembly: GCF_047496795.1. Classification (NCBI taxonomy): domain Eukaryota; kingdom Metazoa; phylum Chordata; class Chondrichthyes; order Orectolobiformes; family Hemiscylliidae; genus Chiloscyllium; species Chiloscyllium punctatum. The sequence continues at coordinate 20,371,480 of NC_092781.1, read as the reverse complement.
AAACAGCATCGAAAGAGTAACCCACCCAAATTCCCCTTTCTCTGTACATTAATTCTTGCTCATGAAATTAACCTGTACCCTCCTGAACACTAATGGAAATTGAACATGATCAATTCACCCACCCTCTGCACCAATATCATTTCTTGACATAGCCTTGAGACCATCCTCAACCAGGAGAGCGGTACGGTGGTTCAGTGATTAGCACGGTTGACTCATCGTGCCAGAGACCTGTGTTCGGTTGGAGCCTCGGGAGACTTTCTGTGTGGTATTTGCACGTCTTCCCCGTTTCGGTGCGAGTTTTCTTTGGGTGCTCCGTTTTCCTCCAACCGTCCAACGATGCAGAGGGTGGGTGAATTGGTCATGTTCAATTTCCATTAGTGTTCAGGACGGTACAGGTTAATTTCATGAGCAAGAATTCATGTACAGAGGAAGGGGAATTTGTCTGGGTGGGTTACGCTTTCGATGCTGCTTTGATAATGTTGGGCACAGTTCTCTAGACTTTCGGGATTCGATTCCATGATTCAATGAGCAGCAGTCCCACATGCTTCCTCTTGTCTATGCTTTTAGAATACTGAGCGCTTTCGCACATCTAATTCATCAGTACTAAGCTTTCAGCAATCCCCATCAGGCCATACCTATTTGTCGTCGTTTGTGCTGTCAACTTATGTGTTGCATTTCAAGAACTGCGAGCAAATTGTGAAAGGTTTTAAATAAGTTTCAGTGATTAGCTTTATCTTTTTTTTGGGCACTATCCTTTCCACACTCTGCATTTTTATTTATTAATCACTGTCTATACTGAGACTCATTTCCATTATTTACAAATCAGAAGTGAGCTTTTATGATTCCATCCCTTACTGGGTTCAGTGGATTGTTCCTGCCTGTTTGTCCTAGTTACCCATACCGTCTGCTGACTTTCTCATCCGCTTGTTTTGTACCCAGCCTCCTACGTTATTATATTAAACGTACAAAATTTGCTCTATCGAATCTCTCCGAAAGGATGTTGCTGACCCTCCAGTTCAGATGCAAATTATCTTTTTTTTTTCCTTCTTCGTCCTGCCCTGGAAGAGATCCCAATTTTTCAAAAATATGAAACCCTGCCTCCGCATCAGATCATAAGACAAGTTTTAATTTACACTATCCGTCTCACCGCAAAGTGGCACGGGAAGTGATCTTGACATTTAAATCACAAAGATCCTGTTTTTCAACTCAACTCTCTGACCCCTCTTTCAGGACCTTGTCAGTCCTCCTGCCTATGTCATTGGTACACAGGCTGTTCATCCTCTCCCTTGGCATCTCCACAGATACTGCCAGGCCTGCTGTGTTTTTCTCGTAATTTCTCATTTTTTCACCAATGATATTTATTTATTGACCAAAAGATTATGCCACGCAGATTTGAAAAAGAAAATCTCAATTTAAATCCTTAGGGAATATCGAAATATTTAGTTGTCCAACAGCCACGATAAATGTCCATTTTTGTTCCATGAAAACCATCTTGTTCATTTTGCCAAACCAGGAACAAAAGGATTTTTTGAATCTCTTTTCATTTTCAGTACAATTACAGAGGATTGTCCACACAGCCATATAAACAGGAACACAAAAAGCATTACTTTGTCGAAAAATACGAGTAACTAAGTAAGCAATTAAAATTGTAATTAGAATGATAAGTTTAGGTAATGGACGGATGAGAGAATCTAAACACTGTCAACAATACAGCTGGCAGTGAGATGAGAATAAACTTGTTGATAGCAGGATGTTGTTAGGATTTGGAATGGCCCGTCTGGGAGAGTTGTGCATTTGGATTCAAAAGAAAAGTGGTTATAAATTTGAAAACTATGGATTTAGAGGGCTGCAGCGATAGAAATGGCAAATGGGATAAGTTGGGTAGATATTTCGTGAGCTGAAGCAAACAGTGTATCTCAATGGCCTTCTTCTTAACATTATAGTTCTGCATTATACCATGTACTGATGCTAATAAAAGACAGTAACTGATTATTACCCATTGTAAATGCTGCTAAAAAGTTGATACTATGACTCTGACAGTTATAATCTTTAAAAGGTTTCTGAATGAGTATATAAATATGAAGTATTTAGATGGGTATAGGTCAAGTGCCGGCAAATAGGACTAGATTAATTTAGCATATATGGTCGTGATAGACTAAATCTCTACGACCCTATGACTCGACATTTGATGTAACATAAACGTGTAATATCCAACTATTGAAAGGTCAGTTCCTTTATGGAGTTTAATAATTGCTCAGAACATAGACATTTTAAATCTTGTAATTGGATGACCAAAAGAAATACTGAATTGTTTTTGGCACAAAACTCTTTGAAAAGGTTTGATTTTTCATTCAAATATGCTTTTGTTTTCAGTAATCACATTGGGCGGTAAAGATCATTTATTTTAAAATTTGTATGCTTTCAATTCATTGAAATTACTACAATACCACAAACCATTTATTCAGGCTAACATGTAATGCTCACTGAATAATTGTCATGTTTTGCTTGTTGACAAATAGCTGAAGCTCGAAAATCTGACTGAGAAATTTAATTAATTAATTATATTTAAAATAATGAAACCCCATTTGATGTTCAACCATTTGCTCATTGTGAATACGTAATCGTTCAGAGGCAAACCACTTTGAAAATATTCGAGCGACAATGTATCCATTTTATTGGGACATTGAATATGCAATTTTGTTTTTCACAATACTCAGACAACGTGTTCGGTACAAAACAAAATGTACTTTCTTTATTTTGGTAGGATAAAGTGTTGAAATTAGTTTACATTTAAGTTCCATAGATATCGTAACAATGCTATTGTTTTCAGAGAGAATGCAATCAATCTTCTGTTGAATACTTGTAATTCACATCTTTATATTGCCCAATTCAAGAAAAATGGTCAACATTTTGTTCGGATCAGTAGACTTTGCTGTTACAACTATCACTGAATTTAGGGAGTGTTACTCGATCTCATAGCTGCCTATGATAATGAGTAACACATTGTCCTGCTCCTGAAACTGTCCAGAGATCTTCCACGCTGGTCCAGGGCAGTCTTTCAAACATTCCTCCACAACAAATCATTTGGTGTTCAACATGGACAAGGGGAAAACAGCCAAAGGATTATTATTGGTCTACGTGTCGGTATAAATGCCATCCAAATTTAAAACCAATCACTGACCAGTATCAGCTCTTTCAGATTCCTCTTCATTCAGAGCTTTGCCCAGGGAGAAATGTGTGGACATGGCGTGTCAGAACCAAACCTCACAAGTTACTTATGTTGATGACATGAGGTCTGCCTTCCAGACTCCAGCCATCTGCATCCTGCAGATTAAAACTTGGGCAATCCAACATGCTTTTGAGTAGGTGTAAACAGAGATCCGTTCTGCAGAATGCATCTGAAGAAAAGGTTCCCAAATGGCGAGCCAAGAATCACATCAACAATTAAACTTGGTGGATTTTGTCCGGTGTAGGCCACCACACATATTGCGCTGACACTCAGTTAAATGCAATAATACGCACCATAACTGGAAATCTTGGCCTATTAACCCTCGCCAGCATTCTGAACTCACACACCTCACTCCCTCACACATTCACCAATTGATGAGAATCCAAAAGTTGAGTGAAACATTTTGTGCTTCATTTCAACTTATTCACTCCATAATGCCATGTTTAGGTTTGATTAGATTATGATTATATTAGATTACTTATAGTGTAGAACCAGGCCCTTCGTCACAACAAGTCTACACCAACCCTCCAAAAAGCAACCCAACCAGACCCATTCCCCTACATTTACATCTTCACCTAACATTACGGGCAATTTAGTGTTGCACCCACAGACTGACTGCTTTCCATTTCTGGGCTATAGATTGTGCTGCCTTCCCGATCAAGTACAGTTCTGAATATCCTGTGAATTATGGAGTGGAAAACACAGGAAGGCATCAACCATTTCCTTGTGAGAAACTCCATCTGATGAGAGACAAGTTTGAACTATCAGGGAGAGAGAGATCATTGCTCAAAATGGGTAAGCACAATGGTGGACCCTTTACTAATTAGCTGTATCGCTGGAAGCAACGTGAGCTGCAAATGATAGAGTCATTGTGAGTGGAAACAGACACTTTCGTCGAACTTGTCCATACCGACACTACGTAATCTAGTCCCATTTGCCAGCATTTGGCCGATATCCCTCCAAACTCTTCCTATTCATACACCTGTCCAGATGCGTTTCAAATGTTGTAACTCTGCCGGCCTCCACCACTTGTTCTGGCCACACATTCCATTCGTGCACCATCGTCTGCGTGAAAGGTTTGCACTTTAGGTCATTTTTATTACATCTCCCTCTTACCCTGAACCTATGCCCTCTAGTTCTGGACGACCCCACCACAGGGTAAAGACTTTGTCTCTTTACCCTATTCTGCCCTCTCTTGATTTTCTGTAAGTCTATATGGTCACCCCTCAGCCTCCACTGCTCAAGGGAAAACAGGCCCAGCCTATCCATCCTCTCCCTACAGCTCCAATACTCCAAAGTTTGCGACATCCTGTCGCAAAGCCTTTCAGCTTTGACAACTTTCTTTCCTTATGATTGAGACCAGAACTGCATCCAATAATACAAAAGTGAACTCACCAATGTCATGTGATCTCCCAAATTCTATCCTCAATGCACTGGTCATAAAAGGAAAGCATACCAAACGCTTTCTTCACAATAATTTCTACCTGCCCCTCTTCTGTCAAGGAACAATGAATCTATGCTTCTCGTTGTCTTTGTTCAGCAAAGGTCTCTCACAACTTACAATTAAGTGTACGACTTCAGCTCTAAATTGGTTTTTCAAAATGCAGCATCTCACAGTTATCTGAATTCAACTCGATCTACCATTGGGCCATCAATCAAAATCCTGTTGTAATCTGAGGGAATCATCTTCGCTATGAACTACATGCCCAATTTCGGTGTAATCTGCAAACTTACTAATTATCCATCCCGTGTATATATCCAAATCAATGATATAAATTAATAAAAGCAGTAGACACAGCCTCGATTCTTGTGGCACACCAGTAGTCCCAGGCTTCCTGTCTAAAAAACAACAGTCCACCACCCTGTGTCTAGTACATTTGAGCCAGTTCTGTACCCAAATGGCACGTTCTCCCTGTATTCTATGAGATCAACATCGCTAACTAGTCTCCCAAAATGAACGTTTTCGATAGCCTTGCTGACGTCCATGTAGATCACGTCCACAGCTCTACCCTACTCGATCCTCTTCATTGCTTCTTAAAGTAAACTGAATCAAGTTCGTGAGAAATGATTTTCCACATGCAAATCCATGATGGCTATCTCCAATCAGTTTTTTTCCTTTTCAAATACCTAAACATTCCACGGGATTCCCTTCGGCAACTTGCCTGCCACGGATATCAGGGTCACTGGTCTATATTTCTCTGGCTTTTCCTTACTGCTTATTCTTTTTTTCAAATACCAACAGCACGTTAGCCAACAGTTCTCCGGCACTTCAAGTGTGACTATTGATGATGCACATATCCCAGCAAGGGATCCATTAATCACTTCCCCGGCTTCCCAGCGAGTTCGAGGGTGCATCTGATCAGGTCCTGGCGATTTATCAAGTTTTATGCATTTCAAGGCATTCAGTCACTCTTCATCTGTAATATTGACATCTTGCAAGATGTCGCCTTCTAATGCCCCACGTTCCATACCTGCCATTACATTCTCCACAACAAACACTGATCCAAAATACCTGTTTATTATCTCCCCATCTCCTGCAACTCTACAGATAGCCTGCCTTGTTGATATTTGAGGGACCACACTCTGTCTCTAGTTAACTTTATGTACTAGTGTATTTATGAAAACCGTTTGGATTCTCCTTAAGCCTATTTTCTAAAGCTATCTCATGTCGCCGTTTAGGGCCTCCAGATTTACTTTTGAACGATATTCCTACAGCGTTTACAGTCTTCTAAGGATTCACTCGATCTCTCCGGTTTTGCCTGCTCTATGCTTCCTTCCTTTTCTGAACTAAAACTCACTTTCTCTCATCATCCAGCATTCGAAGCACCGACCGGCCTTTTCATTCATCCAAACACGAACATACTGTCTGTGGACTCTTGTTACCTCATTTTTGAACGCTTCCACTTTTCCAGTTGTTCCTTTACGTGCGATCATCTGCCTCTAATCCGCTTTTGGAAGTTCTTACCGAACTCCACTAAAATTAGCTGTCCTCCCATTTACAACTTCAACTTTTTCAATTGTGTTGTGGAGAGATACAAACAATGCTGCCCTTTGATTTAGAGTTTTCCTTTCTGCACGCTGAGCGGTGAATTAGTCTCGGTATGTGGAGGTGATTACTCGTTTCTGCAATGTCATAAGTAACAAAATGACGATTGAACAAAAAACACTTTCTCCAGCACCAGCGTTACATTTTCAGGCTTCCTGATAACAAACCGTGAACATTTGCAGAACTCCGATGTACAGCGTCCTCTGTGTGTTATAATCTTGGCTGGATGTCCTTTACTTTAATGCTGGAAATATTAAATGTCAGGCAGTTTTGATACGGGAGTGAATTACAATGTGAAATTGAAGCATGTTTGCCATCACTGAGACTTGATTGAGTGATATCAGGACCAGCTACTGAATGTTCTGTGATATAGAAAGTATGAGCAGGAGAGGACCAGATGTCAAAGAGCAGGATTTGCTGCATTATTAATTCATGAACCAGTTACTGCGGTGAGGAGGGACGATATCTTGGAGGGGTCATAAAATGAAGCTTTGTACAGAGAGCTTAACATCAAGAAGAAGATGTACTCACTGCTGCGGATGTACTATGGACTGCCAGTTAAAATACAATACAGTAGCAGATGTATAACCAATTCACTGAAGTTTGTTCAAAAAAACTCAAATATTTTGTCATTGTACTCAGGGATTTCAACTGTCAAATTTATTGGGGAAATCTAGTGTTATTAAGGCGGTGTTGGGGGGGATATGTCTTGAAATTCATTTCAAAGAGTTCTTACATCAATATCTGGAAGACGCAATAAAGGAAGGTGCAGTGCAGGTCTTTACTGCTGAAAATGAAGCCAGTCAGGTATTATAATCAGTATTTGGAGGCCATTTTATGACCAGTTACCATTACATCATGCATTTTACGTGTATTAAGGAAAACACAAAACTGAAAGATAATCGGTAAAAGAGATTTGTTTTCGTTTGGGGAGGAAGACATTCCTAAAAATAAGACAGAATCTGTCCAAAGTTATCTTGGAAAAAATAACTCTGGGTGTCACTGCAACAGGACAGTGTTTGGGCGTAAGGGAGCGGTGTCATTTTCAAAATTGAATTGTCAAGTGTATGTGCCGAGCATCTTACTACAAAGATCAAATTTGGGATACAAGCGCAGAGAACATTGAATGTCCTGAAATATTCAGAACGGGAAAAGAAGATAAGGAGAATCTTAAAATAGGTACAAAGTGAGCAGAATACTATAAACACGACAGTGGTTGTGAAAATGCAGTGCTAAGCTAAAGAACGAAGTTGAAGATCAAAAAGGAGGCATGATAAAACGTTAGCAAGTATGATTAACAAGAATCCCAAGCTATTCTATCAGTATATTAATGAGAAGAGGATAACAAGGGAAATAATGAAGCCTATTCGGGACCAAGGAGGCAATGCGTCCACTGTGACAGAGTAGATATTAAACATATACTTCATATTGGCCTTCACTTTGGAAAAGCAGTTTTTGGATTGAGGTAGAATGACAATGTGATCCTTGAGCCGATTGCTACAGAGGGTGAAGATAATTTGGAAATTTTGGTGGAAGAAACGAATCCTTAAGTCTGTATGGGATAAATTTTGAGCTGATGTTAGACATGAGGGAAGAAACTACAGGCTTGGAATATTATTTTTATTTTGTCTCTGTCCGCAGAAGAGGTGGGATAGGACAGAACAACTTCCAATGTAGGTTTACATTGCACACAGCGTGCTCGAAATCAACAAGGGGATTAAAGACCACCAAGTCTAACTTCGATGGGAAGGAAAGTTCTGAAGGCTATTGTGCATGGAACATGAAACACCTTCAAAGCTCTGACAGACATTTTTTTGAAACAGTCACTGAATCAAAGGTTATGGGGAAAATGCATAAAAGTGGAGCTGAGGATTATCAGAACAAACATAATTCAACTGAAACGCAAAGCATACATGGTGACCTCCTGGCCAGACTACTGTTCATAAGCATTATGGTATCCATTCTTCGCATATCACTGTGTTCGTTAAAACAAAACCCTCTCGTATTGGTGTGAGACACAGTTTGGAATGCCGTTAACTGAAGGAATTTATAATTGTTACAGTGATGTCCAGAAATATGTCAGAAGCAGAAATTCACTCAATATTTTGTCACTTGCAGATAAATTAGTTCTCATTCTTGGAGCATCGAGGCACACATTCTTGGATTGTCATGGACCGCTTTGACAGTATAGACCTTGGTAGAAGTTTATTGAACCTTCTTTGCTCTCTCTCTAAGGCAATAATGTATAATGCCTAAACAAAGAATCAACACTGTGCGCAGTCCTCTATGTGCAGTCTGATTAGTGTCCTACTCAACTGAGGAAAGATGTCACTGCTCTTGCATTTAAATACTCTTACAATAAATGTGATCATTTCACTGTCTTTCCAAATAGCTTGCTGCACATATGTTATACATCAGCAGCTTTTAGACAAGGACAGCTTGGCTTATAATTAAAAGTGTACTTTCCAACAAAGTTTGCTTAAAGAAATATACTGCACATCAATTTCTCCAACTAAGTGGGTACCTTGGCATTTCCGCATCATACGCCATTTGCACTGTTCTTGCCCATATGGAGGTCTGTTCAATCTTCATAAATCTTTACATCTTCGTTACAGCACCCATTCCCACACATGAATAATTTATTAAATTCTTCACTATGTTTCCTGTCTTCTTGTGAATAAGTAATCCATCCGAATGCATTCATAATCAGAAATGTTCGGGTGCAGAAGACTCTTAATGTTTTTACCTGAAATAGGAACATATTTGCGAAGGAGACGTCATGACAGATTTGGGCTAAAGGCAGGTGTACGGATAGAGGCAACAAATCAGCTGCAATCTACTTAAATTTCGAACAGACGCAAGAGTCGCAACGAACTCTGTCTGTTCCAACGTGGTCTTGCGTTCCACGTGGCAATAGCCTGGCGACCATGAAGCCAATTACAAACGCATTTCAACAAATAAGTTTTTATTTAAATTGCATCGTGCCTCTGATCATAATAAAATGAATACGTATTGCCACAACAATGCTAAGACCATACCCGATTCATCTATGCTGTCCATGAATAACGAAGGGTACATTTGCAGTTCAGTTTGACTACTATTACATCGACAACATTCATTGTCTTCACCATCAACTACCAATAGATGTAATGTGTACCATCCACAAGTTACATTGCTGGCACTTACCAAAGAGTATGTGATGGCACCTTCCAGGCCAAGAACACTTGGAACAACATGGACAACAGATACATGGGAATACCACCCCCTGTAATTACACATAGAGCCAAAGACTATCCTGACTTAGAAATGTATCTCTATTCCAGGTCTTCACTGGAGAAAATCAACCCTTTCGTTCGCGAACATTATTGTGGGTAACCTAGCATCAAACTGAATTCAACAATTCAAGCAGGCAGGGGAACAACATCTTGTCCAGAACCACTGTGAATGGCCAATATTTACGGCCCAGCCAACGATGTCTGATATCTATCAATGAAGAATAAACTAACGTTTCACGCTTTGGTATCTGGGTTTCTCTTGCTGAGATTGTGAATAAATTTCGTCTATATTCTTGAGTTTCAAGAAATGGAGAAGTGACATGATGGAAACATAAAAGTTTATAAATGGCAAGGGCTTCATAAGGCAGACGCTGAGAAGTTAGTTCTGTGTGTCTGTGAGTCCAAAATACGATGACACAATCTCAGGTTAACTGGCAACTTATTCGGATTTGAGGTGATGTGAAAACAATTCCGTCAAATGGTATTAGAGTATTCTGTATTCGCCATCCCATGGCTTGTGAATGCAATCTGACTAAATATTCACAGAGAAAGTTCACAGAGATATGGAGAAGCTTCAGTTTGGAGGAAGATGCAGATTTAGGGAAGGATAGGGGCAGGAGGAGGTGACAGAAATGCGGAAGCAGCAATAGAACAGAGAGGTCATCGAGAAATGGAAGGATGTATGGGCTGGAATCCTGGACAAAAATAGAGAAGGCTGCAGGTCCTGGAAGTGTTCACAAAGATAGGGAGGCGCGGAAGAGCTTGAGGATTTTATAGCGATAGGGCAATATGTAATTGGAGGGGTGCACTTGATGGAGGAAGTCACAGCGTTAGAAAGGGCTGAAGTTGCTGGAGGACATGACAGAGATCGGTGATGCTGGAGGAGTGGAAGATGTTACGGGGATAGCGAGCAGAGGAACAGCTGGATGAGGTTACAGTAATGAGGAAGTGTGCAGGAGCAGGCAGAAATTACAAATATAGGGAGGAGTATACGGGTTGGAGGAGGTTACAGAGATAGGGAGGTGTGTAGGGGCTGGAGGAGGTTAAATTGACAGGGATCTCGTCGAGGTGCTGTGCACGTTACAGTGGTAGGGTGGGGTGTAGTTGTTAGACAATGCTACGGAATTGGGAGGGGTGCCTGAGCTGGTGGTGATTGCAGAGATAGGGAGGTGCGTGGGGCCTTCAGGAGGTTACCGAGATAGGGAGTGTTGTCGGGGCTGGAGGAAGTTACAGAAATTTCGATGTGTGTAAACGCACGAGGAGGTTACAGAGATAGGCCGCCGTCTCGGCACTGGAGGAGTCAACAGAGACAGGGAGAGGCGGCGTGCGGTAGGAGGTAACAGAGATAAGGAGTGAACTAGTGACTGGAGATGGTTACTGGGCTAATTCCGGTGTGTCAGGGATAGAGAATGTTACAGAGATAGGGTGGTGTGCAGCGTACAGCGTATGGCGGACGTTGTTGCGATGGGGAGGACTGGACAAGCTAATAGAAGTTATACAGAAAAAGGATGTGTGTCGATGCTGGCGAAGATTACAGAGATATGAATGGGTATAGATACTGGAGGTTACCGAGATAAGAACGGGTGTAGGTCCTGGAAAATGTTACACAAATAGCAATGGGTGCATGTACTGGAAGATGTTACAGATGTAGCTTCATTGTAGGTTATCAAGAATGCAAAAGTACAGTGATGGAAGAGATTTGGACGTTAGAGTCGGAAATTGAGATGTTAACACAGGTAGAGAATGATATAGATGCTGGAGAAACTGACTGGTATAGGATGAGAAATGCTGTGGATCCCCTGAGAGCTCAAAGGAGAAGTGTAGGAGGTGGAACAGGACAAAGAAATAGAAACGGGTGCATGCGCTAGAAAATGTTACTGCTAGAGGGATGCATGTTGATGCTGGAGGAGGTGACAGAGAGAAGCAGGAGTTTAGGGCTTCAGGATTGTGCAGAGATAAGATGGAGTGCAGGTAGGTTCTGGAGTGGAGTACCTGAACAATGAGGATTTACTGACTGACTTAGTAAAAAGGAATAAGAACGATGATTGGGGCTGGAAGCAGTGTGGAGGTGTAGAGCATAGAACATTGACTAAGGCACATTACAGGCCCTCCTGCCCCCGACATTGTGCCGACCATTCATTCTACTCTAAGATCAACATGACATACATATCCTTTATTGTATTATCATTCCTGTGCCTTTCTAAGAGTCGCTTAAATGTCACGAATGCATATAACTCTCCTACCACTACTGGCAGTGCATTCCAAGCAGCCACCATTCTCTGTGTCAGGAACCGAAATCTGACATCTCCAATAAATCTTCCTTTGATTACCTTAAAATTATGTCTCTTGTGATAGACAATGCCACCATGGGAAAGAGTCTATGGCAATCAGTTCTATCGATGCCTCTCATCACTTTGTGCATCTCTATCAAGTCGCCTCTCACCCTTCTTCGCTCCAATGAGAAAAATACCCTAGTTCCCACAACCTTTCTTCATAAGGCACGCCGTCCAGTCAACGGAGCATCCTAGTAAACGCTCATCTTAACATCTCTAAAGTTTCCAATCTTTCCAGATGTGACCAAAGCTTATCACAATATTTCAAGTGTGGTCTTACCAGGACTCTATAGAGCTGCAGTGTTACCTCGCTGATCTTAAAATCAATCCCCCTGTTAATGAGAACCAGCATACCATACTCCTTCTTAACAACCCTATCACCTTGTGTGTCCCCAAGATCCCTCTATTCCTCCACATTGCCCTGAATCCTGCCCTTAAAAGCATGAATTCCGCATTCAAATTTGACCTTACAAAACGAATCACTTCACACTTTTCCAGGTAGATCTCCAACTGCTAGTTATCAGCCCAGTGCTGCATTCTCTCAATGTCCTGTTGCAACCTCCCACAGCCCTCTACACCATCGATAAATGCACCAAACTTTGTGTCATCGGCAACCTTACTAACCCACATTTTCACTTCGTCATTCAAGTCATTTGCAAAAATTACAAAGAACAGAGATCCCAGAACAGATGCCTGTAGAGGACCACTGGTCATCGAGTTCCAGACTGAATACGTTCCATCTATTACCAAATTCTGTCTTCGATGATCCAGCCAATTCTCGATCCAGACAGCCAAATTTGGCTATATCCCATGCCTCATAACTTTCTGAATGAACATACCTCGGACAACCTTATCAAACACCTTGCTAACATATATGTAGTCCACATCCACTGCTGTGACTTCATTAATATGATCTGTCACCCTTCAAAAAATTCACTGAAGCTTGTGAGGTATGACCTGCCCTTCATAACCGCATGCTGACTATCTAAGTTCAAACTATAGGTTTCCTAATAATTATACACCTTTTTCTGCCGGAATACTCTCCCACCAATTTGCCCACAACTGATGTAAGACTGTGGTTCCGTAATTCGCTGGGTTATTCCATTCCGTTTCTTGAAAACGGGAAGAACATTGGCCATCTTACAATCATCTGGTACGACACCAGTGGATAGTTAAGATGCAAAGAACATTGCGGTAGGTGCAGCGGTCTCTTCTCTGACACCCCGTCGGAAACTTGTTTATATCCCGTTTGCCCCAGGGACTTATCTATCTTCACATGTTTCAAAATTTCCAGCTCGTCCTCCATCTTAACATCAAACTGGTTAAGCATGTCAGCCTGTTTGACACTGTGCACTCAAATGACAAGGTTCGTTCCATTAAATAAAACTGAAGGAAAGTATTTTTTAATGATTTACCCTACCACCTCTGAATCCAGGCACAAGTTCAGCGATTGGCTCTCCCTTCCCTCTGGCCATTCTCTTGTTGCTCAGAGAAGTGTAGAATGCCTTAATGCTTTCCTTGAATCTACACACATTTCGTGCACCATTCTAAACTTCTTCGTCCTTTTCTGGCTAGGTTGTAACACTCTCGAGCACTCTCTGTTCCTTGCCTCCACAAGATAAATAAGCTTGCCTCTTCCTCTTGACTAGATGTTCCACATCCTTTGTTATTCCAGGTTCTTTCGTCCTACAATCCCTTCTTGCTATCAGTGGGACAAACCCGAACACATCTCCCCCCAATTACTCCTAAACATCCTTCATATGTGTGTCACGATTTCCATGAGAACACCAGTTCCCAATTTATTCTCCACAGTTCTTTCCTAATCGCATTTTAACTCCCTGTCCCCCGACAACATAAAGTACTTTCCGATACAATCTGCATCTAACCGTCTCCGTGACGATAGTTAATCTCAGGGAGTTGAGATCAGTATCACTGACATGCTCTCCCACAGAAAGATCTGACACCTCACCTGGTTCAATGTCAAGCACCAAATCCAATATGACCTCCTTTCTATTCGGCCAATTTACATATTGAGTCTTGAATCCTTCCTGGACACATCTGACAAAAAAAAACTGCTCCATCAAATGTACTTGACCTCATGTTCCATCAATATTAGGGAAGTTGAAGTCATCCGTCTCAACAGCCCTATTATTTCAGCACCATTCCATAATCTGACTCCCAATTACGCCTCTTTGTCTGTTGCTATTCGGGCAGTCCTTGGAAAACTCCCAGTAAAATGACTGCTGCTTTCCTGTTTCTGACTTCCACCCATAATGACTCTTCAGACAATCCTTCCTCAACGAGTCCCTTTCTGAAACGGTGATACGATCCCTGATCAGACGTGCCACGCTCAACTTCTTTTACCTATATCCCTATTCCTTTTGAAACGTCTGAACCGCAGAACATACAACATTAAACGAGTATTTTGCATCAGTATTCATTGTTTAAAAGGATATAAAAGATGTAGACTGTAGGGAAATAGATGGTGACACCTTGCAAAAAGTGCAAATTACAGAGTCTGAAGTGCTGGATGTCTGGAAACGCATAAAGGTGGATAAAACCCTAGGACGTGATCAGGTGTACTTTAGAACTCTGTGGGAAGCCAGCTGGATCTCTGGCTGCGATATTTGTATCATCAAACGTCATAGTTGTGGTGCGGAAGACGGCAGGTTGGCTAAAGTGGTGACACTGGCTAAGAAGGGTGGCAAGGGCAAGACAGGGAAACATATACAAGTAGGCCTGACGTCGGTGATTGACAAGTTGTTGGAGGGAATGCAGAGGACAGGATGTACAGGTGTTTGGAAGGGAAATGACAGATTAGGGATAGTCAACATGGTTTTGTCCGTGGGAAATCGTGCCTCACAAACTTGATTGAGTTAGAACTCACGCAACAGAATGTTATAGTCCAACACGTTTAATTGGAAGCACACTCGCGTTTGGAGCTTCGCTCCTTCATCAGGTGATAATGGAGGGATCAATCCTAACACACAGAATTTTTATATCAAAAATTTACAGTGTGGTGTAACTAAAATTATACATTGAAAAATCGATTGTCCATTAAGTCCTTCATCTGTTTGAATACCATGATAGTTTCACTTCTTTCATGGGTAAATCACAAAACCTTTTTTTTCCAAAAGTTGCTTTCTCAGGTTAGCTGTTAACAATGATGATAGCTAGACAATATGTTGAAGGGCTTTTGCCCGAAACGTCGATTTCGCTGCTCGTTGGATGCTGCCTGAACTGCTGTGCTCTTCCAGCACCACTAATCTAGTATTTGGTTTTCAGCATCTGCAGTCATTGTTTTTACCAATATGTTGAAGGTGTTCGCCCACTGTGTTTTCTGTCTATGCCATGTTGTTTAGATTGATTCTAATATACGAAGTGATATAACGGAGTTTGACATGAATGCATGCAGTTTTTGAGCAAAGGAGAATGTAACACTGCAAGTAGGAAGTCACCCCACAAAATATATGTTCGCGTGTCGGACTTTGTCTGTGTGTGTGTCTGACTGGATTGGCGGTTGTGAGTGTCAGAAAGTGCATGTGGGTGTGTAGTGAGAGTAGAGTGTCTTAAATCATTGAGGGGTACATGTGTGAGTGAGTGTATGTATCTGTAAGCGCATGTATGCGCGTCTGTGTACACGTGTATACGTGTGTATGTATGTATAGGAGTGCCTGTGTGTCTCTGTGTGGGGGTGTGCGCGTGTAGGTGTGTCTGTGTGTTTGTATAGTGCAATGGTGGTCACTTGTAATGTGACATGAACCCAAGGTCCCGGCTGAGGCCCTCCCTATGGGTACTTAACTTAGGTATCAGCCTCTGCTCGGCAACTTTTCACTGCTGCCTGTACCGAAGTCCGCCTTGGAGGATGGTCACCCGAAGGTCCAAGGTCGAATATCCTGGAAAACTGAAGTCTTCCCCAACTGGGACGGAACCCTC
This sequence comes from Chiloscyllium punctatum, assembly GCF_047496795.1. Lineage (NCBI taxonomy): Eukaryota > Metazoa > Chordata > Chondrichthyes > Orectolobiformes > Hemiscylliidae > Chiloscyllium > Chiloscyllium punctatum. Next base: position 20,355,661 of record NC_092781.1, on the reverse strand, counting down.
CTGTCTTATGATTGTTGTGCGGTGCCCATTCATCCGGTGTCGTAGCCTTTGCATGAATTCATGTAAATCGCCGTTACATATTTTGTTTGGATTAGAATCAATCTAAATATCGTGGGATAGACAGAGAACAGAGGGGCTAACACCATCCACATATTATCTAGCAATCACCATTGTTTACAGCTAACCTGAAAATGCAACTTTAGAAAAAATGTTTTTGTGATTTACACACGAAAGAAGTGAAACTCTAATAGTATTCAAACAGATTGACTTGACAGGCAATCAATTTTTCAATGTATGATTTCAGTTACATCACACTGTATGTTTTTGCTGTACATGCTGTGTGTTAGGATTGAGCTCTCCACGATCAACTGATGAAGGAGGGACGCTCCGAAAGCTAGTGTGCTTCCAATTAAACCTGTTGGACTATAACATAGTGTTGTGTGATTTTTTTAAACTTTGTACACTCCTGTCTAACACGAGCATCTCCAAATTATGAAATGTTGATTGAGTTTTTTGAGGAAATAACAAAGATGACTGATGTGTGCAAAGCGGTAGATGTGATCTATACGGACTTCAGTAAGGTGTTCGACAAGGTTCCCCATGGGAGACTGATAAGCAAGTTTAGATCTCACGGAATACAGGGAGAACAAGCCATGTGGATACAGAACTCGTTCAAAGCTAGAAGACAGAGGGTGGTGGTGGAAGGTTCTTTTTCAGACTGGAGGCCTGTGACCAGTGGAGTGCCACAAGGACCGGTGCTGGGTCCTCTATATTTTGTCATTTCCATAAATGATTTGCATGCGAGCAGAAGAGGTATAGTTGGTAAGTTTACAGATGACACCAAAATTGGAGGTGCCGAGGACAGCGAAGAGGGTTACATCAGATTACAAGATTTTGATCAGAAGGGCCAATTGACGGAGAACTGACAGATGGAGTTTAATTCAAATAAATGCAAGGCGCTGCATTTTGGGAAAGCGAATCTTAACAGGACATATACACTTAATGGTAAGGTCCGAGGTAGTGTGAACAAAGAGTGCAGGTTCATAGCTCCTTAAGTGTGGAGTCGCAGTTAGATAAGGTAGTGAAGAAGGCGTTTGATATGGTTTCGTATATTGGTCAGAATATTGAGTACAACAGTTGGTAGGTCTTGTTGTGGCCTTACAGGACATTCGTTAGGTTACTGTTGGAGTATAGCGTGCAATTCATGTCTCCTTTCTATCGGAAATATGTTGTGAAATATGAAAGGGTTCAGAAAATATTGACAAGGATGTTGCCAGAGTAGGAGAATTTGAGCTATAGGAACAAGCTGAACAGGCTGGGACTGTTTTCGGTGGAGCTTCGGAGGCTGAGGTGTGACCTTACAGAGATTTGCAAAATTATGAGGGGTAAGGATAGGTTAAATAGACAAGGTTTCTCCCTGAGGTTGGGGAGTCCAGAACTGGATGGTAAAGGTTTAGGGTGAGAGGGGAAAGATATAACCGTGACCTAAGTGCAACGTTTTCACACAGAGGCTGGTACATGTATGGAGTGAGCTGCCAGAGGAAGTGGTGGAGGCTGGTACAATTGCATCATGCAAGAGGCAATTTGATTCGTATCTGAATAGAAAGGGTTTGGAGGTATAGGTGCCAGGTGCTGGAAGGTGGGACCAGGTTAGGCTGGATATCTGTTTGGCATGGACGGGTTGGATCGAATTATCATTTTTCCAAGCTGTACATTTCTGTGACTCTCTAGCCATTTCTGCCACTGGGATATCCAAGTCTCCATAATGACCACACCAGCATAGTTTCAATACTCACCATGCTATGCACTTGTCACCCTTATCCCTTATACTTCTTGGATTGAAATATACGACCTTCAACCCATCACACTGACTGCAACATTGCCCGATTAACTGTTTATCCTTACTCACAGACTCTGCAAGCTCTATCTGCCTGTTCACCAAGTCTCCCTTCATCTGATCCGAAGATCTGGTTCCTATCCATTTGCCAAACTATTTTAATCCCTCCCAAACACTTCTACCAAACTTGCTTCCCAGAATATTGATGCCTCTGTAGATCAGGTTCAATCCAGCTTCCGTATGCAGTTCCCACCTTCCCCAGAAGGTATTCCAATGATCGACATTTCCAAAGCCCTTCATCCAACACCAGCTCTGCAACCACATGTTCAGCTGTACTCACTCTCTGTTCCTCGCCTCACTCGCACGTGACACCATTATCAATCCTGAGATTACTACTCTGCACGTCTTGCCTATTAGCTTCCAACCCTAAATCCCTTCCATCTCATTTCAGCTTCTCATTCCTTTTGCTCGTTATCTCATTGGTACAAATGTGTACCATAAGTTGAACCTGCACTCCAACTCCTCTAAGATACTGTAGACTCAAAAACATCCCTTACTCTGGAACCTGGGATGCAATATACCATCCGGGAGTGTCTTTGATGAATGTAGAATCTGCTGTCTGCATGTCTCACTATTGACCCTTCGAAACTATTGCTCTCTTATTATGCCCCCTTCCCTTGTGATCTACAGGGACATGGGCGCTGTCATTTTCCCCGGTACTTAAGCACCCACCCCAATTGAATATATTATTTAACTTTCCCAGCAACTGCCCACACCCGCTTCCACTACAGTTCAACCTAATGAGATATTTTGGAATGGTGAAATACAGAGGCTGGAGCAGTTTTCAGAAATATTGGGGGTTGTCATTGCTGGTCGAGAATACAAAGATAGCAAATAGTGCATGTGCTGGAGGAGAGAACATGTGTAGGACGGATGCAGATGCTGGTGGTGGTAACAGTGAGAGTGATGCGAATACGCTGGAGGTGATGAAAGAGGTAGTGATAAGTATCAGTGCTACAGAAGGATACAGAAATAGGAGGATGTGTAGTGACTGGAGAATATGACATAAATATGGAGAGGTGTAGGATCTGGTAGCTGTTACTGATATAAGAATTAAGATGTTTACCGAGGTAAGGAGGGCTGCCATGGTTGAGAGGATTATAGCGAAACGAATGGGCTAAGGTGCTTCCGAAAATGTGGATGGATTTAAGTGCTCATGGGGTCCGCAATAGCAAGGATAGTTGAAGCAGCTGGGGGAGGCTGCTGAGATATGAAGAGTGTCCATGCAACACAAGGTTGCAGATTTAAGGGCGATGCGCTAAGGAGCTGATGGAGGTTACAGAGGCAAGGACGGCATTTGGGTCTGGAGGGGGTTTGAGAGATCGGAAAAGACTCCTTTAAACCCTGAGGTTTAAACAACAGGGGGCACTCTCATTATTGATGGGGAGTTTGTAAAGATAAAAAAAAGTGAAGGAGCTATCGTTTGCTTCAGAGAAAGAAATATAATGCTGGAGAAGGTAACAGATAATGGGAGGGATATCTCCTCGTTGTAGATTTAAGGAGGAATGTAGGAGCTGGGGATATTACAGAGATATAGAGTGATACATACTGAAGGAGGTTACAGCGATACTGAGGGATGGAATAGGGAGTGGAGATTCCAGTGAAAAGGACGGGTGTTGGGGTAGGAGCAAGTTCCAGAGATAGGGAGGGATGTCCGGGCTGCAGCAGGTCACAGAAACAAGAAGAAGTGCAGAAAACAGAATGTATGTGGAGGCTGGAGGAACTTGTAGAAAAATGAAAGGATGTACCTGTTTGAGGAATGACAGAGAAGAGAGGGTTTGTCGGGAACTGCAGGAGATTACTGCGATCAGAGCATGTGTAGGGACTGTTGGAGGATATGTAGTTAGGAGGTCTGTAGGGGGTGGAGGCTATAGAGATTGTGCACGATGTATGTGATGGTGGAGGTGACTGTGAAAATAACCGATGTAATGGGAATGGATGCAACAATGCTAAGGATGGTCTAGAAGTTGGAGGCGTTGCAGAAATAGGGAAGGGTGCCTGGGTTGGAGGAGGCTGCAAAGATAGGGAAAGCTGGAAGATCTTTCAGTAATTGGTAGGACTACAGATGCTGGAGGAGTTTACAGAGTTTAGAAAGGGAAGTTGGTGGCTGAGAACAGTAAATTATGTCGATGATAGAGTAGACGACAGATATAGACGGGAGCATTATCTGATGGAGGTTATGAAATTGGGAAGGGTATAGAGTCTGCAAGAGCTTACAGAGATAGGAAGGGATGTAGTAACTTGTACAGCTGACGGAGATAGGGAGGCTGTTTTAGCTGGAGGAGTTTACAGAGACAGGGAGGGATGAAGGAGCTGGAGGAGGCTACAGTGATAGGGAGTGGTGTAATCGCTTTTGGAGATTAAAGAGATGGGGAGCAATGTAGTGCTCCAGGATGTCACAGAGATAGATGGATTTTGTAGCTGAAGGAAGTTACAGATATGAGGAGCGCCGTACAGATGGCTGTGATTATCGCGGTGGGGAAAGATGCAAGTGTTGATGAAGGTTATGTGGATAAGAATGGGTGTTGCTGCTGGTGGTTGTCAGATAGAGAGGGTGGTATTTATAGCCTGGACGAGTTTACAGTGATCAGGAGGAACGTAGAGAATGGATGAGGTTTACAGAGGTAGGGAGATGTAGGGCAGCTGGAGGATGTTACACAGGTAGACAAGGGTATAGTGGGTCCAGGAGGTTTCAGACATGGGGAGGGCTGTCGTGACTGGATGCCATCACTGCAATGGGGAAGCAGGGAAGTGTTGGTAGAGGTCGTAGAAGTAAGAATGTGTCTAGGTGCTGGAGAATGTCTGAGCTATAGGGCGGTTTATACAAGCTGGAGGAAGTTACAGATGTAAGTAGGAGTGAAGGGTTTCGATGAGGTTTACAAAGCTCGGGATGGGTGGAGTGGCCTAAGGAGGTTATAGAGATAGGGATGCGTTAGATATGCTTCAGAAGGCTGCATAGATTAGCAGTCGTGTTGATGCTGAAGGTGGCCAAAAGGATTATTGAAGAGTGTACATTCTAGAGGAGGTTGCAGTGTTCGGGTTGATTATACATTCAAGTGCAGGTGAGAGAGCTATGCTGGGTTTGTCGTGGCTGGAGTACGTTACAGAGATAGGAAAAGGTGCAGGGGCTTGAGGAATTCAAAGACAAAGGTAGATTGTAGACACTATCGGAGGTCAGACAGATGGGGTAAGGGCCTCGGGAAGGTTAGAGAGTTAGGAAGAGCAGGATCTGGAGGAGGTCAGAGAAGTAGGAAGGGGGAGGGCCTGGAGAATGTTAGAGAGTTGGGAAGAGAAGGAGCTGGAGGAGATAAGATAGATAAGAAGGGACAAGGTCCTGAAATAATTTCGTGAGCTAGGGAGCCAAAAATGGTTAGAGAGTAAGGGAGGTTCGAGAGATAGGGAGGGGGTGTAGTGTTTGGCGGATGTTAAAGAAATACCGAACGGTGTAGGGCTGGGAGAAGATGAGAGAAATAGGGAGTAGTAAAGCTTCTGCACGAAATTACAGTCGTAGGTGATGATGAAGTTTATGGTGATACAGTGACACACTGGGATCGAAGTGGATAAAGTGGCTAATGGATATGCAGTGGGATAGGTGGGCGGTTTCAAAACAGAAGTCTGAAATGAATTAATAGTGAAAAAGCAATATAGAAAATTGTCGAATTGACTTGGACTAATGAAGCAGTGAGAACTTGCAGGGTCCAATCACAATAGCCTTACACTCAGTCATACAGCATACAGCACTGTGGAGGCCTTTGGGTTGGCAGCGACAAAATGAAAAAAGGCCTGTAGATCCTGCAAAGTCCTCCTTTCTAACATCTTCGGGGGCGGGTACTTGAATTTGGAAAGTATCCTACGGACTGCTCAAACAAGACTGACATAATAAGATCTCACGGTGTCAAGCCAAGCACTGACACGGAAACCACCTGCTAACTCATTTCCCTCAGCTTCATTGTTTCCAAACAAACACTGACACTAAATACTCCTGCTGACGCCCCTCCCTCAACTTCATGGTGTAAGATCAAACACTGACACGGAAACCTCCTGCTGACTCCCTTCCCTCAGTTGAAGTATCATTATCTATCCACATTGAAGAAGACGGTGGAAGCAATCAGAGAGTGACAAAGGTAGAGAATATACATAGGGTGGGCCATTTCAGAATCTCCACCAAAAGAGGTTCAGCAGCAGCATTGGTAATCAAGATGGTCCTTCCAAAATGGAGATAGCTACTTGACGGGGTCTGCACCTGGTGGGATCGTGGTTGGGGAATGACGAGTAGGGATAAAGAAGTTTGAACTCATTCTCAAAAATCTACCGATTGGATCACGTATGATCGATGACCATATTGGTAGCATTGACGACTGAAAGCAGTATTTGTGGGGACAAAGTTTCACTTTTCACTGTGAAATTTGCATGTGGTCATTCACGTGTGCGAGAGAGAGAGAGAATGTGTGTGTGTGTTGTGTGTGTGTGTGTGTGTGTGTGTGTGTGTGTGTGTGGTGCGCGCTTTCATGCGCACGTATTTATGTATGTGTGTACGCGAGAGAGAGGGACAGTGAAGTGAGAGAGATATTGCCTATCACCTTGCTAAACGTGACAGATTTCCAGTACATCTGCTGATTCAGTACTGGGCCGTATGAGGTGATTCAGGTAATTGCCAACAACAACAGAATTGTAGACCAGCAATTTTTCACTGTCAATGGCTCATGTATGCTCCACTTTATCGGAGCCATCAAGCGAGGGGATAAACCCTTGTTCAATGGAGACCACAGGTGAGCCTGCCAAGCGCAGCACCTAAAAATGAGGTGAAGTACACCTAAAAATGAAGGTAAGTTAATAAACAATATCATTTACTCACCAAATAGAATAAGCAGCAAATGATCTTCAGATCCAAGTGAAAGGCAGGGAAATCGTCATTTCAGGCCGAAAACCTTCATCAGGAATTGTAGAATAATGGGGAGATCATTTTCAAGGGAAGCATCCTTGGAAGAGAATTCACAGTGAGGTTAATAATCCCTAGACGGAAGTAAAGACTGCCGATGCTGGAGCTTTTGCCCGAAACATCGACTTTCCTGATGCTTGGATACTGCCTGTCCTCCTGAGCTTTCCCAGTGCCATACTCTCGATTCAATCTCCAGCATTTGCAGTCCTCACTGTCGCCGAGGTGTAAGCGAAGTTATAACCCACAAATCAGATCTGATCTTTGCAATCTTGTCACATGCATTCTGTGTGAATTGTGATCGTGAATCAAACAACTCACTGGAGGAGGAGGATCCTCAATCATGGAAGACCCCAACGCAACAATAGAAAAGATAAGGCGGAGGCATTCGCAACAACGTTCAGACAAAAGTGTTGATGAGATGATTTAGTTGAACTTCTCCGGATGGTAGATTTCAGTTAATTCGTTTCCTTTCGTGTGGTATCTACAAGCAGCTGGAAGGAGTGGGTAACGCAAAGGCTGTGAACCCTGATAACATTGTATTCAAGCTGTTAGTGCTGGATAGAATACTGCCATCTATTGACAATGTTGAAAACTATCCCGGTGTGACCTGTCCACACAGACAAAACATCAGACATTCAGTTACTGCCCCATTGTTCTAATCTCTATCATTAAAAAAGGGATGGAAGATGTCATCTACTATGGTGTCACGAAGTGCATCCTCAGCACCAAAGTGCTCTCTAAACCTCAGTTTCGGCTCTGCCAGGACCACTCATTCCCTGACCTCATTGAAAACTTGGTTTCATGATGGACAGCAAGAAAACACGCAGCTCAATACGAGAGGTGAGGTGAGAGTGACTGCAAGTAACATCCACATAACTGCAATTGACCAAATGTGGCATAAGGTCTAATACCAAAATTGGAGCAAATTAGAGTCACGGAAACCTCTGCAGCGGTTTAAGGTATACGTAGTATAAAGGAAAATAGTTGGGTTCATGGACAGCAGCCATCTCAGCTCCTGGACAGCTCTGCAGCAGTTCCACATGGAAGGTGTTTCTGGGTCAGCCTGCAGATCTGAAATGGAAAATTAAGGTACCCTATTCATTCGATATGATTGGATTGCTCTCTCAGTAGAAAGAGACGACCGGTAGTAGTTTAACTGGACAGTCATTATGCCTCAATTAAGGGAGAGATTGGAAGGATAATCCTTAACAGTCACCTAGGTCAATGCAGGAATCGAACCCAAACTGTTGACATTAATCTGCATTTTAAATTACCCGTCCAGCTGATTGAGCTAACCAAGTCCTCGTTCAGCTCCTTCGTGGATATATCTTCGTGTTAATCTTTTCAGATATGTTATACATCTTTGGAGAAAATGAAACTTGAAGCAAGTTTCCTCGCTCAGAGGGGGCGCACTATCAGTGAGTGATAATGCTGTTCTCTGCTGTCGGCTTGAAAATCTTCAATTGCTTCAGAAATAACCATACATCTGCGATACAGTCACAAGCGAGTGTGTTTTTCCAAGGCTGGTCAATGTTCAACACCGTTCGTAGTTACTCAGATACTGGAGCAGACCATATCCAAATGCAACAGGACCTGCGAAAGATGCAGGCCCGTGCTCACAATTGACAAGTAGCATTTGCATTACTGACATGCCAGAAAAGATCATCTGTGACAATACCGAGTTGAACCATATCCCTCGACGTTCATATCCTCGAAAGTGATCATTATGTCTAAACACTGAATTATCAATATCCTGGGGATTACCCTGAACTAGAACTGGTCTGACCGTACAATTTCATTTCGGAGAATGTGAGGACTGAAGATACTGGAGATCAGAGCATCCAAAGAGCCGGACAATCGAATTTTTGGGCATAAGCCCTTTTTCTGGAGAAGAAGGGCTTATGCCCGAAACGTCGATTCGCCTGCTCCTTGGCTGCTGCCTGACCTGCTGCGCTATTCCAGTAACACATTTTTCAGCGTATGATTTCATTTACCATTCCTGCGAAAGGCTTATGCCTGAAACGTTTATTCTCCTGTGCCTCGGATGCTGCCTGACCGGCTGTGCTTTTCCAGAGCTATTTTGTTCCACCTGTATAAATGCATTGGCTAAAAGAATACGTCAGGGTCTCGGAATCCTGCAGAAATGACTCAACTCTTGATTTCCCAAAGCCTGTCCAACATGTAAGACACACGTTGAATGCATGTGTGGTGAAATACAGCACATTTGCCCGCTCAGTGCAGCTTCACCCCTCATCCACTGGCACTCAGTAACAGCAATGCCTGCAATGTGCACGGTATTCTGCAGAAATTTACCAATGCTTCATCCAAAGTACCTCTAAAACCATGACCATCAAGGATAACGGCAGCAGATGCAGGTTCAAAATCCGTTCCAAGCCACCAACCATCCTGATGTGGAAATGTATTGCTATTTCTTCAATATCACTGTTTAAAGTCCTCTACCTAATGACATTGCAAGTCTACCTACAGCAGTTGGATTGCACAGGTCAATGCGGCAGCTTACCATGTCCTTCTCAAGGGAAACAATGCATGGATAAGAAATACTGGACGAATCATATTCCACAAATACTTTAGTAAGAAAATCATTTTCCTAACATGGCCAATGCTGGACATAGAATTTTTACTTGTTTGCGTGTAGGTGGGTTGCATCTAGTCAGTACCTCGTTTGCTGTGAACAGATGAAGGGATATGCTGTTTAAAACAAGATCAATCTTTCAGAGGCATTCCCGTCATACTGAGCATCACACACATACATACGGCGTTACTGAGCTGTTAGGTGGACAAAAACATTTGCAAATGTATTCACAATTGACTACACAATGATTGGACAAACACATTGATGCTCTTGCTATGAAAATAACTATGTGTGAATATCAACATTTGATATTAGTACAAGTGAAAATACGTGCATATTTTTAAAGCCACTGCACTAAATAATAATTTTCTCCTTTGTGTGTTAACGAGATTCATCATTTCAACGTCCTCAACTACGATTTGTGCACTGCTTTCATCACATTGTTGCCATAAAAGTGAACTGATTAAATGGGTGGAATTTGTACTCATCAGACAATCGAAAAGCAGTTATTATGCTAAAAGTCGGACCATCAGAGATGAACCTTTGCGGTTAATGGTTAGAATAATGGCGAAAACATTTACAAAATACTTCTATTCTGCGTCACGCAGAAACACATTGTGCTGAGATCATGCTGGCCATCAATGCAGATGCACAGTTCTATTTGGATACTGACATTGTGGAGCTGACGGACACTGAATATGCTTTATTCGGGATCAATGTAAAGTATAATGTGCTGCAGCAGTTACAGAAGCTTTATTCAGCATCGGTCCCAAGGTGCCACACGGGAAGAGAAAACTTTGCTGGGCATGCTTGTTTTGAGTTGATTTTTACAAATGTTGAAATGTGTTTCGGCGTTGAGTCCTGTTCTCGTCCATTGGCTGCGCATTTCCTGATTGTTCGTTTATGTTTCCAACGGCTCTGTTGTGAGGGATTGTGTGACTAACTGACCAATTCTAGTTTGGAAGCTCTCTGGACAGATATTGAAGATGGTCAGTGTTCAGGAGGTAGTGGTGAGGTTCTATAGCACTGTGCCTGAATTCAGGTTATTTTCAAAGTAATTTCCTACAGATTTTCTGACTGCAAGATGGTGTGATCTGAACACGAATTAGCTGTTCACTATATTTCATGTATTTTCTAATATAGTTAGTTGCGCACTCTGGTAATTCAACTATTGTTCATATCAATTGTTTTCACCTGAAATCATGTTTGTTGCCATGTAGTCAATACAGCACTCAGCATTGATGCTGGATCCTGTGGCTGCGAGACTGCTCTGTGGCGTGTTATAAGGGAATCCATGAAAGGGAAACATATAATTGAGCACATCAAAACCAATCCGCTGCTTCAGATATACGACTCTAAATAGTATAGCGGTAATAGTTGCCACTACACAGCTCTTGGGGGGAGGAAGGCCATGGCCTCATTTTGTAGACCTTCGTTATGTTATGTTGACTGCTGTGTACTCAATGGGAAAGACCTTCAGCAGATCGTGGTACTACCAACATGCTTCTTTGAGGTGCAGTGGTCCATCAATAGCAGCAGAATCATACACTGTACAAGTTATACAGTCTGCAACTTCACGGCCCTGCATACCTCCCACTCTTCAGTAACGATCAAGCCAGCGATCCACTCAGCCTCAATGACGAGTACAGACGGATATGCTGGGAGCAGTACCAGCCGGACCTAGATCTGAGTTTCTGTTCAGTTGACCACTAGTCAAGAATTGATACCTTGGATTTGTTGCTGCAAGGAGTCATTTCTGTTGTAACGGTTTAATTTTGGAGTTTCATTATGTTATAGACATAGAAGGAATTTAAATTCAGAACTGTGCATGAGGCATTTATAGCTACCCACATCTAATCTGGAAAGGAGTCTCACAATCAGATGAGGAACATACCAGGCTCACTCTCTTGCCTGAACAGGGTAGGCTGCTCTCACCTATCCTGGAACTGAGCTCCCAAATCCAATAAGGAAGATGGCAGACTCTCTCCCTAGCCTGTGGCCATTCAACTACTGGTACACATTCCATTATGTAGTTCAACTGTCAGAAAAGAGACGTCCCAAGTTTGATAGTGGACCTAAGCATTTGCAGCTCAACAGCGATTTTCTTTTAAATGCCACAGCCAACCAGAAAAATCCCAGATTCTTTCCTATGAGCCGACAAACTGTCAATTTCTGTAATTTGCTTAATGTTCTATAACCCCACCCACCTGTGTAAAACCTCCAGTTTCTGTATACATTCCAACTTCTGTAATATCGGCCAATCCCCGCAAAGATTCCCAGTTGCGATAACCTCTCCGCCTCATTGAGTAGGTCACAAGCATACTGGTGAATTGAATTTTGGAAGGGATAGCAGACGACGTTCTGGATGGAAGAGACTTAAATAGAGAGCTTCAGGAAACAGAAACCCAAACTTGCATTGGAACTGCAGGAGTTTTATAAGACAGGTTCTACTGAAAAAATATTACTTCCATTGGAGGATTTTACCAAGATAGCTGCATGTTTGTAGCAGCTGGAAAAAGGTTTTGGAGACAGACAAACTGTAGGGACTAATGGAAGTAATAGATACACTGGGAATTCTTACATTTGGTCGAGATTTTAGAGATAGGGAGGGCTGGAGGTATTTGCACAGACAGGGAGGGATTTGTAACATGGGGGTTGGAGAAATAGGAAACTGTAACGGGGCAGACGATGGTTAGAGAATCGGGAGAAATGTAGGGACAAGAGTATGTTACACATCTGGTTATGCATTCAACGGGAAAACTGTAGGGGCCGGAGGAAGACAAAGCGATGTGCAGAGTTTCAGGTGCTGGACAAAGTTGTAGATATAATGAACACTGTAGTGGCTGGAGGAGGTTATGGAGATAATCAGATTTGTCAGGGCTGGAGGGAGTTAGTGCGATTGCTTGTGGTCGTGTGGACTGGAAGAGATTATAAACTTTGGAATGTTTCGGTGGATTGGGGAAGTTAAAAAGAAGAGGACAGCAGTAAGGACTTGAGAATTGCAACATAGAGACTGCTGGTGATTCCAGAGAAAGAAGGTTGAAATGGCCTGCATGTGTAATTGAGATAAGGAGGGTTGCATTGGTTGATGACCGTTGTCTATATAAAAGCGTATTGTCTACGATCAATGAGATTACTGATAGAGGACATTATTGGAGTTTCAGGACTCTGAAAATCATCATACCGAACAACACAGACCTTACAGCAGAGAATGATGTTATTTGGTCCATCATCTTCGCATCAGCTCTTCAAATGAACACATGACTGAGTAATGATCTCCTGCTTCCCCCCATAGCGTTCCACATTATTATTAATCACAATTGTCCAATCCCCTTCTGAACTTTTTTCCATTGAACATGGATCGACATCACATCCAAGTGTTCCCTAACTGCTTGTCGTGTAAAGCAATTCTGACCTACATCAATATTGCTTCTTTCGTACACCACTTGCAATCTGCGCCCTTTCATTTTTGTTCCCTTTATGCGAAGGAGCAGACTTGTCCGATATATACTCGTCAGTATGTCTATGAGTTTAAAAAACTCCATGAGATCTCCTCTTCGCCGCCTTCTTTCCAACGTTTTCAGTCTGACTTCATAACTGAAGTTTCTTATCCATGAAATCATTCTCGTCAATCACTTCTTCGTCCTTTCCAACGTGATCACATATGTCCTATAATGTGACAAACAGGAATGTGGACAATACTCCAGTTGAGGTCTAACATGTGTTTGATACAACTTCAACCTCCTTGCTCTTGTACTCTATCGCAATCATTATAACACGAGGAATACTCCATGCTTCAGTTTTGTTTAATGTCCTGCTAAATTCAATAATCTCTACACAAATATAAATTAGTCCTTCGCTCCAATACTCCTTCAGATGTTACATCATATTTTGTGTTGTCTTTTAATGGTCTTGCCAGCAAACTGCATTGTCTCATGCTTTTCTGCGTCGACCTTCATGTATTATCTCTCCACTCACTGGACCAGCTTGTGCATTTCTTTACAGAATTCTCCAATTTCCTTAAGCTCTGTGTCTACAGTAAACTTTGAAGTGGGTCGCTGCACACCAGCTATACGTCATTCATACGTATCAAAACGAATGAAGGTCACAAAAGTGATTCCTGTAGAACTTCACCGAAAATCTTCCTCCAGCCTGACAATAAATCTCATGAAAATTCTTCCTGGTTTCCTATCAGTCAGTCGTTGCTTTTATCTCTATTGATGCAGTCATTTATATTTCAAGAATGAACAAATGAGTAAATGAATTTACTGTCATACAAATCAAGGAAAACACAGTGAAACATGCTTCGTCGCCCAATCCATACACATTTTCCTCCTCGATATTATACCTTAGCAGTGACTGATTGTCCTCTGGATACAGAGGACAGAACTAGGTCAAAGGAAGAAGACAGAGGGTGGTGGTGGAGGGTTCTTTTTCAGACTAGAGGCCTGTGACCAGTGGAGTGCCACAAGGACCAGTGCTGGGTACTCTACATTTTGTCATTTACATAAATGATTTGCATGCGAACAGAAGAGGTACAGTTGGTAAGTTTACAGATGACACCAAAATTGGAGGTGCCATGGACAGCGAAGAGGGTTACATCAGATTACAAGATCTTGATCAGAAGGGCCAATGAACGGAGTTCTGAACGGATGGAGTTTAATTCAAATAAATGTGAGGCGCTGCATTTTGGGAAAGCAAATCTTAACAGGACGTATACACTTAATGGTAAGGTCCGAGGTAGTGTTGCTGAACAAAGAGTGCAGGTTCATAGCTCCTTAAGTGTAGAGTCGCAGTTAGATAATTCGGTGATTTTTACTCTAGTGATGGAGAGGGATAAGTGTGTACTACAGGGCAAGAGTTATAGCTGGGGGCAGGGAAATTATGATGCGTTGAGGCATGACTTAGGATGTGTGGATTGGAAAAGTAGATTCCAAGGCAAGAGCGTAATTGATATGTGGAACTTGTTCAAGGAGCAACTATTGAGTGTCCTTGATAAGTGCGTACCTATCAGGCAGGGAGGAAAGGGTCGTGTGAGGGAGCCGTGGTTTAATAAGGAGTTGGAATCCCTGGTTAAATGGAAGAGGGCGCCCTTTGTAAAGATGAGGCGTGAAGGTTCAATAGGGGCAATTGAGAGTTATAAGGTAGCCCGGAAGGACCTGAAGAGAGAGCTAAGAGCAGCAAGGAGGGGACAGGAAAGGTCCTTAGTTGGTAGGATTAGGGAAACCCCTAAGGCTTTCTATAGGTATGTTAGGAATAAAAGAATGACTAGGGAAGGAATAGGTCCAATCAAGGATAGTAATGGGAAGTTGCGTGTGGAGGCTGAAGAGATTGGGGAGGCGCTGAATGAATACTTTTCGTCAGTATTCACTCAGGAACAGGACATTGTTGTCGATATAAATACTGAGGCACGAATAAGTAGAATGGATGGCTTTGAGATATGTAGAGAAGAGGTGTTGGAAATTCTGGCAAGGGTGAAAATAGATAAGTCCCCTGGGCCTGATGGCATTTATCCTAGGATTCTCTGGGAAGCAAGGGAGGAGATTGCAGAGCCATTGGCCTTGATTTTTGTGTCCTCTTTGTCGACAGGAGTGGTGCCAGAGGACTGGAGGCTAGCAAACGTGGTCCCCTTGTTCAAGAAGGGGAGTAGGGATAATCCTAGTAACTATAGGCCAGTGAGTCTCACTTCTGTTGTGGGCAAAGTCTTAGAGAGAATTGTAAGGGATAGGATTTATGCACATCTGGATAAGAATGATGTGATCAAGGATAGTCAGCATGGTTTTGTGAAGGACAGGTCGTGCCTCACAAACTTATTGAATTCTTTGAGAAGGTGACTAAGGAGGTAGATGAGGGGAAAGCGGTAGATGTGGTATATATGGATTTTAGTAAGGCGTTTGATAAGGTCCCCCATGGTAGGCTACTGCAGAAAATACAGAGATATGGCATTGAGGGTGAGTTGGAGGTTTGGATTAGGAATTGGCTCTCTGGAAGAAGACAGAGGGTAGTAGTTGATGGCAAAGGTTCATCTTGGAGTGCCGTCACTAGCGGTGTTCCGCAAGGATCTGTTTTGGGACCATTGCTGTTTGTCATTTTTATAAATGACCTGGAGGAAGGGTTAGAAGGTTGGGTGAGCAAGTTTGCGGATGATACGAAAGTCGGAGGAGTTGTAGACAGTGAGGAAGGATATGGCAGGTTACAGCGGGATATAGAGAAGCTGCAGAGCTGGGCAGAAAGGTGGCAAATGGAGTTCAATGTAGCTAAGTGTGAAGTGATTCACTTTGGTAAGAGTAATAAAAAGATGGATTACTGGGCTTATGGTAGACTTCTTGGTAGTGTGGAAGAGCAGAGGGATCTTGGTGTCCATGTACACAGATCTCTGAAAGTTGCCACCCAGGTAAATAGTGCAGTGAAGAAGGCATATGGCGTACTGGCTTTTATTGGTAGAGGAATTGAGTTCCGGAGTCCTGAGGTTATGCTGCAGTTGTATAAGACTCTGGTGCGGCCGCATCTGGAATATTGTGTGCAGTTTTGGTCGCCATACTATAGGAAGGATGTGGAGGCACTGGAACGGGTGCAGAGGAAGTTTACCAGGATGTTGCCTGGTATGGTAGGAAAATCCTATGAGGAAAGGCTGAGGCACTTGGGGTTGTTTTCATTGGAGAAAAGAAGGTTTAGGGGTGATTTGATAGAGGTGTACAAGATGATTAGGGGGTTAGATCGGGTGGACAGTGAGAACCTTTTTCCACGTATGGAGTCAGCTATTTCAAGGGGGCATAGCTTTAAATTAAGGGGGGGTAGATATAGGACTGATGTTAGCGGTAGGTTCTTCACTCAGCGAGTCGTAAGTTCATGGAATGCCCTGCCAGTAGCAGTAGTGGACTCTCCCTCTTTATAGGTATTTAAGCGGGCATTGGATAGGTATATGGAGGATGGTGGGTTAGTGTAGGTTAGGTGGGCTTTGATCGGCGCAACATCGAGGGCTGAAGGGCCTGTACTGCGCTGTATTCTTGTATGTTCTATGTTCTATAGGGAAGAAGGCGTTTGGTATCGTTTCCTATATTGGTCAGAATATTGAGTACAACAGTTGGTAGGTGTTGTTGCGGCTGTACAGGACATTGGTTAGGTCACTGTTGGAATATAGCGTGCAATTCTGGTCTCCTTTCTATCGGATATATGCTGTGAAGCATGAAATGGTTCAGAAAATATCGACAAGGATGTTGCAGAGTTGGAGAATTTGAGCAAATGGGACAGGCTGAAGAGGCTGGGACTGTTTTCGCTGGAGCTTCGGAGGCTGAGGGGTGACCTAACAGAGATTTGCAAAATTATGAGGGGTAAGGATAGGTTAAATAGACAAGGTTTCTCCCTGGGGTCGGGAAGTCCAGAACTGGACGGTAAAGGTTTAGGGTGAGAGGGGAAAGATATAAACGTGACCTAAGTGCAACGTTTTCACACAGAGGCTGGTACGTGTATGGAATGAGCTGCCAGAGGAAGTGGTGGAGGCTGGTACAATTGCACCATGTAAGGGGCAATTTGATTCGTATCTAAATAGAAAGGGTTTGGAGGGATAGGTGCCAGGTGCTGGAAGGTGGGACGAGATTGGGCTGGATATCTGTTTGGCATGGACAGGATGGATCGAATGACATTTTTCCAAGCTGTACATCTCTGTGACTCTATAGCCATTTCTGCCACTGGGATATCCAAGTCTCCATAATGACCACACCAGCATAGTTTCAATACTCACCATGCTCTGCACTTGTCACCCTTATCCCTTATACTTCTTGGATTAAAATATACGACCTTCAACCCATCACACTGACTGCAACATTGCCCGATTAACTGTTTATCCTTCCTCACAGACTCTGCACGCTCTATCTGCCTGTTCACAACTTGTCCCATCATCCTATCCGGAGATCGGGATCGTATCCATCTGCCAAACTATTTTAATCCCTCCCAAACACTTCTACCAAACTTGCTTCCAAGAATATTGGTGCCTCTGTAGATCAGTTTCAATCCAGCTTCCTTATGCAGGTCCCATATTCACCAGAAGGTGTCCCAATGATCGACATTTCCAAAGCCCTTTATCCAACACCAGCTCCGCAACCACACGTTCAGCTGTAATCGATGTCTGTCCGTCGGCTCACTAGCATGTGACACCATTATCAATCCTGAGATTACGACTCTGCACATCTTGCCTATTAGCTTCCAACCTAAGTCCCTTCCATCTCATTTCAGCTTCTCATTCCATTTCCTCGTTATCTCATTGGTACCAATGTGTACCATAAGTTGAACCTGCACTCCAACTCCTCTAAGATACTGTAGACTCAAAAACATCCCTGACTCTGGCACCTGGGATGAAATGTACCATCCAGGAGTGTCTTTGATGAATCTGCTGTGTGCATGTCTCACCATTGAACCTTCGAAACTACTGCTCTCTTATTATGCCCCCTTCCCTTGTGATTTACAGGGACATCTACAGGGTCATTTTCCCCGGTATGTAAGCACCACCCCAATTGAATATATTATTTATCTTCCGAAGCAACTGCCCACAACCGCTTCCACTACAGTTCAACCTTCGCTCGATTGAATCATGAGATATTTTGGAATGGTGGAATATGTTAGGCTGGAGCAGGTTTCAGAAATATTGGGGATTGTCATTGCTGCCGTGGGCGGCACGGTGGCACAGTGTTTAGCACTGCTGCCTCACAGCGCCAGAGACCCGGGTTCAATTCCCGCCTCAGGTGACTCTCTGTGTGGAGTTTGCACGTTCTCCCCTTGTCTGCGTGGGTTTCCTCCGGGTGCTCCGGTTTCCTCCCACAGTCTAAAGATGTGCAGGTCAGGTGAATTGGCCATGCTAGGTAAGGGGTAGATGTAGGGGGGTTGCGCTTCGGCGGGAAGGTGTGGACTTGTTGGGCCGAAGGGCCTGTTTCCACACTGTAAGTAATCTAATCTAATCTAATCTAATCTAATACAAAGATAGCAAGTAGTGCATGTGCTGGAGGAGAGTACATGGGTAGGACGGATGTAGATACTGGCGGTGGTAACAGTGAGAGTGATGCAAATACGCTGGAGGTGATGAAAGAGGTAGTGAGAAGCATCAGTGCAACCGAAGGATACAGAAATAGGAGGATGTGCAGTGACTGGAGAACATGACATAATTATGGAGAGGTGTAGGATCTGGTAGCTCTTACTGATATAGGAATTAAGATGTTTACCGAGGTAAGGAGGGCTGCCATGGTTGAGAGGATTATAGCGAAACGAATGGGCTAAGGTGCTTCCGAAAATGTGGATGTATTTAAGTGCTCGTGGGTACCGCAATAGCAAGGATAGTTGAAGCAGCTGGGGGAGGCTGCTGAGATGTGAAGAGTGTCCATGCTACACAAGGTTGTAGATTTAAGTGCGATGTGCTAAGGAGCTGATGGAAGTTACAGAGGCAAGGACGGCATTTGGGTCTGGAGGGGGTTTGAGAGATCGGAAAAGACTCCTTTAAACCATGATGTTTAAACAACAGGGGGCACTCTCATTATTGATGGGGAGTTTGCAAAGATAAACAAGAGTGAAGGAGCCATAGGATGTTTCAGAGAAAGAAATATAATGCTGGAGAAGGTAACAGATAATGGGAAGGATATCTCCTAGTTGTACAGTTAAGGAGGAATGTAGGAGCTGGGGTTATGACAGAGATATAGAGTGATACATACTGCAGGAGGTTACAGAAATACTGAGGGATGGAATAGGGAGTGGAGATTCCAGTGAAAAGGACGGATGTTGGGATAGGAGCAAGTTCCAGAGATAGGGAGGGATGTCCGGGCTGCAGCAGGTCACAGAAACAAGAAGAAGTGCAGAAAACAGAATGTGTGTGGAGGCTGGAGGAACTTGTAGAAAAATGAAAGGATGTACCTGTTTAAGGAATGATAGAGAAGAGAGGGTTTGTAGGGAACTGCAGGAGATTACTGCGATCAGAGCATGTGTAGGGACTGTTGGAGGATATGTAGTTAGGAGGTCTGCAGGGGGTGGAGGCTATAGAGATTGTGCACGATGTATGTGATGGTGGAGGTGACTGTGAAAATAACCGATGTAATGTGGAAGGATGCTACAGTGCTAAGGATGGTCTAGAAGTTGGACAGTTACAGAAATAAGGAAGGGTGTCTGGGTTGGAGGAGGCTGCAAAGATAGGGAAGGCTGTCGGAGCTGGAAGATCTTTCAGTAATTGGAAGGATTACAGATGCTGGAAGAGATTACAGAGTTTAGGAAGGGACGTTGGTGGCTGAGAACAGTAATTTATGTCGACGATGGAGTAGACGACAGATATAGACGGGAATATTATCTGATGGAGGTTATGAAATTGGGAAGGGTATAGAGTCTGCAAGAGCTTACAGAGATAGGAAGGGATGTAGTAACTGGAACAGCTGACGGAGATAGGGAGGCTGTTTTAGCTGGAGGAGTTTACAGAGACAGGGAGGGATAAAATAGCTGGAGGAGGCTACAGGGATAGGGAGTGGTGTAATCGCTTGTGGAGATTAAAGAGATGGGGAGCATTGTAGTGCTACAGGATGTCACAGAGATAGATGGATTTTGTAGCTGAAGGAAGTTACAGATATGAGGAGCGCCGTACAGATGGCTGTGATTATCGCGGTGGGGAAAGATGCAAGTGTTGATGAAGTTTATGTGGATAAGAATGGGTGTTGCTGCTTGTGGATGTCAGATATATAGGTTGGTATTTATAGCCTGGACGAGTTTACAGTGATCAGGAGGGACGTAGAGAATGGATGAGGTTTACACAGGTAGGGAGATGTAGGGCAGCTGGAGGATGTTACACAGTTAGACAAGGGTATAGTGGGTCCAGGAGGTTTCAGACATGGGGAGGGCTGTCGTGACTGGATGGGATCACTGCAATGGGGAAGCAGGAAAGTGTTGGTAGAGGTCGTAGAAGTAAGAATGTGTCTAGGTGCTGGAGAATGTCTGAGCTATAGGGCGGTTTATACAAGCTGGAGGAAGTTACAGATGTAAGTCGGAGTGAAGGGTTTCGATGAGTTTTACAAGCTCGGGATGGGCGGAGTGGCTTAAGGAGGTTATAGAGATAGGGATGTGTTAGATATGCTTCAGAAGGCTGCATAGATTAGCAGTCGTGTTGATGCTGAAGGTGGCGAAAAGGATTATTGAAGGGTGTACATTCTAGAGGAAGTTGCAGTGTTCGGGTTGATTATTCATTCAAGTGCAGGTTAGAGAGCTATGCTGGGTTTGTCGTGGCTGAAGTACGTTACAGAAATAGGCAATGGTGTAGGGGCTTGAGGAATTCAAAGACAAAGGTAGATTGTTGACACTGTAGGAGGTCAGACAGATAGGGTAAGGGCCTAGGGAAGGTTAGAGAGTTCGGAAGAGCAGGATCTGGAGGAGGTCAGAGAGATAGGAAGGGGAATGGCCTGGAAAATGTTAGAGAGTTGGGTAGAGAAGGAGATGGAGGAGGTCAGATAGATAAGGAGGGACAAGGTCCTGAAATAATTTCGTGAGCTAGGGAGCAAGAAGGAGCCAAAAATGGTTAGAGAGATAGGGAGGGTCGAGAGATAGGAAAGGGGTGTAGTGTTTGGTGGATGTTAAAGAAATACCGAACGGTGTAGGGCTGGGAGGAGATGAGAGAAATTGGGAGTAGTAAAGCTTCTGCACGAAATTACAGTCGTTGGTGATGATGAAGTTTATGGTGATACGGTGACACACTGGGATCGAAGTGGATGCAGCGGCTAATGGATATGCAGTGGGATAGGTGGGCGGTTTCAAAACAGAAGTATGAAATGAATTAATAGTGAAAAAGAAATATAGAAATTTGTGGAATAGACTTGGACTAATGAAGTAGTGAGAACTTGCAGGGTCCAATCACAATAGCCTTACACTCAGTCAGACAGCATACAGCACTGTGGAGGCCTTTGGGTTGGCAGCGACAAAATGAAAAAGGCCCGTAGATCTTGCAAAGTCCTCCTTTCTAACATCTTGGGGGGCGGGTACCTGAATTTGGAAAGTATCATACGGACTGCTCAAACAAGAATGTGACATAATCAGACCTCACGGTGTCAGGACATGCACGGACACGGAAACCACCTGCTGACTCCTTTCCCTCGGCATCATTGTTTCCAAACAAACACTGACACTAAAAACTCCTGCTGAAACCCCTCCCTCAACTTCATGGTGTAAGATCAAACACTGACACGGAAACCTCCTGCTGACTCCCTTCCCTCAGCTGAAGTATCATTATCGATCCACATTGAAGAAGACGGTGGAAGCAATCAGAGAGTGACAAAGGTAGAGAATATACGCAGGGTGGGCCATTTCAGAATCTCCAGCAAAAGAGGTTCAGCAGCAGCATTGCTGATCAAGATGGTCCTTCCAAAAAGGACATAGCTACTTGACTGGGTCTGCACCAGGTTGGATCGTGGTTGGGGAATGACGAGGAGGGTTAAAGAATTTTGAACTCATTCTCAACAATCTACCGATTGGAGACTTATTGATCGATGACCATATTGGTAGCAGTGACGACTGAAAGCAGTATTTGTGGGGACAAAGTTCCACTTTTCACTGTGAAATTTGTGTGTGGTCATTCACGTGTGCGAGAGAGAGTGTGTTTGTGTGTGTGTGCGCGCGCACACGCGCGAATGCGCACATGTTTATGTGTGTGTGTGCGAGAGAGAGCGATAGTGAAGTGAGAGAGATATATCACGGTGCTAAACGTGACAGATTTCCAGTACATCTACTGATTCAGTACTGGGCTGTATGAGGTGATTCATGTAATTGCCAACAACAGCAGAATTGTAGACCAGCAAATTTTCATATCAATGGTTCATGTATGCTCCACTTTATCGGAGCCATCAAGCGAGGGGATAAACCCTTGTTCAATGGAGACCACAGGTGAACCTGCCAAGCACAGCACCTAAAAATGAGGTGAAGTGCACCTAAAAATGAAGGTAAGTTAATAAACAATATCATTTACTCACCAAATAGAATAAGCAGCAAATGATCTTCAGATCCAAGTGAAAGGCAGGAAAATCGTCATTTCAGGCCGAAAACCTTCATAGGGAATTGTAGAATGATGGGGAGACCATTTTCAAGGTAAGCATCCTTGGAAGAGAATTCACAGTGAGGTTAATAATCCCTCGGCGGAAGTATAGGCTGCCGATGCTGGAGCTTTTGCCCGAAACATCGATTTTCCTGATGCTTGGATACTGCCTGTTCTCCTGAGCTTTCTCAGCACCACACTCTCGATTCAATCTCCAGCATTTGCAGTCCTCACTGTCGCCGAGGTGTAAGCGAAATTATAACCCACAAATCAGACCTAATCTTTGCAAACTTGTCACATGCATTCCGTGTGAATTGTGATCGTGAATCAAATAACTCACTGGAGGAGGAGGATCCTCAATCATGGAAGACCCCAATGCAACAATAGAAAAGATAAGGCGGAGGCATTCGCAACAATGTTCAGACAGAAGTGTCGATGAGATGATTTAGGTTAACTCCTCCGGATGGTAGATTTCAGCTAATTCGATTCCTTTTGTGTGGTATCTACAAGCAGGTGGAGGGAGTGGGTAACGCAAAGGCTGTGAACCCTGATAACATTGTCTTCAAGCTGTTTGTGCTGGATACAACACTGCCATCTAATGACAATGTGGAAAACTATCCCGGTGTGGCCTGAACACACAGACAAAACATCAGACATTCAATTACTGCCCCATTGTTTTAATCTCTATCATTAAAAAAGGGATGGAAGATGTCATCTACTATGGTGTCACGAAGTGCATCCTCAGCACCAAAGTGCTCTCTAAACCTCAGTTTGGGGTCTGCCAGGACCACTCATTCCCTGACCTCATTGAAAACTTGGTTTCATGATGGACAGCAAGAAAACACGCAGCTCAATACTAGAGGTGAGGTGAGAGTGACTGCAAGTAACATCCACATAACTGCAATTGACCAAATGTGGCATAAGGTTTAATACCAAAATTGGAACAAATGAGAGTCAGGGAAACCTCTTTAGCGGTTTAAGGTATACGTAGTATAAAGGAAAATAGTTGGGTTCGTGGACAGCAGCCATCTCAGCTCCTGGACAGCTCTGCAGCAGTTCCACATGGAAGGTGTTTCTGGGTCAGCTTGCAGATCTGAAATGGAAAGATAAGATACCCTATTCCTTCGGTATGATTGGATTGCTCTCTCGTTAGAAAGAGACGACCGGTAGTAGTTTAACTGGACAGTCATTATGCCTCAATTAAGGGAGAGGTTGAGAAGGATAATCCTTAATAGTCACCTCGGTCATTGCAGGAATTGAACCCAAACTTTCGACATTAATCTGCAATACAAATTACCCGTCCAGCTGATTGAGCTAACCAAGAGGTTCAGGAATGTCAAATGGTCAGAATTGTGGGATGACAATACTGTCAGAAGGTAAGTACTGAAGGCATGCAGATGACCAATACTGAGGTAGTGCTTCGTCGTGAGAGTTCCCAAATTGCGGAAGTGCAAAACGATGCGAGATTCAGTATTGAGGTATGAAGCACAATCAGATTGTCAGTCCCATGAAGTGACCTCTGAAAATGAGGTACTGCAACTGAACTGACCCAATAACTAATGGAAATTCACTGAACAAATTTTCCAAATGTGTGGCAATCCCTCAGAACTAATCCTGTGATAAGGTGTTCCTCCCTAAGTACTGAATCCCAGACAATGAGGAACTCCATCCAGACTGACCCGACAGCAACCAGACCCTCCTGCCACACACCTGAGCTGCCAACAATCATGCACTCAATCAGTATTGAACCCCACCCCGGACATCATGAGACTCTCCCTCAGTACTGACCGTCTGACAATAACGTCATCCCTCAGTGCTGACGCTCTCACGAAGGGCACTTATTCAAAACTGAACCTGAATATGTGGAACATCCTTGATTTTGACCGCTTCCAATGATGCACTGTCTCAGAAATGTCACTCTGGCAAGAGTCGAATGCCTCAATCCTGAAGCTCTGAAATGAATCTCTCTCTCAGGATGTTCTGGAAGTGCATCGCTTGCTGAGTTCTGGGCACCTCACAGCACTTCACTAACTCAGGAAAATGAGGCACTGTTTCAGTATTGCCTGTCTGCCAATGAGGCAGTCCTTCAGACTTACACTTTGAAACTGCTGATAAAGCTAATTGTTCACATTGTAATCAATATCACTCTTGAAATTCTACCTCCTTTGCAATGACGCACTGCCTCAGACAACAATGCACACCCACAATTCTGAAAATCTAACAGTGCTGCAACACCTCAGGACTGACCCTCTGATCGAGCTGGAATGCCTCAACACTGCCTGAGCATTGACCTTAGAACAAAAGTGCACTCCAGTAGTTTAAGCGTGTGACAGTCCTGCAACGCATTATTACCTACCTTCTGTTGGTGCTGCAATACCTGAGCGGTGATCCATTGAGCTTCAGATATGACCCAAAATGCCATTCGATCAGTATTGTCCCTCTGATGCTGTGGCCTTTCCTCAGTATTGTCACTCTGACAATGACGGCCTTCCTGAGTAGACTGTATGACAGTTCCACGCTGCCTCAGTATTTAGCCTATAAATGTGTGACACGAGTACACTCCTGACCAAATTAAAATGATGCATCGGCTTAATTTGGTATTCCAATAATGGTACATTTCCTCTTTGCTGAAGGCTCTCCCACTGAATTACGGGGCAATTCCTCAAGACTGATTTCCGGCAATGACGACTGCCTCAGCACTGACCCTCTGACAATGAGCCACAACCACATTTCTGACCCCACTTTCTGAGGCCTTTCATCAAATTGAGCCAGTGACATTGAAGCATTCCCTCATTCTGTTTCTGTGGCAGCGCTGGAATACCTCAGTGCTGACCCTTTAAATGAGTAGCACTCCCTTAATCTGACCCCAATACAATGAGGCACTGCCTCAGAAGAGACGCGTTAAGAATGAACACACCACCAGGATTAAATGTCTAATTACAAGGCGTTCATTTTGTATATAACCCCGATAGAACCGCAATACCGTGCTACTGACGACCATAATACGAATGTTGCTGCACAATTTCAGTTCTTACTCCAATGTACAATGAGGCACCGGGTCAGTGCACTGAGAGCTGACAAAGACTAGCACAGCGACCCAGTGTTTAGCACTTCTGTCTCATAAAAACAGGAATCCGCGTTCGATTCCAGCAACAGGCGATTGTCTGTGTGGAACTGTACATTCTGCCCGTGTCTGCGTGGGTTTCTTCCCCTAAAGATGTGCAGGCTCGATGAGTTGACCCGGCAGAATTGACCCAAGTGTAGGCGATTAGTCAGAGATAAATTTAGCTGACGGGAATTTGGCTGGCTGGCTTTCTCTTCAGTGGGTCGCATGGAATTGGTGGGCTGAATGGGCGGTTTCCAGGCTGTAGGGATTCTAACTCTAATGTGGTACTCACTGAAATCTGACTGTCATAAGATGATCATTGTCTGAGTATTTACCTTCTGCCAGTGATGCCGTCCCTCAGTGCTGAAACTCTGACAAAGAGGCACCACCTGAGAACAGACCTTCGACGTTGCACCAAGGCTTTTGGACTGACCCACTGGTAGAGTTATGACTGGCACAAGCAGCAATTGGTGTGGCAGTAGAGGGCCGGTCATCTCAGCGCCAGGACATTTTTCCAACCCCCTTCAGGGGAGTGTCGTCAGCCCAACAACCTTCTGCTGCTTCATGAATGACCTTCCCTCTGCCATCAAGTTAGAAGTGGGGATGTTGAACGATGATTGCACACTGTTCAGTATCATTCGCGACTCCTCAGATATTCATGCACTGTGTTTTCAAATGCAATACGATTTGGACAACATGCAGACTTGGGTCGACGAGGTGCAATTAGTATTTTGGCCACACAAATGCTACAAAATGGCATAACCAGAAAGAGACCCTCGAATCATTGCCCCTTTTGTTTGTTTACTCTGGATTACGTTGACACGAGGAGGGACGTTGTGTTCGGTAGGCTAAAGGATATTAAGATGGACAAATTTCCCAGAACGGATGGGATCCAACCCAGGTAACTGAGAGAGGGAAGGGAGAAGAAATACCTGGGGCCGTGACAGATATCTATACAGCATGCTTAAACACAGGTGAGGAATTGGAGGAATGGAGGCTTGCTTATGTTGCCATCCTGCACAAGAAGGGTAGAAGTGATATTACTGGAAAGTACAGACCAGTGATGCTGATGTCAGTGGTGGGAAAGTTGCTGGACAAGGTACTGAGGCACAAAGTAAATCTTTATTTGGAAAAGAATGGGCTTTTCAATGATAGGCAACATTGTTTTATGCGTGGGAGATCGTGTCTTAACAATGGAGGAGAGTTCTTTGACAAAGTGACTAACTTGGCAGGTGACGGAAGGGCTGTAGATGTCATATGCATGGACTTTATTAAGGCATTTAATAAGCTTCCTCACGGTAAAGGAGAAAATGAAGTCACGGGGAGTGCACGGTGTTCTAGCTAGGCTGATAAAGAACTGGTTGAGCAGCAGGAGACAGAGTAGACAGGTAGAATGGGACGGAAGTGCAGAAGAATAAATGAACTGAGGGAAAGAAGAGGAAGAGCGAAAAGGTACAGGCAGTAGTAAACAGAAGCTATACAACGAGAGAAAGAAAAGTTGAAGCATGAGATTAGTGTGCTGCGTTCAGAGAACAGAAAGCAATTGAGTGATACTCATGGCAATATGAAAGGGGGCTGAAGAGAAAATAATTGAAGGTGATGCAGAGGAAGCAGAAAGCGATGATGAGAGACAAGGAAGGAAACAATCCCTAGTTCCGAAAGAATGGGAGCAATTGGAAGTAGCTTCAGCCTCTGAGCCCGAGGGGCAGTTATTGAGAAGTAGTACAGGTAAAGGGAAAAAAGGGCCAACAGGGAAGGATGGTACGACTCCTTATAAATGAGTGGAGAAACCGACAATACATTCGTTGGGGAAATCAGAATCGGGAAGGGCTGACGAATGCTCTGGCCAGTTTACACGAGGGAGCAGGAAAGTGGTTCAGGGCTATTGAAGATGAAACCACAGGGTGATTGCTGTCTATAGGAGACTTGAATGCACTGCTGGTGAGTTTGGTAGGTCTCCCAAACGTAAAGGAAACAATAGTCTGAGCCCGTTTGAAAAATGTGGCAGGTACCTCAATGATTGATGGTGTCGGGATTGATCGAGTGAGACAGAATGTATGGCAGGCCTTAAGAGACTGTTATCCAATTAAGAGTGTCACAGTGTTTGTTTGCAAATAAACGATCTGCTTCCAGAAGAACTCTTTTGGTGATTCTTTACTTTTTCATCACGACACTGGTCGTAGACACTTGGGAGTACCACCAGTTGCACGTTCTCCTCTCAATACACTGACGTGGAAATATATCGCCATTCCTTCACAGGCGTTAGTTCAGAATCCTTCAATCCTCTACCTGCCAGCATTGTCTGTCAACCCACAGCAAGTGGACTGCTGCGGTTCAAGGAGGCAGTTCACCACTACCTTGTCAACGGCAAATAGCAGATAATGCTGGACAGCCTGCGACACCCAAGTCGCAGAAATGAACACAAACAAAAATGGAATTGAAAGTAAAAGATCACTGCGTCAAAGCATCTTGATGTATCTTTTCTCTCATGACTGCCTCACTATTCAACTGATGTTAAATAATTCGATAGCATTTCTGTTTTCCTGGTCAATCACTGGCACTTTTGTTCGAGCATAACCGCACCACCTCCATTCGATTACCGGTGAAACGTTATGGATGCCATCCACTTTTGAGTGTTCCAACCACACAAACATGCGACCAATCTTGCTTCCTCCTCTCTTTTATTTGTTCATGTGGCTGAAGGTGCTATTTGTTAATTTTTGCCTCTGATATCACATGAACAGAACATTGTTCTTCTACCAAGGTTGTCTGGCAAATTAAAAATATTCCTTTACGTGTTCCTGTTTGCCTGTACTGTGATAAACCCATGGCTTCAGAATAAGGGAGGCCGCAGCTTCTTTCTTTTGTCTCCCTGGTTAATCCCACTTGTGCCTACATTGTCATCCCAACACCCCATGAATTACTAAAATTGGCTGTTTGTGCTTCTTTTTTATTTCAATGATTCAAGGTTCGTTTCAAAATACTGTGATCAGTCATGGACAATCTTTTCCCATTGCCAAACTCCCTCAGCTCTATCTTACTGCTCAGTTAGAGTTCACTATAAATAAACTAAATCTGATATCGATTCCAATGGGGCAGGATAGTTGTTTATTTCCATGTTTCATTTTTCATTCCAAAGCTTCAATTTGCATTACCGTTGTAGAAACTTTGCTTTGCGAATCATGCAAAAAGCACTGGGATCCGATGGAACGAACTATTCTGGATGTATTAGCCCTAGACTGGAGCCAGTTGATGAGATAACGTCCTGACATTGAGGAGGGAACTGTTGAGCTGAGAGGATTGGGATGCAGCGAAATCGGGAGAGTTGGATATACGATTGAGTCGGACGGGATGTAGTTACTGAGGCATTGTAGGATATTGAGATTGTGAGAATGGAATCTGGTCTCAAAGGGGCAGTGGGAGGCAGTGACTGAAGGGGACTGAGATGTAGCGACTTCAGAGAGTGGAATGTCGTTGGTGAGGAGCTTATGAGATGGAGACTGATGATGGGAGGAACTCGTGCAGGATAGTGACTAAGATCGATTGACTGAAGAGAGTCGAATGTAATGAATGAGATAGAGTGAGATGCAGTGATTTATTGGAATTAAATGTGGTGAGTTGGGAGTGTGTGAGGTACAGAGTGAGTGGAGAAGGATGCAATGACTACACGGGATTTGGATTTAGTGACTGACGGAGAGTGGAAAATTGTCACTGAGGTTACTACGCTGTAGCATCTGAGATGGTGTACGATGTAGTGATAGTGGAAAGTGGGCTGAGGTGATTGAGAGGGAGACGGATGTCGAGACTCAGGAGGAGTTGCTGACTGAGGGTGTTTTAAGTGAATCATGTGCCCTGTATGAAATCCGTGGTTTTGTTCTGGCTTTTGGAAAATCAGAATTCAGATTCCAACATTCCTTACCCCTCTGCAACCACACACACACTGCGCTGTCACAAATGCCTGGTCTCTCTTCCCAAGATGAAGTTAGTCTATTAACTTTATTACCTCCCACCTCCACGCTGCACGGAGGTCTGCGTCGTAGGTACACATAGAAATGTGACATATATAAACCATTTCTAACTCACACAAAACTCCATCAGTTCACCTTCCGTCCTCCTGTTCATGGGTTAGTGACAACTCACAGACTCAATGTGCAATGAATAGAAATTCGCACCATATTCTTCCCTCTATAAGCTATAGGTCTGCCGTTAGTCCCTAATCTGTCAGATCTTGGAGGACTTTTTTTCCCCACAGAATGATTCTGAGCATGGACAGGGAAGCAACGACTTCTGACTCGCTCTCGGGGATTTGAGCATTTTAACCTCAGACGACTGATATCCTTCTTTCATTTTAATTTTTATCTGCTGTCAACTGTCTTTCTGTATCTTTCTGTCTCTCTCTCTGTCACTCAGACTTTCTTTCTCTGTATTTGTCCAACTGTCTCAATTGATCTTTCTCTGTCTTCCCTTCCCCTTTTCTGTGTCTTTGTCTCCCTATCTGCCTCGCACTATTTGTTCCTCATTGTGTCTGTCTCTGTCTATCTGTCCAGTTTATTGCTCTCCCTGTTTGTCTGTGTCTCTCTCCCTTTCTCTCTCCCTAACTGTCCCCATGCCTATCTCTGCTCACTTTTGACTCTGTATGACTGTCTCCCTCCGTCTGTCTCTGTGTGTCTCTATCTCTGTCTGTCTGCCTGTCTCTCTGGGTAAGTGTGTGCTGTCTGTCGCTCCTCATTTCACAATCCCTTTGCTTTTCTTCCTCACTTGCTGATCCATCTTGTAGAAACTGCCCTTGAAACGTTTTGATCTTTACTATCTCATTTTAAAAAGTCTTCTTTCACTTTATTTCCCATGCTCATCTGTCTTTTTCTGTTTGTCTCACTCTCGCAGGAAGGGTCACTTGGCACGAAACTTTCATTCTAATTTGTCTCTGCAGATACTGTCAGAACTGTTGAGTTTTTACTGCAATTTTGTTTTCGTTCCCTCCAAAAAATCCTGTTCATGTAAATATCCAAATAATTTGAAATGCTGCAACACCACTTACATACACCAATTCGCTCACAATTCATTCTACATGCAAATCACTCTCTACATAACAACGTTTCCCCCATGCCCTTTATAAAATGTACTCCTCGCACCTTTAAGATATGACACCTAATTCTGAATTTCCCGAAACGAAGAAAACCAAACCACTGCTATTCACTGAATCCATGCCCATCCCAATTTCATTTATCTCTATGAGGTCATCCATCAACCTCTCATGGCACAGTGAAATAAGTCCAAAGCAATTCATCTAAAATTTTATAGCTAAGCCTAACGTCCCAGCAACATCATGGTGAATCTTTTCTGAATCATTTCCAATTTACTAATATCTTTCCTACAGCAGTGCGACCAGAACTCCACACAGTCATCCAGAAAACCCCTCATTACAACCAGCACAACGTCATCATGATGTCCCAAATTCTGTAATCAAAGAACTGAAAAATGAATACAGCTTGTATCTGTGACTTAAGCTAAAAGAATTCAATTTGTTAATGTGGGGGAATGGGTCTGGGTGGGTTGCTCTTCGGTGTTTCGGTGTGGACCCGTTGGGCCGAAAAGCCTGTTTCCACCCTGTAAGTAATGTAAAATAATTTAATCTCATTAGGGACCTGAATCTTCGGTCTCGTTGATATCTAACAATACTCAAGACACGACCATTAATTATATATGCCCTACCCGTGTTTGTTTTATAAAACGCAATTGGCCAAATTAAACTCCATCTGCGACACCTCAGCTCAATAAACCATTTGGTCACGATCTTTTAAAATCTGAGTTAAGCTTCTTCACTGTCCAACATGCAGGCAATTGGTGTGTCATCCGCCAACCTAATATCCATGCCTTTTGGTTTTGTTTTTCGTACAAATAATTTATATGAATGAGAAACGACCTTCGAGAGATGAACGGTCTGCACGATCATATATTGCAATGAAACCTGTTCGAGGGGTGGATGAGGGATGGAACGCCTTTCTTTTGCGTGTAAAAACCTGAAGAGATTTGAGTTGAATGACATATCTGCTTGTTTTCATTTTGCCTTCATTGATTTGCCTCTAAATTGTTGCCTTCCATTTCTCACTCACCCCTTTACTGAAACCCCCTTCATAACCTCACTGAGCCTGGTACTTCTCTCTCTCTCTCTCCCCTTCGCACTTCCTCTGTTTTTCTGCTGTCCATTCTATCATTTCTCATGATCTGTCTCCTTTCTCTACCTCCTCACTCCCTCTCTCTTTCTCATTCTCTGTTTGTGTGTATGGCTGTCTGTATTTGTGGATCAGTGTTACTCAGTCTTGTGACATCCAATGGGAGTGTTAATCTCTTTCTGTTTGTGCCCACAGGAACAGAGTCTTACTGGCTGCCAATGGAACTGGGGAGGGGACATGTCTCCTCTCCCCTTCCTGCCCCCATACTCCAAATCTTTATGGGAATATGCAAAAAGAGCTGAGGTCTCAGGGAGGACCGTATTGCAATGAATTCTTCATAATAACATCAGCCGTTACGAAAAGTGAAAGCATTCTTTGCGTGGCATCACTCGATAACAGATTTCAGTCAACCTGCCGAAAGAACATTCAATCACACCATTTCACATTCATGAAACACAGAAGACGCAGGTCACAGCCATTCAGTCACAGAAGTGTATAACACAATAAGAATGAACTTCACCGTATGAATTCTTTATCAGATAATAACGCAAAAATTGTGCTGTCATCTGTAAATTCCCACAACCAACATCATGAGAAGGCTTTTCCTCAAATATCCTCTTTGGCCTGTGCCCCGACTTGAGATTTATGCCCCATATCACGGATCCGTGGATCAAGAAGAAATCTTTCTTCTGATCTTTATGACTAAACCCTCAGCATTTTACACATCTCTTTCATGTTCGAGTTTGAATTTCCACTGCCTTGAGGAAAACGACCACAATCCGTCAAGTATCTTATATAACCGAAACTTTGCAGCCCTGGCAACATCCTGGTAAATCTCCTGTGTACCAACTCCATTAAGATAACACGCCTCTCATAATGTGGATTTCAGCACAACATGCAAGTCTTTCTTCATAACTGAATCTCTCCAGCCGAGACAACATCCTGGTAAAATTCATAAGGAAACCCGCGAGGGAAAAAGACGACTAAAAATCATAAGATGTTTCCACGGTAAGTCAGTAAATCACATGAAAAACCGATGTTGGTGTTTTAGACAACGCAGTGGTAAGGTGAATGTGTAAAAAATAAGATAAGCCAGTGAATTTTGTTGAATGTGGGAAAGGAAAGCATAGTCACACGGAAAAGCAAAAATAAAGTCACGACTTGGCCAGAGGATGTTCAAGAAGAATGTGTGAAACCTCTAACAAGGATTTATTTGTGTAGGTAAGGTTTACGTACGAATGACAAATGTGTAAAAAAAAGAAATTGCGATTTTAGCCAAACAGGAGCAAGTCAGTTGTTGATTGTGAGAGATTAGGAGATACGTCAGTTCAAAGCGTATTCCAAGGAAAGGTAATAATATGTGGAATTCCTGTTGAGAAGAGCATTCAGGAGATTGGGAGTCCAGTGAAATGAGTTGATGTGGCGATACGAGTATGTGAGAAATTTCTGGTTCTGGATATGCAGTTGATACTTGGCGAGCTGACATTTGGAAGTGACGGATTTTAAAAGTCACACTAAAGAAGACAAAGGTGGTTCGACAGGAAGAAAAGCACGAAGTGCAAAAGACCAGGACAGCACAGGATCAGGCCCATCGAACATTCTACCTGTGTCAATCATCATGTTCGAACGACACTAAAAAAACACACCGCCTCCTCTTATCCTTTCCAAATTCTCTATCACCTCCCTCTTCACAGAAAAATCCAAATGCCTCTGAAATATTACTTATGTTCCTACTTCCACCACCTCTTCTGGAAGTGAGTTCCAGGCTCCAAACACTCTGTGTGAAAAATAGCCTGGCACATCATCCTTAAAATTTCCTTCTCTCATCTTGAACCAAAATGCCGTTTATTAGCCATTCTCTATATGCAGTTCATAATTTTGTCGACCTCGATCAGGTCTAATCTCAGCACCCATCTTTTTAGTTAAAAGTATTCTAAACTTTTTAACCTTTCTTCTTAGGCAATGCCTTCAAGACCAGTCAACATCCTATTGAAACTTTTGTTCAATCTCTCTAAATCTCCAACGTCATTCTGGTGGTGTTGACAAAAATGCACGCAGTACTCGTAATGTGGCCTAATAACGTTTTTTGGAGCTGCAACACGGTTTAACATGTCCTCCATGTCCCAGCCGATCAAGGCAAACGTGCCATATACCTTCTTAATTATGCTGGCCACATGCGTTGTCACTTTTAGAGAACGGTAGACCTACATGACGAGATCCATTCATATGTTAATGTTTCTCAAGGTCCTGCCACTTTCAATACAAATCACACCAGTTTGATATTCCATTATGCATCATCTCGCACTTGCCTGGAATAAAATGCCTCTGCAATTTCTATGCCCAATTCGCTAATCTATCTTTATCATATTTATTCTTTCTTAACAGTTGGCTCTATCAGCAACTCCAATGAATATCTTATCGTCTACGAACGTATTGACCAGACCAGCCACAGTTTCCTCCAGATCATTCATACATACCACAAACAGCTTGGAAACTAAAACTGACCCGTGCAGAAGACCACCAGTTCTCTGTGTCCACTCTGATAAATCCCCTTTCACTCATAATCTCTGTCTTTTGTCACCAAAACAGTTTAACATGTGTCTCGATTGCACATTCAAAATATCATGTGGTATTAGTTTTCCTACCAATCTGCTGTGCGACTTTATCAAATGCCTTACAAGATTCCATACAAACTATATCCACAGCCCTTACCTCATATATTATCCTTGTCGCCTCTTCTAAAAACTCTCGTAGGTTGGTGAGGTGTGCCCTTCCCCAAACTGCCTGTGAGTAACCATTCCATTTTCTTCCAAATGTACACACATCTTATTCCTCTGTATTTTCTCCAAAAGCTTCCACAACACTTACCTCAGGTTCACGGCCCAAGAATTTAATCAATTATGAATAATTCTTTTGTTAAGCAAACGACACGAGCTAATCGCCAGTTGTCTGCAAACTCACCTGTTGCCAAAGAGGCTATAAAGTTATCAGCGAATGCCCCAGTTATTTCTTTCCTTGCCTATCGCAGTAATCTGGGATAACCCCCATCTAGACTTGGGCAGTTGTCTATATTGATTGAATTTCGGAGAGTCATCACTTCCTTCTTGAAAATATTGCCGATTTGTGAGATTTCCCACACTCTTCACTGATGTCAACATGAGTCATAACCTTCTCGTTGGTGAAGACTGATATAAAGATGATTAAATATTTCTCCCTCCATCCTTGGCTCCACGCGTAACTTCCCTCCTTTGCTCTTGTCTGGTATCCTCTTTTATTTTTACCTTCTTACTTTTATTGTAGGCCTAAGAAGTCTCGGGATTCTCCTTAACTCTGTTTGCTAAATACATTTCATCGCCCATTTTAGGATTCGTAAATCCGAATATAAGTTCCTTTCTCATTTTTCCTTCTCTTCGAGGGCTCCGTCAGTTTGTCACTGCCTAGCCCTATATTTCGTTATTTTTCCAACCTTTGACTAAACGTACAATTTCACTTATCATCAAAGGTATTCGAAAGCTGCTTTTCCGATCCTTCTGCTTTGCAGGGACATGCATGTCTTGCACTTTTATGAACTGGTCCTTAAACGCCTCCCCTTCGCAGCCGTAGATATGCTCACAATTATTTACTCCCAATGCACATTATATAGTTCCTCATGAAGGATTCGTGCCCGAAACGTCGATTTTTCTGCTCCTCAGATACTGCCTGGCCTGCTGTGTTTTCCCAACACCACTCTAATCTTGACTCTAATCTCTAGCATCTGCAGTCCTCATTTTCGCCCATTCTCCAGTTCCTGTCTAATTTCGATAAATTGGCCCTTTCCCAAATAAGAACCCTCACCCCTTTGTCACTCTTGACCTTGCCAAGACGAGGCAAAGTCTTATGGATCTATGGTCACTATGTATATGCTTAGAGTTTTCCTCACTGTGGGATAACAAGGTCTAAAATCAAAATGAAGAACATGAGGAGAAATCAGACAGGTAATGTAAAGATTTTCATGCTCAGATATTAGAGACTGCAACTGATCAAATGCTTAAGGCAAAAGAAAAACATTTGGGGAACAAAGTTGATATTTTTGTTCAGAATCAACAGGTTTTTAATGGACAATGGAAAGTCTAAAGCAGTTCAATTAGAACGCAGAATCGTAATAAGACTGTGGACGGATACTAAAGTTCCACTACGATGAAAACGAAGCCTTGGTGAGAAAGTGGAGATAATGCATTGAGACCACCATGAGGATGAGAAATAGGTACAATCCATCAAGTAGCATTAAGGAAGTGTGGCAGAAAGAAGGTTTTGCGAGTAATACATGAATCACAAAAACAGGTCATTTGGGAGTAATGAAAATACAAGTTTAAAAACAAATGCATTTTTATTGTCTTGGACAATGTAAGGATCTACCGTGATTATTGCTGGGCACGCCATATGTGTGAGGTATTCGGGAACTTTTCGGCAGTGTTACAATCGGCATACTTAATACCTTATTGCATTTGCGAAACGTTTTTTGGAAAATGCTTAATAAATACATTAGACTGAACCAGACTGCAGAAAGTGGCATCGATATTTAATAAGAATAATGAATGTGTCTCCTACAATTCCAGTGACCATTTCATTATACAGTATCATGGCTAAAAGTAATGCAGAAGCGTTAATCACGATTTTATTTGCTTAACTCGATACAGACTACTCACAGGAATACAGGTGCATCAAGGATCAAATTTTACATCAAAGTTATTCAACGAAGTTATGAATATTTTTGGAATAAATCAAGTTCCTGGCGTTTGTATTGGAATATCAGAACTTATTTGTAGACGTTACAACTGGGCATGCAACGATTGAAACAACTCGATTCAGTCCAGTTGAATTATACTTTGGACATGAATTGGACTGGAATTAATTCAGAAGGAATTGATAAGGCAAGTTTCACAAATCACATATTTTGGCATTTTGTCAAATGTTTGCTGAAGATTAAATAGAGCGGATGAGTTAGCTGAACAGTATTAGAAATTAACAAAGCATGCGATGGAACTGGAAGCAGGCAAGAAATCATAAATTCACAATTTTCCTAGCGTAAATAAAGTGTTAGCATTGCTGCCAGTGAGAGGTAAGTTTTTGTGTGCCTTATCGACATGAAAGTAAACTTTGCGAGATTAATTATTTGATAAGAGCGCATATAGGAAGAAATCTATCAGATTTGCTGATGTGATTATGCTCAAAGGATTCTTTGATTGCGAAAGAAATCAAAATGAGAATGATGTATTGGTTAAAACACAGACTGATGAATTAAGTTCAGACGATACTTAATTCGACATTCCTCGAGTTAAATTGGACAATAAAGAAATTGCCAATACATGGGGAACATATTTGATTATTCCTCCAGAGGAAGTTCAAAATTACCTCAAACTGTTATATCAATTTCATTATAAGATATGTGAGAATAAGCTGGGAAGTATCAATCTAATAAAGAATTCGGTATACATCTATGTATAGAAAAAGGATTTTTTCTGGTTATTCAGAATCCGAATAGACTTCACTCTCTAAAGTTTGCAATGGTTCAAAAAGAAAGTGAACACTTGCTGACAGCCAGAAATATGAAAGTTTATGTAGCAACTGGAGCTCACCAGATTAATGGTTCCAAAATCAAATCCAGAAGGTGGTTTCCAACTGTTCTATGTGGATTATCGCAAAGTAAATGCAATTACAATGTGTGATTAATGTCCTATACCACGATTGGAAGAACACATTCAGAAGCTAAAACCGGATACTTTCCTGCAAGTTGGATTTCCTCGAGGATACACGTATGTACAACTTTTCTGAAAGAATAAAGATAATTTCAGTATGGTGACACAGAATAAACTGTACAATTTACAGCAATGCTATTTGCTATGAATTGTCAGCCACGTTTCAAAGACTGATCAATATATTTATTTCTTGATTATCACATTCTGTGCTGTATATTTGTCGTGATTTTTAGTCGCATACGCAAGGAACATCTCTAACATTTGTGGTGTTTTATGATAAATATGGCTGAGAGGAGATTTTGGAAAGCACAAACTATCATTCCCTGGGCCATAATTTTTGACATGGACAAACGTGCAAACAGGATGTACAAATGAAAAGCAATTCGGGAGTTTCCGATGTCATCGACGAAGAGTGACGTTCTATGATTCCTGGGACTGAGTGACCTTTTTTAACGGAGGTTTACACCAAATTTTCACAATGTGTTTGTTCCACCGAGTAAGCTGCTGACGATGTGCAGAAAATTTCAGTGATCTAAGAATAGTAATAAGGCATAAAACAGCCTGCAAATTGTGTTATTCAGCCCTGTCTACGCAAAGTTATTGAAAACGATTTTAGATGTAAGTGACGTGGATGTCTCTTATACTCCCTTGCAAGAAGAATTAGAGTCATAAGAAAATTCATCTGTGCCAATTCCAGTAAAAACACCTCCATTTCATAAGGTGTATCCAGATCGGCATGTAATAATCCAGCTGTGGCCTTACCAACATGTCGTTAGCTGTAATAACCTCGAGAAAAGTACAATGTCCAACCTCTGTCTTCACTCTGGGCTTGTCTTAGTTTCATTATCTTCATTACTCTAAGTGCTTGAATTATTCTCAGGCTGTCTGTCAATTTGAGGTTCATCACTAGTTCATCGCCTGATTTACAGCAGGGGTCCTTTAATCTGTTTTCACAGGAAAGAAGGAGAGCATCTAGCTTTTCATGTCTACACTGACTTCTCTTCGTGTTCGTTTCCATAAGCCAAAAGTATCATAAGAAATAAAAAAAGTAGTCGGCCATTCATATTCCACAGAGTGCCCCCTTCAATAGGATCTTGGCTGTCTGACATTCCTCTGCCTATATTTCACCAATTTCCTTGTGATCCTTTACTTTTCTGTTGGTCAACAACTTATATACATTAGTCTTACATAAACGTAAAGACACGACACCCGAATACTGCGTAGCATAGACTTTCAAACGTAAGCATACCTCTAAGGCAACACATTCCTCCTTGTTACTGTCTTAAATTATTCCAACTTCAATTTGTTTGCCTGCGATTTGCGTCTAGATGCTTCCACGACCGGAAGAATCATCTTAACATTTGCCTTGAGAAACTTTGACGAATATGATTTGTTTCAATGACATTCTTCCCCACCTTGCTAAATTGCAAAGGGGCGTGACAACGGGTTTATCTTTTGATCAGAAGGCAATGTGCGTATGTCGGATTATGACAATGAGCATTTTCTCAATTGTTACTAAGAAAAGGTTAAATGTAATTTTAAACCAAGTGTTCAGGACGGTTCCCAGTCAGGCAGGCTCGGGCTTCAGATACCAAATTGCTCGAAGTAAGGTGCGTGAATCATGAGTTTCCGACTACTTTCTGCTTCCGTGTTGTTGTCCTTTGCCAAATTAAGTCTTAATTGTTAGAAAAGTAACATTCTGTAATTTACTGAAATTATTTTCTGCGAATGATTATAAATGTAACACCTTCAGCATTTTAATTTTTTTGTTGTAGATCAGTTGACCTTTCTGAACTAAAATTGATGACTTTAACCTCCATTTGTTCTGTTTATTTTGCCAAACATATGAACGACTTTTCTGATAATTTAACGTCAACTGACTTGTCCTTACTCCGTGACAGCTCTGTTGTTTCCACCTGTAGCTTTCCGAGCTTGTTACTGCGCAGTAAGTCAAAATTCCTGTATCTACTTACTCTCTCAACGGGAGTAAAATGACCTCAAGGCTGTTGAAGTGGTTTGTGACCATGAAGGAAAAGAAAAGGTCTGCAATCAGGTTTCTGTTAATGAGTGGTAACGGAAATTCCTCACACAGAAGCGCCAAGCTGTTACCCTATTTATTCAGTGAGATTGATCCAATTTCCTCATGACATTAAACGGCATTACCATACCTGAGACTTCAACATACTTTGGGCCAGAGTTGCCACTCACCAATGGCAACAGGTCCTGAACAAATAAATGCATTCTTAGTAGAGATTTCATCATACAATTTCGGACTTGGGATGCATTGATTGGGTAGAACACAGATGTTGCCCATTTGGATCAATTCCTGTTATGTTGGCTGACATTTTCATATTTTATCAACGAATCCTTAAATCCTTGATCAATGTATTGATGAAGGGAAAATTATTGCCACTAAAACTTACAATCAGCCACAATTAACAACTTGTCGGTTTCAGGAACGCTTTGCATACTCTTCTTCCTTTTCTTATTTATTTTGTGAACACTATCACCTTGTTTGTATTTGATGACTGATCATGATCCAGAAATATTCGAGAGTCAGAAAAGTCCTGCGCTATTTGTTTTGATTCATGATATTTTCTCTGCGTATATTCTCTGCAATCATGAGGTCGAACCCCCCTCTTTTCTGAAGCGGTGACTAGGGATATTATGGATTATCAATGAAGTTCAGAGAAAGCAAGGTGTCCATAGCGCAGATTAAGACTCCACAGGCAGAAAGGAAATGTGAAACATTAGTCAACCTAGGAGAACCAGGTAGACAATGCAAGAAAAACGTTGTGCCCAGAGCGGCAACAGGGAATCTTGAAAGTGAAGGGAAATCAGTCAGATTTCACGTTGCATGTTAATGCAAAAATCACAGACCTAAACCATAATGCAGGAAGATAGAAAGCAAGTTGAAAAATAGCCCCAAAAATTTTCAGCTTTCAGTATCTCTCCTCATTCCATATGAGGGTCAGAATATAAGTCGTAGGGCGGATGGCATGATGACATGCCTAACGATACGGTTTGAGCTAGAGTTTAAGATGCCTCGAGTATTCGGAAATAACTTGCAGAAAATAGAGCAAATACAACATGGATCGAGTGCATCTGGGGAAGAGAGAGACTGAAACCCACAGTAGATTACTGCACCAGTGGTTAAAACGTACGTGAGCAAAATCGACAGAATCGTGTACAAAAATACACAAAGCATCATGGAAGAAGAATCAAGGACAAAATGAGAAAATCCAAATGTGAAATAAGGAAAGCGATAAGCATAGACGTCAAATGTCAAAATGAAAGAGATATAAAGTCTTAGAAAGCAGCAAACTGCGAATGAATTTTGAAAAAACAATGCAAGCCTGAAAACTCTGCATAAATGGAAGGATCAATTCAACTAAAGGGGAAACGTCACCACACAAACGAATCTAAAAGTTCTCACTTGGATGGGATAAAGTGAGCATGGCAGCAGGATGACCAGGAATGTGTCCTGAAATCTGGTATTTAGGAAGAGCCGACTGAAGAGAAAAGATGTTGAAATTTCATTCCATTTCAAACAGCAAATAAAATGAGTACTGAAACAGGATAGCAGGTCAGTGTAGAGTTTTTGTGAGCAGAATTGATGTCTACCAAGCTTAGTCAGAGAAATATTACTGCAGACGGCATGTGGGTCAGAAAAACTGCAGTGTTGATGTTAGCAATGTTATTAAACGAGGTGGCAGTTATTTAGGCAGTAAAGGAACATCTATAACTCTGTTCGATCACCTAATTAGTTTCAATACGATACAACATGATTTTATGCAGCGTACAGAGAAAATTTTCCGCACCGTTGTGTTGAAGAAACAAACAAGGAGCAGTTCAGCCATGACTAATTATGAGGAAATGATAAGTGAATAAATAATATTGTGGGAGACCTTTTGCTTATCAGCAGTGGAATATGAGAGAACTTTAATCAATGTCAAAAGAGAGGGATTTGAATTTCAGACTTTGGTTCAGAACATGAAATTCAAGTGGCAAGATGATGTGAGCCTTCAATTAGTTATGATGGATTGGAAAATGTTACTGAAGGTATGCTATTAAATAAGCAGTGGTAAACATTCAAAGAGCAAATGGGTGAACCGAAAAGTTTGTTTATTCCTGTCTGGCATTTGAACAAAAGAGAAAATTGATGAAAACATGAATGGGATGAAAGTTTGAGGCTTTTTTTCCAGTTCAAAATAATGGCATGCAGAGATGCAAGCAAAGAAAAAAAACACTGAACTGGGAGCAATTTATCAGTTCGTAATGGAGGACCGAAAGGATTACTTAAGAGGAAGAATGGAGAGTAGGTAAGTAAGTTTTTTTCTTGAACATAGGAACGAACTGAAAGGATTTGTGATGTCTTGAAAAGACAAGCAAACAGCTGCAAACTGATGTAGCTCTCTTTCAGTAAGACACAGGAATACCTAATGTTGTTCAAAAAAGTTTGACAAATTTAAATCACACAGGAAGGCTTCCGCCGTCACAAAATAAAACAAAGATAATTTTCCTTTATTTGATTATGTGGCATGGATGACGCTGGCTGACCAACATGTGCTACCCATCCCGAACGTTGTTTTATGCTTTCGTCTTAAACTTTTACAGTCCAGATGCTGCAGGGTCAGTCACAGGGATGGAGTTCCAGGATTTCCACCCAGTGAATGAGGGACAAAATTTTCCATGTCAGAATGGTAATTGGTTTAGAGGAGAACTTGCAAATGATTGCCTCACTATGTGCCTGCTCCTTCTTTTATTTTGAAGAGAAAGCGTTCGTGAGGTTAGAAGATCCTGCCAAAAGATATTTCATGTCTGTTTTCAATGCATCTTGCACCTACTATACAATGTTGCAAATGTCATTGACCCAACCCAACATACTAATTTGCTCAGTAGGGTCCTATGGACCTTGAGTATTTTTGGAGTGAAATACATTCCATAATATTCCTGACTTTATCGTTTTAAACATTAAACAGGCTTTGTTGAGTTAGGAACTGAATTAATCGCTGCAGTATCCATACATCTGGCCGTCACTTGTCCCCATTTTATTTATACAGCGAGGCCGTTGAGTTGCGAGTCGATAACAATACCCAGTTGGGAACAGTAGGAAATTCACTTATTATAGCGTCAATAAATGCAAGGGCCAGTGGTTCCATTTGCTCTTATCATTTTCTGTCGTTTAACTTGCCATTTGGAAGCGCAAGCCTGTATATTCTCCTGTTCACTTCGCATTGACCACCAATTGCCTACAGAATCTGAGGAATCATGAATGGTGATGGCTATTGTAGAATAATCGACAAACATCCCCAATTATAAATCGAATGTAATTGATAATTGAACTGCACTATCCGAGGAACATTTGGTTAAAAAGGCCTTGCAACTCAGATGAGTAACTTTTAATGAACACTACAGTCTTCCTCCGTGCCAGCTATAAATCCAACAAGCAGAGATTTTTTTTTCCTCTGATTACCATTTATACCACTGATGTTCAGGCGACTTGTTGCCACACTCTTTGCAATGCAGCCACAATGTCTAGTGGCGCCACATTCACCACACATCTAGAATTAGCTCCTGTGTCCATTTTTGAACAAAGAATGAAATGTGTTCAAGACAAGAGTGTCTCTGAATGAACCCAAATAGAATCCAGCGAGCAGATTATTTCTGAGCAGGTGCTGCTTAATCAGACTGTTAAAGATTATTCTGATTATCGACGGAGAGCTGGTGCAGTAATATGTATGGAAAATGTGTTGCTGGAAAAGCGGAGCATGTCAGGCATCATCCAAGGAACAGGAGAATCGATGTTTCGGGCATAAGTCCTTCTTCAGGCTTATGCCCGAAACATCGATTGTCCTGCTCCTTGGATGCTGCCTGTCCTGCTGCGCTTTTCCAGCAACAAATTTTCAGCTCTGATCTCCAGCATCTGCAGTCGTCACTTTCTGCCCGCAGTGATATGTAGCCAGGTTACACTTGTTTTACCTTTTCCATGTAGAAAATACACGTTTTTTTTCATACTGTTAGATATCTGCTTTGTAATTGTACTCAACAGCTTGGCGAGGGGAGCAGCAAGTTTTGGAGCTTTAGTGCAGTTTGACAGAATGTTGTCTCGATCTTCAAACTTTTCTTGATTTCGCTTGGAATAAATCAAATGAGCTGAACACTGCGATTCTCGATACAGGCAGATGAGGAGGAGTTCGATCGTCAACTTGGCACTTTGCACTGAAGATAGATGAGGATCATGAGTCTTCGGTCTTGTGAAATGGAAAAAGCTGAAGAAGGGCATTGCCAATAGAGAAATCGTGTCACACAATTGATAGGATTGAAGGCTGATAAATTCCCAGTACTGATAATCTTTATCTAAGAGTCGATAATGACCTGCCCTTCGAAATAATAGAAGCCTTCATGGTGTTTCTCCATAATTCTTTAGACACCGAAACTTTTTCTCAAATGGTCAGTTGGGTCATGTGACCCTATTACTAAAAACATAGCAGTAAGAAAACGGGAAGTTTAGTCCTGTGAATCTGACTTTGGTGGTCGTGAAGATGTTAGAGACCATCGTCAACTACTGTTCATTTGCACATTCGTTCGAAAACATCAGTAGAATCTGACAGAATCAGCCGAGTTACAGAGTCAGATTGGACAGAGGAGGAACTTTTTTTTTACCATGGAACGGAGGAGATTGATTGGGTGACATTACTGAGATTTATAAAATAATGAAGGGCACAGATAACGCTAATATCAATGGCCTTTTCCTTGGGGTAGGTAATTAAAACAATAGAATACATCAGTTTCAGGTGAACGGGCAAAATGTTGAAAGTGCAAGAGGGAAAACATTTTCATACAGAGATTAGTATATTGATGATTAAATTGCCAGAGCAAGTGGAAAATACAGGCATAGAAACAACATTTCATATTTTGACAGGGTCATGAATCCGAAGTATGTAGATAGATAAACGCAGGTAAGTAGGAAGACTTTAGACTGGGATGCGTGGTCTAAGTGATGGATTTGAACTAAGTGGTCCATTTCAGTGCTTGTACAACTCTCAATGACCACCCATGCTTTACCAATGTACAAACATATTTCAAGAACTTAATAGGTGATGTGGCTTATTTGGACTTTCAGAAAGACTTCCATTCCGTGTCATAAAAAAGGTGCAAAAGTAATGTTCATGAAATTGGAAACAATGCATTAAAATGGATGCAAAATTGTTAGGAGATCGGACATATGTAGT
Source organism: Chiloscyllium punctatum (assembly GCF_047496795.1). NCBI lineage: Eukaryota > Metazoa > Chordata > Chondrichthyes > Orectolobiformes > Hemiscylliidae > Chiloscyllium > Chiloscyllium punctatum. Next base: position 20,310,944 of record NC_092781.1, on the reverse strand, counting down.
TATAATAATGTGCTGTTTAAAACAGTTTAGTGGGCTTCAGGAGGGATCAGTATTGGGACAGAGACATTTTGACGATCGCAAATAATATGTATTTAAGGCGAGTATTTTGTCATTTTATTATAAAAAAGTGGCTGGACGAGAGGTGAAAAGCAATCTGGTTTAAGCAAGTCGGCTAATTACTTTGGAGTTGAAAAATGTGGCGCTGGAAATGCACAGCAGGTCAAGCATTATCGGAGGAGGAGGAGGGTCAACCTTTCAGGCTGAGCTCTTCACCGGTTTTAATGAGTTGACACATTTTTATTTTGCAAGTTGGAACAATAGAGCAACTTGAATGGGTGGGGTCAAGCTCCTAAAGAACGAGGACGACTGGCTTTTGATTTCTGCAGATGCAAGGGATTTCAAAATTGATGTGGAAGCTCGTAAGCCTCACTAATTTACACTGAAGAGGTTTAGATCTATTCTGCTGCAGGAATGGCGTGTGAAGCAATGAGTTTTACAGAATTAGCCTTTGCCAACTGTATATGCATGAGATTTTATTGGAAGAGCTCTTTGGTAACAGTTCAGATAATAAACGTGTGTTTTTCTTGGCTTAACTTCGAAAGGTTTGACCAATCGAATTTCGTGTGGAATGCAATGCATTCAAATTAACTTTAAAATATGAAACCGTAAAGTATAATGTCTCGCCTACGTCCTGCTGGTATCTTGAGTCAATTTGGTTTGATTCAAAAATAAACTTGGGCCCTGGCGTCTTCAGAAAGTCGAATTCCAAGGTTGTGTTTAGCATTATTGGACACAAATGCATTGGATGATAACTGACAGAGTCATAGATTCATAGAGATGTACAGCGTGGAAACAGACCATTCATGCGGACCATATATCCAAATCCAATCTCGTCTCACCTGCCAGCAAAAGGCACATATCCCTCCAAACACTTCCTATTCATATACCCATCCAAATGCCTCTTAAATGTTGCAATTGTACCAACCTGCACCACTTCATCTGGAAATGACTTTGCCGATTTACCCGATGGATGCCCCTCATAATTTTGTAAACATCTATGAGTTCACCCCTGAGCCTCCGACGCTCCAGTGAAAACAGCCCCAGCCTATTCAGCCTCTCCCTAAACCTCAAATCCTCCAACCCTTGAAAGATCCTTGTAAATGTTTTCTGAACTTTTTCAAATTTCACAACATCTTTCCGATAAGAAGGCGAACAGAATTGCACGCACTATTCCAACAGTGGCCTAACTGTACAGCCGGAACATGATCTCCAAAATCCTGTACTCCAAACTCACACCAATAAAGGCAACCATACCATACGCCTTTTTCACTATCCTATCCAACTGCGACTAATCTTTTAAGGAGCTATGAACCTGCATTCCAAGGTCTACTTGTTCAGCAAAACTCCCTCGGGCCTTACCACTAAGTGTATAAGTGCTGCTAAGATTTGCATTCCCAAAATGCATTACCTGGCATTTATCTAAAGTTAACTCCATCTGCCACTACTCAGCCCATTGGCACATTTGTTCAACATCCTGTTGTAATCTGATTTTACCGACTTCAATGTCCACTCCACCTCGAATTTTTGTGTCATCTGCAAACTTTTTGTTTGTTTGTTTAAACTTCGAGATTTGCATTCAGTCGCTTCAACAATATCTGTCCTTTTCAATAATGACTCCTTCAGCCTTGCAGACCCTGGGAGTGGAAAACGTCACTTTGGGTATTTTACATGATGGGGGCGCGCAAAGTTTTCAGAATTGTAGGTGGAGTTGCCAATCTCTGCCAGGAACGGAGAAATAACTGCAGAAATGGCTGGGCCTTTAATATTACTTTCTGAATCATTGAAGATGACTACTATTCAATTGCAAATGCAAGAGCGTGAAGTGGAGACAATGGTAAGGGTAAACGTAAAAGAAAGTACACGCCCGGCATCACAAATAGAAAGTAAAAGGGGATATAAAGAAGCTTGAAAACAAAGAAAAAGAGAGAAATAGAAAGGGCGGCCAAAACAGAAGTAAGGTGGAAAGAAAGAATTTTGTACTTCGCAGTTTGTAACTGAAAACAATTCATACAACTGAATGCGGCAAAAGTAGGATATAAAGGTAAAGGTAGTGATGGAAACACTGATCAATCGCAATTCTGTCATCGCCATATGTCAGGCGGCGATGGGATTGGATATGTCTAACAATTGGCTAAAATTAGGAGCAGGTTGTGGGAGCCTTATTCATTTCATTTGACAATGTAGTTGAGCAGATGAATTGGCCCATGACCACATGGTCATTGTTAATTTAAGATACCTTTCATGAAGACCAAGCGTTGTTTGAATCACTATTACAGGAGAAATCTGGGAAGATCAATGAGGGATGAAATATGATCTTAAGTGCATATTTGCTAAAGCAAGGAGTCAAATAAACCATGTGGATCGATAATGGCGTTGAAAATAGATCAAAGGTCTGATGCTTTCTGAGAAACAATGGTTTTGCAAGAGTTCAAAAATTCACTTTGTGAAGGAATGAGAGTTCATATGGAAGATTTGAGAGATTAGATTGCAAGCTTAGCTGCGGAAATATCAGGTGACTGTATGTTCATTCAGAAAGCAAGGCTTGACTTCTGCCATTGATTTCAATCTGTGACGGATAGAAATTATGGAAAGGAGAAATCCTCACGTGGCAAAGGAAAATGAGATACCATTTAAATAATAAAATTTACTGTAGGGGAAATAAGGAAACCCGCGAGGGATAAAGACGACTAAAAATCATAAGATGTTTCCACGGTAAGTCAGTAAATCACATGAAAAACCGATGTTGGTGTTTTAGACAACGCAGTGGTAAGGTGAATGTGTAAAAAATAAGATAAGCCAGTGAATTTTATTGAATGTGGGAAAGGAAAGCATAGTCACACGGAAAAGCAAAAATAAAGTCACGACTTGGCCAGAGGATGTTCAAGAAGAATGTGTGAAACCTCTAACAAGGATTTATTTGTGTAGGTAAGGTTTACGTACGAATGACAAATGTGTAAAAAAAAGAAATTGCGATTTTAGCCAAACAGGAGCAAGTCAGTTGTTGATTGTGAGAGATTAGGAGATACGTCAGTTCAAAGCGTATTCCAAGGAAAGGTAATAATATGTGGAATTCCTGTTGAGAAGAGCATTCAGGAGATTGGGAGTCCAGTGAAATGAGTTGATGTGGCGATACGAGTATGTGAGAAATTTCTGGTTCTGGATATGCAGTTGATACTTGGCGAGCTGACATTTGGAAGTGACGGATTTTAAAAGTCACACTAAAGAAGACAAAGGTGGTACGACAGGAAGAAAAGCACGAAGTGCAAAAGACCAGGACAGCACAGGATCAGGCCCATCGAACATTCTACCTGTGTCAATCATCATGTTCGAACGACACTAAAAAAACACACCGCCTCCTCTTATCCTTTCCAAATTCTCTATCACCTCCCTCTTCACAGAAAAATCCAAATGCCTCTGAAATATTACTTATGTTCCTACTTCCACCACCTCTTCTGGAAGTGAGTTCCAGGCTCCAAACACTCTGTGTGAAAAATAGCCTGGCACATCACCCTTAAAATTTCCTTCTCTCATCTTGAACCAAAATGCCGTTTATTAGCCATTCTCTATATGCAGTTCATAATTTTGTCGACCTCGATCAGGTCTACTCTCAGCCCCCATCTTTTTAGTTAAAAGTATTCTAAACTTTTTAACCTTTCTTCTTAGGCAATGCCTTCAAGACCAGTCAACATCCTATTGAAACTTTTGTTCAATCTCTCTAAATCTCCAACGCCATTCTGGTGGTGTTGACAAAAATGCACGCAGTACTCGTAATGTGGCCTAATAACGTTTTTTGGAGCTGCAACACGGTTTAACATGTCCTCCATGTCCCAGCCGATCAAGGCAAACGTGCCATATACCTTCTTAATTATGCTGGCCACATGCGTTGTCACTTTTAGAGAACGGTGGACCTACACGACGAGATCCATTCATATGTTCATGTTTCTCAAGGTCCTGCCACTTACAATACAAATCACACCAGTTTGATATTCCATTATGCATCATCTCGCACTTGCCTGGAATAAAATGCCTCTGCAATTTCTATGCCCAATTCGCTAATCTATCTTTATCATATTTATTCTTTCTTAACAGTTGGCTCTATCAGCAACTCCAATGAATATCTTATCGTCTACGAACGTATTGACCAGACCAGCCACAGTTTCCTCCAGATCATTCATACATACTACAAACAGCTTGGAAACTAAAACTGACCCGTGCAGAGGACCACCAGTTCTCTGTGTCCACTCTGATAAATCCCCTTTCACTCATAATCTCTGTCTTTTGTCACCAAAACAGTTTAACATGTGTCTCGATTGCCCATTCAAAATATCATGTGGTATTAGTTTTCCTACCAATCTGCTGTGCAACTTTATCAAATGCCTTACAAGATTCCATACAAACTATATCCACAGGCCTTACCTCATATATTATCCTTGTCGCCTCTTCTAAAAACTCTCGTAGGTTGGTGAGGTGTGCCCTTCCCCAAACTGCCTGTGAGTAACCATTCCATTTTCTTCCAAATGTACACACATCTTATTCCTCTGTATTTTCTCCAAAAGCTTCCACAACACTTACCTCAGGTTCACGGCCCAAGAATTTAATCAATTATGAATAATTCTTTTGTTAAGCAAACGACACGAGCTAATCGCCAGTTGTCTGCAAACTCACCTGTTGCCAAAGAGGCTATAAAGTTATCAGCGAATGCCCCAGTTATTTCTTTCCTTGCCTATCGCAGTAATCTGGGATAACCCCCATCTAGACTTGGGCAGTTGTCTATATTGATTGAATTTCGGAGAGTCATCACTTCCTTTTTGAAAATATTGCCAATTTGTGAGATTTCCCACACTCTTCACTGATGTCAACATGAGTCATAACCTTCTCGTTGGTGAAGACTGATATAAAGATGATTAAATATTTCTCCCTCAATCCTTGGCTCCACGCGTAACTTCCCTCCTTTGCTCTTGTCTGGTATCCTCTTTTATTTTTACCTTCTTACTTTTATTGTAGGCCTAAATACATTTTATGGCCCATTTTAGGATTCGTAAATCCGAATATAAGTTCCTTTCTCATTTTTCCTTCTCTTCGAGGGTTCCGTCAGTTTGTCACTGCCTAGCCCTATATTTCGTTATTTTTCCAACTTTTGACTAAACGTACAATTTCACTTATCATCAAAGGTATTCGAAAGCTGCTTTTCCTATCCTTCTGCTTTGCAGGGGCATGCACGTCTTGCACTTTTATGAACTGGTCCTTCAACGCCTCCCCTTCGCAGCCGTAGATGTGCTCACAATTATTTACTCCCAATGCACATTATATAGTTCCTCATGAAGGACTCGTGCCCGAAACGTCGATTTTTCTGCTCCTCAGATACTGCCTGGCCTGCTGTGTTTTCCCAACACCACTCTAATCTTGACTCTAATCTCTAGCATCTGCAGTCCTCATTTTCGCCCATTCTCCAGTTCCTGTCTAATTTCGATAAATTGGCCCTTTCCCAAATAAGAACCCTCACCTCTTTGTCACTCTTGACCTTGCCAAGACGAGGCAAACTCTTATGGATCTGTGGTCACTATGTATATGCTGAGAGTTTTCCTCACTGTGGGATAACAAGGTCTAAAATCAAAATTAAAAACATGAGGAGAAATCAGACAGGTAATGTAAAGATTTTCATGCTCAGATATTCGAGACTGCAACTGATCAAATGCTTAAGGCAAAAGAAAAACATTTGGGGAACAAAGTTGATATTTTTGTTCAGAATCAACAGGTTTTTAATGGACAATGGAAAGTCTAAAGCAGTTCGATTAGAACGCAGAATCGTAATAAGACTGTGGACGGATACTAAAGTTCCACTACGATGAAAACGAAGCCTTGGTGAGAAAGTGGAGATCATGCATTGAGACCACCATGAGGATGAGAAATAGGTACAATCCATCAAGTAGCATTAAGGAAGTGTGGCAGAAAGAAGGTTTTGCGAGTAATACATGAATCACAAAAACAGGTCATTTGGGAGTAATGAAAATACAAGTTTAAAAACAAATGCATTTTTATTGTCTTGGACAATGTAAGCATCTACCGTGATTATTGCTGGGCACGCCATATGTGTGAGGTATTCGGGAACTTTTCGGCAGTGTTACAATCGGCATACTTAATACCTTGTTGCATTTGCGAAACGTTTTTTGGAAAAGGCTTAATAAATACATTAGACTGAACCAGACTGCAGAAAGTGGCATCGATATTTAATAAGAATAATGAATGTGTCTCCTACAATTCCAGTGACCATTTCATTATACAGTATCATGGCTAAAAGTAATGCAGAAGTGTTAATCACGATTTTATTTGCTTAACTCGATACAGACTACTCACAGGAATACAGGTGCATCAAGGATCAAATTTTACATCAAAGTTATTCAACGAAGTTATGAATATTTTTGGAATAAATCAAGTTCCTGGCGTTTGGATTGGAATATCAGAACTTATTTGTAGACGTTACAACTGGGCATGCAACGATTGAAACAACTCGATTCAGTCCAGTTGAATTATACTTTGGACATGAATTGGACTGGAATTAATTCAGAAGGAATTGATAAGGCAAGTTTCACAAATCACATATTTTGGCATTTTGTCAAATGTTTGCTGAAGATTAAATAGAGCGGATGAGTTAGCTGAACAGTATTAGAAATTAACAAAGCATGCGATGGAACTGGAAGCAGGCAAGAAATCATAAATTCACAATTTTCCTAGCGTAAATAAAGTGTTAGCATTGCTGCCAGTGAGAGGTAAGTTTTTGTGTGCCTTATCGACATGAAAGTAAACTTTGCGAGATTAATTATTTGATAAGAGCGCATATAGGAAGAAATCTATCAGATTTGCTGATGTGATTATGCTCAAAGGATTCTTTGATTGCGAAAGAAATCAAAATGAGAATGATGTATTGGTTAAAACACAGACTGATGAATTAAGTTCAGACGATACTTAATTCGACATTCCTCGAGTTAAATTGGACAATAAAGAAATTGCCAATACATGGGGAACATATTTGATTATTCCTCCAGAGGAAGTTCAAAATTACCTCAAACTGTTATATCAATTTCATTATAAGATATGTGAGAATAAGCTGGGAAGTATCAATCTAATAAAGAATTCGGTATACATCTATGTATAGAAAAAGGATTTTTTCTGGTTATTCAGAATCCGAATAGACTTCACTCTCTAAAGTTTGCAATGGTTCAAAAAGAAAGTGAACACTTGCTGACAGCCAGAAATATGAAAGTTTATGTAGCAAGTGGAGCTCACCAGATTAATGGTTCTAAAATCAAATCCAGAAGGTGGTTCCCAACTGTTCTATGTGGATTATCGCAACGTAAATGCAATTACAAAGTGTGATTAATGTCCTATACCACGATTGGAAGAACACATTCAGAAGCTAAAACCGGATACTTTCCTGCAAGTTGGATTTCCTCGAGGATAGACGTATGTACAACTTTTCTGAAAGAATAAAGATAATTTCAGTATGGTGACACAGAATGAACTGTACAATTTACAGCAATGCTATTTGCTATGAATTGTCAGCCACGTTTCAAAGACTGATCAATATATTTATTTCTTGATTATCACATTCTGTGCTGTATATTTGTCGTGATTTTTAGTCGCATACGCAAGGAACATCTCTAACATTTGTGGTGTTTTGTGATAAATATGGCTGAGAGGAGATTTTGGAAAGCACAAACTATCATTCCCTGGGCCATAATTTTTGACATGGACAAACGTGCAAACAGGATGTACAAATGAAAAGCAATTCGGGAGTTTCCGATGTCATCGACGAAGAGTGACGATCTATGATTCCTGGGACTGAGTGACCTTTTTTAACGGAGGTTTACACCAAATTTTCACAATGTGTTTGTTCCACCGAGTAAGCTGCTGACGATGTGCAGAAAATTTCAGTGATCTAAGAATAGTAATAAGGCATAAAACAGCCTGCAAATTGTGTTATTCAGCCCTGTCTATGCAAAGTTATTGAAAACGATTTTAGATATAAGTGACGTGGATGTCTCTTATACTCCCTTGCAAGAAGAATTAGAGACATAAGAAAGACCTTTGGTTATGTTTTTTCAAGTAAATTGAATAATTATCCACAGAAATATTCCACAACAGAGAAGAAAGTCTTCAGTTTATTATTGGTATTGCGCAATTTCAACCTATTTGTTTTTCATAATTTTTCTAAGACATTTTTATTTTCTGATCATAAGTATTTGGAGAAAAAAACTTCTGGATGAAAATCCCAATCCTTTAAAATGGAACTTTTTATTGCAGCTATTAAATTGGAAATTAATACACGTGGCAGGATAAGACAATATAATTGATGTCTAAAGATGGAGGTGTGTCATGCTGGGGAAAAAGTGTACTGAAAAACTGTAAGAGTGAATGCGCACTTATCGTCAAATAAAATTATCGTTATTTATTGAGTAATCATTTTTTTCAATGGGGCATTCAACGATAGTATGGCTTTAAGAATTCAGTCTTCTTGATCCTTCAGAATGCTTCATACATTGGTTACAAATTGTCTTCTGTATGCCATGAGGGTAAACAACGTGTGAGGCCATGGGGCACTTATTATTTACAAAACGTTCGAACAATAGAAGGAGACTGATTGATTGAGGTCAAGTACAAGCAGAGCAGGTAATTATAGTTACTGGCATTTTGAAGCTGGATGTGGAATCAATTATCCCCTGCTGTGTTACAGTTTAAACTTGGGGCCCTATTTCTGCTCGTTCAAATTGCGTGCGAGATCATTTCTTCTCGTGAATTTATCTTTGCCAAACATGTGCTTATGGGAAGTTACTATATCGGAACAGGTACTCAACAGTACGTAATATATCAATTAACCTGTTAAGAATTTTGCACTTGATACGCACACATACAATGTTTGAGTGAGAAATTTTGGAAAATGAACTCAACATTAAATGTCAGATCAAAGCCTTGTTTTTAGTGTGTGAAATAAACGTACAAACCAATATAGTTAATGGCCGGGCGTGCAAGCAGATATGAACCATTCACAGTCTTCAAATTCCAAATCATTCCAAAGATAGAGTTGATATCTCGAATTATGCATCCATATTTTCTTCTGAATTACAACCGAACAATTGTGACAGTGTAATTTTCCCATTTTCCAAATGATCTCTACATTTTATATCAATAATCCAAGGCTGTGCAACTGACTGAAGTGTTAATGGTGGAGGACATTGAGACCAGTGATCATAATTCATTTAGTTTGTTCGAGGAGATGGCCTGGTGATACTATTATGAGACTATATATGTAGGGACCCAGGTGATGACCCGTAGAATCGGGTTCATAGCCTCCATGCTAGATGGTGGAATTTGAATTGAGCAAACGTCTAGAATTAAGGGTCAACTCATCAACATAATGCATTCTTAATTGTTGGAAACATTTACGAATAAACCTTAGGGAAGGGAAATGCTGGCACACCTAATCTATCTTAAATGTGACTCGATATGTGTGATTGACTCTTAATTTCCCAATGAAAGATTAGTGATAGGCAATACAAGCTGACCTAGCTCGAGGCATCCATATCCCATGAATGAATAGGAAAATGAATTAAAATCAGTTTGATAACCAAAAGGAATCGCACAAAAGTTACATTTCTTAATTACAGTATATTAGCATGTGAAGGGATGTCTGGTAAATGGGAGGCTTTCCAACGTGAGACAACGAGCGTTGAGGACATTATGTTCCGCTGAGAGTGAACAATAAGGAAGAGTAGTGAACAATGTGTGAACAAAGATATCGTGACTCGAATCAAGAGTAATGGCGAGTGATACAGCAGGTGCAGACAACTAAAGTCAAATGAATCTCTTCAAGAATATAAGAGCGTTAATAAGTGGGAAATTAGAAGGGCAGAAATAGATATGAGATGACCTTAGCAGATAAACAAAAGGGCAATGCAAATAAATTCTACAATACATCAAGAGGAAAAGTGCATCAATGGACAAAATAGTTCGCCTAAAAAAAAAGGTAATGCATGTTTAGAATTACAGGAGATGGGAGATATAAATTTAACAGTGGACAAAGAAAGGATGTCCAACCAGCGAAGGTAAATAAATTTACGTGGCTTGAAGACAGCTCACAGTGCAGACGAGCAGGTTCTGTAAATCTTAAAACAAGCATGAAAGTAAATACATTTCCAGGAACTGCTTAGTTGTATCCCAGAACGTTGTGCATAGTCAGGTAAGAAATTGTGGGGTCCTCGCAGAGTTACCTGTACGATTTATCGCCAGAAGCAAAGTTCCTGAAAGCTTGAGCGTCGTCAATACTGAGATTATTCAAAAGAAGATCTGCAGGTCACATGCCAGAAAAGGATAGTGTTGCTAATATACTGATTTTTATTAAAGAATGTGTGCAAAGAAGATCCTAGGAACCATCGATCACAAAGTCTGACATCAGTCACGGTTGTTTCCGGGGGTTATCAGAGGTAAGATTTGCATGCAATTGGAGAGGTAAAGACTGATCAGGTGAAGTTAACATAAATTTGTTTCTTGGAAATCCGGCCTGACAAAGTTGGTAGATTTTATTTGTGGACATAAATAAAAACGATTCTTGAAAACATAGTGGTAGCAGTGGTATACATTGAGTTTCGTGCAAACTTTAACAGTGGTCTGCATTTGTAGATTGCTTAGTGAAGTGAGATCACGTGGACTTCAGGAGAGCGTGCCAACTTGGAAGAAAACTAGCTTGACAGTAATAGACACAGGGTGATATGGAGGGTTGTTCTGCGGACTGGAATCTGTGAGGAAAGATTAAGAATGGATAGGTGCTTTAATTTTTATTTACATCAACAATTTGGATGATAATTGAGGAGGCTTGTTTAACTAGTTTGCAAATGACATTTGGCAGTGAAGAAGGTTATCAAAGATACAAAGAGACCTTGAGCGTTTGGGCTCATGAGCCGAAATTGGATCAATGTGACGTGTTGTATTTTGGTGAAACAAACAAGGACAATGGATATACAGTCACCATTAGTGTTACGGAACGGGGTTAAAACCCCTGCTAATTCAAACCAGCAGCACAGAAACGATGCACCCCATAATGTAATCTATTAAAGTTCAAGAAGCAATGAACAATCCCACAGGTCAAAATTTAAATTAAAGTTAACAACATTATTCGTTAATAATAAAATCAAAACTATTTACAAGTCCTTTCTCCTAAGACTATATTTTTACCCTCCCAATCTACAAAACTAGTCTGATGAAAAAAGCTTTTGATAAAAATTTAACAAAAAAATTCAAGTTTTAAAAACCAGTCAGCTTTTTCTACTCTCCTGTGTAGACTGCCCTCTGTAAGGTCGGTTTCGATGTTGTCCTGTGCAAACCCCCTTCCATACATCGTCACCTTTCTGAGAGCTCTTCAATGAGCAGTCTGCTTGTGTTGGTATTTTAGCAGTTCCCTCTTTAGCTATTCAAAATTGCTGGATTTTTAACCCACTTTTTATGGAATGTTTCATTGGTTTTAATATTATCAAAATACTAAATTCAAATTTGATGGGAATTTGGTATTTGGGACATTACTGAAACCGATTGGCCGAATTTGAATTTATTTTTTGTTTCATTGCAACCTATCTGCAGATATTAGTTTCAATAAAGTGGTGCATTCTTACATTATTCAGGACTCTTTGCGCTTTGTCCGTCCTTAATCGCTTTTCAACTCTCTTAAAGGTACACTATCTCTACACGTACATAACACTCCTACTCTCCTCTCTCAATCCCATCATTCTTTCTTCTCCCCGATAATCTCACTGTCCATACCCAACTCTATCTCGGCCAGTCCCTCTTTCTCTGCACTCCTTAACGTTCCCTCGCCCTCGTTCCCTTCTCTGTCCGCTCTACTCTCTCTCCTTGACTCTCTATACCCAATCCCTCCTCCCCTCTTTCTCTCTCGTTTAGCTCCTCTCTCACAATCTCTTCCGCCCTATCCCCTTCGCTATGCCCCCTCTCTCCACCTCGCTATCTCGGTCTCGTCACTCCCTTTTAGCCTCTCTCTCTGCCTCGCGTTTCTCTCTCTCACTCACTCTCTCCCCACTCTCTGCAACCGACTCTCTCTCCCTCCATACTCTCACTCACATTCTGTCTCCCTCTTCCGATCTCTGCCTCTCTCAATCTCTTCCCTCTTATTCTCCATTCCCTCTCTCACTGACGCTCCCACTGTCTCTCCCTTTCTCTTTGTCTCTCCCCATTTCTCTCTCTGTCTCGCCCCATTTCTCTCTCTGTCTCTCCACCTCTCCCTCCTGTCTTCCATCCCTCTCTCTCTCCGCCTCGCTATCTCTCTAATTCCTCTTTAATCCCAGTGTCTCTCTCCCCTTCCTCTCTCACTCTCTCGCCGCTCTCCCTCTCTCACTCCTTGTCTGTCTCTCCCCTTTCTCCCCCCAACCTCTTTCTTTGTAAATCTATCATTCCTCCCCTCTCTCTCCCCCTTTGGTTCTCTTCCTGTTTCTCACCAGTCTCTTTACCAACCCACACTCTTTCCTCCACTCTATCTCTCTTACTTTTCCAAACTCCCAATCTCCCTTACCACCACTCTATCTCTCTCTCCCTATCTCTCTTGTTCTTCCCCCTCCCTCTCACTCTTCCATACTTCCTACCTCACTCTCCCCTCAGAATACGTCTCCTCCCCTCTCTCTGCCTGTCTTATTTCTAGCCACCTTTACTTTCTCTCCTACACGCTTTCAGTCTTTCCTCCCTCCCTCCTTTCGCCTTTCTCGGAAACACTCCATCTCTATCTGTCCCGCCCATCATCCACTCCATCTCTCACTCCTCTTCCTACATCTCCCTTTGTCTCCATCTCTCCCTGCTCCTCACTCCACTTCCCTCTCGATAAACAACCCATTATATGTCTTTCTACCCGAATTTCTCTCTTCCCACTCGACATCTCTCTAGCCCCTCCTCCTGACTACATCTCCACCTCACCGACTTCCATCAAATCACTCTCCCCCTCTCTCCCCATCTCTCGCTGTCTCCCTTCCTTCCGTCAGTCTCACTCCCTTCCCCTCTGTCTCCCCACCCTCTCGCAATGTCACCCCTCCCTCTCAATGTCTCACTCACATCCCCACTCTCAATACCAACTCTCTCTCTACTTCACTCTCTCTTTCCTCTCGCACTTTCCCAATCCCTCTTCATCTCTATCTCGCTCTCTCATGCATTCACCACTCTCTGACCCCCTTCTGACATTCTCTCCCCGCCCTCTCCCTTCACCCTCTCTTCTCCTCTCCCACTTCCTATCTCTCTGTGTCGCCTCTCACACTAGCTCTCTCCACATTCCTTCAAATCAAAGTCTCTCCCCCAACCTCTCTCTCCCTAACTCTCTCTTGCTTTACCAATCCTTCTTTCTCCCACCATCCCACTCTATTTCTCTCCATTTCAACTCTCAATCTCCCTGTCTTCCTTCCCTCTCTGTCAACCTCCCCTTCTGTCCCCCACTCTCTCTCTCCACTCCCTCTCTTCCCGTCACTCTCGCTTTAAGACCACCCTCTTTCACACTCCTCTGGCTTTCTGTCACTACCTAACTCGTACTCTCTATATGCGAACTCCCTGTACCCCTCCCTCTACCCTTCTTTCTCTCACCGGCTCCCAGGCCTTCGCTTTTCCCCTTCCAGGCTCACTCCCTACATTTTTCTCTGTCTCACACCTTCCATCTCCCTCTCTCTCAAACTTCATCTCACTCTCCTTCATCTATGTCTGTCCCCCTGCCACCTCTCTCCTTCTCCATCTCTCTGTACCCCTTCTTCTCTGTCTGCGCTTCTTTCTCACTCTCTGCTTTCCTCACTCTCTCTACCCCTTTGTCTCGGTACCATTGCAACACGTCTCCCTCTCCCCTTCATCCCTCTCCCCATCCCCTTTCTCTCCATTCCTCTTTCCCTCCGCTCGCTTCTCACTCTCCCGATGCCCTTACGATTTCTGTTTCACTCTTTCCTCACGCTCTGCTCTTCCTAACTCCAGTCTCTCGCCACGCTTGTCTCCACCCTTCCTCTCTTCCTATTCCCCTGTCTCTCACTCTCTCCAGATCCCACTGTCTTTCTTTTCCTTCCCTCTCTCTACGCCCCTCCTTCTCTCTCTGCACCTCTCCCACTCCCTCTATTTTCTCACGGTCGCTACCCGCTCCCTCTCTCTCGCCCGTCTCCTTTCCATATCTCCCTCCCTCTCACCTGTCCTCTGTCTTCCCACTCTCTCTCCCTTTTTTCTCTCTTGTCCTCTCTTTCTCTCCTCATCTCTCTCATCCTCCTTTCTCTCTGGCCCCCCGCTCTACTCTGTCCCAAATTCTGACTGTCTGCCCTCATTCCCTCTCTGTGCCTACTCTCTAATTTTCTTCACTCTCCCTCTCTCTCTCTTTCACCCTCCCTCTCCCTCTCACCCAATCCCACTCTTTATCCCAATATAATCTCTCTCCTTCCCGTCTCTCTTTCTCTCTGACTCCTACACAACCAATTTCTCTATCTCGCCCCTCTCCTCTCTCCGCGCCATGGTTCTATCAATCACTCTTACGTCTCTCTGTCTCACTATCCCCCTCTCTCTCTCTGACTCCCCTTCTCTCTTTGTCTTCCTCTTTCCCTCCCTTCCCATCCCTCTCGCCCCACCCCTTCTCTGTCTCTGATCTTCTCCCTCCGTCCGACTCTCTCCCCCTTCCTCTCCCTCTGCTTGACTCACTCTCTCCCTCTCTGTGACTCTCTCTCTCCCTCCCTCTGACTGTCTCTCTCATGCTGTCACTGTCTCTGAAACCCTTACCTCTACCTCTCTCATTTCCTTGGTTTCTCCCTCTATCTGCCTCTTTCTCTCTCCCTTGTCTCCCTTTCCCTCTGACAAAATAGCATTCCCTCCCTCCTTCTCAATCTGAAACACTCTCTCTCGCTTGTTATTCTCTCTTTCTCTGAGTAACAGACGGGAGATGGCGGGAGAAGCTGAGCTGATCTGGGTGGGTCGAAGGAGGATAGAAAGACGTGCGTAGTGGGAGGAGGGAATGATGAGGGAGAGAAAGAAAGGAAGGAACACGTCAGCGGCAGCAGGAGAGTGAGGGAAATGTGGGATAGAGAGAAGAGCGGAAGTGTGATACACAATGCGTTGTTAGAGAGAGAGAGGAGGAAAAAGAGACTGAAAGGGGGAAGGGAGAGAAAGAGATAGTGTGCAGTAAGAGAGGGAGAGAAATGAGGAGACAAAGGATACGAGAAAAAACATGGGGGAGCGTGCAAGAGAAGGAAGGAAGAGGGAGGAGTTGAGAGTGGGAGATGGAGAGACAGAAAGACATCGAGAAACGGATGTAGCTGTTTAGCGATGGGGGAATATTATAGAGACGAATTCTGCCGAAGATTAAATCTCACTGTGGGAAACAGAATTGAAAGCAAGGACATAACTGCATCGTAACCACTGAGTTCAGTCCCCGGTCCCCAACCCTGCCCTGATGACCTGGGCCTAAGGCTTTCTATGTCCAGCACAGTTTCTTCAACTCCAACAACCATATTGTCCAGTTTTCTGCTCGGCACTTTTCTATTTTATATTATTATTGTTCACAAATTGAAGTCATCGATACAGTCAGTGGAACGGCATCTATTCCCACCCGACCCCCGATTTGAAACTATGTCCCTGTAACTATGAACTATGTCCCTGTAACCCCACCATCATAACCCCCACTACCGCCAACCTGTGGGAAAGGGTTAGCCAAATAAGCACTACCATCAGGTTGTTATCATAATGACAGGCGACTTCATTGCTGAAACATTGAACTGAGATGAGAAAATCCCGGATGGATTCATGAATGTGTGATTTTCACTGATTGAAGAATTTGGTTTAGAGGATATTTCAGCATATCTTTGAGCTGCTGTCTGAACTTAGTCTGGATCACGGCATAAATTGCGGTATTTGTGCAGCAACTGAGGAGCTGCAGCATGAAGCCCAATTCCTGTACATAGAAATCTAGAGACACAGACCTAAACCCAAATTCATGCATCCGCCTCCATATAGAATACACCATTAACGTCGACCACAGCAGGATAAAATTGGCTGAGATCACAAACAGTAAAATGATGGACTTTCTTCAGTTTCTCATTTCCGTGTCAGTCTGTGCATCATCATTGGTGTGAGCCCGGAGTCTCCTGCGGGCTCTGCTGGTCAGTAAAATGTATCTGACGGTGAAAACATTGAGCAACAGAATCAGGAGAAATGGGACACCCGGGGTTAGAATGTGGTGGAGGAACTCAATTGTGATCCAGACAGGGGAGAAGCGAATATCGATTGTTACATGACAAAACCAGGGAATGTTGCCCAGCACATACCGAGCTGTGAGCATAAAATACCAGAAAATGTTCTTTAAACAGCTCAGCACAGTCACTGATCCTAGAACCACAGACGACGTTTGCTCACTGCAATATTTACTTTTAAGCTTCTGGCAAGAAATGGCCACAAACCGATCAAAGGTGAAAGTGACGGTGAACCAAACAGAACAGTCAATAGCTGTAAAAAGCAGGACGGCATGGATATTACACACAGGGATGGAGGACAGGAAATAGAATTGTTCCTCATAAACGATGGGAATATGTCTCAATATCAGGTCGAGGATAATGACCAGTAGGTCCGTCACTGCCATCGCCCACAGGTAACGTTTGACACATGGAGATAATCCACAATCTTTATAAAGTAGGGCGTAGATCGTCAATGCATTTACTGTAAGAAAGAAAAACAGACATTTTGTAATCACCTTGGAGGCAAAGTTATCAGTTTGATTGATGACCCGGTGAGACTTTCAAATGCGTCACTTCACTCAGAGATTTACTGAAGTAATTGGAGCAAACAAAAAACAAATGGCAAGATTAGAATTCCTGACAAAAATGTGTCAGGAAACACAGGAAACCATCTCTTCCAAAACACAGAGATGCATCCATAAGAACAGATGTTTTCTCATGTATTGCCACACACTCGTTTACACAACAGTAGAATCGAGGCTAGAGTGGTGCTGGAAAAGCACAGCAGCTCAGGCAGCATATGAGGAGCAGAAAATTCGACGTTTCGGGCAAATGCGTTTCATCAGCCCTTCATTAATACCACTCTAATTTAGAATCTGATCTCCAGCATCAGCAGTCCTGACTTTCGCCCATTCAGGAGCAGACTCGGGTCAATCTTTACGGTTCCTAATGCGGAGGGTAAAAACGTTACTGTCCTGAAGATAAACGGATGTTGGGAGTTTCTGTTTTTTAGTCTCAATTGTCCTCAATCCTGTGTCGTGGACAAATGTAAACTCAAGGATAAAGTCTTCACCCCTTTAACTGCATGAGGAGACTTCGGAACAGTGTTTCCTTCTCCCTGGAACGGGTACTATTCCTTCGGGATTTTATCCGTTGTTCAAATCAGGCCGTTCACAAATTATTTAAGTAATTGAATATTCTGGAGAATGTCAGTTATGGAATGCTTCCAGGAATGTCAGATATAGAATGTTCCGGGAACGGTGGGGTATAGAATTATATGGAGAAATTTGGTTACAGAATGCTCTAGGGAATATCAGGTGGAGAATGTTTGGTACAGAATATTCCGGGGAATGTTAGTTATAGAATATTTCTGGAAATGTCGGATAGTGAATGCTTGCTACAGAATTTTCTGGGGAATGTCAGTTATACAGTGTTCTGGAGAATGTTATGTATAAAATATTCCATACAATGTCGGTTACAGAATGTTCCGGGAAATGTTGTTTGTACAATATTGGGAATGGAATGTTCTGGCTAATGTCAGTTATAGAAAGTTGAGTGCAGAATATTGTCGGGAGTTGCAGCTACAGAATGTGGTGTATAGAATGTGCTGGGGAATGTCAGTTATACAATGTTCCTGGGAATGTCAGGCACAGAATGTGATATCCATTCATTCGTTTCTATAGTTTCAGAGTGTCGACACGGATGCCACCATTACATTTAAGCACACCACCCACCTTGTCGGTGATAGGTATTCATGTGACTTGATCAACGTGGTCTATCTCATACACTGCATGCAAGGATACCCTGATCATGGTACATTTGTGAGATTGAGCCCAGAGGCTGCAGCAAAGAATGATTGGACACTGCAGAGCAATCACAAGGCAGGAGTGTTCCCTCCCAGTCATGAAGCACTTTTACAGCGAAGGGCATTTGACCTCGGACCTTCGGGTGACTATCCTCCAAGGCGGACTTCGGGACAAGCAAAACGCAGAGTGGCTTAGTAGAGTCTGATTGCCAAGTTTGGTCCCGATGGGGATGGCCTCAACCGGGACCTTACGTTCATGCCACACTATACTGAACCCACTACACTGTACACACTCTCACCAGACACTCTCTCTCACACAGGCTCTCTCTCTCATATGCTCACACCCACACGCGCACTACCTCACAGGCACTCACTCACAGGCACCCACTCGCTTACATCTACACCGAACCACCCCCCCACACACACACACACAGACACCCAGATGCACACACTCACAGGGTCTCCCCACGCACCTGCACACATATCAGTTTGTGGGGTGAATTTGTACTTGCACAATTACGTTTTCGTTTGCTCAAAACCTGCATGAATCCGTTCCTCTTACTTTTAGGTACAATCAGTCTGACCTAATATTGGGACACAGACAGGCTTTAACTTCATATCTTCAGTGCACTGTCTGGAGTGAGATATCACCTATTGTTAAAAGTTAGCACGAGATTGCAACTTCAAAAAAAGTTCTGATGTCTACATAAAGTGATAGAGTCATAGAGATGTAAAGCATGGAAAGAGACCTTTCGGTCCATCTCATCCATGCTGACCAGATATCCCAACATAATTTAGTTCCATTTGCCAGTACTTGGCCCATATCTTTCTAAACCTTTCTTGATCATAAGTCCATTCAGATGCAATTTAAATGTTGCAAATTTGCCCATGTCTGCCACTTCCTATGGCAGCCCATTTCATGCTCGCATCACACTCTGTGTGAAGATGTTTCCCCTTAGGCCCCTCTTCTGTCTTTCCCCTGTCACCCTACACCTATGACCTCTCGTTCTGACTCTCCCAATCCAGGGAAACGACTTTATCTATTTATCCTCTACATGTCCCTCGTGATTTTTATAGTCCTCTAAAAGGTCACCCTCAACCTTCGACGCTCCGAGGAAACAGCCTCAGCCTCTTCAGCCTTAACACATATTTCAAATCCTCCAACTCTGACACCACCCTTGTAAATCTTTTCTGAACCATCTCGAGTTTCACAACGTCTTTCCGACAGGAAAGAGACTAGAATTGCACGCAATATTGCAAAAGTGGCTGAACAAACGTTCGACACATCTGCAACACGACCTCTCAACTCATATACTCAACATTCTGTCCTCGAAAGCAAAACATACCAAATGCCTTCTTCACTCTCCTATCTTTCATGGAACGATGAACCCGAACTTCAAGGTCTCTTTGTTCAATAGCACTCCCTAAGACGTTACAGTTAAGTGTATAAATCCTGATAAAGTTTGCTTTCGCAAAATTAAACACCTGGGATTTATTTAAATTGAACTCCGTCTGCCACGCCTCAGCCCAATGGCCCATCTGATAATGATCACGTTAGAATGAATGTTAACATTTGGTGTGTTCTGAAAATTCATCCTGCGTTAAAATGCATGTCAATTGTATTCTTGACGAAGGGAATTGTTCCCACCATCGATCCAGGTGGCACTCTACTCATCAGAGCGCTCCAGGTTGAAAAAGAAAAACCAACCGTCCGCCAACAAACTTTGTCTTGGACCTTCCATCCAGTTCTGCATCCAAGTGTCTAGTTCTCCAGACATTTCATGAGATCTCTCCTTCCTAACAAGTCTCCCATGGGGAACCTTGTCGAACTTCTTACCGAAGTTCATTTGCATCACGTCTGCCGCTCTGTCCGCATGAATCGTCTTTGTCACTTTTTTGAAAAAAAACTCAATCCAGTGCGTGAGACATAATTTCCCACGCACGAAGTCATTTTTACTATTTCCGAATCCTTTCTAAATGCGTTTGGATCCTGTCCCTCGGGATTCTCGCCAACAGTTTTGTCCACCACCGACGTCATGCCTACCAGTCTATAGTTCCCTGACTTGTCCTTACTATCTCCACACAAAGGCAGTCTTGTTAAGCTTGGAGGGGCACTATTCACTCACGAGTTACCCTTTTGTCCATAATGTATTTGTAAATACTCGTTGGATTCTCCTTAACCCTAAGTGCAAAAGATATCTCCTGTCCATTTTTGCACTACTGATTTCCTTCTTTGCCTTACTCCTTCTTTCTTTTATTCTTCTAAGCATTCTCTCGATCTCTCCTGCCTATACCAGACAAATGCTACCTCTTTTTAATTCACCAAAACCGTGATATATCCAGTCATCCAGAATTCTCTGCCCCTCCCATTCTTTCCTATTACGCGAACAGGAATATACTGTCTCTGGACTGTCGTTATCCCATTTCTAAATCCTTCCAAGTGAACAGCCGTCACTTCACCTGCGAACATCTGCAATCAATCAGTTTCTGGAAGTTCTTGCAGAATTCTGTCAAAATAAGATTTCCTACAGTTTAGAGCTTCAACTGTTAGATCTGCTCTTCCCTTTTTCATCACTATTTTAAAGTAAATAGAATTATGTTCACTGGCCCTAAGGTAATCCCCTACTCACATCTGGTTCATCTACAATCTCTTATTTCCGAAGAATAGGTCACGTTTTGCACCTTCTCCAGCAGGTACATCCACATAATGACGCAGAAAATGTTCTTGTTCACTCTCAACAAATTCTTCTCCATCTAAATGCTTCACACTATGGCAGTGCCAGTCGATTCTTGGAAATTTATAATACTTACCATAAACGCACGATTATTCTTGAAGATAACTGAAATCACCTTACAAATTTGCTTCTCAATTTCCCGCTTACTATTAGGGAGTCGATAATTCACTCCCAATAAGGTGATCATCACTTTCTTATTTCTCAGTTCCGCCTAAGTAACTTCACTGGAACATTTCTGGCAATATCATCAGTACAGCTATAATGCTAAACCTTATCAAATACGCCACTCCCTGTCCGCTCTTGACTCCCTTTCTATCCTTTATATCACATTTGTATCCTGGAGCATGAAGGTGGGAGTTGTGTCCATACCTGAGCTACATTTCTGTAATTGCTATAAAATCCCAGTCCCATGTCCCTAACCATGCACTGAATTCATCCGGCTTCTCAGGTAGGTCTCTTGCATTGAAATAAAGTCAGATTAATTTATTAGTCCTACTTTGTTTTCTGCTTTGTTGCTGCCTCTCCTGAGTATTTGGCTCGTTTCGTTTCTCACCGGCATCAGTCTCAGTTTGATCACTTTCCTCAGTATCTCCCTTAGTCTCACCACCACACCCCCTTTCTATTTTAAATACTCCCGAGCAGCTCTCGCAAATCTCCCTGCCAGTATATTAGTTCCCTCGTTCAGCTGCAGTCCGTCCATCTTGTAGAGGTCACTTCTATCCCTGAAGAGATTCCAGTAATCCAAAAATGTGAATACTTCTTCCCTACACCATCTCTTTAGCCATGCATTCATCTGCCCTTTCATTCGATTCCTACCCTCACTACCTCATCGCACCGGGAGTAATCCAGCTACCACGACCCTCTCGGACCTCTTTCTAAATTCCTGCCAAACATTTTATGCTCTCTTCAGAATCTCATCTTTTTGTCTTCCTACGTCATTGGTACCTCCTCCTAGTATCTCTCCACTTTGAGACCATTCCACATCCTCTCTGAGACATCCTTGATCCTGACAACAGGGAGGTGACACACCATTCTGATTTTTCGCCGCTGGCCACAGAAACGTCTATCTGTGCCTCCTGTTATACAGCCCCCTGACATAATCGATCGCTTGGAACCTAACGGAACACTCATTACATTAGTGTCTGTATTAATACCAGCAACTTCGTACATTCCCCTGAAAGTCCATCAATTACTATATTTTGAGAAACAGCTTACTTGTTATTAATGGGAATAACCACAGAAGACCACTGTACTGCCACCTACATCTCCTACCTTTCCTGGAACCCACCCATCTGCCTGACAGCATGTGCGGCTTTCTCCCTTCCTATAACTGCCATCTGTCACATCCCCTCGCTCTTGTAAATTGCGTCTACCGGACGCTCCAACTGATCCTTTCCTTCTATCAGGATTCTCAACCAATGACATCTCTTGCAGTTATGATCCTCAGTAACACCTAAACCCTCCTGAAACTTTCACATCCAATAAGAAGTATGAAGGAACCGAAACTACAATGGTCATTCTAAAAGTTGAAAGATTTAATTTGCATTCATTCGATATTACATTCCGTGACACTGCAATCCTGGTGCTAGAAATTCTGTATCTTATGATTCTGCTCCACAACAAACTGATGAAGAAGCAGCGTTTCGAAGGCTTGTGCTTCCAAAATAAATTGTTGAATTATATCCTGTTATTGTGTGATTTTTAACATTGTCCACCCCAATCTAACACCAGCACCTTCAAATCAAAAATATCCACACAGTTTGTCATTCTCCTTTCCATACACTTTAAGTAATTTTGTTTTGATTATCAACACGTTAAATTTAGCAGATTATAGAAACGTGTTGACTTGATCCAGAACTGATCCTGACTCCGTCTGAGACCTATGTCACATCTGTTGGTGTGACCAGTGGAGTGCTGGGAATAGAAATGGAAACAGGAACAGGAAGGGAACGATCGACTGTTGAGCTTAACGTCAGTGATGGATAAGTTATCTGAAGGCATTCTGATGGTTAGGATTCATATGCCTTTGGAAAAGCAAGGACTGATTAGAAGCAGTCAGCATGGGTTGGGCTGTGGAAAGCATATGTCATTAAATTGATTTAGTTTTTTGAAGGGGTGACAAAGAAGATTTCTGAAAGCACTTTGGCAGACATTGTCTAAGTGAACGTCAGCAAAGTGTTCTTAAGATTCCGATTGGTAATCAGACTAGAAACGATCGGTCACATTGGATGCAGGGGAGCGAGGTAATCGGATTCAAAATTGGCTTCAAGGAAGAGGGTCGTTCTTCCCAATGGAGGCCTGTGACCAGGGGTATTCTGCAGGAATCAGTACAGAGTTCACTGCATTTCATGTTTCATGTCAACTATGTGATCGTGAATATCGGAGGCATGGTTAGTAAATTATCAGATTACATCAAAATGTTGGTGTAGTGGACAGTGAAGATGATTACCTCAGTGTAGAGCGGAACGACAATCACATGGGCCAATGTGACAAGGAGTGGCAGTTGAAGTTTATTTTCGATAAATATGAGGATTTATATTTTTGAAAGGCAAATTAGAGCTGGAATTATACACTGAATGCTATGGACATGAGGAGTGTTGCTGAATAAATAGAAGATGGCTGCAGGTGTACAGTTCCCTGCAAGTAGAGTCGCAGGTCGAGAGAGTAGTGATGAACGCATTTGGGATACTTGCTCTAATTGGTGAGAGTACTGACTATATGAATTGCTACGGCATATTGCACCTGTATAGGACGTTCGTGAAGCCACTTTAAGAATATTGCATAGAATTAGGCTGCCTCTTCTAAAAGAACAATGTTGTCATACTTGACAGGGGGCAGAGAAGATTGAAAAGAATGTTCAAGAACAGGAGGGTTTGAGCTACAGGGAGAAGCTGAATAGGCAGAGGATTGGCCCCTGGAGTATCTAAGGCAGAGGAGTGACGTTATAAAGATTTATAAAGTCTTGACAACAAGTTTTGTTTCCCAAGAAAGTGGAGTCCAAAACCGTATGCCATAGGTTGAAGCTGAGCACGGAAAGAGTTAGAAAATATATTCGAGAAACTTTTTTCACGTCGAAAGTTGTGCTTGTACGGAAAGTGCTGTCAGAGGAAACAGTGAAGGTTGACCCAGTTACACTTGGAAAAATGATTACGACAAATGCCCCACACCTCTCTCGGCGCCATGTTCACAAGCCTCATTCCTGGAGAAAGGTTTTTGACCGAAACTTCGATTCTCCCATTGCTCTGATGCTGCTTGGCCTGCTGTGTCTTTTTCAGCACCACACTCTCGACTCTTATCTCCAGCATCTGCTGTCCTCACTTTCTTCTATCTATTCGTCATGCACAGGTTGGACGAAAGGATCTGCTTCCGTGTTGGATGCAGTTCTGATTCTATAAGAGGGTTACAGTGAAGTTCGAAAAGAACCATTGGAATACAGTTCTCTTCCCGAGATGTTTATCTTGCCTTTGTGCTAAGATTGATTTAAAACTGCATAAGTGAAGTATTTGACATGCAAGTGAATCGCGGATTCACACAAGAAAGTTGGCTGAGCGCACAATCTGGTCAGCCTAAGTGCCGAGTTGAAAAGGCTGAAAGTGTCAAGTGACCCACTCCTGCTCCTCTGTGAGGATCAGTTCTGGATCAAGTCAACACGTTTCTATAATCTGCTAAATTTAACGTGTTGATAATCAAAACAAAATGTGACTGGTGAAATTACTCAGCATAAAGCAAAACACCATTTATTTAAGTACCACAGATGAAATGCAAACAAATAAATAGTATTTTCGATGAAGGCATCTCGATTGGAAAACATAATAGAATACCAGATACAGTATCTATCACGAATTAAAACTTCCAATCAAGGTACCTCCCCCAAACACACCACTTGGCAAAAAGGAAAACTCAGACACGTATTCTCAAAAAGAGTTCTTCAATCCAGGAGGAAAAATTTCAACAGAAAATCCAGAGAGAGTAGCAGCCAGGAGATATTCACAGATAATGGAGCAGAGGCTGCAGAGAGAGACTGCTCCACGTTTTTCTTTGCATCTCCAGTGTTCTTGGTGCACACATGGACTTTAACGTGGTTTCCTGGCTGTAAGGAGGGAAGCAATACTTTTTGTGTGAATCCTCTAGGAGATATCTCCGCCGAGAAAACAGACTGGTGCTCTCCATGTCGATGAGAAGCCGGTGGGAATGGCTAACTGTTTCAGAATGAAGTTATTGTGGCTGCTGTCAGGACTGTGTAAATACATGATGCTCATTGCAGATTGACACACACCGAGTGCATATTAATGTGGGGAGAGTTTACTCAGAGCCTCTACCTCTCTCAATAACCATGGAGCTCACAGAGCTACATGATTTTAGGAAATCCGAATTAAACTGATGAATGAGACTCTAAATGCAAATCATGATAGTATTGTTCATGTTGATCTTGTCAAGTGCACGTTCTGTGCAGTGAAACTATGTGCGTTACTTTGTTCAAATTTCAACTCACCCTATGACCTGTATATTTTTGCTGACCATGATCTTCCTATCCTGCTCACAAGCAATGTACTTTTATCACGGTATTCGGGTACATGTGACAATAAATCAAATCAATCATCCTCAGTTTGGAATTGAAATTCTCATCGTATCAATGTCTCTTTTGGAAATACATGATCCTCAGCAACACTCAACATTCAATGTAACCATCTCTTCTTCTCTCACAGGGCTACAGGTTAAGCTTTCAGTTTCTTTCCTCTCTCCTCGTGGCACGAATATCAGTGACGATGACAAGGAGATCACTCCCTTCAAACGTGATCAAAAATAAAGTGTTCGCCACTTGGGATTCATGACAGGCAGGTAACAAGCAATCCGCAATCACGATGAGCGACGAGCCACGCTCAGCTGTCCCTAGTCACCATACACTCTGATGACAAGAACTACACCCAGGCAGGGGTCGATGCGTCTGCAAAGAAATTGCTCATCTCGACAAATATATGCACAACCATTGTAACAGGCACACGAGCGACAAATCTTTGCACAAAACTTGAAGTCAAATCTGTGTGCATGCCCCAAATAAACGCTCATCAAGGTCCAACAATTGCAGGCAGATCGTTTTACGTATGTACTTCAACCATCTTACAATGAAGGACAACATACCACATAATGTAAGGTTTGTGAATTTTTGTAGCTCATGTTGAGGTTTAGGGGGTAGGATTGCTTGCTGAGCTGTAGGTTTGATATCCAGACGTTTCATTACCTGGCTATGTAACATAATCAGTGGCGAAATCCAAGTGAAGCGAAGCTGTTGTCGCCTGCTTTCTATTTATGTCTTTCTCCTGAATGGGATTCCTGGGGCTTGTGGTGATGTCGTTTCCTGTTCGCTTTCTGAGGAGTTGACAGATGGCATCTAGATCGATGTGTTTGTTTATGGCGTTGTGGTTGGAGTGCTAGGCCTCTAGGAATTCTCTGTCATGTCTTTGCTTAGCCTGTCCCATGATAGATGTGTTGTCCCAGTCGAAATGGTGATTTTTTTTCATCCGTGTGTGGCTATTCAAGAAGAATGGATACTCAAAAAATACAGTGCGCAGATTCCTCAAGAACAAACCACGGCAAGCAGACAAAGATCAGCCAGAAACCCTAACCACCTCACCATATATCAAAGAAGTTTCAGAAATGACAGCCAGACTACTAAGACCCGTCAGAATCTTAGTAGAACACAAACCCACCAACGCTCTCAAACAAAAATGAACAAACTTAAAAGACCCAGTACAACACGTGGACAAAACCAACGTCATCTACAAAATTCCATGCAAGGACTGCCACAAACACTACGTAGGACAAACAGGAAGAAAGTTAGCCACCAGGCTACACGACCACCAGTTAGCCACAAAACCCACGATACTCTCTCCCTCGTAGCACTACACACGGTTGAAAAAAAAACACCATTTCGAACGGGACAACACATCTGTCCTGGGACAGGCTAAGCAAAGACGTGCCAGAGAATTCCTAGAGGCCTGGCACTCCAGCCACAACGCCATAAACAAACACATAGATCTCGGCGCCATCTATCAATCCCTCAAAAAACGAACAGGAAATGACATCATCACAAACCCCAGGAACCCCATCCAGGGGAAAGATATAAATCGAAAGCAGGAGACAACAGCTTCACTTCACTTCGAGGTCGCCACTGATGATGTCACCTAACCAGGTAATGAAACGTCTGGATATCAAACCTACAGCTCAGCAAACAGATGTATGCCCTATACTACATAATGCACCAAATACTTCCAACCCGATCTGTACGGTTTTTTGATGACTCATGACTCATGCATGTCCTTTTGAACAACCCTTTCGAACCTCGCACCATTGAATCAATCCGAAATGAGAAGGATACTATCTGCTGCTCACAACCAAATCAGGCATCTGCCTTTCAAATTGCTGCGGCGCCAACACTGATACATGTGATATCCAATGAGTAACTGCTCTCAGTCCTGACCAGGGTGCTGTTATCTGTAGTTTCCCCATTAAAAATTCTCACTTCCTTTCGTATGTTCCTCCTTACCCACTGGATTTCTCTCAACTGTAGGCAACCAAGTGAACGTATTCTGTAAATTCAAATGCAGCACTCCTACTGCTTTTCATTTGTTGATGATGGAACTACGACAAACTCCACGTGTTGCTGAAAGATGATTTCCGTTTTGTGTAGTTAAGCTGACTCTGCCACGTCATATCCTGATTGTCCATGTGTCTGTTTTACATATTGCTTCGAAAATATTCTAATATTTTGCTCATAATTAACATCAGGCTGTCCAATATTTAGTTTTGTTCAGCTTTCCCACCCATTCCCGTTTAAAATATTTCAGGATACAACATCTTCTTTACATTTTTCTGGAACCCGAATTTCCAGAATCTACAGCTCGTTGAAGGATGTTCCACAATTCTTTCTTACATCATTAAAAACAAACATTTGGATAAGTCCAGGAATCTGAAAATTTAGGAGGGATAAAGGCCAAGTGCAGGCAGGTTCGTTTAGGATTATGGTTATTATGAACTGATTGGATTAAAGCGTCTGCTTCTGTGCTGTGTGAATCTATTACTCTGTCGTTAACTCAATTGCCACCTCCATGAATACTCGGCGATGGGGTGCATGCGGTGAGTATCTTACCCAAGCTTGAATTCAATTAGTTTTTGGACAGCTTTTCTTTTGTATTTCTAATCTCACAATTTCTAATTTTCACCAGTCACTCTATAGGGTCAAACTTCTGGCAGATGTGCTGTATCTTCCTTTGCGGAGCTAGAACTATTGTGTTCCCGTCAGAGAGGGGCAGCAATAGACATCGTGGCCGTGTGAATACATCAAAGCACTCCATCAGCAAGATAATGTCGATGATAACCACTCCTGCTCGGAAAATTCCAGGATCTCAAAAGTTGAATCAAACTGTTACTTCATGGTCGCTGACAGTACAGTCGTCTGCCTCGTCTGAGGTCACAGTTTATGCTGAAATAGAAGACACAAAGCTGTGTCATTGAAGAAACAAACCAGCTTCACAGTTTCCAACTGGTATTGTTCCAGGGAGAGACATGAATAAGTCTGTGATCAAAGTATTTAAACTGGGGGAGTGACCAAAAGAGAACTGCAACAGCAAGTAATAGATGATGATTTACTTACGAACAGCACTGAAGCAGTAGTGAAGACTGGGAATATTGTGGCGGTAGTAGTGGACAAGTTGAGTGATGCAGGGAATATGGAGAAATAAATCAACTCAGGTCCAAATTGGCCACGGTGATTATGAACATTTTTGTTCCTCTCCAGGCACTTGTAAGTGAAGGAAATGCATCATATGGAATTGGCATTGACTTTGTGATTCAAAGCGAATACAATAGCTTACTTTTTTGCCAAATATAGGCAATAGACGTAATGATCGCGTTAAAAATGATTCACAGAATTGATACATGCAATGAGACAGACTTACCTGGAACACCAACAATAGCGAGGATGGGATAGTAACCTGCCTGAATAATCATCAGTACACATTCTATCCGAAAAGATAACCATAACCAATCCTTAGAAATATAGTGAAGACCCCAGGATAAACTCCTGACCATTGTTGGAACATTCCAGTCTAATGTTATCAGATTATGATCCATTTTGGAACACACCAGTCTCGTTCTCAGATTCTGATCTCTCCCACTCTCTGGAGTTGCTGATCTCAATCGTGTTGATGATGCGACTGCTGCTGATACTATGGGATAACACATTGAAACAAACCACCTTTTTCTAAAAAAAGGGAAGTACTCTAGTGACACAGTTCGGTTCCATGGAGACTGAAATCAACCACAGTCACTGAACAAACAGTTCCAGTTAACCCTTTTCACAATAACACTTATAATGTAACCTGATGTGTGTGGGATGATAACATCGTCTGCTATTGGTCTTATTGCCCTTCTCCATTTATTTTAGCAAATGTTTGAGCGAATGGAGAAAGGTGATGCTTTCTCTTCACAGGCTGAATTCTTCTGCTGCGTGATCCACATGCATTGATCCATATAATTGTGTTCCTAAAAGCCAATTGAAATGCTGTCACTATACTGAAATCTCCTCTATCACAACAGCTGTCAATGTAAAAACTGCCTCTTGCACAACTACCCTGAACACATATAGAAATACACAAGTGTGTATTTCTCTGAACTTCCCTCATACTTCTTCATTAAGGCAACATTGACTCTTTAACACAATGAATTTCAATAATTTGCCTGTAAAGCTGTAAACATCATATTGCACGGTTTGCATATACTTTGCTCAGATTTTCTGACGTTAGACCAGAAGTAAATTTTACATTTGCAATCACCTAGTTCATGAGGATTTAAGAGTCACAGCCAGCATGTGTGTTTCATTGGTTAAGGGACAGAAAGGAATAGGAGATAGTGGCTGTGGAGAATGGAAAGTGATAAAGTGCCTCCTCACAGTCACCAATATATTTTTGATAGACAGAATCAATTAAAATACAGGGAGAGAACAAAACAAACTTGGAACAAGGAATGGCGCGTGGAAGTGTAAACAGATCAGGTTAATTTGAAATAGAATGTAGGAAAATGATTTAATGCAAACTGCTTAATGTGTTTTTGCAGATAGATAAATTTGTGTACATGTGCACAAGACCGTGAGAATGTACAACAGAGATACAGTCACAAAAAACATGATCCATGAGATTTACAATATTTAAAAAACATTAAAACATCCCTTAGTTCTGTGTTGATGCCTTAACGTTCCCCTTTTCTGGGATTCCATACTGGAAACTCTCATTATTATTAAAATGTGTCTTGTAAATTCTTGCTTCTGTTATCTGAAGCTATTTCAGTTAATCCATTTTTTACTTGGTATGTTCTGTCAACAACTGCTGTTTGTCATATTATTCCAGATAAATGTTGTTGCTTCAAACACAACACTTGAACATGTTCCCCTGTTGTGCAAATACCTTCCAAAATATCACAGTACATGGGCATTGCCAAAAGGAATAGGAAGTTTGTCGACTTTTGTCAATGACCTCGTTTTTTGATATTTTATTTATTTTCTCCTCGTCTATATTCTGTCTCTTTCTTTTTCTCTTTGTACGTAATTAATTAATCTTCTAATCGTTCTCTGTATCCCAGCTCTGAAATCTCCCCCTCTCAGTTTAAACCTGTTGCTAACTCTTGGATGAGAAGTGATTATACTTATTCAAATTAAAGACAAGCACAAAAGGGAGCAGCTGGCCAGTGATAACTGAAAGAGGGAACAGAGCAGGGTAGACGGTGAACCAGAAATGGTAGGAGTTGCTCGGGATAAATCAGATGCACAGCTTAAATTCATCCCAAGGAGACAAAACGTACTCAGTGGAGGACAAGATAATATTGAGTGATAAGGGAAGTCAGAGACAACAATTAACCAATCGCAAAAGCATACAATCTGCTGACGATTATTAGCAATTCAGAGGATGAGGAAATCTTTCAATACCAGCGGACAATAATAAATGAAGCAATGGGGGAAGAGCATGAAATAGAATAGTCAGCCTGTTAAGAATATTACAGAGATTTGTAAGAGGGATTTAGATAAATAACAGAGAAGAGAGGGAAGATAAAGGAAACAAACCGTTGGAAAATGGGTCTGGAGTACTGATGCCAAATAATGAAATGGCAGAGTATTTGAATAGAAACGTCTGCATCAGTTTTCATGGTCCAGCCTGACGGGACTTCGAGAGCGTCAGGCGGCAGAGGTGAGTTTATAGACGATGACAAAATAGAAGGTGTTGAGGAATCGCAAAGTCATGAAGGCAGATATATCACCCAGACCGGATGGTCAACACGTTCGAGTTCTGAGGTGAAAGCTAAGGTGATCATCGAGGCATTGCTGATGATCATTCTGGAATCGATGGAGTCATGGAGAGTCCCAGAGGACTGGAAAATTGAACGAAAACACCTCAGCCCGATTAAGGAAAGTGGGACGCAGAAAACAGGATGTTACAGGTATCTAAGAAATTTAAAACTGTTGTTAAGAAGTAGGAACGCCAGATATTTGACTCACACTTCATTTCTTCACAACCGAACAAAGACATTCCCGATGAAGCATCATTTCACTTGCACCATTCACAAGTGAATTTGCACCCAATTTACAAATGTTTCTCTTTCACCTCAAATAAAAGCTGATTTGCGTTTTGCACTCTGCCTCCAGTCCATTTGTTTCACGTCATCGCTCCTCCAACTCCCTAAAGGTATAACAAGCAAAATTTCCTTTCGTTTTCAGTTCTGAAGAAGTATCACGCTGGACTTGAAACGTTAAGTCTATTCCCTGTCTCCACACATGTTGGTAGACCTGCTAAGTTTCTCCAGAAATTGATTGTCGAGTAGACATATTAAGTCAAACAAAGAAATGTGGAACATATAAGTCTGAATCAATAGCTAAACGTGCTGGAGAAACTGGGAGATTTGAATCAGGGTCACTATACCGAAAGATTAAATCTGTTTCCACTCCACAGATGATACCAGGCCTGCTTACTTCTCTAGCAATTTCTGTTTTTCAACAAGTTCCAAATGTAAGCATCAAAGCTGCTCTAACCACTCGTGCAACAAAAGCGCCATCCACCGGGAAGTGAACAATACCACAAGTGCACGTATACATTGGTTCTGAAACGACGTAAGACTGACATCACTGCCACTACTGAGCTTTTAATCATACTCAGGGAGAGAAATAGAGGGATACACCTTCCCTGTATACAGCGAAAATAGCACTTCTGGAAGGGATAATAATCAGAGGATTACGTTAAAGTATTTTGTGCAATGAAAGAAACTGGTAGTGTTACACCATGGAGAGATCCTCAGCGGTGAATATATTAAAATGAAAGTTTGACTATATCAGAAACCAAAGTATATCACTGAGTACAGAGCTGATGGGTAAGCGGATCTCCGTGTGAATTAACGACAGGAAGCAGAATGGCACTGCGGAGAATGAACCTCAAACTGTGTATTAATGTGGTGCTGTACACCACAGCAGCAGCAGAAACAGAATTGTGTTCAATGATAACCTGTTCTTTATGCCTGGGATATTCCATCCGTCTACCATTAGCATCAAGCCGATCTATGGTTCAGTGATGAGTGTGAGTGAACATGCCAGGGTCAGGAGCATGTGAACCTGAAGTTGATGGCAACCCGTCAATGTGACCGCCTTTAAATGCATACATTCAAAACAGCAGAACTGACATCTGACAGAGAAGGCGAAACGTTTCCACAACTAACAGATCAGCTCGAAGCTCGCAGTGGTGCCACATCCAGTCGTCAATAATGCTGAAAACTTTTAAAATCTCATTCGAGAGGAGGGCTGCCCAAATATTCCCAACCTATTTAATGTAAAAACCCTGTACAGCAGTATAAAGGACGAGGTGGCAGTATCTGCACCACCCTCAGGAAGAAGCCTTGAGTGGATGATTCACCTCACCCCTGTCATGATGTCCACAGAATCGCAGACGCCTGTCTTCACCCAATTCAATGCACTGCACACGACATGACAAAACAGCTGAACACAGCAGATACGACAATATAATAGGGCCTGACACTGTTCCTGCATTAGGTCTGAAGAATTATGTTGCATAGCAACTCATGCCCCTGAGGAGTTTGTTTCCTTCCATCTCCAACTCTGCCATCAACCCGGTAATGTGAAAAATTACTCAGCTATGTCCAGTCCGCTAAGATGAGAATAATTACAATTCCACTAATTACCACACCCTCAGTCCCATCACGACAGTCAAATTGATGGGAGTTCTTTTTGACAGAGCTGTGAAGCAGCACAGAAATAACCTGCTCAGTGTTGTTTCCGACAGGTCTCCATTTGGAGATGTCGCAGCTTTGGAAATGTCACTCGATTCCTAATCCAGACCAGGCGAATACTTTACTAGTTGGTGAAAGTCAGAAAAATCAATCGGCTTTCGAAATCAAAAATCTGTTGTCAGTAATATTGACTTTGATACAAATATCGATTGAGAACAACAATTTGCTTCAGCAGTGTAGTTTCAGGAAGCAAATTTCCAGTGCTTCTTGTTCTGACCAAAAATTGAGGCAAGACAGTCAGACGTGGGATAATCTCTTCAATGGTCTCTGAAACGGCCATCAAAGACACTCAATTGTATCAAACTGCTCAAAGGTCTTGTCAGACAAAATCAGACAGAGCAACTGGCACCAGCCTCAGTCCCAAAAGGAAATATGAAACACAGTCCTGTCGACCCTGCAGAGACCTCTTCCCTTATTTCTGACAGCTTGTGACAACATTTGCAGAGCTTTCCTACAGACAACGCAGACACATCGGAAAGAAAATAGAGGAATCAACATATTAAGCCTCCCCACTCTCGTTCATGTTTGAACATCTCCTCAATGGACTTTTCGGACACGATGTACAATTCCATTAATATGATTAACAATCAGAAACGACGAAATAGGATCAGCTGTATTTTATTTAGTGTATAAAATGTGCTAAAGGATTCAATTTTGCAATGGCCGGTCCCCATCTGTGTATGATTGTCGTCGTCGCTCCCATCCCTTTCGTGTTTAGACATCCTTATTGTATTCAGTTCCTTCGCTCTACAACTTTACGTTGCAGAGAATTCTCCAAGTTCGCCAGTCTCTGAGTGAAGACATTTATTCTCATCTCAATGCAGTGTAGCCTGCCTGTACCTAATACCATGACCAGTTGTTTTAGACGTCTCAGCCTGGGGAATTATCATCTCTGCTACCAATCTTCCTCACCCTGTCAGAGCTTTTGGTATTTCACAGAGATCACCACTCATTTTCCTCAACGCCATGGAATATAAGCCCTTTCCACCCAAACACTGCTCCCAAAACAAACCTGTCATTCTGCAGGTCCAGTCTGGTCATTCTTCAGTGCACACCTTCAATGCCGGATTTGTCTGTTTTGGGTTCGGAGACCAAAACTGCACAATGTTCGAGATGAGGTCTCACCAAAAGCTTGTAAAGCTGCAGTAAGCCATTCTTAATCCTGTACTCAATTCTCCTTTAAATGAAGGTTTTAACCATTTGTCTTTCTGACTGATTTTTGTCCCTGCAATATTGATTTCAGTGACTGGTGTTCAGGGAGATCCATATGCTTTTCAGGTAAAAAGCGGCCCACTTGGTGGTCTATGAATATTGTCAGTATCGACTTCTGGATTCAGAACTCGCTGCCTTGCATGTACTTCAGATGCCTGCGCAGAGGAATCTAAAAATAATCGGGTATGTAGGTCCCATTATAGATCAAAATTTCCCACCAATTCAGTTTTTCAAATGGTAGGCTGCTCTCCTATTTCTTTTCAAAAAAAATGCACAAAGTCACATCTAATTCCGTTGTTCTTCATCTGGCATATATCTGCCCATTCCCTCTAATTGTCTCAGTCACCTTCGAGCTTTTTTTTAACATCTTCTTCAACCAGTCATAACCCCAGCTGTGTCCCATCAAACGACTTGGATATATTACATTTGTTTCCCTCTGCCAAATGTTTGGTGTGAATTGTGAGCAGACGAAACCCTAGCACCAATCTCAGTATACTCGTGGAGCCTTCCACTCGCAAAAGCACCCATTTATGCCTTCAACTGTTTCCTGTTAGGTCTGCCATTATAACGCCATGTTCATATGTTGTCTCTAATCACATATGCTTTTATTTTACACAGTAGGTGTGGGGCTCCATCACAAAACATCCCGAAAATCCAAATGAATTCCATCGATTGTTCTTCCACAATTTGTGTAAAGGATGGTTTCTCAAAAATTGTACCCATTTCATAAATTTATGTTTACTTTTTCTATGCCCGTTAATTTCAGTCCCAATTATTTGTCCAAATCAGTTTACTTACTAAAGACACTGTATTTCATTTTTCAACAAATTTCGATGTTCTCCTTTTGCTGGTTTTTTTTTATTTTCATATCGGTTTCTGTTAAGACGGCACTGAAGTAATCGCTTCATAGTTCTGCAATTTTCTGTTCTCCATTATCCTTTGTCTGGTTTCAAACTATCAGGAAGATGCAATTAATTTCTTATTTTTCCATTGACATACGTTTAAAAGCTAGTACAGTTATCTCTTATAACCTTTGCTGACGTACTGTCCAGAAACACAATAATTCCTATCTTAAACTGATCAGTGAATCCCTTTCCACAATATTAGACTCACAGGAGCATAGACCCTGTACAATCAATACTGCAGCATGGTCTACAGTAGTCGCAGTTTCCTACACGTGTCCCGTAGTCTTTCATGTCATGGCACGTCAAGTGCTCGTCCTCGTTTTTTTGTTTAACGTCTGTGAATTTACATATGACAAGCCCCTCTCTGGAAGTTCATTCCTGACACCAACATTCTCTCGGTGAAAAACAATTCTCCAATCCTCTCTAAACCCCAAATCCTTTACTTTAGAAGTGTACTCCCTTGTTCGTGGTCGAAAGACAAAAAGAGACAACTGGTATTCATCGTTGGCTACTTGTCGAACATGTCTGCAAAGGGATCTCTCCTTGCCTGTTCATCATTCAGGCTAGTATAAACTGGCTGACTGTCATGATTCTGATCAGCTGTTTGGCTTGGGAAAGGCGAGGATCGTGGGAAGAGATTTGCCTTCCCATCTGAACTAGGCTTACACTGACGTAGTCGCAGTGGAGAGATATCAACTATTCTGACTGCAGGAAAGGATGCTAATACGTAACCAATACTCTAACACACCGGCAGTTTCACATTGAGAAGCGCCAATCTATTACACCCGTTTAAAGACTTGAATCAAACACTCATCTCCACTCATTGTACAGCAGTGTTTTCACACTGGGAGAGAGCTGGGAAGTACCGGCCTGTGATGTCAAGAGAGCACGAGGTGGAATACTTGAACAACGGATGGTAATTGTGTGTACTGGAGTCCAATAATCTCAGACGTGTAACATCACTGCAAGTTTCCTGAGGATGGTGCCTTGGTCTCAAACATCTTCAACTGCTTCATCAGTGAACATGACGACATCAAAATGTTAGAAATTGGGATATTCCCAGATGATTGCACAATGCTCAGCACAATTCACTATTCCCATTCACTAAAATCATCGATGTCAATGTGTTGCAAAACCTTGACAAGATTCAGTTTTGGGACTGATTACAGACAATTGCTAGGCAATGACCATTTACAACAGCAGATACTCTAATCATCTTCCATTGACATTCAAGGGCATTTTCATCATTGAATTTGCCACTTTTAACACGTGTATAGTTACATCATCCAGATTCTGAAATGGACCAGCCTTAAATCCATATCACTACAAGAGGCCAGAGGCTCGGAATTCTTCAGTGACTTCACAAAGTCTGATGTGGACGTGCCAATATTGAACCCGCTTGGACAACGTCGGAAGTCAGCAACACCAGGCTATTGTTCAACAGGTCATTTGAAATCACAAACTTACTTAGCGTTATCCTTCAGAGGGTCAGACGCTGCTATCACGGGACATGATGGTGTGGGGAGAGACTCATGTATTTTTTCTGCTTATTAATTTGCTGTTGGAGTAATCTTCATTCCCTGTGTTCTCCATCATGCTTCCACTGGACCAGAGTCGTATCATTGCCCCCATTCTGCTGTCGACAAGTTCGTGGAGGTTAGTGACATCTTGTAAGGACACAGACACATTATTCATTCACGAACAAAAAATCGAAATTGCTGGAAGAGCGCAGCAGATCTGGTACTATGTGTAAAGTGAAATCAGTGTTAACATTTCGGGCTTTTTCGAGTCTGATTCTTCCTCAGAACCGTCAGTAATTTTCACAATGTGAACCGAATGGTGCCAGCCTGTTTGCAGATGTCCTCGCTTTTGCTACTCACTGTAAAGCCAGTTCTAGTGCAGATTGATTTCTGGGTTTACGAGATATGTGCGAACCATGGAGGAGAGCATCTCGAACATTACTTCCCTTCTTCAGAGTGAAACCTCACACTCACACCTGAAACTCAGAGACACAGAAAACAGTGCGGGTGGTCCAGTTCACAATGGACCCAGCTGGCTCTTGCGAATCGGAGAAAAGGTGCGGGGCTGGAGGAATGGACGGCAGAGGTTGGTCCTCCAAGGAATTGGAACGTCGGTGCGTGGCTCGATGTTCACACGTCACTAAGCTTACCGCCAGTGATTAAAAGCAGTTGCAGCACGACAATGATGTACTGATGAGTGCACTGTATGCAGGAGCCGGTAAAGGGGGACACAGACGGATATCGGAATGAAACTGATGTCAGTGCAGTCTGTGAGGTTTTAGAGACAATTGTGTGCCAACATAGATTAGAATTTGAACTTTCCACCTCCGCCTTTGCAGTAAACGGGAAAAAGGGTCCAGGGCCTCAGCAGGCGTGTGGACAAGGTCACTGCATCTCTCTTGTTTTTGGACAATGCCTCGGGGGGTTATGGGAGAATGGTCATTGATTTTCATC
This sequence comes from Chiloscyllium punctatum, assembly GCF_047496795.1. Classification (NCBI taxonomy): domain Eukaryota; kingdom Metazoa; phylum Chordata; class Chondrichthyes; order Orectolobiformes; family Hemiscylliidae; genus Chiloscyllium; species Chiloscyllium punctatum. The sequence continues at coordinate 20,273,189 of NC_092781.1, read as the reverse complement.
AGAGTTGGAGGATGGGGAATGGGGTTGGGGCAGGAGGATGGCGCTGGGGCTGAAGAGTGGGGATGGCTGTTACAAATCATGGAGTGAGCAAAAATGTTTCATGGGGTCATGTGCAACATGGCACATGTGCTGTTTTCCTTTGTCAAAGGAAAGAGTAATGAGATAAAGATTTGTCTCTTCTGTCAGTGATGGACTTCTTTATCTCTAATCATCTTATAAAGTGTTTGAATTTGGAAGGATTTGGAAATTACAAACAGACATCACGCAGACACTCTTTACACCAAGATATGAACATCATAACACTTATGACTGTGGAAGGAAATATGTTATTTCAGCTATTTCAAGTGACTTAAGGTTCAACACAACTACTCTTTGTTGCCCTCTGAACGCAAGCAATCAGTCAGAGCTATTAGGGATAGACAACAAAGACGGGCATTGCAAATGATGTCCATGACATAGAAAGAGTTGAACTGTTTCGAACGTAATTTCTGCTTCAGTACAAACTAAGTCTGCGTTGGCCTCCCTCAGAAAGACAACACAGGGAGAGCTCATGCTAATCCAAATGTAAAGCATACAATATGAAGTACATGGGGAATTAGGTCGATATACACTGCTTTGCAAAAATGGACAAAAATATAGTTCCTTTGTTCATCACTTTATTTTGAAAATGTATCTGCGAAAACACAAGATCATTTTGAGAGCTGAAATAGTAGTGTGGTGGCAAAGATTGGAAAATAGAATTCGAATTTGGTTTTATTGACATGCGTGCTCAAGTACGGAAGACAGGAGTAAACTGAACAGTTTGAAACGTCCACGTTTCACACTGACATTTTAGGTACAAGATACGAAAGTACAAAATGTTAGATAAGAAGTCGAGAAGTTAACAAGATAAAAGTGATAACTGGATGGTTCTTGTCCCTAATAGAAATGAGAATCAACGAATAAAAAGCAAACAATCCAATTTCATTGTGAAATCTGTAAAACATAGGTCAGAGGATGAATGAAATAGTAATTCCAAGTATATAAATTCGGATTTGAATCCATGTTTCCAACAGCTTAGATCAGGTGGTGTGCAGTCGCCACAATTCCCAATGCTTCAACTGAGGAGGTTTCTGGGTAATCAAAGATGGAGGACGGAGGAAAACTTTGGCTATAAGAGTTGTTCCTTTATTAAGGTTTATTTCATTGTTAGAGTTCATTTCTTCAATTCTTGATGTAATAATCTCTGATGTATAAGTTGTTGGCTTGAAGAAACTAATTATGAATGAAATAAACTAATATTGTACATAGTTCACACTACTGGGTTGAGTAAAATAAACCATCCTGATTAGTTGTCTGTTGCCGAGTTTTATGTTGTATGCACTCAGAGATCTGTTGCTCTACCCGCCATCATGCTGCCATCCATGAACATTTCCATTTCTCTCACTTTCCCATCCTCATGCAACTCCCCTGCCCCCTGGTACCTCCAGGATTCAACTCCAATGTGTAAGTGTCCAGACTTGTAGTTTACAGATTGGTCGAATTTATGGCTCATTCGGAAGACAATATTGTTTTAACTTGACACCTATAATGTCAAGGCTTACACGACCGTGGGCCAAGTTTAAGCAAATTGGGATCAGAATAGTTAGGTGGTTATTTGCTTTACTGGCAATGATGGAACGGCAACACTTGGTTGTCTTGCCAACATTGCCCGCACATTTGGAGTTTATTTTGGAAATTTCGTCTAGCTATTTATGGTTCAGTATAAACCAGTTCGAATACACTTGTTACGATAAGGCCATGACCCCATCCATTAATTAAACTAAACGTCTGGAAACGCTTACCGCTCCTCGAAATCTGTAAACTTATGAGTGATAGATAACATCCAATTTCCACAATTTAAAGAAAGTAAAGTCAATTGGTCAATAAACTACAACTATTTAAAACTTTACGCATCTTTTCTCTAAACTGCTTTTATCTACTTCCAACTCGATAACAATATATTGTTAGAATTAAAGAAATACGCACCAAGTTATTTTCAAAACCAAACAACGGTTGCTGTCAGGAGTACCATTCTTCATTTGGCTGGTGGATCTTCCTGGGTCGTCTTCTTTTTTTTTACAGGGAAGATATTTCCTGTCAAACAAATACATCTGACACTGAGTGTTTTTGATTGACCGTCTTCCGCGACAGCAGTTACTCTCTTGACGACAGTTAATCTGTCTAACTTCGAACATTTCCTTTTATTTAAATGTAATCAAGAGTGTGGTGCTGGAAAAGTATAGCCAATCAGGCAGTATTCAAGAAGCAGGTGAATTGACGATTCGGGCATACGCCCTTCATGAGAAATGAGGCTTGTGGGCTGGGTGACTTAGAGATAAATGGGACGAGGTGAGGCTGGGACGAAGGTGCGACACTGCTAGAGGCACAGCACAATTTCTGTCGAATGTGGATGGATAATTTGGGGCCTTGGACGAAGATGAGGGAGTGGTGTGGGCATAGATTTTCCAATTCCTGTGGGGGCTGGGGAATGTACCAGGAGTGGGGAGTGGGGTGTTTGGGGGCGTGGACGTGACGGGGAAGTCGTGAAGGACATGGTCACTCCAAAACGCTCATAGCGGTGGGGAGCGAAATATATCTCTGGTACCAGGATCCGTTTGGAGATGACAGAAGTGGTGTAGGTATATATGGCATATATGGGAGGTTGGTGGAGAGCAAGGTGAGGACCGGATGGTGTTCTGTCCTTGTTGCAATGGGCGGGTGGGGTACAAGGGCAGTGGGGCAGGAAATGGAGGACATGTGCTGGAAGGCATCGCTAACCAGATGGGAAGGGGAATTGCAACCTTGGAAGACGACGGTCATCTGGGATTTTCGAAAGTGGAATTGGTCACCCTGGACACAGATGCGGCGGACGTGGTGGAATTGGGAAGAATGATGTTGTTTCTACAGGACGTAGTTTGGAGGAAATGTCATCTCGGTAGCTGTGGGAATTGGTTGGCTTTTCGGAGATATCCATGATTAGTTTGTCTCTGAAGACAGTAATGCAGAGGTCCAGGAAGGGGAGGAAGATGTATGAGATTTGCCGGGTGAATTTGCTGTCTGTGTAAAAGGTGTTAGTTATATTGATGAACTGTCCAATCTCCTAGTTCGAATTGGCGCTGCTGCAGGTGGTGGCGGTCTAATTGCAGATGCTTCCTGCCCTGCTATGGTTTCCCAGCAAAACACTCTTGACTCTGATCTCCAGCATCTGCAGTTCTCGCTTTCTCCTCATATCAAGCCTCAGTCCATTTGCTGTTTCTTCATTACTCATTCACAGGATTTAGTTCTTATTGTTTTTTTTTTTGTCTGTTACGAGTTACACTTGAGGAGGTGTTGATAAGCTTAAATCACTGAGGTCTATGTGCAGTTGGAAAACGCACAGTGCTGTTCAGTTGTGTCATGCAGGTTTTGGAATCGGTGATACTGAAGGAACCGCAATACATTTCCAAGTCCGGATGCACAATGGTTTGAAGGGGAATATGCAGGTCTTTGTGATCCTATGTATCTGATGTCCATTTGCTTCCAGTTGGAAGTGGTCACGGAGTTTGGAGTGTATTGCCTCAGGACCTTTGGAGAATTGCTGCAGTGCATCTTGTTGTGACAGAGCATTGGTGGTGGATGGCATACATATTGATGGATGTGAGCCAAACAAGAGGCTGCTTTGTCATAGATAGTTTCAAATTTTCCATTATTCGAGCGTTTTGAGGAATTGTCACTGGACCCAAACACCGCACACAGATGCTGCCAGACCCTCGTGATTGCACCATTTTTTGTTTTTATTACTCGCGTGTCTTTGAAGGTGCACCTATACAGGCAAAAGGGAACAGTCCATCATAGGCCTGACTTGTCTATGAGATTTTGGACAGGTTTTGGGAAGTCTGGAGGTGGGTTATTCATTGTGAAATTAGCGGCTATGTACAGCTCTTGTAGTGATAGTGTTTATATGCTTTTTGTTGAATGTGGATTAGATCGAGAAAATAGTTCCTGATGGATTAGGAATATAAACTGAGTAAAACTAGTAAAATCAACAAATATTCCATCTGCAGATGAGGTATTCTGAATGGATGAAGTTCTTTTATATTGACAGTGCTTCCGCACTAACAATGATTACCTTTGGTTTTTAAAGCTTGTTCATATATTTAATATCAAGGATGACATTGGCACTGTACAACTCAGATGATCACGCAGCGTCTGGTGACACTCAGTATCCCAACTGGATAAATTAACATGGGTTTAATTCGGGTTGAATTAAAAAAAAACTTGACTTTGTCAAGGTAAACTTGAGCGAATGTTTGCATTGGAGTCCAGAGTGAAATGGTAACCCCAGAATAGAATCGTTCGCTTTCATTGCTGTCTGAGTAACTGTGGCATTGCACAACAGATCAATCTTGGTCTTTGAAAAACCAAGATTATTTTTGAACGAATTTCCATTGAATGAGAAATGCAGAGGATGTTTCTCATTCTTCGTTTATATTTTTCTTCTCTGTTGTGAAATGTATCTTTTACTTTAACTTTTATTTGACTCTGGTCTGGAACAAAAATAACAAGTCCTTTGCTCAATCACGGCTCTGGTAGTTATTTCACAAAATGAATCTTAGGCTTTTTTTTAAATCGAAGTGACTTTGATACAGAAAAAAATAAATATAGTGTGCAGTGGGAAACGCAAACGCAAACAATCACCCGATGAAGGAGCGTTGCTCTGAAAGCTTGTGCGCTTCCAATTAAACATGTTGGACTATAACCTGGTGATGTGTGATTTTTAACTTTGTACACCCTAGTTCAACACTGGCATCTCCGAATCTTGAACATGTCTGTAATGGATAGTTTAGACATAAAAGATCGAAGAAGTTTCATGAATACAGTGACAGTTACAATAGTCTCAGATTCACTTAGGAGGAAAACTATCATCGAACCTTTTTTTTCCATTACTCTACTTCATGGGGAACTTCTTGCGTTGTTAATTTATACCTTAATCTTCGTTCTTTAGTTTGGTGTATTGGCTGGTTGACAGCTGATGGTATCCCCACAGAGTGATGCAGATCTGCTGGCTTTCATGAATGAAACTTTGGTGTTTTGGAAAATCTCTGGTGACGGGGTCCTCTTATGTCCTTTTCTCCTGCTACTTGTGTGAAGTTGTTGGTGAAGGAAAATGAACTTTTAAATGGAAAACGTTATTTAACAGGTCGAGTCAGAGTCATTGTGTGGAGATTTAATGTCGAAACATAATGTGAAGATCTTAATTAGTTCGTTATTACTCCTACCCAAATTTTGCATAGATTGAGCAAACAAACAAATGCAGGTTGGAATGACCTCATACATCTCTTTGCTGTCACGCAGTTGTAATTTGTAGTTCTCAGGTGCAGTTTTGTAGTACATCTGAAATAGTGTACAATCCGGAGATTTTGGTGAGTAAGGGATTTTAGACGCTAGTTTCCTTTAATAATTTGTCACTCTACAGCTGTGCAGAAGTTGAAAGGAAATTGATGTGTGCACTTCTCTATCAAAAAAAAAGATGTAGATGAGATAAATAGCAAAGCATCTCAGAAAAAATGGTGATATTTATCTTTTTTAATCTAAGATATCTTTTGACAATTTTAAGGCTTTGTATATATTGGTTAAGTTTAAGAGATTTAATAATTCTCACTAACATTAATAAGGCCTATTAATTGTCCATTAAGCAACAAAATTAAAGGTGGATTCAAAGATAATGGCAGTGCAGTTAATGGGTGTGATTGTTGGGTGTGGGATGTCTTTAATACAGAGCAAATGAATTTCGCAATATTCATCTTAGAGTTTATGAGCTGTTGGTCAATCGGAAGACACTGTGGTGCCCCAATGTAGTATTACTTCGATTCATTATTTGAATTGGCATTCAGAGAATTTAGAACAGGGTCTTCCAATTTGGTCAGTACCGCGGTTCTGGAATGTGCAGATGTCTTCGGTCTGTGAACCCAGGAGGTAGAGGAGACGCCGCTTTTGCTGGTGTCCAGCAGATCTTTGGTATTTGCAGCATATTTAGATGAAGGCGAGGACTGCAGGATTGCTCAGCGGACACCCACTGCGCAATAATATCGGGAGGCTTTCACATCTGGTGCAGAATGAAGTGCAGTAGCATTAGGATATAACATGGTGAAGGGTATTGACAATTTATTCTGTGGGAATTAACAAGAGTCCAGAACACACTCTTGCCTTCTCGTTGACTAGGCTTGCGACAACTGCTCAGAGCTGATGAGCAACTTCCAGCGGAAGGGGAGAATTCAGTCATCGTGAGGTTGACACGAACCTCTTTTTTGTCGTTTCCAGGTATCCAGTTACTCTAGTACCTGTAACACATGTAACATTGTGCTTTATTGAGAACAGGGTTTGTTGTCACTGCTAACTTTTAACTCTCTTCAAAGGTGTATTTCACACACCCATTCGTAACAGGTACATATTCTTCAGTGCAAATTTTTCGGCTGGAAACTGAACATAAAGAATTGCAAAATATCAAGCATTTTCGACCTTAACTAGTACAGACTCACAGTAATATATTCGAAAAATGGAGATGATAAGCTCAGAATCAGAGTACTTCCACGATAATACAGGAATGAAAAGAGAATTCTCAGAAGACAATTCGTGACAAATCCCACGTAGTCTTTTTCATGCATCTGGGCTGGAGGATTCAGTGGTAAGTTCCCCGTGAGGAAGCATTTCAGCTTTTACATCAGGCCTGATAAGGTCTGTTTGTTTAGTTTGTGCAGAGAAGGCACAGCGCGAGGGAGTTCAGAAAGATAAAATTACGTGGGGCCTAGACAATATAGATAGACAGCATGTTAAGAGAAGTGTTATGATCAAGGAAGCATACTTTTAATGGGAAGCGTTTGAGGTTTAGAGAGTATGTGTGGCTTTCTTTTTCATGCAAAATTTGTTGGTGACATACAATGCATCTCCTGGAATGATCTCTTTGGCGTACAATCTGACAACTGTGAAAAAGTGGTCATAACATAATGGTAACGAGCCTCGTGTAGGAAAGTGGGACTATTTTCGATCACACTTTCTTTCTGCTCAGACAAAGTCTACTTTTCTGTGATTATATGATTGTGGAACGTTAATAGTTGAACAGCGTAAGACAGGACTCGATGGATTTCCGAAGAGGATGTTAACAACAGGTATAAACATGAATAATAATAATGCCTTCGGTATGTATGCGAGTGCTAAAGCTATTAGAAAACAAGAGCAGGATTCTTAATGCTGGAAACTGGAGAAAGTCGATGAGAGATATGGCATACCTAAGAAGTAATTACTTCAGTTCTGTCTTTACAGAAGTTAAAAAAAGTCTTCTCTTTAATACTTGGAACATTAAGTCTGGTGAAAAAGAAAGAATATAATGAAAGTAGGAAATTTACAGTCTTCGTGAAATTATTGGCATTGAAATTAATGGGCATAGAACATAGAAAAATACAGCGCAGTACAGGCCCACGATGTTGCGCCGATCCAAGCCTACCTAACCTACACTCGCCCAATAACCTCCATATGCGCATCCAATGCCCGCTTGAATGACCATAAAGAGGGAGAGTCCACCACTGATTCTGGCAGGGCATTCCATGAATTCACAACTCGCTGAGTAAAGAATCTACCCCTAACATCTGTCCTATATCAACCTCCCCTTAATTTAAAGCTGTGTCCCCTAGTAACAGCTGACTCCATACGTGGAAAAAGGTTCTCACTGTCAACCCTATCTAAACCCCTAATCATCTTGTACACCTCTATCAAATCTCCCCTAAACTGTCTCTTCTCCAATGAGAACAGCGCCAGGTGCCTCAGCCTTTCCTAATACGATCTTCCTACCATGCCAGGCAACATCCTGGCAAACCTCTTCTGCACCCGTTCCAGTGCCTCCACATCCTTCCTATAGTATGGTGACCAAAACTGCACACAATACTCCGGATAAGGCCGCACCAGAGTCTTATACAACTGCAACATGACCTCAGGACTCCGGAACTCAATTCCTCTACCAAAAAAGCCCAGTACGCCATATGCCTTCTTCACAGCACTATTTACCTGGGTGGCAACTTTCAGAGATCTGTGTACATGGACACCAAGATCCCTCTGCTCATCCACTCTACCAAGTAGCCTACCATTAGCCCAGTGATCCATTTTCTTTTTCCTCCTTTTAAAGTGAATGACTTCACACTTAGCAATATTGAACTCCATTTGACACCTTTCTGCACAGCGCTGCAACTTATCTATATCCCGCTGTAACCTGCCACATCCTTCTTCACTGTCCACCACTCCACCGACTTTCGTATCATCCGCAAACTTGCTCACCCAGCCTTCAAGCCCCTCCTCCAGGTCATTTATAAAAATGATAAACAGCAATGGTCCCAAAACAGGTCCTTGTGGAACACCGCTAGGAACTGCATTCCAAGATGAACCTTTACCATCAACTACTACCGTCTGTCTCCTTCCAGCCAGCCAATTCCTAATCCAAACCGCTAATGCACCCTCAAGGCCATACGTCCGTAATTTTTGCAGTAGCCTACCATGGGGTACCTTATTGAACGCCTTGCTAAAATCCATATACACCACATCTACTGCTTTACCCTCGTCCACTTCCTTGATCACCTTCTCAAAGAACTCAATAAAGTTTGTGAGGCACGACCTGCCCTTCACAAAACCATGCTGACTATACTTGATTATATTATTCCTATCCAGATGTTCATAAATCCTATCCTTTACAATTCTCTCTCAGACTTTGCCCACAACAGAAGTGAGACTCACTGGCCTATAGTTACTAGGGCTGTCTCTACTCCCCATCTTGAACAAGGGGACCACATTCGCTGTCCTCCAGTGTTCTGGCACTATTCCTGTAGACAACGACGACATAGAAATCAAGGCCAATTGCTCCGGTCTCTCCTCCCTAGCTTCCCAGAGGATCTTAGGATAAATGCCATCAGGCCCAGGGGACTTATCTATTTTCACAATTTCCAGTATTCCCCGGACCTCTTCCCTACATACCTCAAAGCCATCCATTCTAATCACTTGTGACTCAATATTCACATCAGCAACAATGTCCTGTTCCTGAGTGAATACTGACGAAAAGTATTGATGCAGTGTCTCTCCAATCTCCTCTGCCTCCACGCACAACGTCCCACTACTATCCTTGACTGGACCGATACCTACCCTAGTGATCCTTTTATTCCTGTCATACCTATAGAAAGCCTTCGGGTTTTTCCTAATCCTACCAACGAAGGACTGTTCATGTCCCCTTCTCGCTGCTCTTAGCTCTCTCTTTAGATCCTACCTGGCTACTTTATAACTTTCAATCGCCCCAACAGAACCTTCATATCTTTACATATGCCACCCTCTTCCCTATTACAAGGGATTCCAATTCCTTATTAAACTACTGCTCCCTCTCAAGACCCTTTCCTCCCTGCCTGACTGGTACATACTTATCAAGGGCACCCAATAGCTGCTCCTTGAACAAGCTCCACATATCGTTTGTGTCCTTCCCTTGAAGCCTATTTTTCCAATCCACACATCCTAAGTCATGCCTCACCGCATCATAATTTCCCTGCCCCCAGCTATAACACCTGCCCTGCAGTGCACACTTATGCCTCTCCATCACTAGAGCAAAAGTCACCGAGTTGTGGTCACCGTCCCTGAAGTGCTCACCTACCTCCAAGTCTTAACGCCTGGCCTGTTTCATTACCAAGAACCAAATCCAGTATGGCCTCACATCTTGTTGGTCTGTCTACATATTGTGTCAGGAAACCCTCCTCCACACTTTGGACAAGCACCGACCCATCTAACGAATTTGAGCTATAACTTCCCCAGTCAATATCTGAGAAGTTAAAGTTCCCCATAACAACCACCCTACTACTTTCACTCTTCTCCTGAATCATCCTTGCAATACTTTCCTCTACGTCTCTCGGAGTATTAGGAGGCCTGCAGAAAATTCCTAACAGAGTGACCTCACCTTTCCTATTTCTATGAAATTGGTATCATTTTTGAGATACCCACTGGTAGATACATTATGGCAAAGTTCCGAATTCTGTGCAATTGGATTTTCAGAAGCACTTTTGACAATGTTCCATATTGAGAGTGCAAAATCACATTTTGTGGGATTGGAATTCATTTGAATACATGTTTTTAGAATGGAAAAGCTGACAAAGTTTGGGAATAAAATCGTCTTCTTGGACTGGAGGACTCGTGGGTTATCGCAGGGATCAGTGCTTTGACTCCAGTTATTTACAATAAATATCAAAATTTGCTTGATGGAGCCGAATCCAATATTTACAAGCCTGCTGATAGCACGACATGATTTTGGATTGTGAGTGGAGTGGAAGATGTAAAAAAGCTCCAAGATGATTGAGATAAGTGGATTGAATGGGCAGATATTTGTGGGATGAAAAGCGAAGTTGGGAGTTGTGACGTCCTGCATGTTGGTGGCAAAAATAGTCAGCAGCCTAACATTGGAAAAGGGATTGATTGTAAGTGTTGATTTATAAAGAGACATGTGCTCCTATTTTATGTTATTTTTTCTTTTCTGCTGTAAGGTCCATGCAGGGCAGTCAGTTCAGGAGTTGGAAGCCAGTACTTGGAATGGCATTAGCATACTGACCAGTGGACATCGGCCCACGAATTCGGTAATTGTAACACTGAAAAAGATGTGGATCACCATGTCCATCAAACAGTGAAAGCAATATTGCAGGAACAGAAAGCATTTCGGACGATAACTGGTGTGTTGAACTTCATTTCAATGGGTATTGATTACCTGAGTAAGAATGTCTTCATGCTGCTGTATAGGCCTTGATTAGATCTCATCTTGAACATTGTGCAGTACTCTGCAGTTTTGGTCTCCTTGACTAATTAATGACAAACCTGAATTTTTGGAAAAGCAATTAAAGATGACCAGACCGATATCTAAGTTGAGAGGCTTGTTGTGTGATCAGACTTTGAGTCGATTGGGCCTGTATTCAATGAGTTTTGGAAAATCAGTGGAGATCTCAGTGAAATATGCCCAACTCTGACAGGGCACAACAGATTAGTCGCAGGAATGACACATTCCGCTGGCTCAGACTTCTGAAGCAAGGGGCCACAGTATTAGCTACAGGCAGGCCAGTATGCATTAATATGAGAATAATTGTCCGCACTCTGATCCGAAGGACGTGGGGAATTCTCTAACACATCAGGCTGTGGAAGCCTCGGCACTGAATATAAAAGAGAAACTATGTTTCGACACTAAAGGAATGGAGAGAGCGAGGGACTATGCCGTGGAGATTGTGAATCAGCCGTCATTGCAGTGAGTTATCCAATAACAAGTTATCGAACCAAAACAAAAATAACAGTAAACCTATTACAAAAGGGGCGACATTCTAAGTGAATCTGTAAAAATTATATTTCAATGAAATAGTACAGTTAAGAATCACTTTAATATTACAATCACAGACTGCAGCACTATTACTTTCACAAATTCTTCTACAGAAATTGTGCGAAACTAATGACCACGTGAAGCGAATGTTGAGTGCCAGTCCTGCATAAGATTCTCCCTCGGTTTGAAATCAGGTTCCCTTCAAATTGTTTCCTGGCTTGTAAGCCTGATTGCGTTCCTGTCGGAGGTGATCTCATTGATTTTGCGTTTTTCACACAGAGATAAGTTTCGATGTCACCTGGTGCTGGGGATTGAATCAGTAACACTGAATGGGAGTTTATTTTTCAAATAAAAAATCCAAATTCACGAATGGCTTTATTGCCAAATCGTGTTTCATAATCATGCATTGTAGGAGAACTGCCTGTATATTGAATGGAGGAGAAAATTGAAGGACGTAATGTACTACTGCAGTTCCTATTTTACCATTTCTGTTGGTGAATCATATTAAAGGATATGTACACTATCGGGAAAAGTGCATTGAGGACTTGTTTGGCCATAAAATGGAAAGGAAGGAAGTTCAATGCGTTGAATGGCCTACTCTATTCCGGATGTTTCTGTGCTATCTGTGGGAAATCTCTGTCAATGTTGTCACACTCTCAGATGTTAGGATGCAGACCACTGCAGGGTGGGCAAGACAGTGTTTCCAGTTCTCTTTTCCAATACTGAGGCTGAGCCCAGGCGTTTTGTCTAGTTTGATACTTGATGAAATGATTAATACATCGATATTGCATCGATATTTCATAGACAATTGACAAATTTATCACATTTCAGTGAGTCTGGAATGAGTTCTGGCCAGACCTGAAGAAGCAGAGTAGACTTGCGTCCGACAAGTACGTTGGTGGGGCAAGTTAGTGCATATAAACGACATTTGTTTCAAGGTCATTATTATTGACTCCAGACTTCAAATGTCCATTTTTATTAAAAGTGTTCAGCTTGCACCAGCTGCCAGAGCATTAGACTCGTCTACATTACTAGTCCAGTGAAATTTCCTCAATACTAGCATTTCCACTTGGGGTCTCATTGAAGATTGCACTGAGCAGGTTATTGATAGTTCTGTCAAAAATAACTTCCTCATTTTTGACGATCGTGATCGTGCTGAGGGGGTAGTAATTGCTCAAATTGTAATTATGTTTCTTTCAGTGAACTGGACACAGTTGAGTAACGTTCAACATTGTCAGGGTGATGTCACAGTAGGAGTGGAACAGCTTCTCGAGGGTCACGGGTTGTTATGCAGCACAGGTATTCAGTCCCATTGCAGGAATATTGTCACAGTTCAATGTTCAGCTGCTCTTCATGTTACATGAAGCGAAAAGAATTGGTTGAAGACTGACATCTGTGATTCTGTCAACGTCATGATGAGAGTGAGTTCGATCATTCCCTCAACATTTCTGGCTGAGGACAGTGCATGTACTGCACTCTTGTCTTTTACATTGTCTGACTATTGAGGGGATATTTGTGAAGCGGTTTACACCAGCGATTTATTTTTAATACTCCATCAATGTTTATGACTGAATGTAGCAGGAGAGCAGAGCGTCGATCTGACCTGTCTGTTTTGGGATCATTGTGCCCGCTCTGTCAGATGTTATTTGTGATATTTCAAATATTATCAGCAAGATGTGATAGCTTGATCGTGTGGTAATCAGTTCACATGGTTCTGAAACCGGCGTGTGCGCACCCACACTCGTTACTGAACGATACATTGGCCTACAGGCAATTGCAAACTCAAGGTGACGAAAAGTCTGGAAGTGTAAACTTCCTGCTTACCTTGCAAACTACACCCGGAGCCTCAACCTGAGCTATAATTCTTCTCAAAACTCGCTAATTGTTTCTATGTTTTGAGTGTACGATAAACTAGACAATGTCGTTGGGAGCCCTGGAGGGAGAACGTATGAAATATGAAGAACTGTCGAAATGCCGCCAAGTTGTGAAGTTAAGAAATTGAATGTTATCTTCTGCAGGCAGTGACGTACCAATGTGTAAAGGAAGATTTTACTTGAGCCAGGACTATACTTCATTGTAACATAGCAGCAGCCCAGAAGGGAACTAACATCAGAAAATAAGACCATAGGAGTAGAAATGAGGCTATTCAGTCCATCGAGACTACTCTGCCATTTGCTCATGGGTGATAGATTTTCATACCTGTTATCCAGCTTTCTATCCATAACCTTTGATCCCTTGTTAATCAAGTGCTTATCTCCCACTGTATTAAATATACTGCATGACATGGCCTCCACAACCGTCTGTGACAATGAATTCCACAGATTCACTCCTCTCGAGCGAAGCATGTCTCTCTTTATTTCCAACCTAAAGTATCTTCACTTTTTTCGGGAGCAGTGCCCTTGGATACTTGTTTCTCCTTCCAATGGAATAGTCTTCCAAAATTCCATTCCGTCCAGGGTGTCAAGTATTCATCACATGTTAAGCCTTTCATTCGTGGTATAATTCTCATGAAGCTCCTCGAGAAACGCTCCAAGGCCAGTGCAACCTACCTGAGGTATGAAGCCCATAATATTCAAAATGTGGTCAGAACACAGCCTTATAAAGCTTAAGAAACCCCGCTTTTATATTCTGGTCCTTTCGAGATGACAGACCCCATTGTATTTGTCTTCCGAATTGCCAGCTCAATATCCCATTTCACAGAAAGTGCGTCCCGGACTTTGAATCCAAAGTTCCATTCCACCGCAGAATTCTGATATTTTTTCGCATTCAGCAAATAGTGAATGTTCCGACACTTCCTGTTTAAGTGCATGATCTCACAATGTCACACATCATTTTTCATCTGCCATTTCCTTTGCCCACTTTCCTCACCTATCTATATCTCTCTGCAGCCTCGCTGCTTCCTCAATACTACATGTCCCTCAACTACCCTTCTCTCATCTACGAACGTAGCCAGAATGACCACAGTTACTTCATTCCAATTATTTCCGGAAAAAGTGAAAAGCTGTGATCCCAACACTGACCCTTCTAGAACACCACTAGTCAGCGACTTCAATCCTCAGAAGGATAATGTTTTCTACCACCCCGACGTTCTGTCAGACAGGCAATCTTCTACATAAACTTGCCACTCACACCGTCCCGCCTGATTTTTCTGAGCAGCCTCTTGCGTGATACCTTATCAAAGGCCTTCTAGAAATCGAGATAGACAACATTCTTTGACTCTATTTAGTCTAACCTCCCAGAAGAATTCTCAATTGGCATGAGAGTAAGGTGCTTTCTCAAAAGGCAGAGAAAGCAGACGTCATGGCTATTCCAAGAGACAGAATGGAAATTTTCTTCAAAACATTCTCCTTTTAGTCTCGCCAATGGAAAGGACACTGGATTGTGAGCAGCAGTGACGGTGGACTGAATCGAAAGAGGAGAATTGAAATGCTGCTTCACCTCGAAGGTGCGATTTGTCGCTTGCACAGTTAGAAGCGAAGATGTTAATGGGCAAGCGTTGCAGCTTCTGCGAATGCATAGTGGGTGCCAACGAGATTGAACAATTGTTTCGGGTGATAACGAGTTTCACAGCGGAAATGTTCCCTGTGGAAGTCTCATAGTGTCTGGGAGGGGAGGATATGTTTGATGGTGCTGTCCTGCTGGAGTTTGAAGAAATGGTGTGGAATGATTTTTGAATGTGCAACAAGCGCAGATGAAGGGAAGACAAGGACATCTCTGTCATTGTTCTGGGAAGGAGGGGAAGAGGTGAGGGCCGAAGCACAGGAGATTGGTCACTCAAAGCTTTCCATTGGAATGTGGAATAATCGAACAGAAATGACAGAAACGGAGAAACTGGGAGAATTAAGTTACTCTCAGTGGACCATGTGTTCAGCCACTTACAGAGGTTATTCAAGAAACACTGAAAAGAATTAATCATTTCAATTGCAGAGTCATGTCGTATATCTGCTCTAAAACGGAACGTGAAAATAGACCGCGGTGAAAGTCCGTGGATTTGTGGGAGAGACTTTGAAGCTGATATTTCATAACGCTCAGAAATGATAGAGTATCGTCACGAAAGAAGATTCAATAATCAAGTAAACCACCTATGGTTCCCAATGGCTATCAAGGATACTATTGCATCACACAGTAAAGAATTCACGTTGATAGAAACGAGAGTCGGTGAGATTTGGGATGTTCATTATTAGAACAAAGGGGCGATAATATAAAGAAATAAAAGAAGTTTGTCTTGTAAAACTTTCAAGATTTTTAAAAATAAATCTGGCATTAAAAGTTTTTCTGTTTATTTTCTTTTCAAAGTTTACAATGTGTGTGCGACCCTCGGAAGGAAATCAGGATTGAACATGTGGGACACTTCGAGAATTCGTCTGGGGATTTAGCTTCCTGGAACAAGCAGAGAATTTACACCAGTAGTTTGCATCATCCCTCACAGGGGATGACACAATTTATTCCAATAACTTCAGCAAAATAGTTGGAGGCTTTTTTTTAATAGAATCATAGAAACTCTACAACGTGGAAACAGACCAATTGGCGCCGCAAGTCCACACCGACCCTCCCGCTACCATTTTACTTTGCATTTCTCCTGACGAATACACCTAACCGACACATCACTGTTAACAGTGGGCAATTTTGCATGGCCACTTCACCTAACCTGCATATTTTAAACAGACTATTCATAAATAACTGGACTGTTGAAAGAAATCCACGCAGACTCAGTAAGAATGTGCAAACTCCATTCAGACAGTGACGTGGAACTGAAATCTAAACCGGATCCCAATCGCTTTGAGGCAACAGTAATCACCAATGAGCCACGAACCCACCCAGAAGATCATGCACTGTCTTTAACAAGATGAACAAGGCTTTATTTTTCAAACAGATAGGACAAATTTCAGACAACATAGGAAAACTGATACTCTGTTTTAAGAAAGGTTGTTAGAGAGTGACTGGCGGCATGGTGTGTCCACACATCTCTCGATTTTCGGAGTATTCCTGCAAAACTGGCAGACCTCCAGTCTGGCGTCTGTTTTCAAGAAGGCAGTGAGACGTTAAACAAGAGTATATATGCCACGCAACCCGAAAATTATTACTGCAAACATGCGACAGTGTTATTAAGGAAGGAATTGCAGGTATTTTGAAAAAATGCTTTCAGCGATCAGATTCAGTGTGTTTTTCGGAATGGGAAATTACGTTTAGCACTGTAAAGTCCCACAAAATATTGCTTAAGTTGTCGTCGAGAAAATGTAGAGTGTACCAGGAGATATGGAGAGTTATTCAAGGAAAAGCTATGTTATTCACAAACAAAAAATGATAACACTCAGAAAACAAATTCTTGAATGCCGTCACAATTCAGGGTCCCTGGCTCTGAATAAATTTTTGTTATCATGTTTTTTTTTAATCTAGTCAGCATGCCCAACTGTATTAGTTAGAATAACCTCACACCAGACCTAGAATAAATAAATAATTTTTGTTCCCATTATCTCTCCACTTCTAGCACTACGTTTTTTTTCTCCCACATTTTACTTAATATTATTCTAACGTCACGATTAGATATTTGACTACCTCATCTACCATAACGGTCTCCTGTCCCAAGCTGACCTGTCAATATTAGATATTTTACTACCAAAATGCCACAATGGTCTCCTGTCCCAGGCTGACTCTACTTTCTATAAATTAAATATTTAATGCTATGTTCTGCCACAAGTGTCTCAGGCAGGCAGAATCTACTAACCATGAACGGAATTGTCAATGTCATGTCCCAACTATTTATTGTCAAGATCCGTTCCAAACTGCCATGACGATATTTAGCAGGCAAGTCTGAGTTTTCAAACTGCTATTATCTCATCCCACTATAGTGAACTTTCATCCAAAAGCTGACTCTGCTAGTTGGTGTAGCAGCATTTCACTGTTCCTATTCCATTCTGCCGCATCCTGCCGTAGTGAATCTTTCCAGTGTAGGATTCCACATACCCTTGGAAGAGATCGCCAGTGGTCTTCATGATTTACCCTTCCAATGCTTTAATGCTCTTTATTTTCCATATCGTTTCCTGTGGATGTACCAATCAACTTCATAAAGCGGAACTGATGTGTAACAAATTGTACCCTGGATGTGTAGATTTTATCGCCGTTCTTGATGGTTCGTTTTCAGACAATTCATCGTCGTTCGTGTAACATCTCCAGTGAGCCTCCGGAGAAGAACACGTGTTATGATCACAACCTCAACCTCAACGTGGTTTCCAAATCTCAAGTCTCGCTAGTTTATTGGGCTTTCCATACGTGTTCTCTATTAGTCTTGTGAAAACAAAATGGCGGTTCTTACACAAGATAGAGTCTCACACTGTGAAAGATAATTTATTGGATCGGTTTCGCTTTTTTTCACACCGACTAAACGGAACGTCGAGATTATTGGGTCTTTATCAGATTAAAAACATCGATCTACTGGGCTATCACAAATTTTACTGCAATCACATCAATCATTTTGCAATTTCTACTGATGGCTCGAAGTGGGGGCTGATTGCAGTATGTATGCGAGTTATAGAGACGCAAACATATGTAGGAGGCTCAGTGACAGTAAGGATGTAAAGAATCTTAAAGGGAAAACCGGTAATGTCAATGAGTGGGCAAATAATTGGCACGTGGAGTTCACTGGGAAAATGTATGTGGTCATGAACTTCAGACTTAAGAAGCAAAGGTCAGGCTGTTATTTAATGATGAAGACTCGTAAAAAGAAGTACAGTGCGAAGGAATTTGGGTGACTCTAGCATGAAACATAATGGTTTCAATACTGATACAGCAACTGATGAAAGAGAGTCAGTTGTTTCATCTTGGAATGAAGATGTTGAATTCTCAAGAAAATCTAAAACGTTTAGACATTTATTCTTTGTAGTTGAAATCAATGAGAGGTAATAACATTGAAAATTCCAAGATAGAGAATGGGATTTAAAAAAATGAGAAGGTGGGCACAGTCTCGAACTCGGGAACATAAATCCAGAATACGGGATGTCGACATTGAATTGGGATGCAGTGAGATTTCTACTTTCATGAAGTACCGAATCTCTGAACTTCCATAACCCAGAGGGCTATGGAGGCTAGAGCACTGAAACAACTGACAGACCAGATGTTTGGCCTTTTGATAAATCGGCCCAGCCGTGGGATACAAAGATTTGGTAGGAAAGTAGAGATAAGAGCTGGAGTATTTCAGCCATTTTTTTATTGAATGACAGGGCAGGCCTGAGCTGTCCAATACCCGACAGCTGTTCTTATTTCATATGTTCACATGTTATGTTGTTGGAAAGTAACTGGTTATATACCTGCAACTTGGATTGTGCAATATTGCATTCAAGGATAGCAGAGGATTGGGCTGGGCTAACGCTGGGTGGGATGTGCGGGCTGCACACACAGTGAATTGGGGTCTACAGCATGGACGAAATCTGGAACCGAAGTTATTTAGAGGGGAAGCCAAAAAAGAACATTTGTCGGAGTGACGCTCTCCCGGATTCAGCCTGGTCTTCCCATGTACATTTTCCAAACAGACACCTAACTATCAGATCAGCATCGAGCTTTTCCTGTGTGGCAGGTCGAAAGAAATGTATGGCGCATCAGTACTTAGGATGGAGAAGCACGAGTCTTTCATTGGATCTTTTTAAAATCGTAGCTCATCTCTTTGCGATCCAGGCTGCACTTTTCTTTCAATACCCTAGTCTCCCTGATCCGCAAGTATATCGAAAAACAAATGAACTCTGCTTCCGTATAAACTAACGATCCAGCCAACACAAACTTCTGGGGCAGGAAATTCCCAATTTGAATATATTCCCACTTTGTGAATTTCTCCTGATAATGGTTCTGACCGAGGTTGGAGTGGAAACTATTTCCTTTATTCATCCCACTCAGCTACTGGTCACATCATTTTTAGTGTGGCCACGTCAGTGATATGACTAATTGTACAGGTCTCAGACTGGGTCAGGTTCGTTGATAAGAACAAGTGAGGAAGAATTCATTAGACAAATATAAGTCACTTGTTAGTCGTGGAATACACATCCATTGTTAAAACGCAAAGCCAACTGACAATAAATTTGGAAGATGCAAATGCCCATCTGGTATCCACCTGATCCACTCTCCACACGTTGTCTGTATGCTTTAATCTGATCACCTCACAGTCCAGGGGTAACCCGTTAAGCCTCCGTAATGCAAACCTCTCATTACAGGAATAAGTGAAGTGAAGATCTCTGAACAGCTTGCATTGTCCGTTTTCAGGGAAGGAGACGAAGAAAAACATTCACTCACAGCTCTCCGCTGTGTTCTCAGTCAGACTGGGTGCTGCTGCAACTGCAAGTGGCTCCGATAATGTCGATTGAAAGCACATCAATGGAAAAGTACATGTTTTTTTTGTTTTCATTTTGAAAATCATCTTCAATCTATTAGAGAGAGTAGGAGATTTATTTTCATTCTCATCGTGTTGTGAGACTTTCGAACTCTCTTCCCCAGAGAACATTCGAGACAGAGATATTAAATGTTTTGAGGCAGAAACAGATAGCTTCATGAATAACAATCAAGTCAAGGGACTATCGGTGAATGGGCAGGGCTGTGCAATGAAGGTTTACAATGAAACTGTGAATGACGAGAACTTCCAGAAATACAAAGCAAGTTGAAATGATAATGTAGATAAATGTTTGAAATGCTGGCATTGATGTAATAAAGTCGCTATCGTGCCAGAGGACCAGGTGCTGTTCTCTCATGAGAGAGAGAGAGAGAGAGAGAGTGACCAATCCTGGCAGTTTGACTTGAAGGTTACCATACCCCAGGCGATTGGTGACAGCGAGAAAGCATAGCCTTCAAGTTAACCTCTGCCAGTGTGGGGAATTGATCTTGTGTTGTTGGCCTACTTCTGCACCAGAAACCAGCCATACAGCCGACTGTGGGAGACTAAGAAACTGCGTTAGGCAGAAGTAGGGACCTAAATGAAGAACAGAAACTTTTATAACAATCAATAAGCTGCCAGTTAGACAACATTCGAAATAACAGCTGAGCAAAAAAGAAAAATCTCCATCATTAATGAGGCAATTGTTTCGATGCTGTCATCAGCTGAGTACAATAAGATGAGACAACTGGAATAACTAGAATTACGACTTGTGTTTGAATATTTATAATTATAAAGTTGATGAATATTTTTGACTTTTCGGTAAAATAAACTGTGCATATGCTTTCATAGGAGTTTGAAGCTGATGTAATAAATTGTTTGGAGAGTGCATTCTCATGGGATATCGCTCCCGGGCACATGCTTGACGAAAACAATGGTTAAATAAGAAGTGTCCTTGTGCTGTCTGGTCACTGAGAGTGACCCAAGGGGTCTGAATGACGGGAAGTTCTTGTAACATGGAGCTCAGGATAGAATCAAATGAGGACGGACCTTATTGATTGTTGCAGCAGGTTTGAAGGTCTCATGTTGGAATTTACTCGTACATGACGTTTTTTAAAAAAAACACTCTTCTTCTTCCGCCTATCTGCTCCTCAGTGGGACCTGACATTTTGCTCAACCTGGGAATCATTTGGAAAAATACCAGGAGCATTCTAAAATTGATATCACAGAATATCTAGGGTTTCCGGGCACAGGTGAATACATCCAATCATGATGGTTTGGAGAATTGGGCTGTCATTCAATGAGAGGCACTGCATTAGAATGGAGTAGATATTGAACGAGGTGAGTTCAAAAAGATTGCAAAAGAAATCCAACTCGGCCTCGTGCTGACGATTGCGATGTCACAATCAACGATAATGACTCAGAGAGAAATTAATGCCAGATTCACTACAATGAGTGGACAAATCTGCTGACCTCATTCCCAGTTAAAAAGTTACAGAACAAATGCTCATCCATTACTCTCCAACATCTGTAGTCATAGCATATCCATTCACCCATCATCCTAGAAACACGAGTCCCCATTGCTCGACGCAATCGAAATTATTTCATTTCAGAATTTGTAAACCTACAATCATATCCTTCTCTTAAGTTCTCTCTCAATCTCTCCCATTCTTATTCATAAATTGTGCACAATTTCGCTGGCAGTGATTTTCTTATCCATACCACCTCTTGCCATGGCACAATAGAGATGTGGAGCTGTGAATGGATGGGTGCTGCTCGTCCTGATCCTTCTCGCAAGGGCTCCAAGAAGCCCCGTGCTCGGCAACGATCTTACACAGTGTTACAACGTGCATTGGGGTGATACACATAGCTCGAGAATCTGAGATGATGTCTGTTCAATTCACTAGTGCTCGCGCACAGTACATCGTGGTGAACAGACAAACTGGTCCGCGTTTGCAGATGAATGCAACTGTGTGGTCTGTTCTGCTCCTGGTGCTGGACAGATAGCTACTGCACTGATGAGCCATGCAGTTTTCTACACCGGCAAAAAGGCCTATTTGAATTGAGCGGTACATTAGCCAGGTATGCACAGCGCCCCAAGCTGCGTAGAGATCTCGTTTGAGATGATTCTGAAGCTATGAGGAGGATTGATTAATTGATTTACTAGCCACTTCAGCATAGTTGGTAGAAAATCATTTGATGTTTTCATTTTTGTGCCTCAGTCATACAAAATCTCATTCTTCCAAACCCGCCGTTTTCTGTCAAACCCCACATTTCTGAAACTTGTTGTCATTAATTATTCAGTTACTATGTGAATACCTGTCCCTCTTATTATGGACTAGAGAAAACTCCGTCAAAATGTATGAAATTGTCGCTTCGACCTGAGCATTTTCTTATTGTAAGGGTCCGTGTGAGGTGCTGTCTTCCAGATGTAATTCCATTGTCCAACATACTAGATGTTGACAAAACCATAAATTCCCGAAATATGCTTGAGTTAAAATACAACAAAAGAAAGAGAGTCTTGGAAGAATTTAGTCTTTTTGGAAAACTTAATAGAATACCAGAGTATTTTGCTACTAAACTGCAACTCTTCCAAAATGCTAACATTCCATAAACACACACTTATCAAACTTCAATGTCCGAAAACAGTTCGTCTCACAATAGTTTTCCTCTCCAAGAAGAAAGAAAATCAAAAGGCAATTGAGAGGGAAATCTCAGAGTCGAGGTGTACAAGCTGAGAGAGATTTCCCAACGCTGCTGAAATCCCAGCAATAACTGACTAATGGTAAGTCAAATATTCCTGGTACAGTTAGAGCGTCACGCACACTCTACCGAAGCAGACCACCACTCCACAGAATCAGGAACGGACTACAATGATCATAAATTCGCGGCCGTATTCGTACCCCATGCACCACTATAGTCGCTGCTCAGAAAGTGCCAAGCATCAACGATGCTGAAAAATGATGATCAGATAAACGTAGAAGTGAAGCATAAATAATTGCCAGAAAAGGATAAAGCAGGCCTATCGATCAGACATCAACGGTGCCAGGAACCCAGCACTACCTTCTCTGCCGAAATACAGCAGCGTCATTCAGGTTCTGAAGAGAAAACATCATCTCTCTCTCTCACCTCTTCCTTTGCAATCAGAGATGTGTCATGATCCCAATTGCCAAAGGTGCCAACATGTCACACACACACAAAATATTATAGTGATATGAGTTGTCATCAAAGTTGTTAACTGGAGTAATTGATGTCAGTTTCTACGTTTCTTAATTGTGGTATTAGTGGGTTTCCATTTTCTGTCAGTAGAGGGTTTCCTTCAATCTGATATTCCCCATATTAAGGGGCAGCATCATCTCCGAGACCATTTGGTTCAGCAGTTGCAGGGAGAACAAGATAAAGAGAAGCATAGAACATCAGATTATTAAAGCAAAAGATAAGAATCAGCGAACCTTTGATGGATTATTGCAAAAAAAAATCAGATTTGGAAAACTAAATCTTGAAAATTACATCAATGCGCAGACGTTTATCATCGCATCTTGACATGCTTTGTCAAGATTAGCCACAGTTCTAGTTGTGAAAACCACCAGTAATAATGATTGTCAGGTCGGTTAATATTCCAACCTCGCTATTGTTTGCGTTCGTTGGAAGTCTGTCTCTGTCAATTCAGTACGTTATGGTGAAGATCATTGCTATTTCTGTTGTTTATATTCAGCAAAGACGTAAACTTTTATCTTCAGTTTCAGACACAATCCCTACTTAATTTTCATGAATATCAGACTCCTCACTCACAACCATCGAAGAAGGAACAAGACTGTTCATATCTTCAAGTCTCCCTCTTACCCTGAACTTCTTTATGTCTCCGTATTCCCTCTGTCATCAAACCTGACCAGAACCACATCCATAGTATCTCTGCCTTAGTGCTATTGCTGATCAAAGAAAATTCTACCCCTTCCTTAACTGCAGATGTCATAGTTTCATTTCTATTCTTGGCACTCTTCTCGGTCGGAAATTTTCCACAATAAACGTGTCTACAGTTATTTCAAAACAAAATCTCCTGATCACAGGTCTAATGATACTGGGTGTTTAATTCAGAGCCAGAGGTCATGACTGTGAGGCATTGTAGCAAATCCAACGACAGGTGATGGACGAACATCTATGCGAAGGACAAAAATTGGAATGAAACATGTCTTGGTTGTTGACACGCATAAGCCATCAGATTTCTTTTATTAAAGCCTACCTGTATAAATGACGATCTTTGTTGAAGAAGTTTTGTATCATTGATGATAGTAAGGACTGCAGATTCTGGAATTCAGAGTCGGTAAACTGAAGCTGGAAAGTTACAGCACTAAGTCAGCAGCGGAGGAACAGGAAATTCGATTTTCAGGACCTTTCATCAGGACTCTGACAAATGGCCCTGACCGAAACGTTCACTTTCAAGCACTTCCGATATTATTTTACCTGCTCTGCTCTTTTAGCTTCACATTTTATCGAACTCAACGTTAATCGAATTAATGAACTTTTTAAAAAACTTCTCAGTGTATTGAAGGTTGGTAAAGCTGGTGCATCCAATGCGCTATCTCACGGAGCACTGAGGACGTAAAAATAGAGTGAGTGGTAAAATTACAGATTATTCTTCAAAGCAGTTCAGATTCCGTAAATGATTCTTCGGCTGGAAAGCTGTTATCTTGAACCTAAATATTTGAAACAAGGCAGAACACGAAACAGTGCATATATTGACATCGGCTGTGAGTAAAACATTGTAACGTTTAAGAAGGAGTGTGACAGTTTGATACTTACGGAATAATAAATGATTTGGTAGAGTCGGCTAAAATTCAAGAAATGGAAATGATCTTTGACAAACCCGCTAGAGATTCTCGAGAATGTCCGTAGTGACATCGACAACTGACAGTGAAATACTTCAAGTTTCAGAAGACCTTTGACGTGATTGAATGCAGGTGAGTAGGGAATGTTCTAGTCCACGAGTTGGAAGGGGTGGGAAAATACTGCATGGATTAAAAATTGGATAATGGAGAGAATGAAGACAGCAATATTTCTATTCTGGACTGAAGACGTGTGTCGTATAAGAAGGATTTTGGACAATGGTTGTTTGCAATTATAGAACTGATTAAGATGTGAACGACAAGTACAATCACTCTCATTTACGGTTATTAAATGATGAGAGAATGGGAAGTGCTTTTGTTGAAAAAGACGTGGATGCCCTTGCTCATGCGACATTAACAGAATTCGTGCAGTGTCGATCGCAAGTCAATGATTTGTGCCCCTTCATGAAAAATGATTGAAGTAGCAGAGTAAATATGTCTTTCCCAATGATAGTGCTTTATTGCAAGAGTAATTGAGGTGTTGTGCAGTGATGTGCTTTCTTTAATGCATAACGACATCTTTGTCACTGAGACAGTCGAATAAACCCCGCCATGACGGTACCATGAGGAGCACAGAACATGTTTATTTTGTAGTGCTATGGCAGAATAAGAAGTTGAAACTAACGTGGTTTTGGGTGTTTTCCCCGAGCTGCCAAGTTGACTTGGAGATTTTTCATCCCCTGTCCAGGTGCAATTTTCAGTGGTTTGAAACCTCCAGGGAAGCGCTGCTGTATTTGGTTCTGCCTCTACGGCTGCCAGTTGCCTATTCGAGTTGTTCCATGTAGTGGACAATATTTTAGGTCTATTTGCATATGTCTGTGGATGGAATATAAGGTAGCCCGGAAGGACCTGAAGAGAGAGCTAAGAGCAGCAAGGAGGGGACATGAAAGGTCCTCAGTTGGTAGGATTAGGGAAAACCCTAAGGCTTTCTATAGGTATGTTAGGAATAAAAGAATGACTAGGGTAGGAATAGGTCCAATCAAGGATATTAATGGGAAGTTGCGTGTGGAGGCTGAAGAGATTGGGGAGGCACTGAATGAATACTTTTCGTCAGTATTCACTCAGGAACAGGACATTGTTGTCGATATGAATACTGAGGCACGAATAAGTAGAATGGATGGCTTTGAGATATGTAGAGAAGAGGTGTTGGAAATTCTGGCAAGGGTGAAAATAGATAAGTCCCCTGGGCCTGATGGCATTTATCCTAGGATTCTCCTGGAAGCAAGGGAGGAGATTGCAGAGCCATTGGCCTTGATTTTTGTGTCTTTTTTGTCTACAGGAGTAGTGCCAGAGGACTGGAGGCTAGCAAACGTGGTTCACTTGTTCAAGAAGGGGAGTAGGGATAATCCTATTAACTATAGGCCAGTGAGTCTCACTTCTGTTGTGGGCAAAGTCTTAGAGAGAATTGTAAGGGATAGGATTTATGCACATCTGGATAAGAATAATGTGATCAAGGATAGTCAGCATAGTTTTGTGAAGGGCAGGTCGTGCCTCACAAACATTATTGAATTCTTTGAGAAGGTGACTATGGAGGTAGATGAGGGGAAAGCGGTAGATGTGGTATATATGGATTTTAGTAAGGCGTTTGATAAGGTCCCCCAATAGTAGGCTACTGCAGAAAATACAGAGATATGGCATTGAGGGTGAGTTGGAGGTTTGGATTAGGACTTGGCTGGCTGGAAGAAGACAGAGGGTAGTAGTTGATGGCAAAGGTTCATCTTGGAGTGCCGTCACTAGCGGTGTTCCACAAGGATCTGTTCTGGGACCATTGCTGTTTGCCATTTTTATAAATGACCTGGAGGAAGGGTTAGAAGGTTGGGTGAGCAAGTTTGCGGATGATACGAAAGTCGGAGGAGTTGTAGACAGTGAGGAAGGATGTAGCAGGTTACAGCGGGATATAGAGAAGCTGCAGAGCTGGGCAGAAAGGTGGAAAATGGAGTTCAATGTAGCTAAGTGTGAGGTGATTCACTTTTGTAAGAGTAACAAAAAGATGGGGTACTGGGCTAATGGTCGGATACTTGGTAGTGTGGAAGAGCAGAGGGATCTTGGTGTCCATGTACACAGATCTCTGAAAGTTGCCACCCAGGTAAATAGTGCAGTGAAGAAGGCATATGGCGTACTGGCTTTTATTGGTAGAGGAATTGAGTTCCAGAGTCCTGAGGTCATGCTGCAGTTGTATAAGACTCTGGTGCGGCCGCATCTGGAATATTGTGTGCAGTTTTGGTCGCCATACTATAGGAAGGATGTGGAGGCACTGGAACGGGTGCAGAGGAAGTTTCCCAGGATGTTGCCTGGTATGGTAGGAAGATCCTATGAGGAAAGGCTGAGGCACTTGGGGTTGTTTTCATTGGAGAAAAGAAGTTTTAGGGGTGACTTGATAGAGGTGTACAAGATGATTAGAGGGTTAGATAGGGTTGACAGTGAGAACCTTTTTCCACGTATGGAGTCAGCTATTACAAGGGGGCATAGCTTTAAATTAAAGGGGGGGGGGTTAGATATAGGACTGATGTTAGGGGTAGGTTCTTCACTCAGCGAGTCGTAAGTTCATGGAATGCCCTGCCATTTGCAGTGGTGGACTCTCCCTCTTTATGGGTATTTAAGCGGGCATTGGATAGGTATATGGAGGATAGTGGGTTAGTGTAGGTTAGGTGGGCTTTGATCGGCGCAACATCGAGGGCCGAAGGGCCTGTACTGCGCTGTATTCTTCTATGTTCTATGTTCTATGTTCTATGAATCGGTGGATGATTGCCATGCTTCTGGATATTCTCTGAACATCCTCTGTTTAGCTCGTCCTCAGACGAAAACTTCGAATATGAAAATAAAATGGCTATTTGACAAGCGAAACAGTGAACAACCAGAGCATTTCTAGATGCATTGCACTCATCCACAGACTCCATCAACAACCTTCCTGACCTACACTCAATATACCACGACAATGAAGTAGTAGGACCACGACTGTAAGCATCAGGGACTGAAGCAAATAAGTTCCACAAGACACAGTACAGCAGCGATTAACAGAAGGTTCCAAACCACTGAAGATGTTACGTAGGCAGGGAAGAACACATCTGCAAATCAGTGTCCCAGCTCGGCGAACATACCCACACGACAATAACTGGCACCCGAGATGCAATTCTTTACATAAAACTTGAAGTTGAAAATTGATGGTTATTGCCAAACACTCAATGCGTCTGAAACAACCATTGATACGGTGCGAAGTTTCATACATTTATCCGACTCCCGGTAATCTGCGTGCCTCTGTTTACCGGCAAAGGTTATGAACAGAGTGGTACAGACTCTGAATGAACTGTGAACACTTTAAAGTGTTATTGCTGTGTGACGCTGCATTGAAATTAAGGTTATCCATCCTCTTGTCAGCAGCCACAAAATCTTAATTCTGACACAGTTCAGCATTCCCACCAGCGTCCGACTTCCGGAAAGAACATGGGACTGACTTCTCGGAGATGGAAAACGCCTCCGAACCTAGATTTAAAAAAGGCTTCCAATCTACGTCCAGAAAATCATGTTAATGTAACATGTAATGCACTGAATAATGAAGCTACGTGGAACAATGTGGAACATCCTTTCTGTGCAGTCCCTGCTGCATTTGTTTGTGGTGTTGAAGCATCACTGATACCTCCTCGCTCCTTTGTTAGTAAGTTGAGGAACTGAATGGTCTCCTACTGTTCCTGTGTACGTGGCTCTAGGTGGGAAAGCGTTTATTTCTTATTCTGTGCAAGTGACGCATGAGTCTGAGCAGACTCCTTGAGATTTTGTGCAACTGGACGGATTGACGGAACGAGTTATTCCACTTCTTGTCCCACAGTTTTGTTGCGGTGAATGACTTCCCCATACTTTTGGGAATTCAGTCTGAGGTGCTGAATGTGCTCCTCCGTTTACTGTAGAAATTTGCAGGGACTGGCAATGCTGCTACGTGAACCTTACTGACATTTTAACAGCACGAGTTTGAATGCTGTCCAGGTTTTCTTGTACAAGGAGATTGATTGCTTCAGGAGTTGATGGGGGCAAATTGATTTTATATTGCGCAATCATCAGTAAATGCCCCTATTCTGATAGGAGTCAACTCAATGCGATGAATGGCCTGCTTCCACATTGTAG
The DNA here is from genome assembly GCF_047496795.1 of Chiloscyllium punctatum. Classification (NCBI taxonomy): domain Eukaryota; kingdom Metazoa; phylum Chordata; class Chondrichthyes; order Orectolobiformes; family Hemiscylliidae; genus Chiloscyllium; species Chiloscyllium punctatum. Next base: position 20,244,469 of record NC_092781.1, on the reverse strand, counting down.
CTATTCTATCAAAACAAACAGCAGGTTTCTGGGTCGAGGAAGCTACCCAGAGAATTTCCTGTAGTGGTGTCACGTGGCTGAGATGATTGAAGTCAAACGATGATAAATCTTCCCTTGCAATGTGAATGACTCAAAACAGTGGAGAGGATACAAACGATTTCCATGAAATGCAACTTCCCACCTGCTCCTTTATTTCAGATTCAGTCAGAAACAATGACTTGATATCAGGGTCAGTCATTCTTAAATGAGCCATTGTGTTCACTTCTTTTGTTCCTATCAATAGGCCATGGGGTAGGAGCAGTGAAAGTTTTATTCAAACAGAGGGTAATGATTGTCAGGAATTTCATTTTGCATAGAATTGGGGAACATGGTCACTCTAAGCATTTAGAAAGAGAATCTCGATTGATTACGATCTGTCAGAGAATTGGGGGCAATGCTGAATTGTACATCAGGGAGGATTTGAGACCAAGAGCAGATCAATCATTATTTTCGCTAAAGGCAAGGTGGGCTTGGACCGGAAATGTACTGTTCCTTTTTCTAATATTCTCACATTCACTTATTGGAAAGTTAATTTTTGTTAGCTTCCAGAACGTCTGTTATTGATGTATCTACTCACAGAGACCAACAACTTTGTGAGCCAAATCTGGATGAGGTATGAGAACTGTCGTCACAAAGAATCTGGTTCTACAACATGACCAAATGAATGAACCACCAGTCGTCGAGAGGGAAATCTCTTAAAGTGAGATGAGGGGTCTCTTTGGTACTCAATTATATTTTCCAAACCACCCCAAACTGTGTGTGACAGTCTTGACAGGCTGAATGGTTTCCTCTGCTTCTGTGCAAGAGGTTATAGGAAAAAGTGGCCTACAACTCGTTCTCTCTAGCAGGTTTGAGGGACTGAACAAAAAAAAAAGGAAAATAGGATTACGGAGCAGGAGCGGGTTGTCAAATCATTCTCCACCAGTATCAGGATCGTGGCTGATCAGGTTGTGTTCTCAGACCCACTTTCATGGCTGTGTCCCATTATCCCTGACTCACTTCGCTGCCAAGTGTTTAAGTAACTCAGTTTGAGCAAATGTAAACAGAGAGGCCCCGTAAACATCTGGCGAAGATAATTCCCACTTGTGATACCTTTTTTTGAATTTCTCCTCATAACTTTCTCTCGTCGTACAGCATGTAAGTATCCCTGCGCCAATAAGTTATACGAAATGGATCTCGTCCCATTTGCCAGTAATTGTCACCATCCCTCCAAATTCTTCCTATCAATTTGCCCATCCAGATGTCTTTTAAATATTGTAATTTTATCAGCTTCCATCAGTTTCTCTGACAGCTCTCACCGAAAACCTTTGCCCTCTATTGGCGAAATCACCAACCTGGGAAAACATAACTTGGCTATTCATGCCATCCAGGCCTCTCATGACTTTATAAAGCTCTACAATGCCAGATCTCGGCCTCTGGTTCTCCAATTAAGTGTTTTTACCCGAAACATCCCTTTTCTGCTCCTCGGCTGCTGCCTGACCTGTACCACTCTAATCTACACTCTGATTTCCAGCATCTGCAATCCTCACTTTTGCCCTATAGCACTGTGCAGTCTTTCCCCAGTGGTAAAACCCTTCAGTCCTGTTATCATTCTTGTAAAACGTTTCTGCACCCTCTCGAGTTTATCAACATCCTTCACATAGCAGAGTGTACCAAATTGAGCTCAGTATTCTGAATGTGGTCTTCCCAACTTCCTATGCATATGCAACATTTCATTCCAACTCCTGGGATCAGAATATTGACCAATGACGGGAAGTGTGCCAAATGCGTTCTCTGCCAGCCAATCGAATTTTAAGTCCAATTCCAAATCCAAATGTGCCTGCAACCTGGGGTCCCTTTTCTCAACAATACTCCCGAGGCCCCAGCATAAATGGTATATTTACTGGCCTGCTTTGCATTCCCAATATACAACAAATCACATTAATCTAAATTAAACATGATATTTCCCTCCTTAGCCAGTTGGGCAAACTGATCAATGTGCCATTTAACTCTGAGATAATATTCTTTGGTGAACTCTGTACGATGTATTTTGATGTAATCTATAAATTGAAAAATCAGGAAGATATTCACCTCAAAATAATTGACATAAATTGAAGAAAAGCAGGAGACTCAACACTGATCATTGTGGCAGATCGTTGGTCACAGTCATCGATTCTGAATAGTAATCTTCTACCGCCAGTCTCTGTCACATACCTTCAATCTAATTTTGTAGTAAATTATGTAGCTCATCCGACACCTACTTATTATCTAAAACATAGAGATTTTCGGGCATCTGAACTTTTATCAAAAGCTTTGCCGATGTCCAGACTGAGAACGTCGAAGGCCCTTTTCTTGATCAATCTTCGTGGTCATGTCTTCAACAATCCCTATTAATTAGAGACACCCGATTTCCTGCATGCCAAGCAATGCCGGATATGTCAAATTAGTCTGAACCTTTTAAACGCATATAATCCTATCCCACAGAATCGCCTTCTGCAATGGATCCATTACGGAGTATCATCTAGTTACCAAGCGTTTCTTGCCACAGTTTCCTTTTCGCATCACGTTCCTCCACGCATCACAACAATTATTAAATATAACCAGACTGAAAACTTTCCAAAGTAAAAATCAATAATTATCTCGATTCAGTATGTCCTGTTAGCTAACAACCCTTCGTTGTTCCTGTGAAACGCATGGGAAATGGCCAATAATATACGTTTCAGACTCTGTCAGGGTCTGTTTTAAGGACGAGTCAGACTAGTTTCTTTAATTTGCTAAATGTATCCAGTTTAAGACTAAAACAAAATTATTCAAACAATGATGGAAAGATAAATGTACAGAACAATTTTCATTCTACAAATATGGACATTGATATTTCTCTTTTGAAAAGTACTGACACGTGCACGTGCACGAGTATGCACACGCACACGCACACACATATAAGCAAACGCATGGGCCGTTTGAGCACAAACCGAAAAGCAACATCTATGCACAGTATTAACTGGAAAGGACTTCGTCCAAATATTACATGACCTAATGACAAATGGACAATGAGAGATTGTCCCAAATTTTCTTCAGCTTCTGACGTTTTTATGCTTTTGAAAGTTACTGGCGACGTCACTAATTCCAGGTAAATTTGAATTGACATAATTTTATTTGGACGGATTCATGTACCAGGTCACATAAATCCCTCTGTACCACCGAGTGCAACATTTGCTCTCTAGTTACATAATGTACTGATGTTTTAGCTTTCCCACAAAAGACAAAACAACCATCACTCACGCTGTTATTTTTTCTGACCTTTACTACAGTCACAATGCTTGCCTCTCTGTACCATTTGCCGGAGATCAGCTTCAACACAACATTTTATTGGAGTACTATGCTGATGTATTTACAAATTGAAATCGAAACCATTTAGCCCATTTGTCCAAAATCATTAATTTAGATTATAAATTGTTGATGATCGCACGCTGTCCCAATTGTAATTCCACCAGTTACCATTTCCCAAATTGAAAATAATAAAGTTTCTGAACACAGTATCCCTTTTGGATAAACAAGACTCCTCTGTTTGAATGCAACAGCGGAGAAATGTTGCGTGGCCTACTCCTGTGTTTTGTAGTTGGTTCTCAGGATAGTTCTGAGCACAGGAATAACCAATTAGGTCAAGTTGTTGTCAGATAATCAGATACAGGTCTTAAAATTATTGATACCGATCCTTGAAAGTTTATAAGACGAGCACTGAACACAGCTGAAAATGTGTTGCTTGAAAAGTGCAGCAGGCCAGGCAGCATCCAAGGAACAGGAGAATCGACGTTTCGGGCATAAGCAGTTCTTCAGCCCTGAAGAAGGGCTTATGCCCGAAACGTCGATTCTTCTGCTCCTTGGATGTTGCCTGACCTGCTGCGCTTTACCAACAACACATTTTCAGCTCCGATCTCCAGCATCTGCGGTCCTCACTTTCTCCTCGAGCGCAGAACATAGGCTAACATTCGACTAGAACGCTGCACAATCAGAAAAGCTGTCTTTCAGATGCAGCAATTAATCTAGTATGAGATCTCAATCAGGAGCTCTACTTTTGACAGATAAGTCTTGAGGAGGAATGAAGATTTCCCAATAACCTGGTTAATATTTCGGCGTTTTACAACACAATCAAAGCATATAATCTTCATCAGCGTTAGGACACTGTGGTAAAGCGTTCTGATAATTAGACCAAACACCCAGAAAAATATTCACGTCTCGCGAAATCTGGGACTGGGTACTCCAAAATTCCAATATTTAAAGAAAATACGATCAATTTAATCGTAAACTCTAAAAGTGAACATTTAGGGAACACTATATACAACTGTCAAGTCTGCCTTTCTCTTAACTGATTGTTATCGGCCTCCAACTCTATAGCAAAATTCTGTTTCAATGAAAACCAGTATTAAAGTTATATCAAAATGGTTTCACACCCATACAGCGGCTCTTCTCATCGGTGTTCATCTTCTTTTGGCTCAGCATCGCCATGGGTCGTCTTCTTTCGTTTAAATGTAAAGGTGTTTCGTATGAAAACAAGGTAGCTTGATAAAGAGTATTATGCCGTGGCAATCTGTCGTGATAGCATTTCGTTTCTGTCGATGGCATTTTGTCTCTGTCTGACCTTCAAAATATCTGCTGCTTTTAATCCCCAAACATTGGTTCATCTCATTAGGTCGAGTTTGGCAAAAACAATAAATCTGATTGTGGTCAGGCTTTAGTACCCTGACACCCTCATTTAAACAGATTGATTAAATTCGAATTGTTATCAAAACAGCAACAACACAGGTATGTATTTCACAACCATATGTTACATACTTTTGATTTTCCAACACACTCTGATATTGCTAACTATTCATTGACAAGTGCTTGTAAGATCTCTATGTAAAACAGCGATTACACTTTTAAACGGAAAGTGCATGTGTACAACTTCAGAACACGCCCACATTTAAGAATGAAATGAAACGTTATGATGAAAAGATGGCTTCATTTTTTAAAAGTTCTTATTTAAAATAATTTGTCACATAAACGATAAAATTGTGTAAACCTAGTACTAAATTCAATAATTCGTTTTTGATGGTATAGTGTTTTCTTTGGTGGGTGTCAGGTTACTTTGAAAAAAAGCCAATTTGCCTTTCAATTCCATCATTGTCTTCCATTACCCGAACAGGTTCAACTACTATATTGCTAACATCGATTGTACATTTGATGGGTTTCAAAAAAGTCGGCGTAACCAAAACTGGTGAGATTGTCAAATTGTTTTTTGTAGTTCACAAATGCTTCCTGTCATTGTCCCGTCCACCAAAACTTCTTGTTTTTCTTCAGTAAATCTGTTATGCGCGTTGTTACGCTGCTGAAGACTGGGACAAAATTCCCATCCAATCTGCTTAGTTACAAAAATCGGAGGACCGTTTGCTTCGAGGTTAATCGTGGAAATTTCTCTATGGCTTTTATCTTGGCATTCCTTGGGATCAACCTTCCATAACAGATGTCATAGCCAATAGCATCACCACTGCTTTCGCGAATTATGTTTTCTTAAAACATTTTACCAGTTTTGCTTCTCTAAATCTTTCAAAGATATCTGCCAACTGCAACATCTTATCTTTCCAAGACTCACTAAAGATAATTACAGCGTCCAGATCGACAGCACCGTTTATGAACATAACTGCAAAGTGTTTATGAGTCTTTAAAACGTGGCCGGTGCGTTTGGAGCGTTCTTCATTCCAAAAAGAATTACTTTGAACTAACAGAGACCATTCGAGACGAGAAACGCAAAAAAGTTCTTTATTACCTCTGAAAAGATAACTGTCAATAACCACGCATAATTTTCAATTTAGCTATTTTCTGGACTTGTCCAACCATCTCTATACAGTCCTCTATACAGTTCACGTCCTATTTTGTTATGGCGTTGACCTTGTGATAGTCCACACAAAATCGTTGAGTTCCAGCAGTTTTAGAAACGAACACGATCAGCAAACACCATTCACTCTGATTCTGTTTGATGATATCTTTGTTGAACATCGCATCCACGTCCTTCAAGAACAGTGTGGCTTTGAAAAGATGGAGCCTGTACGGGTGTCGATTTGTCTGAACTCCATTCCCTACGTCTGCTTCATGTAAAACAGCATTCGCCCATCCCACCTAAATTCTGTATTTGCTCTCACTCTGCTGCACCAGCCTTTTCATTAGCAGTGTTTCTTCTCAGACGGATGCATCAATAACAGATTCCATCTTTAAGAGACTCCTTATTGTTCAAAGCATTTTGAGGCACATCAAAACCACCACATTTGGATGTGATTCCTCATTCTACAGGGCAGTTACCAACACCTGTTCCAACATTTCCCTCTCCGGTATAATCAGGTTTCGACATATTTGCATTGTATATCCAATCTTTTTTTCTTAACTAGTTACCTTATCTGACTCAACTTTTTCTCTGTTTGGTTGGGACCACTAAATTTGACTGAAACACGGTCTTCTAACATTTGTAGCTGTGATAATATTTTATCTTCACAGGAAATTTGCGAAGTTCTATCTGCCACATGAATAACTCAACACTGCCATGCCTTCAGATGCGATTTAACCAACTTACCTACACGATTTAACCCCCTTGCTCACTTCTGATACATAGTCCAAGTGTGAAATCACCGGCTTCAGTCTTGTCAATTCGTTTTTTTTAATTACTGTGAAATGCCCGGTCACGTCATTTCCAACGATTAACTCAAACAGAGTAAAGTGAATAGATTTGTTTGCGGTATATATGGAGGTAAACAGTACAAATGGGTCACCATTACCGCAAGCATTCGGATTATCTTGATAGTAAGCTATTCAAATGTCATCAGGTCTGATGCCTCGATTCCAAATCTCCCAAGTCTTGAGGATCAAACGCATTTGATTTTAACTGCAGTATGCCCAATCTATCAAGGACTTCCTTGCAAAATGTCACTCCTCGTCTGACTGCTTCTCTCTCGTACCTTTTGTCTTCATACTCTATAATGGAAATGCAGCCAGAAATATGGTTGGCACATCCGTTTTGAATCACCAGTATTTATTACCAATTTTAATTTGACGGAGGGAGCTCACACGATCAATCATAACCCGCATGGAACATTCTTTGATAGAAGGAATTGACAAGAATAGTGCTGGTTTTATTATTTTCTGTAGCGTATCTACCTGTTTGCATGTATGAGTTGTATGACAAAACTTAACCGCATCTTTATGTGTTCCAGGCAAATAGAAATGCTTTTGGAGCTTAGGATCAGTCTTCCTTACATCTTGGTAATCACCGACGTGTAACTCAGTGGCTAGCGTAAACATGTCTGATTTATATACTAACAGCAACACAATCTGGTGCACGTCTGCCAAGTTGTCTTATGCACTAACCGGCTATGTGCTCCACTTCTAACTGGGGTCTCTATCTTGACTTCAACAATCCTCAGGAATAGATTATAATTCATTTCCCAAATATGCATCAACACATAGTATTAACCATGTATTTCTGTTCTAAGTCCATTAGCCTTACAAGAATGAACACATCTGCCCGGCCCTCTTCTGTGCAGTTATTTCCTGCACCATTACATGAAACAGGATGCCCGCTAACTGAACGTTAACACCTTCGCCTTTCCTTTTTTTTTTGCTATGTGCTGTTATTTGACAGTGGGATCATGTTTTTAAACGTTCTGGAAAAAAAAATCCTTTTTTTCCCCCAAGCCTTCCTTTGGTTTCTCCACAAAAAGAGTTGTCTCTCCCAACTTCGATGCTTCAACATCGTTCTCAAGAACAAACTGCATTGCTGGAAACGAAACTCTGGCAATCAGTCCAACTGTTAATTATCCAACCGCATTGTTTTTTTTTCACTCCAACCTGATCTTAAATAGGGACATGCTAATTTTTTGCCCAAAATACCACGGATTCCCACTCTCTCGTGTAACAGTTCGGAATTATAAATTCTTTCACTTCTCCCATGTTCCTTTTGGGTATGCTTCACCCACAGAGGCGAAGACTTTGCCAAGGTCACACATTAACACAATATCCAGCTCCTACTGACGGTCTGCACCCACTTTCTGCTTTTTAAATAATGCCACTTGCTTTGCCGCTTTTGGTACATCATTCCCAATTGTGCCATTCTTTAATGGCCAGCATTCCGAATTTACTTGTACCCCTTTAAAATAGTAGAAACACCAGTCGATTTTCATCCTTGTTTCACAATTGAGGGCGTATTAGTTAATCGTGATAAACTAAAACCAGTTTGCTTGCTCTTTTATTTGTCGAGCAGGATCTCCCTTTCTCCCAATCTCTAACCCGGGCAGGATGGCATTTTTGCCAGAAAATGAACATTGCCTAAATCGCCAGTTCATATTCATCTGCCATCTCTGCTGCTTTTCTCACTTTTTGAAAAATCTGTAAATCCACACGAATTCATATCATCTCTGGAAGTGTTCTTTACTGAAACTGTTCAAGCAGAAAAGCCTCTCTTATGGCCTCATTGGTTATGTCTATTTTAACGCCTGCACCATCTACCAAAATTAAATATTTAATTCTTTCGAAATCAGCATAACTATGACCTGCTTCCTTTAATATTTTAATGGACCGCCGTCTGTATGCTTAAGGTTAGCAATTCATACTTCCTCAAAGTAACCTGTTTGATATGGGTAATTCTCACGCAGTCTCATCTGCCCACGCTTCAAATACTGCACCAGAGCTGCCTGACAGATCAGTCTAAAATAGTATTGCCCACAAATTCTGTGACCTCTCTGTGAGCCTCATCTGAATTTCAAAGAATTAATGAAGGCTTCGAAATCTTTCTTATGAATATGTGGCCATATTTTAAAATATTCGTCTGGATCAGGACACTGCCTTTTTATTTACATCCTGTTAACATGACTTCCCACATTAATTCGCAATTTGAAATTCAATTTTCTCTGTGTTTCTCCTTCTCCTCTCCCTTCTGTCACTCTCGCTTTCTCTTTCTCTCTCTCAATTCCTTTCGTCTCTCTCTGTTTATTCTCTTTCGTTTTCTGTCTCTCCTTTTCCTCTCTTTCTCTATTTGCCTCATGGCTTTTTTTTTTACAATTTCTTAACTTGTGACTCCAGTTTACTGAATTGTTATTGAACTTTTCCTAACACTAGTGCATTTGTTTGTCTCTCTGATAAACTCTCTATCAATTTCAGTTACTTTTGTCTCAGGTAAAATACAAATCTTACCTAGTTGCTAATCCTAAAAATATTGCCTTTCTCTGTTTTTCTAAGCGTTCTTGGCACATTTGTGAATCACGATCAACCCAAGAATCTCATTAGCAATTTACACAGCCAGTTCTCTGACTTAAAGTGAATAACTCACATGTAACGCCAAATGAAATAATTGTCTCACGTTCATTCAATCTTCAATGGTGCACCGCTCAAATTAGAAGTGTGCTAGCCTCACAGCAAGCCACCTTCTCTTTTGAGAAATAGGGGCACAGCAGGTACCAATTGATGTAGGGCATCCAGCCCATGAAACCTATTGGCCATAGAGAGTAGAAAATCAATGGAGCAGGTTCGGCCGTTTGTCCCGACAATGCTACTCTACTGTTGATCATAGCTGGTAGGTATGTCAAAGCAATTTTCCTGCATTCTCTTCGCAATCCGTAATCCACTTACGATCGAAACATAACCATCTCGTTCTTGGAGATACTGTTGTGACCATACATCTGCATCTCCTTAGTTTGTCTGCTTTAGTGTGTTACTGATTAATGGTAGGAGGCAGGGGGTTTTGTGTTGGTGCCGAGTTGTTTTTCGTGCCTGGAGGACCGTGACCAGTAGTATGCCACAGTGAACCTTTGCGGGATCCACTTTTGATTACCATTTATAGGAACGGTTTAGATTTACTAAAAGAAGGCATAATTAGCATTTTTTTTCAGATGACACCAAGTGTGGTTGTGTCAAAGACAGTGAATATTGTTATTCGAAATTATAAAAACATCTTGTTGAATTGGATCAATGATCAAAGAATGAACTGCATGAAAACAGACCCCTCACAGCAACTTGTTCATATCCTCAAGCAGTCTCTTCCTATATAACAGAATTTGGCCCATATGCCGCTCAGTGTTTCCTATTCATATCAACATGCAGATGCATTTTAAATTATGACATCCACACTGTGCAGCATATGGGCGAAATTCTGTTCCATAGGAAGATATTGTTTGAGGATATGAGCAAGTTGCTGTGAAGGGTCTGTTTTCATGCAGTTCATTCTATGATCATTGATCCAATTCAACAAGGTGTTTTTATAATTTCGATTAACAATATTCACTGTCTATGACACAACCACTTGACCCAGCCATTTGACCCAGCAATTCTGTACGAATCCTGCAAAGAGCAGCTCACCGAGATCTGAACCCGACATTTCCCATGGCTCAGCCAGCTACTTACACTTTGGTGAACACAATGGGTAATTTACCAAGGGCAACCTACCGAAACTACACGTCTTTCGACATTGAGAAGAAATCGGAGCACCCAGCACTAACGTATGCAGACACATCGAGAATACACAAACCCCACGCAGATATTCACCTGTGTCTGGAGACGAAATTCGATGTTCAGCGCTGTGAGGCACAGTGCTAACCACTGTATGATTGTGTTGCAATTGTGCCAGCCTCCACAATCCACACTGGCAGCTCATTCCTGCGTGAAAAGTTGACCCTTCAGTCCCATTTAACTCTTTCTCCTCTCACCATAAACCTTTGTCTTTAGTTTTGGACTCGCCCACTCTGGGAATAACTAAGTTGACTATTTTCCCTATCAATGCCGGTCATGGTTTTTATCAACCACTGTCTGGCGAGAATTTGCCTTCAATCAACAAGAATGGCTGTCTTTCAGCCACTCCGAGCCTTAATTCTGTAATTCAACACCAACAAATCTTCCTTACAAATTAAAACATACTTACAAAATAATTTTAATCAGTTAGTTCAGTCGTATTATGAAAGAGCTCTGTGGAATTTCAATGCAGAACTTTGGGCCCAGGGACAGAGAGACTTCGATCACTCAGCAAAAGCCCTGATAACTGCAACACAATTGCAATGGGTAGTCTGACATGCTGTGACTCCCCTTCATGAAAGACACAGCTTGAATCCAGACAGCATGGTCCAGAACTTGGGACATTATCACGAGTTGGTGAACTGAAATCCAGTGCACAGCTATTGCTCAGATACGGGGGCATTGGCCACTATACAAGTCGGAAACCATGCCCAGAATTTGAGTCACATTTTAATGGCAGTTTTCAGCTCGGTATGGATTCCATAAAGCGTTGTTAATTTTACAGGATTACAAAGTTAAAACACTTATTTTTTTAAAAGGTGCAAGATAATTGTCTCAACTGTAGGATGAAGATTGCATATGCGCTGCCATTGAAAAAACTGTTGACATCTACAATTGCTTGGCTATGATGTGCAGCTAAAACGTTTTTCATCTAGGAACTGCAACATTAGGACAAAAAAATCCAGCAGACAGACTCCGCAGTCTGAAGGAGCATGAAAAATAATCATCATTTCCAAAAACTACAGTTGAGGAAGGAGCATAATTTCTGATGTCAAGCAACGATCACTGTATCCAGTCACGAACACGACCATGCCATGTTCCTAATACCATAAATTATATGAGGCAGCTGCCTACTTTCCAGCTCTCCTCCCAATGACTGGGTCGGCCATCCAACCTCTTATTACTCCTGCCCTCCCAGGTTCAACTGAGCTCAGGGTCTTTTTGGAAAATGAAAGCCAGACTTTATTGGCCACTCGGGGTCAGTTGTGGGTGAGGTGCGAATAGGATGTTTTTTTATGGACGGGGGAAGGTCAGGAGGCCTTAAAAACAATCACTGGGCGAAGGAGTGGAAGTTGGATTTGAACTTGTTTAAATACAAGTTATTTCATTAGTCGTAGAACAAATTAGGAGGAAACATATCATGAAAATTAGGGACTTTGGTAGAGTTGCAGATCACAGAGACTTAGGGGTTCAGGCACAAGTATTTGATTTTTGCATGCCATGTGCACAAAATGGTTAGAAAGATGCTTAGCAAGGTTTCATTCAATACTCAATGATGAGGATTATGAAGAAAGTGAATGGCAGCTGTCCTTTTCCCAGGATACATTAACTCAACAATTGAGGATAATTTTGAAATGGCAAGAGAAAAAATTGAGAAGTAGATGAGGGGTATTTATTTTCCACGCAATGTGTCTGTGTATGATATGAGATTCCAACGGAAGTGGTGGTTGTGAATGCAGTTGCACGCCGAAAAGGCAATTAGTAATGTTATTGAATAAGAGAACATTTGGAGGTAAATGGACCAAGCGCACGAATGTGTGTTTAGTTTAATTTGAAATTATGGTCGGCACGGACTGGTTGCATGAAATTATCTGTTCACTGTCTGTACGATTCATGATTCAATGTATGTTTGTGTGTCTATGTATGTGCCTGCATATTTCAATTTCTGTTTCTTTGCGTCTCTCTATGTGTCTGTGTGACCCTCCGTGTCGCCTTCATTTTCTTTTTCTGTGTGCTCCTGGATCAATATGTGTACGTACGTTTGTATCTATGTATCTCCATGTGATTGTTATTCAAGTATTTTGATTTTGGGACACATGATTAAAATGAGTGAAAACCTCTCTTGCCTCGTTTGTTTAAAGTGATACAATGCTGCCCTCTGCGTCACTGATTTACTGCTTATCAATCATTTTGCTCATTTCACAACATTTGTCAGCGGAAATAACAAAACATTGCAAGTTCTTCTATAGTTTGCGCGGAGGTGCCTGGAAATAATTACAATATTGTGTATACTGTGTGCCAGGAACATTGTCCAAAGACAAGCCATTTCCACAATGCCGATATAGCGCAGACATTTCTTTACATTGACTCATGCCATTCCAAGGTTAATCAGGACAAATGTAATTGTACAAACACCAACTCGCCAGATATCTCAGCTGAGTGGATATATCAACTTGCTGATGTGCGCTGCACAGCTCCCTCTTTGCAGGAAATATACCTTTCCTTTTGTGCAACCGGTGTGGGTTGCACAATGTCCACCCTGGACAGCTCCCCATTCTTTCCGAAACATTAAGCTAGCCTGTCTGCACAGTACTTAGAGCGGAACAGAGATATCGTCTCCATTTATGGAGATGGTATGGCAGCATTACAACATAGAACATAGAACATTGTAGCGCAGTACAGTCCCTTGGGCCCTCGATGTTGCGCCGACCTATCATACCAATCTGAAGCCCATCTAATCTTCACTATTCCATTTACGTCCATATGCTTGTCAAATGACGACTTAAATGTGTTTAAAGTTGGTGAATCTACTACCGTTGCCCGCAAAGCATTCCCTGCCCTTATTACTCTCTGAGTAAATAACCTACCTCTGACATCTGAAATATATAATGTACAGCCCTCAATTTAAAGCTCTGTCCCCTCGTGCTCGCTGTCACCATATTTGGAAAAAGGCTCTCCCTGGCCACCATATCTAACCCTCTGAAATCCTATATGTCTCTATTAAGTCACCCCTCAAACTTCTTCTCTCGAGAGAAAACTGCCTCAAGTCCCTCAGCTTTTGCTCGTAAGACCTTCCCTCCATACCAGGCAACATCCTAGTAAATATCCTCTGTTCCCTTTCCAAAGCTTCCACATCCTTCTTATAAAGCAGTGATTAGAAATGTAAACAATACTCCAAATGCGGATGCAACAAAGTTTTGCACAGCTGTAGCATAACCACATGGTTCCAGAACTCGATCCCTCTATTTATAAAAACTAAAACACTGTATGCCTTCTCAACAACCCTGTCAACCAAGGTGGCGACTTTCAAGGATCTGTGTATCTGGGCACCAAGATCTCCCTGCTCATCTACACTACCAAGAATCTTACCATTATCCCAGTACTTTGCATTCCAGTTTCTCCGACCAAAGTGAGTCACCTCACACTAGTCCGCATTAAAATCCATTTGCCACCTCTCAGCCCAGCTCTGAAGCATACCTATGCCTCTCTATAATCTATAACATACTTCGTCAATATCCACAGCTCCACTGAACTTAGTGTCGTCTGCAAATTTACGAACCCACCCTCCTACACCCTCATCCAGGTCGTTTCTAAGCGAACAGCAGTGGACCCAACACCGACCCTTGCAGTTCAGCACTGGTAACTGGACTCCAGGATGAACATTTCCCATCAACCACCACCCCCTGTCTTCTTTCAGCAAGCCAATTACTGATCCAAACTGCTATCTCTCCTACAATCCCATTCCTCCATATTTCGTACAATAGCCTACTGTGGGGAACCTAATCGAACGCCTTGCTGAAATCCATATACACAACATCAAACGGTTTACTCTCACCTCCCTTATTGGTCACATTCTCAATGAACTCAGTAGGTTTGTGATGCAAGACCTACCCTTAACAAAACCGTGCTGACTATTCCTAATCAAATTGTTCTTTTCTAGATAATTGCAAATCCTATTTCTGAAAACATTTTCCAACACTTTCACAAAAGCTGAAGTAAATCTCACTAGTCTATAATGACCAGGATTGTCTCGACCCTCCTTCTTGAACAGGCGATATACATTTGCTGTCCTGCAGTCTTCTGGCTCTATTGCTGGAGACAATGATGATTTAAAGATCAATGCCAACGGCTCGGCAAATTCCTCCCTGGCTACCCAGAGGATCCTAGGATAAATCCCATCCGGCCCAGAGGACTTATCTATTTTCACACCGCAGGATTTCTCATGCCTCTTCCTTGTGAACCTCAATCACACCTAGTCTAGTAGCCTGTATCTCAGTAATCTCCTCCACAACATCGTCGATTTCTACAGTGTATACAGTCTAAAAATATTCATTTAGTCCTTCCCCTTCTCCTCTGACTCCACACACAACCTCACACTACTATAATTGATTGGCACTAATCTTATTCTCGTCATCCTTTATTTTTTCCTTAAATACCTCTTGGAAGCATTTGGAGTTACCCTGATCCTATGTGCCAACAACTTTGCATGTCTCCTCCTGGCTCTTCTGAGCTCTCTCTTTATGTGCTTCCTGGTTACATTGTAACCCTCAAGAGCCCTAACTGAGCCTTCACAACTCATCCTAACATAAGTCTTCTTCTTCCTCTTTACCATAGATTCCACTTCCTTCGTAATCCACGGCTCTCGCGCTCTACAGCTTCCTCCCTGCCTGACAGATACATACTTATCGAGGGCATACAGGAGTTTTTTTTCCTTGAATACGCTCCACATTTCTAATGCGCCTGTCCCCTGCAGTTTCCTTCTCCATCCTATGCTTCCTAAATTTTGCCGAATTGCATCGTAATTGCCTTTCCCCCAGCTGTAACTCTTGCCCAATGGTATACAGCTATCCCTTTCTATAAACATAACAGAATTCTGATCGCCATCACCAAAGTGCTCACATACTTCCTAGTCGAACACCTGGCGCGGCCCATTACCCAGTTCCAAATATAACGTGGCTTCACCTCTTGTTGGCCTGTCTCCATACTGAGTCGGGAAGCCCTCCTGCACACACTGGACAAAATACTGAGCCATCTATAGTACTCTTACTATAGTGTTCCCAGTCAATATTTGGAAAGTTGAAGTATTATTGTGAGGCTGTTAATCCAAAATCCCAGGAAATACTTTGGCGTCTGTGTTCGAATCCTGAAATGGTAGATGGTGGAATTTGAATCCATTAAATGTCGAGAGTTGAAAGACATGGAACATTACATCAGAGTAGAAGCCCATCACCACTGTATGTTAAGACAACCTGTGATAACAGCGTAAATTGTAGCTCGCCCAAAGTAATCCATTATCATTCATCTGTTTACCCGGTGAAAATTTAAATTCACTCATATTGGCAAGTCCACTACTGCTCCGGGCAGGGCATTCCACGTTCTTACGACACTCAGGTTAAAGTAATTGCCTCTGAGACGTGTCTTTTCTTTTTCACCATTCGATGTAAACTTGTGACTCCTCGTGCTACCGATCACCATCCAACGATCGAGTCTCTCACTTTAAAACCTGTCTCAATATCTGATCATCTTGTATAGTTCGATTAAGTCACCTCTTAAGATACTACTCTCTAAAAAAAAAAGCCTCAGCTCCCTCAGCATTTCTTCACAACCCTTTATTTCCATACTGGGCTAGATTCTAGTTCATCTGCTCTGCACCCTTTCTAATGCTTCCACATCCTTTTTCAAATTTGATGGCCATAACTGCACGCAAATCACCAAGGGCGGTCCCACCAGAGCTTTGTACAGCTGATACGTGACCTCATAGCTCCGAAATTTAATTCTTCTAGCTAAGAAAGCTAAGATGCCGTCCATTTTATTAGACAGTTTAATCAAATACACAAACGTCACATCAACTGCTTTACCTTCATCTATCTGCAGTCAGTTACTCAAAGAATTCAATGATTGTGAGGCATGACAGAACCTTTTTCAAAACCATGTTGACTATCTCTAATTGCATTATTGTTTTATAGATGAATTTAACTTCGATATCTCTCTTCCTTTCCCAAAATGTTTCCACAACAAGTCGCTGATCCATAATTAGCAGAATTGTATCTCTCCCTTCTTTGAACAAAATATGCAATTTTCGCTATACTGCAATCTTCTGGTACTATTCCTGTAAGCAAGGACGACATAAAAATCAATGTCAAATGCTCTCCAAAGCCCGGCGAGCTTCCCACAGACTTCTATGACAAATCCCAGTCGGCCCAGGCTACTTATCGAATTTCACACTTTCCAGAATTGCTAATACCTCCTCCTTCTGACAACCAATCCTGTCTAGACTCATCGCCTCTATCGCCGTGCACTGTCCGGCAAAATTATCTTCGTCCAATGAGAATGATGAAGAAAACTATTCATTTAGCGTCTCTCCTATCTCTTTGGACGCCACACATAACTTGCTATGATTGTTATTTACTTGCCCTAACCATTCAAAAGTCATTCTTTACATGCAGACATACTAGTAAAAGGCGTTAGGTTTTTTTTTTTACTTTTTAACTACCTGCCAAAAACTTTTCATATAACCCTCGTGCTTTCCGAAACTTTTTCTGCAGGTCCTTTCTGTCTATCTTGCAAATCTCAAGCGCACTGACTGAGCGTTCAAGCCTCCTTCTACCACTTGACAAAATATTCAACTTATTTACTAATCCACGTTTGCCTCCCTCGACCACTCCCTTCCTGCCTGACAGGTGTACACTTACCAAGGAAACGCATTGAACTAGCTCTACTTTTCAGTTGCGAATATACCCTGCAGTTTCGTTCCGCATCCTGTGCATTCTAAATCTTGCCTAGTCGCATCGTAATTGCCATTCATCCAACTATAACTCTTGCCCTGTAATATAGACCTAGCCCTTTCCACGGCTAAACTAAATGTAATCACGTTATGATTACGATCATCAAAGTGATCAACTCTCACAACTTGGTCTGGTTCATGACCCAGTATGAAAAGCCATGTGGCTCTCACCTGACCTGCACACTCTGTGAGGAAGCCCTCCTATACACATTGGACATATGCTAACCTATCTAAATTGTTCGAACGAGAAAGTTTCCACTCAATAATGGAAAATTTTAATTCCCCTACAATAATTACCCTGTCACTTTAGCTTCTATTGAGAATCATCTTTGCAATCCCTCCTTCGACCTATCTGGAAGTTTACAGCCGCCTATAGAAAACTCCCAACAGGAGAATCTCTGCTACCCTGTTCCTGAGCTCAGCCATTCTACCTGAGTAGACGGGTCCTCATCAAAAGTTCTTTTACCAATGTAACACAGTCCTTGACTAACTTTGCTACATGGAGAAAGTTAGCACTACAGATGTTGGAGATCTGAGTCGAGAGTGTGAATTTGTTAAAACACAGCAGGTCAGCCAGCATACGGGGAGCAGGGGAATCGTCATTTTGGACATTAGCCCTTCACCAGAATCAAGAACAATGCCACATCTCCACCAGTTATTTCAACTTCCCTGATCTTACTGAAACATCTGAACCCTGAAACGTGCAAAAAAGCAATCCTGATCTATCCATGTCTACAAAATAGTCACATTACTGATGTCCCAAGTTCCAACCCATTTCCAATTAACCCATTATTTTGCCCGATGCTACCGTCCTGCAACCTTGAAAACATTGTCACGACTTCACTATTTTCAACCTTCTGTACAATGGAGCGAAAAATCGGTTTGCCATCCTCCGCTGAATGATTTTAAAACCTCCAGAGGAGTATTAGCAATTTCCCCTCCCCCAAGATGTTGGTCTCCTTCTGGTCAAGGTTTTGACCACGCTATGTGTAAAGTTCCCACCTTCCCCAGATGAGCCTGAATTATCCAGAGTCCCGCCCTCCTACCATTCTTGTCTCCACATCTAAAATAACACACTCTTTCACTCTGTCTCTTCGTTCTTCGCTCTGTACCACGTGGCATGGGTAACAAGCCAAAAATAACACCTCAGTTGCTTCTACCTCAGAGCTTCTACCCAAGGTCCCTGGATTTCTGATTACATCTCATCCATTTTACAACCAATGCCGTTGGTGTCCGTTTGGACGAGGACATGGGGCTGCTCCCTCTCGTTCTTAAGGATCCAGAAAACACGATCCGATACATTATGGACGATGGCACCTGGGAGACAACACATCAACGGCGAGATTCTCCCGTTCCCACAGAATCTCATGCCTGGCATCGACCTGTGGAGAGTCCAATGACGAATGCTCACGTCCTCTCCCGCCTTCCCGTCTGAGCTACAGGGACACTCTAAGTGCCAGAAACCTGCATTCCGCTGTTTACCCTTATTTATCCCTTTACCATGCAACAGCATCCAAATCAGTATACCTGTTAGACGGGGAACGACCACAAGGGATATCCGCACAAACTGGTTCATAACATTTCCAACAATCACTCAAGTATCATCATTTCCAGTGATAAAATACCTCCCAGGATCTGTTTATCGATAACTGTCTTTGCGACCTGAATGATTCTGCAGTCATCCAGTGTGAGCACCAGTTCCGTAACACAATCGTCAAGGAGGTGGAATCGAGAGTACTTCCCGTGGGTGCACACCTTAAACATTCCACAAGAATAATATTGCACTGCATGAAAGAAAGAAATAAAAGCTGACCTGATATTCCTCTGGAGGTGTACGGTGAGAGGAGGTTGGTGGGTGTTAGACCTTATAGGTGTAGTTTCTCATGTGTACCAACCACTCTCTTAAAATAACTATAGGTAGAAAACTGACCAGTCCCAAAAGCATCTGCGCTCTGGTAAATTTGAAATGTCTGTTTCGCTTTCCATGCATACTGCTCCTGTTGTAGAACTGCCGTCAACTAGGACTGCAAAGAAAAATTTAAAATGAAGCTTTTTCCATTGCGAAAGCCCCCTGGTTTCCAATCCCACGTATAGGAATAGGTCTGGGTGGGTTACTCTTTGGAGGGTCAGTTTGAGCTTGTTGGGCCGAAGAGCTTGTTTCCACACTGTAATCTAATCTAAGATCGACATTTTTCTGAACACTGTTTCCCTGACGTTCCCTGCAACAGTGTATACTGGACATTCTCCAGAAAACTTCATACCAGACATTATCTAGTGCATTCTGTGACTGATATTTTCCAGAAGGTTCCACAACTGGAATGATTTTGGACAGTGGGACCTCAGTTAATTGAAGAAAAGACAACATCCCTGGGGAAGAGCTTCCTATCAATAAAGAAAGCGACACACTTTCGAAGTCTCCTCAGGCAGTTAAATGGATGACTGTGGTTTCCCTGCATTTGCAATTGTTCCCAATACACGATGGACCACAATTTTAAAAAATGACATATATTTCTAACTTACGTTTGTACTCAAGGAACAGGAAGAGAATCATTCACGATGAGTGTGGTGACAGGGTTTCGTATGTTTTTCATCACATGTTTGTCAGTAATTCACATGATACCATTTGTTACAAAATTAAAACTCTGAATACAGTGACATTTTTAAGACTTCTCTGTCCTCAATAAAATGGGTGACGTTTCCGCAAGGCTCATGTATAATTCATATGTTTTCCTCCTTCACAGTGAACGTCCTGACCATCTACGTGCAGCTCTGTAAAGATTGTGGATTGTCTCCGTCTGCCAGTCTGTACCTGGGGACCATGGCAGTGGCAGATCTCCTGGTCATAATATTCGATCTGATTTTGAGACACATTCCCTTTGTTTATTATGAACAGTTTTATTTCCTGAAGTCCATCCCGGTGTGTAATATCCACGCTGTCCTACTTTATGCAGTCACTGACTGTTCTGTCTGGTTCACTGTAGCTTTCACTTTTGATCGATTTGTGGCCATTTGTTGCCAGCAACTGAAAAATAATTATTGCTGTGCGAAAACAGCGACAGCGATTCTGGGAACAGTGACCGTGCTGAGTGTTTTAAAGAACATTTTCTGGTACTTTATGCTCTTGGGTGAGTATCGGTTTGGGAACTCTCCCTGGTTTTGTAGAGCTCCAAGATATGTTTTTAATTCCCGTGTCTGGGTCTCAATTGAGTTTCTTCACCATTTTCTAACCCCTGTTCTTCCATTTATCCTGATTCTAATGCTCAATGTTTTCACTGTCAGATATATCTTAATAAGTAGCAGAGCTCGCAGGAGACTCTGGCCTCACACCAAAGATGAAGCGCATTGTGACAAAGAAATGCAAAATCGAAAAAAATCTGTTATTTTAATGTTTGTGATCTCGGCCAATTTCATCCTGCTATGGTGTATGTTAACGACGTTTGTTATATGGAAACGGCTGTGGTATTTGGGGGTGAAGATAATCCATCCGGACTGGTTTTTGCTGCGACTCGGTTTCATGCTGCAGCTCCTCAGTTGCTGCACAAATACAGTTATTTATGCCATAACTCAGACTAAGTTCAGACAGCAGCTGAAGAAGGTGCTGAAATATCCGTTTACCCAAATTCATGCGTTGCTGAAATTCTCTCATTAATAATTTTATCCAGGATTTTCCCATAGCTGATTAATGTTTCAGCAATAAAGCAGCCTGTCGCTATGTTAACAAATTGTGGGTAGTGTTGGATTCTCCAACTTTATCCCATCGGGGTTGTGGAAACACATCACAATATTTGTCTCATTTCAGCAACCAGTGAGAATGTGCACTGGTTGTGAAATTAATTTGTAATTAATAAAAATGTTTGACTAAAGGTATAAGTGTCTGGGTCAACTACATTTTTTTTGTCGTTGCTCTGAAGAAGCTGAGCTGGAGACCGACAGACTGAGTTGCTACTCCTGGTCCTTAGACAACTGGAGGGGACCGAAGCCCAAGCTCAAGATTTGGGTTTTCATCTTTGACTCCTTCACTCCTTGCTTTTTCGAGGCCTTCCCCCGTTCTGATTCATCCTCTCTCACTCCAACTCACTGTCTTACTAGCGTGAAGTCACCCTTATTCTGACTTGCGAGGGGATCAGGTACGTGATGATTTACATGTTGTTGCGAGAGGAATTGAATTGAAATGGGTTCTCACGCCCTTACTGGTGGAACAGAGCCGGAATAAGGTCACAAACAGTTGCGAGGTTAGCAGAAACGAGGTAAATCAACAGGCCTGAGTTAAAACCACAGTAGAACAAACAGTTACCTCTGAGATGAACAGAGTGGGTAATGGTCCACAGACACTTACTGGGGAAACCAAATGGGAGCGTGTAACAAGCCATTGCTCAGAAAACAGATTGAGAACTTGTTCATAGACACTAGATTGGAAAAGAAATTGCGAATAGTTTTACAGACTGTAGCTAAGGGAATATAGTGGGGATGTTGTCACAGCCCGATGTTCCGGGAACAATGTGGGGATAGGATCACAAGCAGTTGCTTGGAGAACAGGTCACAGGCCGTTTCTAGGTAAACAGAAAGGGCACGGGGTTTTATGATGTTGACGCAGAACAGATTGGATTTAAGTTCACAGGGCATTTTTGACGAACAGAGTGAGATTGTGTTGACAGGTCTTTGCGACGAAAACAAAGTTTGGATGGGTTCGAAGGCCTCGCTGGGAGATCAGGTTTGACTTAGGTTCACAGGCTGTTGGTTTGGGAACAGAATGAGGATTGGGTCACAGACAGCTTCTCGGAGAAGAGCGTGGGCATGGGCTTAAAGCCCGATGCTCAGGAAAAAGTGTGGGGGAGGGTTCACATGCAATTGTTCGGGGAACAGAGTGAGGATCGGCGAAACAAGCCTTTGGTAGGAAATCAGAATAGTCAGTGAACAGATTTGTGAGACGTTGACAAGCGTTTATTAGCATATGAATTCACAGTACGTTGCAGGCAGAACAGCGTGGATCTGTGTTCACAGGTCATTGCAAGGAGAATAGAGTCAGGTCGGTTTCGGAGTCCGGTGCTAGGAGAATAGTGTTGGATTGGATTTATGGACCTTTATTGGGGAAGAGTGTGTGGATGCCTTTACAGGATGGTGTTTGGAGAACAGGCGAGGGACGGATTCACAGGCCAGTGCAAGGAGAACAGAGTTGTAAAGTGCTCACAGGGAGTTGCTGGAGGAAAGACCAGTATCAAACAAAAAAAATGTCATCACAGGCTGTTGCTTGGAGAACAGAACGGGAATGGTTTCAGAAGCTCTAGCTCGGGTAAGAGAGTTAAGATAGGTTATCTGGCCGTTTCTCGGAGAGCAGACTCGGACTGTTTTCTCGGGCCTCTTTTGGCGGAGCAGTGTAGGGATGCGTTCACAGGTAGTTGCTGGGAGAACAGAGTGGGAATCGGACCAAAAGCTGTTGCTCGTGTTCCAGAGCGGGGATTCACTGTCCGTCGTTCGGAGGACGGAATGAAGATGCATCACCGATGGTTGGTAGGAGAACAGCAGTGGAAATGGGTTCAAACCGTTGAAAAAGGAAGAGACTGCGGTGGGAGTCACACGTTGTTGCCAAGAGTCGACAGCCGTTGCGAGAAGAACCGAGTGAGGATGTTGTTCATGGGCTGTTCTGGGGGGAAAAGAGCAGGGATGGATTCACAGGCCTTTGCTCGGAACACAGAGCGGGGATGGTTTCACAATCTGTTGCAGGGAAAATAGAAACTGGATGGGTTCACAGTATGTTGAACAAAGAAGAGTCTGAAGGTAATGTCACAGACCGTTTATAGTAGTACAGAGTGAAGATGGGTTCGCAGGCTGTGGATAGAAATAACTGTTGTGATGTGTTCAAAGGCAGTTGCTTGGCGAAAAGAGCGGTGCGTGGTTCATAGGTTCTTGCTAAGGAAACAGAGTGCGATAGGTTTTTCAGGTCGTTTCTAAAACCAGTGCTGGGGAGGGTTCACAGTCCACTTTTAATGGAAATATGTGGGATATGCTCACAGGCCGTCGCTCGGCGAACAGGCTGCAGATGGCATCATAGGTCTTTGCAGGGGAACAGTGCTGGAATTCGTTCACACGCTCCTGTGGCGAAACAGACTGAGAATGAGATTGCAGGCTGTTGCTCATGATACAAAGCGGCAAGGGAGTCAAAAAGTACTGCGAGGCGAGTACGGTGGAGATTGGTTCACATGGCACTTCTGGGAGAATACAGTGAGGATGGTTCTTAGATCACTGCTCGAATAATAGAGTGGAGATGAGTGCACAGACAGTTGATGGGAGAATAGAGTTGGGATTGGTTGACAGCTCGTTGCTGGGGGAAAAGTGTATGGATGTGTTCATAAGGTATAGTTAGGGAGACAGAGAGGGGATGAGTTCACAGGCTGTTGCCAGTAAAACAGAGTCCAAACCGTTGACCAGGCCATTGCTGAGTTGCCAGAGCAGGAACGGGTTCACAGACCATTGTAAGTCGAACAACACCAGGATGGAGTCTACGACAGCTGTTAGGAAATAAAAGTGTTGTGATTGGTTCACAGGTTGTTGCTAGGGTAACAGAGTTGACATAGATCAACCGGCTGTTACTGAGAGAAGAAAAGAAGGGGATGAGTTCGCAAGCCACTGCTCGGTAACAGAATGGGAAATTATTCCCAGTCCGTTGTCCAGAGAACATTCCAGAAATGAGTTCACAGACTGTTGCCATCAGAGCAGAGTTGATGTGTTCACAGGCCATTGCTCTGGGAATAGAGTGGGAATTCGTTCACGGGCTGTTGCGGTTGAAATAAAGTTGGTATAGGATTCCAGGTGTTTGCGAGGAGAAGAGTGTATGATTTTGTCCACAGGATGTTGCTGGGAGAATATCTAGGTGATGGTTTCAGAGTTTGCAGAAATGAAAATGGAGTGGGGATTCGATTGCTGCGACTTGCTGGGTGAAAAGAATGGGGATGACTCCCCAGGCCATTACACAGGGAAGAGAATGGACCTTAGGCACAAGCAGTTGCTGCGGGAACAGAGTGGTGATAGAGTCAACGGGTTCTCCTGCAGGAACAGGGTCAGGAGGAGATCACAGTCCGTTGCGAATGGAACGAATGTGTAAATGGTCACGGTTCTTGCTGGAGCGAAGACTTTTATTGTGACACAGCAGTGAACTCTTCTGATTATGAATCAAAGCACTCATAAAGGTTCAACTCACATTATAATCTGTTAAAGTATGAGTGACAGAGAACACCTCAAATCCTACTATTCAAAATTATCAACTTTATTCTTTAATGTTAAATTTGAACTTTATTCAACAAGTATTTTCGGTTCATAATCTCCTTTCTCTGAACTATCTGTTCTCTACCTCCAACATTTCGACAATATGTTGATCCAATAAAAGCATCTATTAAAGTGACATCAAATCAATTTCCAAAACCAAACCACGACATTCGTTATTGCTGTCTGTCTTCTTTCAGCGACAGATCTCCTTGGGTGCTCTTCGGTTTCTTGCTGCTGAGCTGATTCATTAGGTAAAGGTACGGTTGAGATAGAGTGTTTTAAATGACAGCCTCTCACCAGATAGCAGTGTTTTGGAGTTGAAGGAATGAACTGTACCCGAAAGAGACAGGTAAATTTTAAAAGCTGCCAAGCCTGTCATGCAACTGCCTGCAGGCAGGAGGTTGGACTGGTGAATTTAAAAAATGTAACATTGGGGCTTAAACTCAGGTTCTACCGCGTTTACACTAAAATTCGAATTCAACCAATCAGTTTAAATTATGCCCCAAAATGATAAAACACAACCAAAGTTCAGTTTTACTGTTTCTCACAATTAAAACAATAAGACGAAACAATGTTTTGGGGCATAACCAACCGGCGTTTTGTACAGTTAGCGGGAGACAACGAGCACCTAATGCTGTCGAAAGGCTGTACACAGACCCTGTCTCAAAAAGAAAACATTTTTCATGTGAAACATATTTGAAGGAGAAGAGCAACGATGACCCAGGTTAAATTTACCGATAGGTTGAACAACGCTCAAAGACGACACCTAGTATTGAAATTGATTTGATGTCAATTTAGTGGAGGATTTATCGTATCAGTGGATTTTTCGAGTGAAATGCAGATAAATCGTGATGAGAAAGGAAGTGTACACTTGTTGTAAAATGTGGATTAATCATTTCTTCTGGAGTTGAAGAATGATTGTTTTTTAAATAATGCAATTTGCAATTTTCTGTCACTCATAATTTAACGGATTACGAGGTAAGGTGAAGTTTTTGCGTATTTGATTTAAGTTAGCAGAAGGGTTTACCCATGTCGTAAAAGATTGGGGGAGGGGGAACAGGATTTGGATAGGTTCACATCACAAAAAATCTGAGATTTGGACAGGTTTGAGCATGTCAGCTCCCAAAAGATTTAAACACTTGTCAACAAAGAATCCGTCCTGATCCTTAAATAATACGTGTGTGAGCCAATTAATTTAATGTCGGATTATTTGTTGGTGGTTCAATTAAAAGAGAGAGAAATGGCTTTGAAAATTGCTAAAGCGGTTCTGATGTTTGATGATGATTCCCAAGTTTGCCAGGAAAATTTAGAAGGAAAGGAAACTACATGACCAGTAGATATACCAAAACAGGTTGGAATTGGTTAATAAAAGGACAGAAGTGAATGTGAAATTTTCAGGAATTATTCAAGCAATTAGATGCATTAGATAAAAAGGTGAGTGCATTCGAGTTAGAAAAAGGTAAATTACAATTGGGGAATATAGAGTTTGAAGATAAATAGCCGGAGAAAGAGAGGGAGAAGAAAGATGGGGGAGGATAAGAGAAAGAGAGAGAGACGTCTGAGCTGAGAAAGAAGAATTATAAGAACGAGAATGAGACAGAAGAAAGAGACAGAGGAAAAGGAAGAAAGTGACAGAATGTTCTTAGCTGAGCAAAGACACAGTGAAGAAAGAGAGAGGGAAAACTGTGCATAGAAAGGGAGAGAGAAAGAGGGAGAATTTGAACTTAGAAGTTGCGACTTATTCAGCTAAGTCGAGGAAACAAGATGGTGATTACAATCTAAGTTAGTAATATTTACAAATATGGCAAAACTGTGGCATATCTTGTTGAGAAAAATGTTGAAGCCTTCTTTATTAATTTGGAAAAATGTGCTAGGCAGATAGAATGGTCAGAGGAGTTGTGGATAATGCTTGTTCATATTAAAATGCAAGGCAGAGCGAGTGAAGCATTTGCAGAACTGTCAAGTGAGGGGTCAATAAATTGTGAAGAGGGCAGCAGGCAATTTTAATTGTTCATTAATTTGTGCAAGATAAATCGAGGTGCTGAATTTTCGGAAAGAAAGTTTTATCAGGACTTATGCATGTAATAGTAAGTTCCTAGGGAATGTTGCTAAACATAGAGAGTATGGAGTGCAGTTTCATAGTGGAGTCGCAAGTAGGCAGGACAGTGAAGAAGGTGTTTGGCCTGCTTTCCTTTATTGATCAAAGTATTGGGCATTGGAGCTGGGAAGTCATTTTGCGGGTGTGCAGGGCGCTACTCAGTTCAATTTTGGAAATTTTCGTGCAATTCTTGTTTGCTTCCTATCGGATGAATGTTGTGAAACTTGACAATGTACAGTATAGATTAACAAGGATGTTGCCAAGGTTGGAGGACTTGAGCTATCGGGAGAGGGTGAACAGACTGGGGATGTTTTCCCTGGAGGATCAAAGGCTGGGTGCCGACCATTTAGATGTTTATAAAATCATGAGGGCCATGAATAGGATAAAAAGAAATCGACTTTTCTCTGGAGTTGGCGAGTCCAGAAATAGAGGTCATTGGTTGAGGGTAAGTGGGGAAATAAATGAAAGAGACAAATGGGGCAACTTTTTCAGGCAAGGCGTGGTGCGTGTACTGAATTAGCTGCCACGGGAAATGGTGGAGGCTGAGACAATTCCAACTTTTAAAAGGCATTTAACTGTGTATATCAATAGGAAAGATTGAGTGGAATATGGGCGAAGTGCAAGGAAATGGGATGAGTTTAGATTCGGATGTCTGGTCATCATGGGCGGGTTGGACTGAAGGGTCTGTTTCCGTGCTGTAGACCTCTATGACTCTATAACTCTGTGACTTTCGCGTTACCCTATGCCAGACTGAGTTGAAGTGGCAGCTCAAGACTGGTTAATAAACAGTTGGGCTGATTGATAGAATGTCAGTAACAGGAATGCAGTTCATCCTTTGGAATGATTTAGCAAGGTCCACGGTGAATGTAACATACATAAAGGAGGAGAAGCCCAATGAAGACCTGATAACTGAGAGGTTAAAAGTAAAAAGAACCTGGCATTTTCCAAGACTGAGTATGACAATATCTCACTATAATAAGTCACTGCATGAGGAAAACCTGAAGAGAAAGGTGAACGATTTGATGTAGTGATGCAGGAAAACCCAGAAAACCACAAGTTCAGACAGAACTGTATATTATGAATTGGAATGTTTAAAAATGAAAGGCTAAAGCACTTGCAGCAATAGAACGAACCAGGAGAATGTATATACTCTTGCACTTACTCAGAAACGAGGTAGAGAATATTCCTGAAAGTTACCATTTGAAAGATAGAATCCTAAAACTGAAGTGGAAGTCCTGACAGGCTCGTGCAGTGGAGACATGGGCAGAAGTGCACCAGATTGTGTTGACAGTAGCACACAGACTTACAGGCCGTACGTGAACTACCTGTCGGAGGTTACCAAGATATATGAAAGGTTCAGGGTAAGATTCATCAACATCTCTTTTGACCTCGAATGCACAAGGATGTGGTTAACTTGTATTGTGCGTGTCATAGGTGCCAACTTGAAAGTAATCCAAAAGCAGTAATAAAACCAGCGTCATTGTTGCCAATTCCCACCTTCAAAGAACCTTTCACGGCTGTAACGATTGACCGTGCAGGTCCCATCCACAGAAGCTGAAGTGGAAACCGCGACTAGCTAACAGTAATGGGTAAGTCTACCTGTTTTTCTTAGGTAAGTCCATTGCGAAGCATTAAAGCAGGAAGTGTGAAGGAAGAGTTGCTAGCTTTCTTCCCGATGTATGGTCTTCCTAAAGAGATTCATTCTTGCAAGGGGTTTAACTTTACTGCTACTGGTTTAAGAAGTGATGAGTTGCTCAGGTATCCAGAACTTTAAATCCAATGCTTGTCATCCTGACTCGCAGGGAGCATTACAAAGGCGTCTGCAGACCCTGAAAGCCATGTTAAGTTCATGCTGTCGGAATGATCCAACTGATTGTGGTAACGGTATCCCATTCGTATTGTTTGTCGTGAGAGATGCCACAAACGAATCGATTTCCTTCGAGTTAATATTTGGACATGGAGTAATAGGGCATCTTAAATTCATTGAGGAGAAGTTGACAGGACCCAAGTCGGAGATCTAACACTAGGGTTATGTTTGGGAGGTGAGGGAAGAGACTACATTGGATAGTTGAGAGAGTTAAACAGGACCAAAAGATTGCACAGCATAGACTGAAGCAGGTGGCAGACTAAAAACTGAGATTCTGATTTTTTCCCGTGGTGATGTCATATTATTATTGTTAGAATTGATCGGAAATACCTTCAAAGTCAGTTTTAAATGTCCCTTCTATATTGAGAAAATGTCTGAAGTATGAAGTAAAGATGTTGGACAGGAAAAATATGTATCGAGATGTAATTTGAATATGTTGAAGCTTTATTTTGATCAGAAGGTACTGGAGAAACAGGTGTTAGCTCCTCGCGCGCATTGCAATGAATCAAAGCGAAATGTTTTGAAATTTGATGTGGCTCAAAATGCGTTAAACAACGACGACGCCCTTGTTGAGTCGGATATTTCTATTATCTATCTGTCTCAGGAGCAAAGAAGGCAATTTAATAATTTGTTACAGCAGTATGAGGACGTATGCAGGAATAAAATGGGGAGGACTAACAGTGTTGTGCATGAGGTAGATGTACGGAATGCTGTCCTGATAAAACAACACTCTTATGATCTTAATTTTTTCAAAGCCAGACATGTACAGAAGAAAGTGGAGGTGATGTTCAACCAAGGTATCATCTTACCAAGTCGGAGCGTGTGGAGTTCGCTGATTGTGTCAGTTGGCAAAACTGATGGGACTTCATGAACATTGAGTTGTTTACACAACAATTCGAACGCAACCAATTACTTTAAACTACGTCCGAAGAACCTAGAACACAATAAGTTTGAATTTACTGTTAGACATCATCATACCAAGGAGACAGTCCGATGTTTTGGTGTATAAAAAAGAAGCATTTTGAAAGGATGGCCAGAGACAAAGATCACCTACAACCATTGCTTTCCTGCCAACCTATCTCTAACAGTTACTTTCTTTTTTTCAAATGAAACATCTTTGCAGGAGAAGACCGAATATGATGCAAGGAAAGATTACACTTGCACAAATAACTTGGCAAGCCGAGCTTTCCTGCATATTTGGTTTGTTTGCAGTAGGGTTTACCCCGTGTCGTAACAGCAGGTTGTTGTTTCTCTGGCTAACTTTCATAATGTTGACTTATTTATACCACAAACACGAGATCGTCTCACTGGTTCAAATGGAGCCAAAACAATACCATTCAAATTCGATTGGGTTTTATTAACCTGTGGCATAATTTAAACGGATTGGTTAAATTCTGTTGTGAACATGATAAGCAAATATGACATTATTTTTTCATATTCCATACGGCTGGTATGTCACAGGCCTGGTGCCTGCAACCTCTCACTACCAAAACAACTTAAACTGTCTCTTCAAGGTACTATGTAGGACGTCAATTTCATAAAACATCAACCAAAAAAAAAAAAATCGCACCAGCATAACGAAAAGATGGCTTCATTATTTGTTTCTTATTATTAAACCGATTACAGCTAAATAATTTGTGTGTGTCTGTGTTTATATATATGTATACATACATACACACACACAAGCACATATATATATGTATATATCTACACATACTCATTGTTATCTGTTCAATCTATTCCAAAATTTATCCATTAAATTCGCGAAAATGCTATCACTGCTATCACTTTCTTATCACGAGGAAAATGTACGATTGTAACCTAAAAGTCTGTGACATTAGACTTGAACAGAATAGCGTCATATTATTGTCTTTCACACCTTCCAAGAATGAAAGAGAGTTGTTATCTGTGTGTATAACTATTACTGAGACATTGCTCTTCACATGCACAGTAAAATGATGGAGGGCCCATACCAAACTCAATAAGTCATTTTTAATGATATGGTGTTTTTTTCTGATGGGTGTTGGGTTTCTTTGAAATGGAATGAACTACGCGTTCAATTCAATCATCATCTTCCTGTAAAGCAATTGTTCCTCCAACTCTCATGACACTAGTATCGATTTCAACTTTGAAGGGTTTCAAAATGTTTGGTATCTCCAAAAATGGTGTGGTTTGCACTGCTCCAAATTGACAAGTACTTCCTGGTATTATTCTGTCCACCCAAATGTTAGGTTCTTTTTCAGCAAATCATGTAACGGTGCCAATGCACTGCTGATATTTGGAACAAACTTCCAGTAAAATCAGGTTACTCCCAAAAAAACGAAACACCTCTTCCTTCGAGGGTGCTCGTGGAAATTCCTCCCTTGACTTCGTCATTGTTTTTCTTAGCTTCAACCTTCCATGACCGATTTTATGATCCACCAATGCTATCCCGAATTTTGTTTTCTTAATTAGTATTACATTTTGTTTTTCTTATTGTTTCAGAAAGCTCAGCCAACTGTACCATGTGATCTTTTCATGACTCAAGAAAGATTCCAACATCATCCAGATAGACTGTACAGTTTGTTAATCGAACCACAACTCTGCTCACAGCTATTTGCAAAGTGGCCAGTGTGTTCTTCTTTACATCGGGCCTCACATTTTATTGATATAGTCCATGTTCAAACGCAGAAAATTATGTTGCTTTCTTTGACAAAGATAGCTGCCGAGAAGCACGCTGAAAGTAGAATTAATGATATAACTGACTTAACCAACTTCTTCTCAACAGTCCTTCAGCCTTAGTAGTATGAGTCGCATTTTGTTCCAACAGTGACCTTCTGAGAGTTCACACAAAATCGATGAATCCTGTCAGGTTTGAGAACTAACAGGACCAGCCAACTCCACTCGCTCTGACCTTATTCCGCATTGCACACAATTCCTTTTGCAGGTGTGTGTCTTTGAAACGATTACGATGGTAGGAGCCTTGCTGAATCGGAAAAAAAGTCCCTACTTTTATCTCATGCACAACCGCATTAGTCTACCCCGACCGATTCCTGCATATCCCCACATATTGCCGCAATAAATCTTTCAAATGCGTCTGTCTTTGCTGCTGAGACGGATAGTTTACTTGCCTATCCCACTCCTCACGGGCTTTCTCGTTGTTTTCCGTATTTTGAGGCACATAAAACACCACAAGGCCTGGCTTTGATTCCTCACACTCGAAGGCATTAACTAACACGGAATTTGCCATTTCCTCTTCTGAATAAAAATAAGGTTTTAACATATTGACATGACAGCCAATACAGTTTGTTTTTCTGTTCGATATCGTTACGAGATTGATTACCGAGCACAAGTATTTGCTAAATTGAAAGAGATCACTAAACCTGGTTTTGAAGGGATCTCTTACACTTGCTGCCAGTACAAATAATGTATTCCGATAGGAAAACTTCCGTATTTTCGAGTCTTATATCTCCAACTTGCTTTATTCTATGTTTTGCTGTCTTAAGGTGATTGTTCGTCTGCTCATCTACTCGATTTAATCTCTCCCTCACTTCCCATACATAATCAAAGTGCAAGTCCTCGATTTCGACTTGTCATTTTTTCTTTAATTAATTTCAAAAGCCTACTGACTTCTTGTCCCAAATGAAAAGATAGGGAGAAAACCGAGAACTTCCATTTGAAGCTGTTCTAATGGTGAACAAAGCGAAAGGGATAACTTTACCCAATCATTCGAGTAATCCTGAGAGTAGGCTCTTACCATTTTCTTCAGGGTCTGAAGCCATCTTTCTCATGCTCTCTGGGATTCAGGATGATATGCACTGGATTTAAAATGCGGCAATGCTAAGCTATCCGTGACTTCCTTAAAGAACCAAGACAGTATGATCAAATATCTCTGAGAACCCATATCACCTGAAGAAGGGTACTCACTCCACGAAAAACATTTTTGGCTTAATACATCATCATGGAATTGCCTCTGGAAATCTGGTAGACACATCGATTGTTATTAGCAAGTACTGGTTCACGTTTAGTTTCGTTGGAGAGGACATACACAATCAATTATTACCCACGTATAAGGCATTTCGAATGCTGCAATGGAACACAAAAGTATTGGTTTTATTACCTTTATGTCCTTAACCTAATATTTGGAATGTATGAAATGCACAGCAAATTTTAGTCCCATCCTTGTGTATTCCATTCCAACACAAATACTTTTGTAAAATTACCTGAGGCTTCCGTTCACCTTGGTGGTCGTCTGCTCGTAGTTCATGTGGAAGCCAAAACAATTCCTGTCCTTATGCGACTGGCAATTTCATCTCGTGCACTTCTGTCCATTTCTCATTGCACTAACCTCTCCATTTTCGTCTTAGGATTGTATTTTTTGAGACAATAATTCTCAGGAATATTCTCTGCCTTCTTTTCTGAGTATGCATCCACACACACGCATTTAGATATAATAATTTATTTTCTCGTCCTTCTGTTGACAATCCATTAGCCTTCCAGGCCAAAACGTTTCTGTATGATCCTCTATCTGTTCAGGTTTTCCTTCACCATTTGGTCAAACAGGATGCACGCGAACTGAACCTCAACACTTTCATCTTTCTCTTTAGTTTTTGCCTTGTGTTGTGATTTGTGATCGCACGATGTTTTTACTACACAACTTGAAAAATGTTCGGGTATTTTCCCTGGTCTTTGTTTGACCTCTCCACAACAAGGAATATCACTCCAAACTTGGATCCTGCTCAGTCCTTCCCAAGAACAATCTGTATTCTACGAACTGACGCAGTGCCAATCATACGCACTGTTTACTACCTACTCTGTAATTGCCAATCCAACCTTACTTTACACCGCGGATCACGAAATCTCTGTCCATCGCTCATGGAACTTAGCACTTCCTCCAGTAACAGGTCAGAATGAGTGCAGGTACGTTCATCTATTAAAATTAGAGACTGGTTAGATCATGCATTAGACAATTTTATGACTTCCTTTCATTCTCACGGTGTTCATTCTCAGTAAAAGTTCTGCAGAGGGGGGAATCCCTTCCAGGGCCAAAGTACGAACTACATACGCGGCTCCTGCCGAGACTGTCCACTCGCTTGCAGCTCGGCGACTTTTCTTGGGGTTTTCATTGCTAATTTCAGTACTGCCACTGATTTCGCTGGTTTTACCACATCTTTCCCCACAGTGTCTTTCTTTAATGAGCAGCACGGTGTCTTTAATCATCCCCATTTACAATAGTGCAAAAACCTGAAGACTTGCAAATCATTTCCACTTTCTCGGGAGTTTTAAACCTGTGGTAAACAATTACCTGTGTTCTCTATTCGTTGTTTTGTAGTGTCAGGTCGCCATTCTCCCAATTTCTACTTCTCACAGGATGAAATTATTGCTGAATGCGAAACTTTCCATTATGCATCTTCGTATATTCTTCCGCCATCTCTGCTTCCCTTTTCACTTCTTCAACTTTGTGTTTATCCACATGAATTCTTATCATCCCTGCAAGTGAGTTTTTATACTTCTCCGTGAGACTACTCTGTCTTACCGCGTCATCGGTCTTATCTTTTTTAAAGACCTGAACCATCCACGATGGTTAATTCTTTCTAACTCAACAAAATTATGACATGGTTCCTTCTTTATGTTTCTGAACAGCTGTCTTTCCACTTATCGGGCCATTCATACGCACCTAAAAATTCCAATCGGCGCTGCAAATGCTGCAATAGCTCTGCATTACAGCTTAGCCTAAAATAACATTACCCACAAGTCCTGTCACCACGCCAACTGCCTCGCTAGTCTTTCAAACGGATGGAAGGAATAATCACCTCTTTCTTAACAAAATGTTTCAGTGATGTAATATATTTACTTTTACTTTCATCTCCACCCTGTTAAACTGACAATCGGAACAAAGTCGCAACTTCTGAAGTTCAAATTCTCCCTCCTTTTCACTTTGTCCCTCTGCCATTCTTCTCTCTCGTTGGCGCTGTCATTCTTCTCTCCCTCTATGCTCAGCTAAGCATCTTCTGACTCTTTCTTTTTCTTGTCGTCCTTCCTTATTTCCTCCTTCTTTCCTCTCTATTTGTTTCTCTCTTCCTCTTTCTTCTCCCCTCGTTTGCTCAAATAAGAACATTCCCTCTCTTTCTTTCCTCCTTTCTCTCGATTTTTTTTCCTGTCTCTTTCTTATTTCCTCTTTCTTCATTCTCTCTTGCTTTAGCTTTCTCCTTCCCTTTGTTTTTCTTCGAATTACTTCAATTTTACCTTCAGATTATTTCTCATTGTACTGCATTTGCCAGTTTTTCTGACATTCGTACGTGCTTGAGTCACTCGCCTAAAAATTTAGGTTTACTTTAATCGTTAGTTAAACGGAAATCTAACCCCTTTTCTCATTACAAATAAAAGGCATCTTTTCTCTCCATCTAAACTTTCTTGGCAAATTTGGGAACCATCTTCAAAACCCAAAATTCTTCAGTAATATTCAGAGGTATTTCACTCACTTTTAATTTAATCGACCACAAATAATCTGTCATTATACAAATGGTTTCACTTTCGTTTCATTTAAAAATATTGGGCACTAATTGACATTTTTAAAACTTTGCTGGGATTTTTCGGACCTAATATCTGTTCAAGTCTGTCCGAGTGTTAGACTGGATCCCTCAAAACCTGCTCAAGTCCAGACGAGACTCCAAACTGCTACGATATGGCGGTAAACCCTTCTGCTACTTCAACAAAACGCACATAAACCATTAACGTAGACATGTGTTCAAGTTTAAGTGACAGATAACGCTCCCAAATACAATTTTCAAAGTAAAGTATCCAAATTGCTCTTTAATTCGAAAAGAGAACATAAATAAATAACGTTTGGAAAATCTAAGCTTCCTTTCACTTCGTGTTCTGTTCTCTTCATCCAAGCCTTTAACGAAATATCGATTCAACACAATCCCCTATTATAATTTAATTTCAAAACAAGACAGCAGCTGCCATCATCGGCGTCTTTCTTCTTTGAGCAGAAAATTAAAACAACTTCCTGTGTTATCATCAGTCGTTGGCTGCAAAGATGTTTCATAAGAAAAATGTACGATTGTAGAGAATGTTTTCAATGGCAACCACCCTCTGAATGGCACGTCGCTCTCACTCTCTCCCTGGCTATGTCTCAAATTCCAACGTAATTACATCACAAATATCGAATAGTCTAAGGGGATTGATGGTGTCAAAACAGAAAAATACAAATTCGATTCGGTTTTCATATACCGGGGCACAATTTCAAATGATTGATTGAATTCGGACTTCTCTGAACATAGCAGCCAAATGTTACATATTTTCAATTTCCCAACACACCCTGAATCTGCGAGTTAATTACATGACAGATGCCAACCAACGTTGACTGCCAAAACAAATTTCACACTCTCTTAATTGTGCAGTACATGCCTTGAACGTCAGAACACATGACAGAGCTTAACAGGCCGTTGCAATGAGAACAGCGTTGGCAAAGTTTCACAGTATATTGGCAGGAGAAAAGGATGAGAATATATGCAAAGTTTCTTGCTTGTAGAACAGAGAGGAGATGTTTGCGAAGAGAATAGAGTGGGGCTGAGACCACGGGCCGTTGCGAGGAGAACAGCGAGAGAATGTGTTCAGAAACCAGTCCTTCGGTTATTGCCAGGGTAACAAAGGTGAACTAGATCAATAGGCCTTGCTGTGGAAACAGTGTGGAGCTTGTTTCACAACCAACAGATTCCAGATGTGTTCACTGTCTGTTGACAGAGGAACTGAGTTCGAATTTACTCAGAGGACTTTGCTGGGTGAACAGACTTGACTTCGATTAACAGGCTGTTACAAACAGGAAAGCGTTGGGATGTGTTCACTCTATGCTGGAAAGAGAAAGGCGTGAGAATGGTTTCAAAGTTGGTTGCTAGGAGAATAGAGAGAGGAAGGTTTCACTCGCCGAAGCAAAGTGAACAGTCTGGGTATGGGGTAACAGGCCTTTGCGAGAACAGAGTGGGAATGTTTTCAGAGACTGCTGCTGAGACAACAGTATGGGAATGGTTTCATAGGCGGCTGAGAGGAGAAAAGAGTGAAGATGAGTTCATAGGCCATTGCTGGGAGACGGAAGTCTGGATGGGTTCAATAACCATTACCATAAGAAAAGACTGGTGTTTAGTGCGCAGCACCTTGCATGGAAATTAGAGTTGCGATTGTTTCTTGGTCGTTGGTAGGAGAACAGGATTGTGGGTAGGTTCACAGTCCTTTGCTGGGAAAACGAAATGGCGATGGGTTCACTAGCAGTTACAAGGAAAACAGAGCGAGTTTGGGTTCGCAGTCTGTTACAATGGAGACAGAGTGGAGTTGGGTTCACCGGCGGTGGTCAAGTGGGAAGTGCCAGGGTGGGGTCAAAACCAGTTGCGTGGAGTACAGTGTGGTGATTGATTCACAGGCTTTTGCCATGGTAACAGAGGTGAGAATGATAAATAGGTCTTGCTGGGAGAACAACGTATGGATGTGCTTACAGGCCGCTGCTCAGAGAATAAAAAAATAGTTCATTCACAGGCAATTGGTCGGAGAAATATTGGGGATGGGTTCACAATCTGGTGGACGAAGAACGGCGTGCGGATGGTTTCACAACCTTTTGTAGTATAACAGAGCGGGCATGGATTCACTGGCCGTTGTTACCTAAACAGAGTGTAGATGGGCTCATATGTTGTTTCTCGCGAAATCAACTGGCGCTGGAGTCAGTGGCACTTCCAATGGGAGGAAAGGTGGAATGCATTGAAAACATCTTGATAGGATAACATTGGATCTTGCGGAGAAGACACACAACATCGGACTTGAGAGACTATTGATCGGAGAACACAGTGGGGATGGCTTCACAGGCCGGTACAAGGGAAACAGAGTTGAGGTAGGTCAATAGGCCTTTTCTGTGAGAATAGGTTTGGAATAGATTCTTAGGTAGTTCCGAGAGCAACATAATGCGAATGAGATCACAGGGCAGTTGCTGGGAGAACAGAATGGGATGGTTCACAGGCAGTTCCGAGGAGAACAGAACAGAATGGGTTCACAGGCCGATGTTCGGGACACAGAGCGGAGATGTGGTTGATATGCAGTTGCCAGGACGACTCAGTATGGATTCGATTGCGAACGGAGTGCGGATGATTTCACAGGCCTTTGCTAGGAGAACAGATTTGTGGTAAGTGTACAGTTTTCTGCAAGAAGAGAAGAGAGGATTGTTTCACAGTATATTCCTAAGACAGTAGAGTAAGCATGCGTTCATAGGCCGTTTGGAGGGGAACAGAATAGGAATGGATTGACAGGCCATTGCTCGGGGAACAGAGTGGTGATGGGTTCACAGGCCTTCGCTATGTAATAAGAGTGGGAAGTTTTCACCGG
This sequence comes from Chiloscyllium punctatum, assembly GCF_047496795.1. NCBI lineage: Eukaryota > Metazoa > Chordata > Chondrichthyes > Orectolobiformes > Hemiscylliidae > Chiloscyllium > Chiloscyllium punctatum. Next base: position 20,206,567 of record NC_092781.1, on the reverse strand, counting down.
ACCTTACTCGGTTGTCAGAAGGGGAATCAGGGCAACGCTTCTAATTATAGGTCATTTAGACATCCTTCGATTGTGGGTAAGTTGTGAAGGGATTCGAAGAAATAGGATGTATTCTTATTCTGGAAAGGAATAAATTGATTAGGGGTAGCCAACACAGTTTTGTGAAGGATAGGTCGTGCCACAATTGATTATTGCGTACTTTGAGAAGGTGACAAAAAACAGGTGGATGAAGTTCAAGCCGTGTATATGGACTTCCGTACAGCGTTTGATTAGTTACCACGCAATAGGCTATTGCGTATAATACGGTGTTTTTGCATTGAATGTCATAGCGGTTTGGATCAGAAATTTGCTCGCTGAAATAAGGTACAGGGTCGTGGTTGATGGGAAATGTTTATCCTGGAGCTCTGTTGTCAGTGGAGTTCCGTAAGGATCTGTTTGGGAGCCACTGCTGTTTGTTATTTTTATAAATGATCTGGATATGGGCGGAGAAGGATGGATTATTGCGAATGACGTGAAGGTGGGCAGAGTTGTGGATAGCGCTGAAGGATGTCGTGGGTTACAGAGGAACACCGATAAGATGCACAGCTTGTTTCAGCAGTGGCAAGTAAAGTTTAAAACAGATAAGTGTGAGGTAGTTCACTTTGGAAGGAGTAAAAGGAATGCACAGTACTGGAGTCATGGTACAATCCTTTGCAGAACGGAGAGATCACGGTGTCCAGGCGTATAACTCACTAAAAGTTTCTCCACGTGTTGGTAGGGTTGTTAAGAAGGCATTGGTTTGGTTGACGTTTGGTTGTAGAGCGACTTACTTTCGGAGCCAGGAGGTTATGCTTCAGCTGTACAAGACACTGTAAAGTTTGCGCTTGCAGTATTGAATGCAGTTCTGGTCACCGCATTAGAGGAAGGATGTGGAGGGTTTGGAAATAGTGCAGAGGCGATTTACTGGGATGTTGTCTGGTTTGGCAGAAGGTCCTCTGAGGAACGTCTGAGGCTTTCTTCGTTAGAGAAACCAAAGTTGAAAGGATTTAATCGAGACACATAAGGTACTCAGAGCGTACGACTGGCTGGACAATCACAGCCATTTTCCTCCAATGGGGAAGGCTAACACGACGAGACATCGCTTTAAGTAGAGGGCTGATAGATGTAGGACAGATATTAGGAGTAGATTCTTTACTCAGTGTGTAGTAGGGGCGTGGAACGGCCTTCCTGCAGAAATTGCATACTCACCGACGTAAAGTGAATTTTAAATGGACATTGGGCATGCATATTGAAAGTTACAGGATTGTGTAGGTTAGATGGGCATCAGATAATTTTGATAGGTCTGCGCAACATCGAGGGCTGAATTGCCTGTGCTACCCAGTAATGTTGTATGTTTTATATTCGATGTGTGCGAGGGTTACAGAGAGAGAGGGAAAAGGGTAGCCTGAGAGGGAGTCAGGGCAGAGTAGAGAGAGAGAGAATGGGACGGGAATAGAGAAAGTCTGTGAGGAAGATAGAGAGAGTGAGGGATGCACAGACAGAGTGTTGGAGGAGATGAGAGAGAATGAGGGAGAGTTATGGGGTGTCGAGAGAGATAGAGAGGCAGAGGATAGAGAGAGAGACAGTTGGATTTCGGCAAAAATGATGTACAGAGAGGAAAGTGTGTCGAGAAAAGGAGGTTTGCAAAGAGAGTGGGAGAAAGAGGGATGGTGGTAGGAAGGGGAGAGTGGTAATGGAGAATAGAGAGAAAGATTGGGGAAGGTGTTGGAGAGAAAGAAAGAGAGTGGGAGGCAGGTAGAGAGAGTGGGGCGAACTGAAGAGAGACAGAGATAATGGGGCCGTTAGAGAGATAGTTGGAAGGGGGACGGAGAGACACAGAGAGGTAGGGGTGTTGAGAGAGAGAAAGCGAAATTGGGAGGTTGAGAAGAACAGACAGAGTGGGGGTGGAGAGAGAGGAAGCGTGGGGGAGTGGGATAGAGTGAAGTTTAGTGAGTGGGATAGAGGGAGCGAGGCAGCGAGAGAGGATTGTCGAGAGAGAGTGGTGGGGTGAAGATGGCGAGAACAGAAAGTGGGTACACAGAGAGAGAGTGAGAAGTGTGCGGTGAGAATGCGTGGATATTATGAAGACTGAGCGAGTGGAACAAGAGCAGATAGAGTCGGAGTGTCTGAGAGTGAGAGATTGAGAGCGGGTTAGAAAGAGGGAAAGAGAATCAGAGGGTGCTGGGAATAGTGTGAATGTATTGGAGGGGAGATGAGAGAGACAGTGTGAGGAGGGCATAGAGATATAGGAAGAGCAAGAATGGCGGAGCGGTCCAGAGCGAGAGTAGGGGACTGGAGCGAGAGTATGCTTGTGGTCGGGAGAGATGGAGAGTGAGGGAGGGCGTTAAAGAAAGAGAGCGTATGTGAGGTGGCAAGGCAAGAGTCACAGGGATAGGGAGGAGTGACGATCTTGACAGAGAGGCAGGCAGGTAGTGTGAGTGCAGGGTTGGATAGAGGTTGGGGTGAGCATTCGCGAGAGAGGAAGAAACATTGGCCAGGTGAATAGAGTGAGTTGGAGTTGGATAGGGACGATGATTGGGAGGGGGGATAGAGAGAGATTGAGCACGCCTGGGGATGGAGTGGTAGCGAGAGAGAGAGATAGAAAGAGAGTGAGGGACCAGGGAGAGAGTGAGAGCATGCTCGAGAGGCTGGGCGGGGTATGGAGAGGCCGTGTGTGAGAGGGTGGTGAGAGAGAGAGAGATGGAGTCGGTGTTTCGAGACAGAGACAGAGAGAGGGATAGAGAGAGAGACAGGGAGTGGGTAGCGAGTGAGAGTGGGAGAGGGCAGAAAGAGAGATGGGAGTGTCGAGAAAAAGAGTATGGGAGAGTTACAGAGAGAGACAGTCACAAGGATGTTCGTGGGAGGAAGAGATTGTGGGGTGTGTGGAATCGAGAGAGAACGTGAGGGATTTAGAGACAGAGAGAATGGGAGGGTTGCAGAGACAGACAGAGTTGGATGAAGGAGGAGTGTGAAACAGAGACGGAGCTGGAGGTAGTGGAAGGGGTTGAAAGAGTGCGAGAGATGCTTACAGAGATAGCAAGGAAGTGGGTGGTGGTAGCGAGGGAGATTATGGAGGGACTAGAGAGGGAGATAGCGGGCTAGGTGTTGGCGAGGCACAGAAACACAGTGGAAGGCAGGCAGAGAGACAGAGTGGGGCAGAGCTGGAGAGACAGAGAGGCAGAGGTTCAGAGAGAGGGAATTGGAACGGAGAGAGGCTGACTTGGAGAGGAGGGGTGTCGAGAGAACGTGCGATTTGGAAGTCGTTCAGAGAGGGAGAAATAGTGGGAGGGGAGACACAGATACATAGATGTCGGGAGTAGAGATAGAGGGAGAGAGAAGGGAAGCCGAGGGAGGGTGGACCAGGCATATAGAGACAAACAGTGGATGGTAGGTAGAGCGAGAGAGAGAGTAAGGGATGGAGAGGGAGGAAAGGAGAATGCAGAGAGAGAGTGACAGGGAAAAGAGAGAGAGTGCGAGGAGGATACAGAGAGAGATGAAGTGGGAGGTGAATGGAGAGAGAGAGATGTGGCAGGGAGATCTGCATGGATTTACATACATGTTGTGCTTCTGTTCGCCGATCTGGGAATTTGTGTTGCAGACGTTTAATCCCCTGTCCCAGTGACATCCTCAGTGCTTGGGAGCCTCCTACGAAGCGCTTCTGTGAAGTTTCCTCCGTCATTTATAGTAATTTATAGTGATTTAAGAGGAGTCCATCTGTATGTGTGATCCTGGACAACTCTGCCATTTTTCTTACCAAGAAACTCGGCTCATTCGATTAGATGATTTTCACCCTTAGTACTGTTACATATCCCAATAATAGGAATGCGGCAGGATAAAAGGGGTAAAATAGTCTCTCCTTGAAGTAAGAACATAACAAACTACTTAATCTTCTGCAAATAATTAATGAGGGGTTTCTAAAAACAAATTATACGTTCATGGTAACATTCCTCTTTTGTCTGTTTTATGACGTGACCTATGCAAATGAGGACAAGGCTTATCAGGGTTTCCCATAGTACAACTGAAACCAAACATACACATAACACCTTGACAAGGTAAAGACCATCTGGAGCATTTCTGCAAATAAATTGTTCCATGTTTTTGATGCAGTTGGCCGTTATGACAATCACCTTGGGTAATGTTCCATTCATTGAAGGATACAATTTCTCAGCACACAAGATTGTCATTCTGACATGGGTGGCATACAGTCTCTTGTTGTCCAGGATCACACATATAGATGGTCTCCTCTTGTGTACTAATACTGACCAAGACAAGTCCATATATTAGTATGAAAATAACTCTAATCCTGGTAGTCATTTCTGTGGCAAGTTAAAATATCCAAATCAAACAGAAAGTTGCAATTCGGAACGGCAATTGTGACGTATTAACCTGTTTCTCACTTCTTATCGACATTTAAAAATTTCGTCATAGTCTAATTAACTTTATTATTTTGTTATCCACACTGATTTTCTTCATCAAATCTGTCATCTCTCGCCCCTCCTCCCCCTTATATAGATCTCCAATAACCTTACAATCATGGATGTAAATGTTTGGGACAAGATTTGCAGCTCGGGTGCTCATTGTTGTGGTTCTGTTCACCGAGCTGGGAATTTGTGTTGCAGACGTTTTGTCCCCTGTCTAGGTGACATCATCAGTGCTTGGGAGCCTCTTGTGAAGCGCTTCTGTGATGTTTCCTCCGGCATTTATAGTGATCACTGTAAATCACTATAAATGATGGAGGAAACATCACAGAAACACTTCGTAGGAGCATCCCAAACACTGAGGATGTCACCTAGACAGGGGATTAAACGTCTGCAACACAAATTCCCAGATCGGCGAACAGAAGCACAACATGGATGTAAATCCATGCAGATCTCCCTGCCACCTTCACAGCAGTAGGGGTAGTGAGGAGCAATTGACATCGTCCTTCCCATCAGTTTCGAAGGACAAGGCACGTCCAACTTTTAACAAGGACAAAGACTGGCTTAATGTTGTGAAGTCCTTCAAGAGAGGGGAGTTTTTCCTAAGCTCCACGAAATTCAGAATTAATTCTTCGCTAACATTTAGTCAGGCAAAGTACATGAGAAGTCATATCATCCGTCATATGATGAAAGCGGACAGGGGCAATGATACCATTCCAGAGGGTATTAAAAACTCAGCCATAAGATACTGCGGAGGGCGGAACAACAAATCTTTCCCACTGGCGTGCAGCGAAGGTGAAATAGTGCAAGTGGTAATAGTTTAACCCAGGAGAATCCCGATTCTGAAGTTAATTTTGCAAGGTTAATTTTCAAAGGTTGGTTCCAGAGTTCCACAAGGTCCGCAGCCTGTGGGTGATACGCACAATGAAGTTAACATCTGATGGCAAATAGAGAGCACAATTCCTCATTTGTATCACCAAGAAAATGAGGCCCGTTATCTGAAGACAGGCAAAGAGGAATTCCAAAACGTGGAATAATTTCCTTCAGTAGGATACTTACAACAGTTTTAGCAGTAGCGTTTGAAGTAAGATAAGGCTCAACCAATTTAGAGAAAACATCAACAATAACTAAAACATACTGATAATATTGACATTTTTCTAATTCAAAAAATCTAATTGAAGATTCTGAAAAAGGTCCATGAAGGAGGGATGTTGAGCCGCAGGGCAAGGAATACATGTTCCTGACGTATAAGGCATCCATCACTTACTTGATAAGCCATCTGCTGGAGGCAAGAATGCCACCAGATATTCAAAAGCAGATCAGACGTTGAGTCGCATTATGAATACGCTCAACCACCATAAAGCCAGTTCATTTGACAGACAAATCTGTCCAGCTGGAGTGGTCCATAGTTGAGTAACAGGATGACAATAACAGCCAGATTTAGAACGCAACTGCCTTGAAGATTCAGAGGCGTCCCTCTGCAATATAAATACATCTTGAATGGTTGGCGTTAGTTTATCCGAGGCAGACTTATTATTGACAGAACGTTCAGAATGACTCATCATTTTAGGCACAATCATTCGGCGTTTACAAGCTGCTCGTTTTGCAGCCATGTCAGCGACACGGTTTCCAACATGAACAGAGTCTTGGCCTTTTCCATGAGCAGTACACTTTATCACAGAAACCTGCTTTGGAAGCAAGAGCGCGGTTAGCAGGTCTGATACTAATTGTGGTTGAGAGATGGGAGTACCAGCTGATGTTAAAAATGCCGTGCTACTCCACAATTGCCCAACATCATGTACAACACCAAAAGCAAACCGCAAACCAGTATAAGTGTTAGTGCGGAGCCCTGTTCCGATAATACAAGCACGAATGCAAAAGGTTCGGTTTACTGAGCTGAAAAAGGTCTATCAAAGGCAGCTAATTCAAAGATAGAGCCACAGATATCAACTATAGTGTAACCTGAAAGACAAGTTCCAGTACGGTTGATAAATGAACTTCCATCAGTGAACATATTGATATCAGGAATGGAGATTGGCATATCAGAAAGATCCGGCTGAACTTAGACATCTTCCTGAATGAGGAGAAAACAATCATGTTATGAAGTTAACGTTGCTGAAGGAGGATGAGCTGGAAAATTAGATCGATTGATGGTAGTGCAATTCTCAAAAGTCAATCGAGGGTCATTTAAAAGGTAAATCTCACAAGGATTTTATCGAGCTGCTGTCAAGTGCTGAGTTTGCAAATTCCCTAAAAGGGTAAGTACTGAATGTGTACTTTTAAGAACGATGTCTTGTTGCAGTGTAAAGTTCTCTGCCGACTTCAAACTGAGGTAAATGGCAATTAAAATCTGAGTACAACGGGAATGTCCTAAAACAATGGGGTTAAGTTTAGTAGAGAAAAAAAACAACTGGGCGATGTTTGTCTACATGTTGTTGATTAAGCACTGAAAAAGCGCAGTCATCTAAAATAGTACAATATAGTTGAAAAAGCCTATCATAAAGAGGTCTTCCAACAGCTGGATCTTGTGACAAAGTTTGTTTCAGTTCATTCAAAGCGTGCATTACGTCTGAGTAAAGTATAAATTTATCCTCCTTGGAGATATATGCGGTTAATTTCTTAATGAGGAGAGCTGAGTTGGGAATCTATTGTCTACAACGTTGACCATGCCCAGCTATTGGCGCATTTGCCTCTCAGTAGTTGGAGCTGGGAAGTTGACAAGAGGAGTGATGCGGCTCTGTTCCTGGGTGGATGAATCAGCTGATACAATAAACCCAAAAACCTGACTTGGCGTAGTGCGATGGAAACTTTCTGTGATAAGACTACATAACCCAATTTCTTCAAGTAATTCAGAAGAAGGACAACATCAGATCGATTTGTTTCTTCATCAACGCTGTCTACAAGGAGTTCGTCCACATATTGAACTAATGTAGACCCACTTGCTAAGTTTAGACATTTCAATTGTTTCTGTAAGATCTGAGAAAAAAGTGTTGGAGAATGATGGTGGTAGTCGAGTCCACCGTTAGCTGTTGTCCATTAAAGGTGAAGGCAAATAAGTTCTGGCTATTCTTTTGAAGTGGTAGTGAGAAAAATACACACTGAAGTCCACAACAGCAAAACATTTAGCATCCACAGCGATAGTTGATAAAATATGACCTGGGTGTGGAACTGAGGCATGGAATGGCTGAACAGTGGCATTGATATCTCTCAAATCTTGAACCATGCTGTCTTGATTTGGTTTTCCAGGTTTTTGGACAGCAATGTTTGGAGGGTTACAAGGTGATTGGAATGGGACTAAGACGTGTTGATGGAGAAAGCTTTCTCGCAAACAAGTAATACTTGGAATAGCTTGCTGTTTCCGTGGATACTGGCGAATGGATGACAAAAAATTGGTTTTAAAGCGACGGAAATAGATTCACAGTCTGTAAGTCCATTATGGGTCAATGTCTCAGACCATACATTCGGATTGACTAAGTCAAAGCTGTCCCAACTCTCATGATGCTGAAGTGTAGCATTGCAGGAGGTAGGAGCTGTGTAATTTTGAACAGTCATAACATTTTGTATCATCTGCAACACATAACAATTTGGGTCAACCTTGATAATTGCACAGTGAACCATCGTGCCAAGTTCTTTAAGATCGTGCGGTGGGTTAACTTTTCCAATATTATGAGGTGCTGATAAGTCTCCTCGTGTCCATGGATGAGGATGTATTACAACGAAATCTGCCTCTCCTTCTGGACCAGTGACATGGGCCAGTCCATGTGAACAGTCCATTTGATTCTCATTAAAGCTGTGAAAAAAATTTCAAGAGTTTTATCCTGGCCTGCTCGATAATAAACAAGAATAATGTGATCTGCTAATTTTGGAGAATCAATATCATGTTGCCACCATTGCAGTTAGTGGATACAGAAAATTGACGTTCGGATGAGTCAGTATCGAGCTGGACACCATCAGGGGAACATGCAAGATTAACGTGAAAGTCGCAAAGCAAGTTGCAAGATATTTTCTTTCTAATCACAAAATGATGAAACAGGGAATTATCTCAAAAATAAACAGGAACTGGTTCACAAATTGGATATTCGTTGCTCTCCCATTGCAGACCCGACAAACTCTTCATTCGCTTTGTAATTGGCACGTCCATGACAGATTTTACAGAAGATATTGAAGGTCCTGTGTCAATTAGAAAAGGATACCACTTGTTGGTTACTTTATGTAGGACTGTGGGTTCATGCTTGAAAGAGAGGACACGTAAAGGACAATTACATAGCCGTTGAAAAAAAAGGATTATTCTGAGAAAAAATGGTAAATTGTCTTCTTTGTTCCTTCTTTAATACCTTTTTAGGGCAAACAGCACCCCAATTGTAACTATTGCCACAGATAGAGCAGCATTGGATCGGGCAGTCACGGACCGAATGATATCGCCTCTTATAATTAAAACAGCAAATAGGCATATTTCTGGATTGAGGGTAAAGTGCCCTATGATTACGCCCGCGATTCTTGTATTGGTCGTTACAAAACCTGCATTAAGACGCAGGCATGTTTGATTGGAATAATTCCTTCTCGAAAAACAAATACCGAATTCACACGGACTTGAGCCTTTTCTTTACTTTGATGTTTTCATAAAACGCTCATGGAACGATGGATTTGATTAGGAGTGGCTTTAACCCATTTCAAGTTATTTTTCTTGACTGTTGTGGTAACAGAAGTCAGCAAACCGTTCAATAAGACAAAGGTAAACTGTGTATTAACAGCATTAAAATTTCGGTCTTGATCTCCAGAATAAGATTCATACCATTCTCTAAAACATTCCAAAAAATCCTCAGCAGTCTGTTTATATTTCGGTCGATGTTCCAGAACAATACATCAGATGCATCAGCTAAAATAAAATCTTGTCTTTGTTGCTCCTGAATTATATCATTAGCAAAATCAGTAAAATTGTTATGATTAATGCGTCCAATACAACGGATATATTCAGAGTGGGTAAAAAAATTCTGTTAAAGAGACCAAAGGTTCTTTGCATTACCATCACAAAAAGTATTTGTCGTATTTAAGAAATCAACAAAAGGTGCCTTGTGTCGTTCCGGTGCATTACTAATGACAGATATAATTTCATGGGGTTTCCATGGGCAATAAACATGGAGAGTGGCGTTAGGAGCAGCAGCTTCAGGGTTCGATAGTTCCGTTACAGGGAACATGCTTAGTGTGGGTGTCTCATCTTCTGTATCTTCAGAAGAAGAATTTGAGAAAGTTTCTGATTGTTGCAGATGACGCTTAGTAGTAGATCTGGACTGATTTTTAATCTGAGTATTATAAGGAATGTGATCTCCATTCTGAAAAGGGTTAGGAGGATCAAGGGTCTTTGTACCTTCAGTAGTGCATGCTTCGGATCGGGGTATAACGGCTGAACTTCCAACAGTTTGAGATTTCGAAGTACAAGGATCATTGACAGGCCTGAACTGGGAAGACAGAGAAATGGGCTGTGGGGGAGTGACGGGAATTTGAGAATTAAGTGAAACAGTTGGACATTCCAAAGACTGATTAGCCTGTTTCAAATGGGAGCCGCACAAAAACACACTCATCGATATCTGAATGATCATTGTCTTCCTCGTTAAAACGAAAGCCAACCATCGAACTGCGCAGTTCTGTTTGTTTACCAGTCACTTGAGACTTCGCATTTTGTTTCTGTAATTGTTTTGCTCAAGCACCTTTACTTTAAACAACCTCAACAGATTTCATAGCACCATTTGCAGTCAATTCAATCCCCGATTTGAAGGTCGTATCCTATCACGACCGGCAAATTGATTCTTTGTGCCTCTCATCACAAAATTGTCGCCATAATTCAATTAACTCTTTCCTTTCCGCTCCTTTGTTGTGTTGCCAAATCAATTGCGGAGCTGATTAAACCAATTGAACAGCTTTATGGCCACATAACGGTCATTCATCATCAATCAATGTTTTGCTTATAGCTCCAGACAGTTTTCTGAAGGCCTCAGAATTTTCGGGAAATTTCTCTAATGTTGATGACAGATCATCTGTTCTGTTCCGTAGTTGCCCATTTCAAAAAATTACTCCAATCAATACTTAAGTTTATTTTTAGACGAGAAATATTGCAATATTTTTTATAGAAGTTAATTATTTATTAACTTATTATTATGTATTTTTAATTATATTAACAATAACCTATTTGAAACCTGGAGGCCTTTTGTCTTCCCTAAAAAACATCAAACATCGGGAGCCAACTGCTTCCCTGATTACTTCAAATGTCGGGGGGCCTCTTGCCTCCTAGAAACTTCTCATATCGGGAGTCACCTTACTCACTACTGAATTGAACGTTCGGAGCCCTCTTAAATAGCTGCTTATATTGAAAGTGTTCAGGGCAACAGCCTCCAAAAACTGCTGAAAATACAAGCATCCGAATTTAAAGAACCTGGAAATTTACAAGGTTCTGGAATCCGAAGTGTTCTTTTTTTAACCCTGAAATTAACGAAGTTCGCGAGATCAAAGTTTTTTTTTAAACGTGGTAGTTAACGAAGTTCAAGAGATTGAATTTCTTTTGATCCGGAAATTAACAAAATTCAAGAGATCGAAGATTTTTTTAAATTCGAAAATGAATCAAGTTCTAGAGATCGAAGTTTTTTTTAAACCTGAAAAGTAACGAACTTCGAGTGACCTAAGTTTTTACAAAAAACCCGGAAATTAACGAAGTTCGAGAGAACAATTTTGTTTTAAAAAAAACGAAAATTAACATAAGTTGAGATTCCGAAGTTCTTTTCTAAAACTCGAAAATTGACGAAGTTCAAGACATCATTTTTAAAAAACCCTAAAATTAACGAGCTTCAAGAGATCGAATTTTTTTTAAACCCGGAAATTAACGCATTTTGAGAGATCGAAATTTTTTAACACCGAAAAAATGAAGTTAAAACATTCCAAAATCGAAAGAAAATGAAGTTTAAGCAATCGACTTTTCTAAGATCCGAAAATGAAAGTCCGAGCCCGAAAATAAACGAAGTTTAAACAATCGAACATTTAAAAAAAAAGAAAAAAAAGTTAGAACAGTCCAAACCCGAAAATAAGAAAAGTTTTTTTTTCCAAATCAGAAACCGTTTATCACAAACCTCGAGAGATCTTTGGAAGCCAAGAAAATTCCGGAGTTTGTTTTTGAAAGAACAGAAATTAACGAATTCAGTTTTTAACCCTCCCCTCAGAATTCAGCAATTTTCGAAGACCACTCTTCAAGTATCAAAAGACCCTCAACTTCAATTAATCTCTTTTAATGTTTTAAAACATTTTTTTTAAAAGTCCACCAAACCCTATCTTACTCTGACTGATCCTTTCAGGCTGGACTGGAAAATTAACAACAAGGGTTCACATCAAACACAATTTGAATGAGAGGAAAACTAAACACTGTCAAAATACTCACATCTGGTGGACCGAATTCCTCAATACTCAGTCGTGAATGATATTTAACTCTTACACCGCTGTTTACAATCTGTCTGAGCTAAACCGTGTCAAAGCTCCAAAATGAAGATGTCGAACCCTCAATAGGGGTCTCTTGTTTCGAGATCAGCCGAAACAATCGACAAATGCAGTCTGTTGCAAAAGCAAGGATCATGAGTTTATTGAATTAAGTTACTTTGATACAATTCTATCCAGCAACACAGAGATGAAAGCGACTGTGTTCTGTGGTGAAGTTGCACAATTACATTTGAATATTACGCAATATTTATGTATGTTTTAAAAAGAATACAACTTTAATCACAAGAAAGACGGATCACATACAATAAGGTGACATGGTTTACATCAATTTAATCCAATGATATTTCCTGGAAAAGGGGTCTTCATTACAAAAGAAATCAATTGAACTGTAATATGGTGATATGAATGAAGACAGGGTAATCTCTGTCTCCCGCCCCGTCTGTCTGTCTCTCTCTTACTCGCTCTCTCTGTCTTTCTTTCTCTCTCTTCTGCCTCTGTCTGACGCTTTTTTTCTCAGTCTCTCTCTGTCTGACACTCTGTCCCTCTCTCCTCAGTCTGACACAAAGAAACTCGTTCTTTCTCCTCGTGTCACTCTCCTTCTGTCTGACTCACTGTCTCTCTGTCTCTCTCGCACTCCGATATATATATCCTCTGTCTCACTTTCTCTCTCTCACTCCCCAGATGCCTGATCCTCTCTCTCTCCGTCTCACTCTGTCCCTCCATTCCCCATCCTTTGTCTGACTGTCTATGTATCTGTTTCCCCGAACTCGCTATGACTCTCTCTCTCCCTCTACTTTACACATTTTCTCTCTCCTTCTCCAAGTGTCTGTCTCTGTCTCTCTCTCCTTCTGTCTCAATCTGAGATTCTCTGTGGCACTTTCACTCTGCCTGACACTATGTCTATCTCATCCCAGTTTCCGATTCTCTCACTCTGTCTGACTCTCCCATTCTCTTACCCTGTCCCTCTTTCTGCCTGCCTCTCTCCCTTTCCATCTGTCTGATTCTCCCTGTCCCTCAGTCTCAGTCTCTCTCTCTCTCCTCTCTGTCCCTCTGACTGATTTTCTTTATCTCTGCCTCTCCCTCTCTCGGATTCTCTGTCTCTGTGCCCATCTGTCGGATTATCTCTCCTTCCATCTCACTCTCTCTCCCCAACCATCCTCCCTTGTTGACATTCACTGTTTCTCGCTCTCCCGCTGTATATCTCTGTCTGTCTCTGTTTCCATCTCCCGCTGGATGTCTCCCTCTCCTCTCCATTTGGTTGGCACTCTCCCTCTTCCTCTGCCTGACTCTCTCTCTCTCTCTCTCTCTCTCTCTCTCTCTCTCTCTCTCTCTCTCTATATATATATATATATATATATATATATATATATATCTCCCTCTGATTGGCACATTCTCTCCATCTCCTTCTCCGAATGTCTGGCTCTGTCTCTCTGTCTCTGTCTCTCTCCCCCTCTCTCTCCCTCTCGCTCTCCCTTCCTCTCATGCTGTTTGAATCTGTCTGTCTTTATCTCTCTCTCACACACACACTCTCCCGTTCTGTCTGACTCCCTCTGCCTTCTCCCTGTCTCTCTCTCTCTGCCTCTCTCTCTGTTTGACTATCTCTCTCTCTCTTTCGCTCTTCCACTCTCCCGCTCTCCTCCCGCCTCTTCAGGGGTCTGACACTCTCTCATCCCTCCCTGTCTCTCGCTGTCTGGCACTCACTTTCTTGTTATGTTTGTCTGATTCTCACTATCTCACCCCCTCACCCTCTGTCTCACTCACTGTATTCCTCCTCTCCCTCTACCTGACGCTCTCTCCCTCCCTGTCTTAGTTGGTCATTGTCCCTCTCACTCTGCCTGACACACCCTCCCACCCCTTCCTCGAACTGAATATTCCTCCCTCAATATCCCTCTGCATGAGTCTATCACACTCCCTCTATTTCCTTCTGACACACTCTCCCTCTTCTTGACCTTCTGTCATACGTTGTCTCTCTCCCTCTCCCTCTCCCTTTCTCGGACTTTCTCTTCCCCACTTATACTCTGTCTGACACTCTTACGGTGTCTTCGTCTGCCTCTGTCTGACCCTTTCTGACTCTGCCTCTGTCTGACTCTTTCTGTCTATCTCTGCCTCTGTCTAAATCTCTGTTTCACTCTCTGATTGTGCCTGTCTCTCCCTTTCCCTATCTCTTCCCCTCTCTCTCCCCCTTATTGCCCCTCCCACTCTCTGATCGATAGATATATGAATAGGAAGGGTTTGGAGGGATATGGGCCGGATGCTGGCAAGTGGGACTAGACTGGTTGCGATATCTGATCGGGTTGGACTGAAGGCTCTGTTTCCATGCTGTTCATCTCGATCACTTCGTCTTCCACAAACTATTTACAATTCTCTTTTTCTCTGGCAATCCCCCCTCTCTCTGACTCTCTCTCCATCCCTCTCCCTCAGTCTGATGCACAATCCCTGTCTGCCTGACATCTCTCCTCTCCATCTGTTTTAAGCTGTCTCCCTCTCCAGCTCTCTCTCACACTCTTCCCCTTTGCAATTTCTGTGCATGTATCTCTCTCTATTTCCCTTTATCTGACTCTATCTGTCGCTCCCCTCTCCCTGTGTCTGACACATTCTCTCTCTCCCTCTGCCTCACTCTCTCCCGATCCCTCTCCTTCTCTCACTGTATGGCTCTCACTTTCCTCTCCTTATGTCTGTTTATCAATCTCTCATCCCACCCCCTGTCTGACTCACACTCTCTCCATCAAACCTCTCCCTGACACACTCACTCCCTCTCCCTCTGTCTCTCTCTCCCTCTCCCACTGTCTGACTCTCACTTTCCTCTGCCTCTGTTTGCCTGAAATCTGTCTCTCTTTCTCCCCACCCTCAACCTCTGTCTGACTCTCTCCCTTCCTTTCCTTCTGTTAGATTCTCCCCCTCTCCTTAGGTATGTCTCTGTCTCTCATTTTCCCTCTGCCTGACTCTATCTCCCCACCCCTCGCACTCCATCTGTCCAACTCCGTTTGTCCCTCTTTCTCTGTCCAACTCTTCTGTCACTCTCCCTCTGTTTGAAACGCTGTCTTTCACTCTCTCCCTCTCTGACTCTCTCTCCTCTCCCTCTGTCAGACTTTCTCTCCCGCTTTCCCCCTCCCTTTTTCTGACACTCTCTCTATTTCTCTCACTGCCCAATTCCTTCTGCCACTCATCCCACTGCCTGACACTCCATCTCTTCCTCTAACAATTTCCTTCTCTCCCGCAATCTCCTTCGCTGACTCACTCTATCTCTCCTGATCCCTCTCTCCAAATTCTCTTTCTCCGTCTCTCTGTTTCTCTTTCTCTCCGACTTCCTTCCTCCCTCTCTTTCTCTCTGTAACTCTCTAACTGCATCGATCGGAATCTATCTGACTCTCTCTCTCTGTAACTCTCTGTCCTCTCCCACTGTCTGACTCTTTCTCCTGCTTTCCCTCTCTCTCTGACTCTCTATCTTTCCCTCTTCCTCTCCTTCCGTCTGAGTCTCAATTTCCTCTACCATTTACTGTCTGTCCCGTTGTCTGCCCCTTACCCTCTGTCTACTCTCTCTCTTCTTCTTCCGCTCTCTCACTGCCTAAATCTCTCTCTCCTTCTGACTGACTCTCACTCTCTCTCTCTACCCCGTCTGATGCTTCCGCGCTCTATCACACACTTTCTCTCCTTCTGTCAGAATCTCAAGACCTCACTCTCCCTGATTCTCTCTCGCTCTCCAATACCCTTTGTCCGACTCTCTCTCCCTCATCGTCTGCCTGACTCTGTCTGTCTCTCGGTTCCCCCTCCCTCTGTCTGAATTCCCGTCTCTCCTTCTCGTTGTCTGTCTCTCTTTTTCTCTCCATCCATCTCCATCTCTATCCCTCTCCTCTGCCAGACTCTTCCCCCCTCTCTCTCTCAGACTCACTCAGCCTGTTACACTCCATCTGTCTGACGCTCTCCCTCTCCCTCAGTCTGGAACTCTCTCTCGCTATCTCACTCTATCTGAAATCCTCTTGCCTTCTCTGACTCTTTGTCTCGCCCCCACCATCTGTCTGCCTCTCTCTCTCCCTCTCAGTCTAGCCTACTCTCTCTTATCCCTCCGATTGCTCGACTCCCCCTTTCACTCCCTCCCTCTCCGTTTGTGCCTTACTCTTTCACTCACCTCCTCCATCTGATTCCTTGTCTCCCCCTCTCCCTTTATCTGACACACTCTCTCTCTCGCCCTCTCTCTCTCACCCTCTCTCTCTCTTTCCACCGCACCTGCCGGTCTGGCTCTCTATCTCTCTCTCTTTCCACACCCCATCTGACACTCTCTTTCCCTCTGTCTCCCCCTCTGTCTGACTCTCTGTTGTCTCTTTCTCTCCTTCTGTCAGAATCTCTCGACCTCCCTCTCCCTGATTCTCTCTCACTCTCCAATACCCTTTGTCTGACTCTCTCTCCCTCATCGTCTGCCTGACTCTCTCTGTCTCTCGGTTCCCCCTCCCTCTGTCTGAATTCCCGTCTCTCCTTCTCGTTGTCTGTCTCTCTTTTTCTCTCCATCCATCTCCATCTGTCTGACGCTCTGTCCCTTACTCTCCCCCTCTGACTCTGCCACACCTACTCTTCATCTGTCTGACTCTCTCTCCCTCGGTCTCAAACTCTCTCTATCTCTCTGTGACTGTCTATACCTCTCGTTTCATCTGACTCTCCCTCTTCTTACCCGCTGTCGGATTCGCTTTTTCTACCCCCTTCCGTCTGAATCTCTCACCTGCCCCTCTCGATGTCTGATATATATCCGTCAGGCTCTCCCTATCCCATTCCTTCCTCCTGGCTCTCTCGCTCTCCCTCATTCTGACTCTTTCTATCCGTCTCCCTCTCCCTCCGTCTGACTCTCAATGTCCTATTTCTCTGTCTGTCTCCCTCTTTCTCCCCATCCTATGTCTGACTCTTTCTCTTCCCCGTCCCTTTGTCTCACTCTCCCTCTCATTCTTCCTCCGCCTGACTCACTCTCCCACTCCCTCTGTCTGACTCTCTCTCCTTCTCCCTGTCTGTCGTTGCATCCCTCTCCCTCTGTCTGTCTCTCTCTCACCTCCGTCTTTCGACCGTCTCTCTTCATTTGTTTTATTCTCTCTCATTCTCCCTTTCCCTCTGCCTGACTCTCTCTCCACCTCTCCCTGTCAATCTGTCTGACATTCAACCCGTCTCTCCCTTTCCCCCTGTCTGACGTGCTCTCACTCTCTCCCTCTGGCTGACGTTCTCACATCTTCTCCCGCGGTCCCAATCTCTACTTACCCTATCCATCTGTCTGATTCTGTCTTCACTCCCTCTGTCTGACTCTCCCTCTCCCTCTGTCCGACTGTCTTTCTTTCCCTTTACCTCTGTCTGAATGTGTCTCTTCTCCCTCTCCCCTTCTCTCTGCCTAAGTATATACCTCTCCCTTTACCTCTGTCTGGCTCTCCTTCCAACTCTCTCCCATTCTCTCTCTCTCTCTCCGAATCTCTCTCTCACCCTGACACTACTGTCTGACTCTTTCTCTGTATCACTCCCGTCTGACACACACACACTCTCTCCCCTCCCCCTCTGATTGAATCCGTCTCGCTCTCCCTCTGTATCACTCTCTTTCTCTCTCTGTTCCTCTCTCCCCATTGTCTCTGATGTTGTCTCTCCGATTCCCTCGCCCTCTGCCTGCTTATCGAATTCTCTGTCTTCAACTCTCCATTTTCATTTCCCTGACTCTGCCTCACTATGTCTCTCGTGCCTCTTGCCTGACATACTCTCTGCGTCAGCCCCTCACCCAGTGACTGTCTGACACTCCCTCTCCCTCTCTCTCTGACTCTCTCCCTTTTCAGCTCTTTGTATTAGTCAATCTCCCTGTCTATTTGTCTAACACTCTCACTCCCTAAGTCTGTCTGACTTTGCCTTTCCCTCTGTCTGACTCGCTCTATCCTTTTCACTCTGCATATACCTGACTCTCTCTCTGTCTCCCTCTAACTCTGCCCGGCTCTCTCTGTCTCCCTCTCCCTCTGACGCTCTGTCCATCTCTCCATCTCTCTGTTGGACTCTTTCTCTCATTCTCGCCATTGCTTTCTCTCCCTGTGTCTTAAAGTCTCTCTCCCTGCTCCCTCTGTCCGACTCTCTTTCTTTCCACTCTCTGTCTGTGACGCTGTCTCGCCCTTTCCATCTCTCTATCTCTCTCTCCCCCCCCCTCCCCCAATCTGTCTGACTCTTCCTCTCCCTCTCCCTGTGTTTGACGCTCTCTCTACCTCTTTCGCTAGCTGACTCTCTCTCACACCCCCACCCCCGCTAATGTCTGAGTCTTCCACTTTCCCTCTCCCTATACCTGACTCTGTCACTTCCTCTTTCTATCTTCCTCTGTCTGACTCTCTAACTCTCCCTTCCCCTTCTCTGGGTCTAACTCTCTCACTCTCCCTCTCCAACTGCCTGTCTCTCTGTCAGAATCTTTCTCACAATCCCTTCCCCACATTTCCCTCTCACCCTTACCCTCTGTCTGATTCTCTCCCCTCTTTACATTTCCCTCTGTCTTACTGTCCTTCACTCTCTATTTCTTCCCTTCTCTGTGCCTAACTCTCTCCCTCTCCACCTGCCCGCCTCACTGCCAGAATCTTTCACACAATCCCTTCCCCGAATTTCTCTCTCTCCCTCTCCCTTTGTCTGAATCTCTCTCTGCCTCTCTTCTGACTCCCTATTTCCCTCTTCCTTGTCAGACTCTGTCAGTCTCCGTCTCTGTATGTGTGACTCTGTCTCCCTCACACTCTGACTTACTCTGCCGTCCTCACTCCCTCTATCTGATGCTGTCTCCTCATCTCCGTCTGTCTGACTCTCCCAATAAATGCAGGTATCTCTTTCCTTCTCCCTTACAGACCCTCTCTCTGTCTCCCTCTCCATGCTTGATTCTCTCTCCCTCCCTCACCATCTTGATTCATCTCTCTCTATGCCTCACTCCCTTTATCTGATAGTCGCTTTTTCTCGCACTCTCTGTCTCGGTACATACCTGTCATTCTCTCTCTCTCCTGTCACAATCTCTTTCTATCTCACTCTAGTACCTTCCCCCTCTCTCTACACCTGTCCCACAATCTCCCTCTGCCGCCTTCTTACTCTCTCTCCAACTGCCTCGCACTCACTGCCTTTGAAGCCCACACCCTCTCTCTACAACCCCACCTTCTCGTTTTCTACATATATCCAACTCTATCTCAATGACAGCTGCAAATCTGTCCCTCTCTAGTCCGCTCCCCACTCTCTTTGTCTCTATCTATGATACTCGCACCCCCCTCTCTACATCCCTCCCACTCTCTCTGTATATGCTGATCACTCTCTCTACCTCCCGCCAACTCTTCCTCTCTCCACTCTGGGGTATTGTCTCTCTCACCCTCCCCTCATCAACCTCTCTCTCTCACTTTCTAACCAACCAACGTATTTTCTCTCAACACCCATCTTCCTCTGTCACTCCATCCACATCCCTTTTCATCTCTCTCTGTATCCTCCTCGCACTCGCTCTTTTCCCTGTAACTGTCTCTCTCTGTATTCTCCTTTCCTCCCTCTCCATCCCTTACTCTCTCTCTCGCTCTACCTACCATCCACTGTTTGTCTCTATATACCTGGTCCACCCTCCCTCGGCGCCCCTACCCTCTCCCTCTCTCTCTCACGCCGACTTCTTCGTATCTGTGTCTCCCCTCCCACTATTTCTCCCTCTCTGAACGACTTCCAAATCGCACGTTCTTTCGACACCCCTCCTCTCCAAGTCAGCCTCTCTCTGTTCCAAATCTCTCTCTCTGACCCTCAGCCTCTCTCTTTCTCCATCTCTCCCACACTCTGTCTCTCTGCCTGCCTCCCACTGTGTTTCTCTGCCTCGCCGACACCTCGCCCACTATCTCCCTCTCTAGTCCCTCCATTATCTCCCTCGCTACCACCACCCACTTCCTTGCTCTCTCTGTAAGCATCTCTCGCACTCTTTCAACCCCCTCCTCTACCTCCAGCTCCGTTCCTGTTTAACTCTCCTCCTTCCTCCAACTCTGTCTGTCTCTGCAACCCTCCCATTCTCCCTGTCTCTACATCCCTCCCGCGCTCTCTATTCCACACACCCCACAATCTCTTCCTCCCTCGAACATCCTTGTCACTCTCTCTCTCTTTAACAGTCCCATGCTCTCTTTCTCGACACTCCCATCTCTCTGCCTGCCCTCTCCCACACTCACTCGCTAACCCCTCCCTGTCTCTCTCTCTCTCTCCCTCTCTCTGTCTCTGTCTCGAAACATCGACTCCATCTCTCTCTCTCTCTCACCACCCTCTCACACACAGCCTCTCCATACCCTGCCCAGCCTCTCGAGCACGCTCTCAGTCTCTCTCCCTGGTCCCTCACTCTCTTTCTATCTCTCTCTCTCTCGCTACCACCCCATGCCCAGGCATGCTCAACCTCTCTCTATCCCCCCTCCCAATCTTCCTCCCTATCCAACTCCAACTCACTCTATTCGCCTGGCCCACTGTTTCTTCCTCTCTCGCGAATGCTCACCCCATCCTCTCTCCAACCCCGCACTCACACTACCCGCCTGCCTATCTCTCTCGATCGTCAGTCCTCCCTATCCCTGTCATAACTCCTTGCCACCTCACATACACTCTCTTTCTTTAGCGCCCTCCCTCACTCTCCATCTCTCCCAACCACAAGCATACTCTCGTTTCACTCCCCTACTCGTTCTCTGGACCGCTCCGCCATTCTTGCTCTTCCTATATCTCTATGCCCTCCTCACCCTGTCTCTCTCATCACCCCTCCAATACATTCACACTATTCCCAGCACCCTCTGATTCTCTTTCCCGCTTTCTAACCCGCTCTCAATCTCTCACTCTAAGACACTCCTACTCTCTCTGATCTTGTTCCACTCGCTCAGTCTCCATAATCTCCTTGCATTCTCACCGTACACCTGTCACTCTCTCTCTGTGTACCCACTTTCCACTCTCGCCATCTTCACCCCACCACTGTCTCTCGACAGTCCGCTCCCGCTGCCTCTCTCCTTCTATCCCACTCACTGAACTTCCCTCTATCCCACTCCCCCACGCTTCCTCTCTCTCCACCCCCACTCTGTCTGTTCCTCGTCAACCTCCCAATTTCGCTTTCTCTCTCTCAACACCCCTACCTCTCTGTGTCTCTCCGTCCCCCTTTCAACTATCTCTCTCACGGCCCCATTATCTCTGTCTCTCTTCAGTTCTCCCCACTCTCTCTACCGGCCTCCTACTCTCTTTCGTTCTCTCAATCAACTTCCCCAATCTTTCTCTCTATTCTCCATTACCACTCTTCCCTTCCTACTACCATCGCTCTTTCTCCCACTCTCTTTGTAACCCTCCTTTTCTCGACACACCTTCCTTTCTGTATCTCATTTTTGCCGAAATCCAACTGTCTCTCTCTATCCTCTGCCTCTCTCTCTGTCTCGACACCCCATAACTCTCCCTCATTCTCTCTCATCTCCTCCAACACTCTGTCTGTGCATCCCTCACTCTCTATATCTTCCTCACAGTCTTTCTCTATTCCCGTCCCATTCTCTCTCTCTCTACTCTGCCCTGACTCCCTCTCAGGCTACCCTTTTCCCTCTCTCTGTAGCACTCGCACTCATCGAATATAGAACATACAACGTTACTGCGTAGCACAGGCACTTCAGCCCTCGATGTTGCGCAGACCTATCAAAATTATCTGATGCCCATCTAACCTACACAATCCGATAACTTACAATATGCATGCCCAATGTCCATTAAAATTCACTTAACGTCGGTGAGTCTGCAATTTCTGCAGGAAGGCCGTTCCACGCCCCTACTACACACTGAGTAAAGAATCTACCCCTAATATCTGTTCTACATCTATCAGCCCTCTATTTAAAGCGATGTCTCGTCGTATTAGCCTTCACCATTGGATGAAAATGGCTGTGATTGTCCAGCCAGTCGTACGCTCTGAGTACCTTATGTGTCTCGATTAAATCCTTTCAACTTTGGTTTCTCCAACGAAGAAAGCCTCAGACGTCCCTCAGAGGACCTTCTGCCAAACCAGACAACATCCTAGTAAATCGCCTCTGCACTATTTCCAAAGTCTCCACACCCTTCCTCTAATGCGGTGACCAGAACTGCATTCAATACTGCAAGCGCAAACTTTACAGTGTCTTGTACAGCTGAAGCATAACCTCCTGGCTCCGAAAGTAAGTCGCTCTGCAAACAAACGTCAACCAAACCTATGCCTTCTTAACAACCCTACCAACACGTGGAGAAACTTTTAGTGAGTTATACGCCTGGACACCGTGAACTCTCCGTTCTGCAAAGGATTTTACCATGATTCCAGTACTGTGCATTCCTGTTACTCCTTCCAAAGTGAACTACCTCACACTTATCTGTTTTAAACTTTACTTGCCACTGCTGAAACAAGCTGTGCATCTTATCGGTGTTCCTCTGTAACCCACGACATCCTTCAGCGCTATCCACAACTCTGCCCACCTTCACGTCATTCGCAATAATCCATCCTTCTCCGCCCATATCCAGATCATTTATAAAAATAACAAACAGCAGTGGCTCCCAAACAGATCCTTACGGAACTCCACTGACAACAGAGCTCCAGGATAAACATTTCCCATCAACCACGTCCCTGTACCTTATTTTAGCGAGCAAATTTCTGATCCAAACCGCTATGACATTCAATGCAAAAACACCGTATTATACGCAATAGCCTATTGCGTGGTAACGAATCAAATGCTTTACGGAAGTCCACATACACGGCTTGACCTTCATCCACCTGTTTTTTGTCACCTTCTCAAAGAACGCAATAATCAAATGAGACACGACCTACCCTTCGCAAAACTGTGTTGGCGACCCCTAATCAATTTATTCCTTTCCAGAATAAGAATACATCCTATTTCTTCAAATCCTTTCACAACTTACCCACAATCGAAGGATGTCTAAAAGACCTAGAATTAGAAGCGTTGCCCTGATTCCCCTTCTGACACAAAAGAACAACGTTTCTTATCCTCCAGTCTTCTGGCAATACTCCTGACGACAATGACGACATAAAGATCGAAGCCAAAGTATCTGCAATCTCCTCCCTGGCTTCCCAGAGAATCTGAGGATAAATCTCATCCGGCCAAGGATTTTAGCTAAATTCGGATCTTCTCGATTTATGAAAACATCCTCTTTGTCAACGCCAATCCCTGTTAAATTTGTAGCCTGTATCTCTGCTTTATCAAAAGCATTGCTGTTTTCCAATATGGAAATTGACGAAAAATATTGATGAAATGCTTTCCCCATGTGCTCAGATTCCACACACAAATTACCACTACTGTCTTTGATTGGCCCTCATCGTAATCCAGTCATTCTTTTATTTCTGATTTCATTGTAAAACGTCTTGGGTTTTTCCTTGATCATATTCAACAACAACTTCTCGTGCACCCTACTGTCTCTTCTGAGCCCTCTTTGTGGATATTTTCTGTCTAACTTATAAGTCTTGCGCCCGCTAACCTAGACGTCTTGCCTTACCCTCGCATAAGCATTCTTCCTCTTGTCAAGTGTTTCAAATTCTTTGATAACTGCCTTCACCACTAATAGATATATTCTTATCAGGAATCTGCAGTAGCTGTTCCTTGATTAAGCTCCATAGGTCAGGTGTGCCAGTCCCCTGCAGTGTCCTTCCCCATCCTGTCCATCCTAAATCTTAACTGATCACATCATAATTGCTTTCACCCCCATTCCTACCTCTTTCCTTGCAATATATACCTATCGCTGCTATTGTAAACATAACCGAATTATGTTCACTATTGCCAAAGAGCTCACCTACCGACAAATCGAACACGTTGCCGGGTTCATTCCCCAATACCAACTCCAATATAGCATCTTCCCTTGTTGGCCATTCAACATATTGTGTCAAAAACCATTCTGCACACATTGTACAAATGCTGATCCACCTAAACTGCTTGTAACTATAGCATTCCCAGCTTATGTTGGGGAAGTCAAAGTTCCCCATTAGAATCATCTTGTTAGTCTCGCTACAATCGGGTATCATCTTAGCCATCCCTTCCTCTACATCCTTGGAATATTTCGGAGGCATACAGAAAACTCCCAGTAGAGTGAACTCTCCTTTTCTGTTTCTAACCACATCAAAAGTACCTCAGTGGATAAGTCCTCAAACTCAATATGAGTTATCTCATCTGCAGTATTACAACTCTTGTTTAAAAATACGACATATGCTTGGCTCTTTTAACATCTTCTCTATTCTTGCAGAAGCATCTCTATCCTGGAATCGGGAACAACCATTCCTTTCCTTCCTCCAGCCATGCCTCTACAACGACCACATTACAATCAATGCTGCACTTTCACCCTCTCTTTGTTTCTTAGTCTCCTGTCATTGAAGCACACACATTTCAAACCAACATCTTGATTGCCAGTGCCCTCTCGCAACATTTCAAAAATATCCCTGACATCAGCACCCTCAACATCCTGTACACTGTAATGCCAACTCAGGTTCCCAAACTTCTGTTGCGTTAGTATAAACACTCTCCCCGAAGGGAGTTTCCAAATTTCTTCCAGGGTACTGGTCTCCCTCTGCTTCACGTGAAGACCATGCTGTTTTATGAAGTCCCACATTCCTCAGAAAGAGCTCGAATTATCCAACAATCCAAAACCTTCCCTTCTGTACTGTCCTGCAGTCACGGGTTCAGCTCCGCATTCTCCCTGTTCGTTACTTCACTAGCACGTGGCAAGGACAACAAACCAAAGATAATAACTCAGTGTGTTCCTGCTCTCAGGTTCCATCCTAGCTCCCTGAATTGCTGTCTCCAATCCCTATTTTTCTTCCTCGATGTGCCTATGTGGACCACAACTTGGAACTGCTCTTGTTCCCAATCAAGGATCTGGAAAACACGAGCAGAGACATCACGAATTGTCGCACACAAGTGGGAACACACCCATCGCGAGTCTCTCCTTAGTTACCACAAAATCTCATATCTGTCCCAGGTCTATGAAATCTGCAATGATTGAAGCTCTGCTCCTTTTCCCCACTCCGCTCTGAGTGACAGGGACAGAGTCATCGAGAGGTCGCTCTGCTCCACAGTGTATCACTGGTACGTGGTCCTCCCTGCAACAGCATCCAACATGGTTTACGTATTTTGAGGGAAAAGACCACAGGAGAAACCTGCACTGCCTGGCGGCTCCCTTTTGATCACCTGATGGTAACCCAACTCCCTTCTTCACGGAGCTGTCGAATAACCACGGCCCTGAAAACCTTCTTAATAACGCCCTCCGCCTCCTGAATGATCCGAAATTCATCCAGCTCCATCTCCAGTTCAATGACACGGTCCTCAAGGACCTACAGCTGCGTGCACTTCCCACAAATATAGTCAGCAGGTACATTAGAGGTGACCGTGTCCTCCCACATACTGCAGGAGGAATATTCAACTGCGTGAACCTACTCTCCCACTGCTCTAACTTTCCAAATGCACCGCTGAAAAAGTGAAACACGAAAGAAAATACATCACCTCACTAACCGATGCACTGATTTTTGTTTGTTTAGAGAAGGATTGCTGGAAGGCACCACATGAGTAATGTTTAAGCTAAAGCAAATGCCCAAATATGGAAACTCGTGACCTCTCCGACAGCCTCCTACTCGAAGCTCCCACACATCCTGTTGGAACAACAATGGCTGGGTCGCGCTCAGAGGAGTGGTTACGAATATTTTGCTTACCTTCCCGACACCCACTTGCTCGACGCTCGCGAACACATTACTGCTCGAAAAGGAATGGCGGGCACCGATGCTAAGGGTGAGTTTTAAAGCTTTTTGCTCACCTTCCTGTCAGTCTTCTGCGCGATGCTCTATCGTCTCTATCTCTCGCTCACACTCCCACTGTCTCGCACTTACCTTTCAGTCTCAATGAATCTCTCGCTCTCCCTCTCCTTCCGACTTTATCAGGCAAACACACTCGCTCGTCCTTCTCTCTCCCTCTGACCCAGTGATGGGAAAGATGTGGAGAGTATGATGGAGGCGTGGAAGATAAGACAGCTGTAGGGTTGTTGGGAGGAGGGAGAAAATTAGGGAGAGATAAAAATGAGGGAGACAGAGACAGCAGGGGTGTGAGAGAGAAAGGGAGGGTGATAAATAAGAATGACCGAAAAGAAATCGGGGGGTGAGAGATGGAGGGTGGCGGTAGTGTAGGATGAGTGAGAGTGAAAGGCAGAAGGGGAGAGAAATAGAGTGTGTGCAGAGAGACAGAGGGAAATCAATGACGAGAGGGGGAGAGCATCTGGCGAAATGGTGCAAGAGAGGAGTCAAAGGGGAAAGAGGAATGGAAGGATAGAGAGAGATAGACGGATGCGATTGAGTGGAAATTGCATCAACGGGGTAGAAAGATGAATTATGCCCATGGCCTGGTTACGGTGGGTGACCCACAGGTGAAAACATGCACAGGATGATTTAAGCACAACTCTTGAGCACAGTCCCGTTCGCCTCCACTTCCCTGAGGAGCAGCGCTTGGGGCTGAATCTGTCTATCTCAGCTCAGCTTTTTCAACACAATGAGAAACACCAATATCGTTGGTTGTGCTGCATGGCACTTCACAAAGAACATTTTTATTGCTGACAAATTGAAGTATGTGGTACAGCCAATGGGATAGTGCCTTATCTTGTGATCATTGGGTTGAGAGAAACCTTGAAATACGTCCCTGTAATCCGCTGTGGGACAAGATTGAACAAACCAGCACGAACTTCAGTCTGTTATCATAGCGACAAGCTGCTTCATTGTTGAAACATTGAACTGAAATAAGAAACCCACGGATAGATTGATTAATGAGTGAATTTTATTGATTGATGAATTTGTGTAAAGGGGAATTTCAGCACTTGCTTCAGCTGCTGTCTGAACTTAGTCTGGGTGACTGCATAAATCACGGTGTTTGTGCAGCAGCTGAGGAGCTGCAGCATAATGCCCAAATCCATCACAAAGAAATCTAGTGGAAAACTGCTATGCACAAACAATCGCATCTGGTGCCAAATAGAATACAGCATTAACGTTGACCAAAACAGGATGAAATTGGCCGAGATCACACACAATAAAATGATGGATTTTTTTCGATTTCTCATTTCTATGTCAGACTGAGCGTCTTGATTGGTGTGAGCCCGGAGTCTCCTCCGCGCTCTACTGGTCTTTAAAATGTGTCTTACAGTGAAAACATTGAGCAGCAGAATCAGGAGAAAAGGGAGACCCGGGGTAATAATGGAGTGGAGGAACTCGATGATGGCCCAGGTTAATACGGAATCACCAGGTCTTTCTGCATAACAAAACCAAGGTAAGTTAAACAGCTGATAGCGACCTCCGAGCATAAAATACCAGAAAATGTTCTTTAAACAGCTCAGCACAGTCACTACTCCCAGGACCACAGCTGCCGTTTTCTCACTGCAATATTTAATTTTCAGCTTCTGGCAACAAATGGCCACATACCGATCAAAGGTGAAAGTGACGGTGAACCAGACAGAACAGTCAGTTGCTGCGTAAAGCAGGACGGCGTGGATGTTACACACGCGGATGGAGAACAGGAAATAAAACAGTTTCTGAAATACGATGGGAATTTGTCTCAATATCAGGTCAAGGATAATGACCAGTAGATCTGCCACTGACATCGCCCCCAAGTAACGTCTGACACATGAAGATAATCCACAATCTTTATAAAGCAGGACGTAGATCGTCACTACGTTAACTATGAGGAAGCAAACAAAGACATTATACATCAGCCTGGAGGCAAATTGACCAGTTTGATTGACGACCGAGTGAGGCTTTCATACGTGTCACTGTAATCAGAGATAATAATAATTGAAGGTGAAATAACAAATTGGACGTTCTAAATTAATGATAAAAATAGTCATATAGTAAAAGAACGCCTCCCCACTTCCCCAAACACACAAAGACCCAGTCACAATAATAGATGGTTTCTGGAACATTTCTGCACATTCGATCACTCGAGATCAGACACAGGTCACTTCTTTCCATTTCCTAATACGAAGAGTGAAAACGTCGCCGTCCTGAAGGATTCTGTCTCAGTTCCTTGAAGACAAATAGAGGTGAAAACTTCTCTCTTTTGATATAAATTATGGTTGATCCTGTGTCGGGAAGAAATGCAAACGCAGGAAAACCATACTCACCTCTTTAAATGCGTGAGAAGACTTCAGACCAATGTCTCCTTCTTCATGAAACAGCATCTTAACTTGCGGTCTTAGCTGTTGCGCAATTAACTTACGTTCGGTCAGTCACAAAAAACATTCATTGCTTGAGTGTTTCAGGAAATGTCAGGTGCGAAATATTTCAAAGAATGATGGTGACAGAGTGTTCTCGAGAATGTCCGTTATAGATTGTTCCGGGTAATATCGGTTTAACGATGTTCTGACGAATATCAGTTATAGAATAGTCCAGGGAACGGTGGGTTTCGAATGTTACAGAAAATATCAGTAGTAGAATATCTCAGAGCATGTCGGTTATGGAATGTTCTTAGTAATGTCAGGTACAGTTTTCCGGGGAATGTAAGTTATAGAGTGTTCTGGAGAATGTTAGTTTTGGAACTAAAGTGCAGAAAGTTCCAGGAATGTTGGTAAGTTAATGCCACAGGGAATGTGAGGCATACAATGTTCTGAGGAATAGTCGTTACAGAAAACCGGGTGTAGAACATTCCGGGGATTGTCAGTAATAGAAAGTTTCCAGCAATTTCAGTTCTCGAATGTTGCAGGCAATGTTGGGTTTCGTATGGTCAGGTAAATCTTAATTATATAATGTTCAAGAGAATGGCCGTTACAGACAGTTGTGTGTCGATTTTTCCAGAGAATGTTAGGTACAGAATGTCCTGGGCAATGTCAGTGAAGGAATGTTCCAGGCAAAATTAGGTGCAGTATTTTCCAGAGAATGTCAGTTATAAATAGTTCTGGAGAATGGCAATTAAAGAATGATCCAGATAATATCAACCTTACAATGTTCTGAGACATGTTGGGTCTAGATTGTTCTTGGAAATGTGGGTTATAGAATGTTCTGAGCAATGCTGTGTTCAGAACGGTCCGGAGAATGACCACTGTAAAATGTGCGTTCAGACTTGTTTGCAGAATGTCAGATGAGGAATGGCCAGGAAAAGGTCAGTTATAGAATATTCTGGGGAATGTCGTATATAAAATGCTGCGGGAATGTCGAATGCGGAATGATCCCGGAAATGGCGGGTATGAAATGTGGCAGAGTCATAGATTCTCACATCACAAAGGCACGTCTTCCCATTGAGTTTGCTGAGACCCACTCAGCCTCATGGTGAGAATCTCGCCCCAGGCTCAATTCAACTGGCACTTTGCAGCAAAAACAACATCATTAAGACAATACATCAATCCTGATTTGTACCATTGTCTTTTGTGATCGTCCAGATACCATTCATTAGTCCGAGAACTCTCTCACTTCCTTTTCATTTCTGTATATTTGAGACGTTACGGGGGTAAACGCTCCTGTTAAATTTAAAACCATGAACACAGAAAAGATTTATTCCATGCAGTATTCTGTAAATATTCGAGTCGCCAAGAACTATTCAAAGTAAAAATTAACAAATTAATTTCCTAAAGTAAAAAAAAAAGCATAATTACTTAACCTTTATTTACAATTGCGGTCTCAAAGCTATCTTTACATGCCTTTCTTTAATACTATGTTGACAAAACGCTCAATTAAGATCGTAATTAAGAAAAAAAACAACACTTTGTATCTTAAAACCATAGAGCTTTCGGTTCTAAAAATCTTCCTGCGTCTTTATTTCCTTCTGGTTCGGAATTCCTGCTTAATTGATCGAAATGGTGCCTTTTTAAAAGAGCAATTTTTTAGGCAATCTGCTTAAATGCTGGTCGTGGCTGTTCACCTCACACTTGTTCAATTTTCCCTGGTCTTATACTCGAGAGCATCGGAATGCGTCATCAGCCCTCAAAATTGTCAATATACTCGATTCAAACTTGATTGAAGTTTGATACCTTTCGGTTATAATTTAAACTGATTGGCCTAAATCCAATTTTTTTTGTCTTCAAGCAAAAAACCAATCGAGTTTTTCAGCCCAGTGTTACATTGTTGCCTTTCTGAGAACACTTGGTGCTGTGTCCGTGAGTCTTCTGCTGTTAACTCTGTGAAAGTGCACCCACACCTTCATAACATTTGCTCTCCAAAATCGAAACAGCTCTGGATATTGAGTTTCCAATCTCGGTTACTCTACAGCCATGTCCGACTAATATCATTGAATGTTATGCATTCACTCAATGTATGCAGTGAATTCCTTTCGTCTGTTTTGAGAATAGAAAACACAATCTGATAGCGGGCGTTTCATTCTGCATTTTAACCCGTTATTTCCTGCTCCATTTTCGGCTTTATTTCTCATCTTGATCCTGTCATGAAACTGTCAGCCACCGTCATAATCACAGAATCAGGACTGATGAGCAATGTTTCATGAATCCCCAGTCACGATCCCTGGGTATATCCTGCCCCACTGTCAGGCAGATCCATCAGTGCTGGGTTCATCGTGGGATGCAGTCAAGAAAGGGGTTTCCCTGGAATTCCTCAACATTGATTCCAGAACTTGGGAAATCTCCTTTTTAGATTAGATTAGATGAGATTACTTGCAGTGTGGAAACAGGCCCTTCGGCCCAAGAAGACCACACCGACCCGACGAAGCGCAACCCACCCATTCCCCTACATTTACCCTTTTTACCTAACACTACGGGCAATTTAGCATGGCCAATTCACCTGACCTGCACATCTTTGTACTGGTTTAACACGTCAGAGATGATCAAGGAAATAGCCTGATGATGGACATCTGTTGACCTCCACGCTAGCTTTCAGTGATAACTCAGTTCACCATGATGTGGTAAACAAATCGGAGGCAGCACTGTCAGTGTCTCCACAGGCCCAACACTCATCGAGTAGGGCGAGTCTTCCAATACTCAGTAGCCCGACTGTGAGAAGTGATGGGTCAACCAATAAGAG
Source organism: Chiloscyllium punctatum (assembly GCF_047496795.1). Classification (NCBI taxonomy): domain Eukaryota; kingdom Metazoa; phylum Chordata; class Chondrichthyes; order Orectolobiformes; family Hemiscylliidae; genus Chiloscyllium; species Chiloscyllium punctatum. The sequence continues at coordinate 20,175,712 of NC_092781.1, read as the reverse complement.
TGAAACATTCTCACCAAACTATTTGTCACAGATGGATCTGCTCCTAAAACCTTCTGTCGGAGCATTACACAGACTGCCCTAGCGGAGGGAAAGTCTCAGCGTCATATTGAAGGTATTGCAAACAGGCTTATGTAGCACTTTCCCCTGCGAAGTCGGACATAATTATAAATGATTGAGCAAATGGAAGCTGGGCATCCATGAGGGCACTGTGAGCCATCAGCAGCTGCGACATCAATAACCTTCCACTCATCAGAAAGTCAGAAGTGGGCTGTTCACTGATGGTTCCAATACTTTCAGCATAATTCACAACTGTATCTATGCTGAAGCAGGCTACTCAGCCCATCAAGCGATTTATTAAGGAACAGGATGGGGTATTTCAGCCATTCGAGGCGGTTCTCAGCAATTGGAGTCGATGTTTTTCATCTCTCATGTCTGTTACAAATGAAATGGACGGGAATACTACGCTTTCCAAAACTGCTGCACAGGAATACGGGGAGGACTGGCAACTGAGCGGGAAGCAGTGATGAATGAGAGAAATTAGTTTCTTTTAACTAATCAGTTTAACAGAAACTAAGGACTGCAGTGACACAGTGACCAGTACTATTTGCAATCTCTACCTATGATGTTTTTCATAAATGGAACAAACAACTACATTTCTGGATGACACGAAGTAGTTAGGAAACTAAGTTATCAAGGACATAGACAATCGGCAGGTATAGAATCAGTAAATTCGTCAGCAACGGACAAAAGCTTGACAGGTGGAATGCAAACTAGATAATGGCGAACCTGTGAATATTTCTTGAAGAATAAAAGACTGTCCATTACATAACTGGAGACAGAATGCAGGACTTAGCGATATTCAGTGTACACTGAATTGTTCTCTCTAGCCCGTTCAGACATGGGAAGTGTTGCTCCATCTCCCTGCTACCTTGCACCTAAGATGTTCGCTGATGTTCCCAGTTCCCACATTGCTCTCAGTACATGCGATATATTGTGATGTGGTTACTTGGCGATGGGGAGCAGCAAGCGGGTGTGTGTTTTGAGCTGTGTACCAAATGGACAACGTTTAACCGAGAGGCCATCCTTTATTTCTGTGTGGAGACCTAAAGATGAAGAGAATGATGACTGCTTCTGATGGAAGAGACTGTGGTTGCTGCCAGGACAGTGAATATTCACAAACATGATGTACTGTGAATGATCACACTGCATCATACATGGAGTGAGAGACAGAGGATCCAATCACAAGAATAAGAAGTGAAGGCATTGTCAGATCAGCTGAAATGATTATTTATCTCACATTCTGATTTCACCTTACCGAATCAGCCCAGACATCATAAGCCAGAGGAATTAAATTTTTAACACAGTGCACTGTGTAGATCAAGATCTGCTCGTTCCAAACGAGCAATCTGCCGAGTGTGGAATACGCTCCAGGTCACAGCAGCACATCCATAAACCAGGACCAGATATCTGTTCAGCACCGGTTGCTATCCTGACCACGGCAGTGTATTTATCTATCAACCTGAGTGGATATCTGGTCAGCACGAAGAGATCGGGCCTGGTGCGGTCTGGAGACTGAGTCTGATTTGGTCTGGAGACAAGGCCTGGTGCAGTCTGCAGAGTGGGATCAGTGCAGTCTGGAGTATTGGCCCAGAGTAATCTGGACAATGGACCCGTCGTGGAGTGGAGACTTGGGCAAATGTGGTCTGGGGGACTGAACAGGTGCAGTGTGGAGATTCTTCACGGTGTGGTCTGGACTCTAAGTCTGGTAATCTATACAGACTGGACACAGTGCAGTGAGGAGACTGTGCCTAGTGCGATATGTTGCATGGGCCCAGTGCATTCTGGAGACTGAGCCTGGCACATTTTGGAGACTGGATCCAGTGCAGTCAGTCGATTCAGTTCTGACGCAGACTGTCATGAAGCGATTTTAAATCGTGCATGCTCTTTGATTTTCATATTTTTCTTCAGCTGTAATTTCACTTATTATTCTTTTCATTTTGGACCAAATACTTAAGATATTTTACCTAGCTACCTTGAACCTAAGATGTTGCCAGATGTGAAGACACTGCAAAACTCCCACTCCATTCATTGCAGTGCATGTGACAGTGAAGCTAATTCAATTTATTTGTGAGAGATTCAATGTCCTTGATACATTTTCCAAACAAAGCTGCTTCTCGTGCAGAGGCGCGTGTCTGCTTGCAGAAGGTGGCATGACATCACTTTAAACACCAGAAGGAGAGGGAGTTGCAGAGAGAGTGAGACATTGAAGAGGGACGTTCTGATCCTCATATCAATGGATTCACTCCCAAAACAACAGAAGCCCAAATGCTCAGAGATGCAGATGCGGAGATACACACGTTGATACCCTAAAAGACACATCGAAACACAAAGACAAACGCACACAAATACACAACTATGAACATTCAGGGAAATGCAAATATTCGGCCAATCATCCCTGCCTTGCCATTCAATGTGATCATGGCAGATCTGATATAGGCCTCACCTTTATTTCCTCTTGGGAAATAAGGCAGTGCAAGTGATTGACCTGTTCGATTGGGAGCATTTTGGGAGCAGTGACTAAAATTACATTAATTTGAAAATAGTTCTGGAGAAGGAGCGGTCTGGTCCACAAGTTAATATTATAAATTGGAGCACGGTTACTTCTGATATATTCAGCAGGATCTTTCAAAACAACTATTGGGGTCAGCTATACATATTTAGACGGACGTCAGGCAAGTGGAAATCTTTCAAAAGCCAGTTCATTAGAGTTCAGGGACAGCATGTTCTTCTTAATGTGAAAGGCAATGCTCGCAGTAGTAGGGAACAGTCCATGAATAGGGATTTTGAGGCTTTGGTCAAGAAAATCGAACGAGGTATACGTCAGGTGTATGTTTCTGGGAAGCAGTGAGTCCTTTGAGGAGCATATGGGTTACAGCAGTGCACTTCCAAGGCAAATCTGGAAGGAAAGCAGGGAACATGAGATAGACTTGATGAACATGGTTAAAGAGAATCGAAAGGAACTCTTCAAGGATATTACGGGGAAAAGAGCAATGAAGAAGAGAATAGGGCCCCTGAAAAACCGAAATCAATCTACGTTTGGACCCATATAGGGATGAATGAGGCATGTTAGGTTTAATGTCAAATGTATTCACATGAGTAGAGCGAAGATTTTACAATTCATCACATCTGATGTAGTATTAGAGTAATAAGTATCCCTCCCACACCACCCCAGGGACACAATCCTCTTGCTAAGCAGAAAAATAAAGAAAACCAAGTTAAAATATAAAACATTATAAAGATGCCGATAAAAATGTCAAAAAAGAACAATGAAGCACATTTATCTGTTCAACAACACAGTTTATAAGTGCCTGGCATGTTGGCTTCACATTCCGATGCATGACAGCCTGTTCCTGATATATGTCTGATATCCTACAGGAATATATCATGTCAGTACTTACTGTGAAGAAAGACAGGGAAGCGAGGGAACTCGAGGCAATAAATCCATTTCGTGATGTTTTCAATGGAGGCCGCATGACAGAGGACCAAGTGCTGGAGTTTTTGAAATGCATAACGACAGATAAATACCCAGGACCCATTCAAATGTGTCCAAGGTCATTGTTGGATGCTGGGGAAGAAATTGCAGGACCACGAGCTGAGAAACTTGTATGATTCTTAAGAGTTCAGAGAATGTGTCACTGGATCTGAAATGTTAGCTCTGATTTCTCTGCACAGATTCTGCCCGCCTGCTGAGCTTTTCCAGCAACTTCTAACTTTGCGATTAATAGCATCCTCAGTTCTTTTAAATGTATTTGTATGATTTACAGCTAGAGGACTGGAAGACAGATGATGTTTTGACATTAAGTTTACAAAGATTGCAAGGAAAGCGGAGTAATTGCAATCATGTGAGTCTGATGTCAGGGTTAGGAAATTGTGTGCAGGAGGTTCGGAAATGCAAGGATTGCTTTTGGATATGCAGTACATGTTTGTATTTGGTAAAACTGATCTCACGAACTTGATTAAAATTATTCAAGAGATGACCAAGGAGATAGATGACAGTAAAAGTGCAGACGTTGTCGTCAACCAACAAGGTTCCAGATAGTACACTGGTTGATAAGTTTAGATCAGAGGGGATCAGGGAGAGCTAGCCAATTAGATATAAAATTGGCTTGACAGTAGGAGACAGTGGGTGTTCGGAGTGAATTATTGTTCTGCCTGGAGGCCTGTGATCAGCGGTGTACGAGAAGACGTTTTGCTGGGACCAGTGTTGTTGACTTGTTTCATAAATGATTTGGATGAGAAAACAGGAAAAATAGTAGACCGTTTATAGACGACACTAAAATCGTGGGCAATGAATATAGTCATTTAAGAGAATAATGAGATCTTGATCAACTGGGCCAGTAGGCCGAGGAATGATGAATCGAGATTGAAGCAGACAACTGTGAGGGGTTGCATTTCGTAATCAAACCAGGGCACGATTTAGAGTTAACAATAGGGCTCTGGGGAGAGTTGTGAGACACAGACACCCAGCGATGAAGTTAGGTAGTTCCTTCAAAGACAATCGCAGGTAAACAGGGCAGTTTAGAATGAATTAGACGCACTTACCCTCATCGGACAAAGCATTGAAGACAGGAGTTAGAACATCATGTTGCGGCTGTACAAGAATGATGAGGCCACGTTTGGAGTACTGAGGACAATTCCTGTCGACCTACTACCGGAATGATGTTATAAATATTTCAAATGATGTAATCAAGACTGGAAAATTTGAGATATAAGGATACTCTGGACAATGCGTGATTCCGTTATTGCAATTATATTTTTCTTTATTAGGTAAGGAGACCAAAACTGCACGCAATACTTCACAGTGATCGAGAGAGGATGTCACTGAGGCCTGTAAAGCTGCAGGGAGCATAACACCTTTCACAGAATAATATTTCTAATCAATCCGTTTTCAAATGGTAGTCTGCCGTTCTATATTGTCCTCAAAGTGCACAACGTAACATTTGTCTACATCACTCTTCATCTGCCACGTATTTGCCCATTCTTTCCATTTGTCTCAATCACCTTGGAGAAATTTCCCGTCTTCAGCCACTCACAATATGGCATCGTTTAGTGCTGTCAGAATACTTCAGATATTGCATTTGATTGTCGCAACCAAATACTTGATGTGGATTGGGAACAACTGCGTCACAAGGCCCTATTCCTCTGATAGTCCCCGAGCCTTCGTTTCTCATAACACTCTCCTTCATTTTGGTGGTTGAGTTCCAATGTCTCTTTTGTTGGACTTTGTCCGCTCTGACATGTTTACTTTTTCTAACTTTCTCCCGCTCTCCATTCTCTCTGTAACTTAATGACCTTGTAGCTTTGATAGCATCTTCAGTGGCAAGAGCCTAACACACGGATTTTGTACACACAGATCAGGTCGTGGACATTAAGTGCTTTGAACCAGGGACCAGGGAACGGACATCGATTTGGACCCAATGCATAGGAGATTGATTCCCTCCTTACATTCCCAGAGCAAGCACACGACCTGGAAGCTGCAGCAACTACATCGGCGGAGAGGAAATGCGCGAGATTGGGTCCACGAGAAGATGATGATGCCTGAGGATCGGAGAGTTCGTTTTTGCTTGCATCCTGCGCTGGCGGTGATGAGGCTGATGGTGGAAGGGCATCATAGAAATGTCGATGTGGTGGGCCCAGTGTAAGTGACATGTCTCTGACATTGGAGGGTCAGGCACAGGGGAGATGACGCATTGATGAAGGAGTAGTGGTTCAGCGGCAAAGATGGCACTGTGGATCAGCACGTACGATATTGGGAAGGTCCGGTGTAGATGGTGGTGAAGCTGTTATGGAGGGATGGCGGTGCAGGTGTCATCGACGTGGAGGAGCTGCCTCAGCGCCCATGGACTTTCCTAACTCTATATCTGTTGTTTGTTCCATTTTTTTAAATTATGCAAAACAGTGGGGTTTTGTAAAATCTTTTCACTGACTTTTTTCCTGAAAACATTCACGTGGTAAGAAAGTCAAAATCGAAAACTTTGACTAACTGTTTCCTGCCACCTGTCCCATTCAAAGACTATATCCATAAGTGAGCCCCAATCCGACAAGATTTTATTTTGCATACGCGGCTTCAGGATTCATGAAAAATCTTTCTGAAAATCCCAACAACTTGCACAGGTTGCTTCCCCAAAATATATCAGCCTGTCATTTTCTCAAATATAATTCCCATTTCGTTCTTGTATTTTGACCTTGTCTCTGTCCAATACTTTCAGTCCCAATAATTTCTCCAAAACCATTCACTTACTAATTTCATTCTCTTCCGTTTTCCCACCAGCTTAAAACATAGAACATGGAACATCGATCATAGGACGTTACAACGCATTCAGACTTCGATGTTACACTGATCAGTGAATATAATCTGATGCCCATCTATCCTACTCAGTTCCATTAAGCTCCGTATGAATGTCCAATGCCCATTTTAATGCCCTTATCGTCGGTGACTGTATTACTGTAGCGGGCAGGGCGTTCCATTCTCTACTACTCTCAGAGAAGAAACTACCCATAACATCTGTCAAAAACCTATCAACCCTCAATTAATGTTTGTCCCCTATTTTAGCCTTCACCATCCAAGGAAAAGCGCTCACGGTCCACCCTACCTAACCCTTTGGTCTGCCAGTTTACTTGGAAGAGTTTTTTAAAAAATTCTTCTGGAAGGCAGAACGGAAGGCAGAGTTTCTTCGTGGTTCTGCCACTTACTTGTTCTCCATTCTCTGCTTTCAGACTACAGACGCTGCACTTGTTTTATATTTCCATTTCCATCGACATACTGTTTATAAGGCATGAGAGTTAATTTCATCAACCATTATTAATATGGTCTCCGGAAACACAGCACATTCTGTCATGAGCTGCTCAATGATTGAACTTGCTCAATCAGAGAAGCATCGACTCTGCACCGTCAGTAATCCGACATGATCTACATTCGTCCCATTTTCAATCACGAGGCCCGTAGCCGGGAATGTTAGGACACTTGAAGTGCTTATAAAACTAATTCTTAACGGTTGTGAGGTTACACTTGTCAACTACCCTCTCAGAAAATACAGTTCAGATTCCAACAACCTCTGCGTGAAAATAAATTATCAAATCGTCTTCAAATCTGGAAGCGTTCACTTTCAAAGTGTGTTCCCTTATTATTGGCCCTCTGACTAAATAAACAACTCCTGTATATCTACACTCTCCATGCGGTTCGTAATCTTATTTTTCTGAAACACAACCCCCTCCGCCTTACCTACTCCACAGCAGAAAATCAGAACTTATCCAACTTGTCTTCATAGCTGTTAGGCTCCAGCCTAGGAAACAAACTGGTGAATCTACTCTGCAGCCCCACCCATGCAATCAAATTCTTCCTGTAATGTGGCACTTAGGACTGCACGCCGTATCCCATCTGTGGCCGAAACAAAGATCTGTCCAGCTTTTTTAATCTACGTCTCACTGAATGAATCGCTATCACTGCGGTCGCTGCTGGCTTCTCAACTCATCTTTTACCCTGCCCAGTTGCATTGAGGCACCTGTGGAGATTCACCCCTGAACTTCCCAGTTTGCTGCCATTCATTGAGTTCTCCCCTGTCCGATTCCTTTTACCAAAATACACCACCTCATATTTATCAGGGTTCCATTCCTTCTGCCATTGATCTGCCCAGCTTACTATTCCATCTATGTCTTCCTGTAACGTCAGACCTTCCTCTTCATTGGCAACCACTCGGCAAATGTTTGTGTCCAACAGAAACTTAGTGTTCACATTGGCCACACACCGCTCGGACGCCCTCCAACATGTACATCTGCATCAGTTATGAATATCACCAAAAATAAGTGACACAGCACTGATTCCACTGGTGGAGGAGGGGATACGGTTCTCCAGTCACACAAACAGCTTTCTACAACCACCCTCTGTCTCCTGCCACGAACTTGAATTTCGATGCAACATGGCAAGTCATTAATGAGTCCTTGCTTATTGTGTTAAACTTTATAGGCGTGTCGAATATCTGGGGATTCTCGTTAATCTTGTCTGCGAGTAGGTTTCTATTCTTCTCTTCGGCAGTTTTCTCCAAGTGAAGAATATCTTCTTTATTGCAATCTTATATAGACTATCCATAGCCTTGAATTTTGTTCCTCGCATAAAGAATAGACAGCGAGAGAAACATTCTATTTCTTTCCATCATGTCATATGCTTTGTGACCTTCCTAATTTTCGCTTGTTCTTCGAAATTCTATAGGTTACAAGCGAGTATCTTTATCAGATAATCTCGCCATCTGAGGGTCGAACGTGAGGAATATGCATTAGAGTTTCTTTGTGGTCAGTATTCATTTTCTGATACTGGGACATGAAAACTGTCCATAATTTTACAGGTAGTCTCACCAAATACAAGTGCTTCATGATATATTTATTTCTACATTTCCATTTCATTCAGTGAAGGCAAAGCTAACTTTAACTTTCCATTTACATGTATTTCTCCAAACACCCTTTACCTTTATTGCATTTCTGAAATCACCATGTACGATCTTATACAAAGTCTCCTGGAAATCCAAATATTCCACTTCCACTGTGTCGACACTGTCCAAGCTGCAAGAAATAACTTCAATCATTTCTTAACTTTGTCAAGGATGATTTCTCTGCCAGAAAGACAGACTGATTCTCTCCAACGTTGCCGTTAATTTCTAAATATCCTATATCTCATCCTTAATGATGGATTCCAACAGGTTTCACACAGAGAGTAGAAAGGATATGGAATAGTGTAGGTTAGATGGGCTTCAGATTGGTTTGACAGGTCGGTGCAACATCGAGGGCCAAAGGGCCTGTACTGCTCTGTAATGTTCGATGTAGATGTCAAGTTCATTGGTCAACAGTTCTCCACATTATCTTTTCTTATTTTTGTAAACGTTTGGATCGCGTTTACTATCGTCCAGTTATCTGCAGTGGCTTCTAGATTTGCAGGATGTACAGAAAAAGAAAACACCATCATCGACAGTGCGATTAATATGTTTATCGCCCTTCTTTTCTGATGTTCCGATATGAAGGAAATCTGGTCTGTCAAACTTATAAAAGCTCAACCCAGCTGCCTTTTTAAAATATTACCTTATTGCAAATATGAATTGATTTTGCATCTTTAGTTCCAAAAGTTCTTCTGATCGAATGGCATCTCTGGGAGATTTGCTGGATTTTCCTCCATGCAGGCTCATGCAAACCATTTGGTTCGTTTCTCTACTATTTCCACGTTCTCCACGATATGTTCTCACGTCCCTATTCCAAACTTCCACGGTTGATCTTGCTTTTATTTTGTCCTTTTTGAATTATAGACAGCATACTTTGTCAGTGTTTGTGTTTCCTGGTCGTTTGTAATAATGTTCGCATTTTGATTTCTTTATGAGTTTCATGACCGTCCTTTTATGGATTTTTTTTTCAGAATTCTGACGTTTCCACAAAGTCTGGGATTCATCTGAAGCCACTTCCTTTGTGTTACCACAATCTTTAGTTTCTACATTTAACCATGGTTGAATCACCACCTTTTTTATTGCCGTTTGTATCTTGGAAAACTATTTGCATATTTCAGAAGTAGCAGTATTTATACAAGTTATTGCTTGTCTATCACTCAATGTTATATTGTACTTTCACTCAAACTAACTCGCCCATCTTGTCTCCAGGATTCCATGATGTTTGACCGTAATACTCAAAAAGTCCACACTGTATGCAGATGCTGCGTAAAATACAATATTTTCTTGTCAGATTTTCTTCGAGCAAGTTTACGATTTAGTCCTTCTGACCACACAACACCAAATCTGAAAAGCCTGGGATAGAGCTCGATTCACAACACTATCTTCAAACTACCTCATATACACTTATGAAATTTATTTTTCACAAAATTCGCAGTCACTTGGTTGAGGCCGGTCAGATTCAACTTGACATCATCCATTAAAATTGCAGCACTCAAGATATGTACATATCAATTTCCTATAACGTAAAATGCACACAATGTGTGCAAATGTTTGCGGTAAGATATATAATACACCAATGCTGGCTTCTCCATGCTATTTGTAAGCTCCACTCAAACAGATTCTATGGAATCTGAGGCACGTGGTCTGTGGCGTTATTAGAGATAGACTTGGACAAAACATTCGGGGATGCTCACCTCGACGCAGAGATAATCTGAAGAAATACCGAGCAATACTGGGCAAGCAACAGTCCTCCTTCACAGCTTTGCCAGGATAAGTCTTCCCGTATTCTCTCTGTTCCCTGACAGTCCCTGTCTATCCGTTACAGCACCGAACCCCGAAAAAGTCAAATGCTCCAAGAATCTCAGTAATGCAATGCAATCCTCCAATTGTCTCTGTCTCTCTGTCTCTGTCTCTCTCTCTCTCTGTCTCTCTCTGTCGCCTGCACTGTAGTCCCCACACTAATAACACTGCATGATTCCAACACTGTTGACTAACTCCCCCTGGGCACCTCACCATCCAACCCACCCCCAACGTCTATACCAGCACTAATACTTACAACATGAACATGCCCACCTTCACGAGGTCCCTCCCTTTCTCTCATCCCCGCAGAGACAGCCTGGAAAAGGACAGAAGCATACAAGTCGGGTGGTGGATTCTCCAATATACGTTCGCCACACTTCCCCATCTTCTCCCCCACAAACCAAATGTGTATTGAACCCTGGGAAAAGCCAGAGATGACCACAAAGAATCGTATGGATATTGTACAGCATCCACGTCCCACCAACAATGTTCAGTGACGAAACATTTTCACTTGAAACTCTCTGTCGGTTCCAACGGTTCTCTCCCTCCTGTTGCAGCGACATAAATACACAGAGACATATGGAAACACCCTAACATACTAGTACTCACAGTACATACACGGAGACAGACACGCACACATGTAGAGGCAGAGAGACATGCATAGTATCAACATACAATAATCACATACAAAGATACAAAGCTCCGGCAATGATATAGATGGGCAGATGTAGACACTTAATAGACAGAAACGTCACCTTATCGACACATTGTGTCACACACAGACTCAGACACTGGTATCTTTAAGACAAGTAGGTCCTTTTATTATTCATAACAGGACAATGGCTTATAGAGTGAAAGCAAAAGAATGATTTTCAGAATCATATAAGTCATTGTTAATCAGACTCGATGGGCCGACTGTCCTAATTTTGTTTCAATTTTATGCTTGAGTGGAGTCATGCTATCTTGTCTTTATTTGCGAGACACGAGCTGAGGCTGGGTTTGATGCATGTTTGATTAGAAAGAGTCAGTGGTAACAGGCTTGGAAAATTGAACAGTTTAGATCTATTCCTAATTATTGTGCTCTTATGCTTCAAAACAGGTGACGATTTGATGTTAGAGTAACACAAGTTTTATAATGACGTCCTTTGGATCTTTATGGTTATATTATCTGTAATGTCCTCATCGCCAGGGAGCAGTGAAGATTCGGTTAATGAAGGTATTCATGGCTGCGCTCGACCAATCTTTACTGGGCTGGAGAGTTGATGTTTATTGAGTTTAGATTGGAGAGGCATGTTCAGACATAAGTGGATGGTGAGACAACCCTCGGATGGTCAGACGCAGTCGAATGATCAGACAAAATCGAATGGTCAGACAAGTCGGATAGTCAGACACATCATGATCGTGACACACAACTGGACGGTCGGACACACTGGGATCAGCCATGCACATTCCGAATGGTACAGCCTATTGCCCCATTGAGACTGTTGCCCCAACTCCGTGTATTTGTCTCCATATGCAGTCCTCGAGTTCGCGACCGAAGTAGATGACGAACCCATTCACACAGACAGGATCGTTGCAATGAGACATGAGGAGACCATTCTGCCCCTCGAACGACTTTCGTAGGAATAGAGAGTGAAGTTGTTTACCTCGTTGAGTACATTACACAGCCCAGAAGGATGCTATTCAACGCGGCTGCGTTGCTAAAAAGGACGCTGTCAATAACAGGAAACAGAGAGTAGTGAGTCTGCAATTTTGACTTTGACTGGGAAGGTTTGTGAGCGAAGCTGTAGCAGAAATGACATATGTGAGTGGCCTATTTTGGCAGACCGGATACAACAATGGTGAACAAATGAAATGGAGAGGGTTTGCAGACCTCTGTGACAAAGATGGTTTCCGTGTTCCTGGTTCATGTTCCATGTGAAGCCGCTCTTCAGATGCAGCAAGTGATTTGTAATGTAAGTGAAATGATGCTGTTTCATACAAAGGTTATCAGGTTCAATCCTCGGAATGTTTTATTGCATGTACACAGGGAGAAACTGAGGACTGCAGATGCTGGAGATCAGAGTCGAAACATATGGCCCTGGATAAAAAATGTAGCATCCGAGGAACAGGACAGTCGACTTTCCAGCATAAGCCCTTCATCAGGAAACTGACAAAAACGTTCAACCCTCTGCTCCTCAGATGCTGCCTGACATTCTGTGCTTTTTCAGGAGCACACGTTTCGACTCTGCACTCGAGCAAGGCACTGTGTGCAGTTCTGATTCCCAAAAATAAAATAAAGTGAAAAAAAACCCTTTCAATTGTAAGATTTCCAAAGCTGTTTGGCTTTACATGTTACTAGAATGAAGGCTTTTTGATATGAAAGATTATCAGTTTGGGTTTTAGAAAAGAAATGAACGACACACGAATTTGAGAAAAGTATAATAGATGGATAGAAATTTTCTCTTGTCAGGGAGACTAAAACGAGGGAATCTTTATTTAGGAATCATACGTATTGATTTTGCGCAGATATTATGAAAACATCAAACGATTTTGAAAAACAATTCGTGCATAATCAACATAACATCAAATTATGAAGCGGATTTTTAAAATCACTAATGAAAGCTACTTGGTATGAAAACAGCAATGAAGTACAAGCATGTAGTCAATATCAGACACTCCATAGAATGTTCATGAAGCGTGGACATGGTCCAGTTCAGTATTCAGTTGACGTTATTGTCTGTTTTAACACACAGTAAGGAACAGCAGCCTAGTGCTCCCTAACTCTTTCTTTGTTCCAGCTGACAGCAAACTTTTTTAGCAGAAAATTCCTGAGTCACGTTTTCCACTCGTGGAGGATTCCTGATGAGGATTCATTGGAATCTGCACACTGCTGAAGCAAGGGAATACAGCCAAATCCCACCGTTCTAGGAACAAATCCCATAATCAGCAGCTGATGTGAGAAGAAGAACCTGAGAGGGCAGAATAACAGTTGTGGCTTTCTGTCATGATCCCATTTGTTATGATTTAAAGGATTAGGAAACTCTGGAAGGCTTTCATTTTTCTGTTTGTCTTAAGATATGTGTGTGTGTGTGTGTGTGTTTGTGTGTTTGTGCACGTGTGTGTGTGTGTGTGTGTGTGTGTGCGTGTGTGTGTGTGTGTGTGTGTGTTTATGTGTGCATACACCTGACGGATTATAAGTAAAAGGCCCCAAACTGTACTTATATCATTGACCTTATGACTAAACTTTGAATTTTAATATTGCCAGTGAAGGACTGGATCTGCAAAATCGACCGGTGGACCTGCAGCATGGATCAGAACACACACAAGACATTCTGAAAAGGTGTACAAGTGGGAATTCCCTTCCCCAGACGTTTGTGGTGCCTGGGCGTTTACATTCCCTGAATGTTGAGTTCGTTGAACATTTGAAAGACCAGTGAATGAAGGCAAATAGAAAGCAGGCAGAAAAGGGCTGCTGAGACTCACAATCAGATCAGCTACAACCTTCAGCTACAACACGTTTTGGTGTTTGTTGGAACTTGTTATTGGAAAATACAGTCTGGTTGCAGAAGACGCCAACTATCTCTTTACAGGGCGTTTCCTCTCATTGTGCTTCTATTATTGGTCATGTTGCACATCCAGATTCACTTTGAATACAGCCCCCATACTTCTCCCAGATATTGCTCCCAAAATACTTGCCTCTCTGTGACTATAGTATTCGATATCTGAACGTCCTGCAAAACAGTAATCATTACATTTTCAATGCCTGAATGTAATTTGGATGCTGAGTCTAGCTGTGTCGTTGTGTAATATCATGGCTGAACAACTTTGACATCAGGTCCTGTTGAATACACAATTCTTCACACGCTTCATCTCTCCAACAGGCCAAACTTATATCTCCATCCTCATTCAATATTTCCTGTGAACCAGCTGAACTTACTCTTGACGAGAGAATACCTGACATTCACGACCCTCTGTGAGAAGAAATTTCCTCCAAACATGTATAAAAACCTATTCCTATGTTGAAAAGACGTGGTCATAGGGGTTCAAATAAGAGTAAAGAATAACCTGAACCAAGACAATAGTTGATCAGGATGATATCAGAGATCGCTGACTAAATTGAGTAAAAGGGCATCAGGCGCAATCTCTCCACTGGCTGGAGTCATTCAGAGGACAAAGGAAGATATTCGTGGTTGGTGGACATGAATCCTCTCTGTTCCATCACATCTCCGCAGGAGATTCTCAGCGTAGCTTCCTTGCCAGGAACATCCTCATCTGCTTCATGAATGTCTTTCCCCAATCATAAGATAATAAGTGTGCGAAACAACTGAAGATTACACCATGTTCAGAACAATTTACTCTCCCCAATCCCTCAGTTCCAGAAACAATCTGTGTCCGTATGCAGCAAGACACGGACAACATTCAGGCTTGTGCTGTCAAATTGTCGGGAACATACATATAACAGCGCTGCCAGTCACTTCCACAATTAAAAGTGGAGCTCATTCGGCATCTTAAGCTGGTTGTACACAAATATAAGGAAGCCATTCAGCCCATCGAAACTACTGAACAAGATTATTGACAGTCCATTCAATACTCCTGCTTGTTACACAGGGAGAGAACGAGTCTATTCAGTGTCTTGATCTGTTAAACCGGGACAGGCATAGCCTGGTCATGCTCTTGAACCTGTTCTATGAGACGGAGAGAAGGTCATGTAGCCCTGTGAGACACTTATCCAAGAGAAGGGCATGACATTGAATCTCCAACATGACAAACCTATGAAGGAGACACTGCACAGGTTGACTGCTCCATGATGTTTTTCGTGTGTCCTTAGCCCGTCGAACACAGGATACTTTAACGTGGATTGCTGGTAAGGAAGAGGGAAGCCAAATGATTTGCGCCAAGTCTGAAGGAGACATCTTCCATCTCCGAGAAGGTAGACCCATTGAGGTCAGAAGCTGGTGTGAATAATTAATCCTCTTACATTAAAAAAATTGTGGAAGCTGCCGGCATTTAATATTACATGATGTTCAGTGCAGGGGCACACACCAACTGCAATGTATTAAGATGGGAAGAGTTTATTCAAAGAATGGAATCCTTGTCTCTCCATCGAAATGGGGAGTGCGTGTGAGTTAGGGGAACGTTGTCAGAGGCACATAACTTTCCAGAATCATTTTACCCAAATGAAAAAAAAGCCATGGATTTTTTGGCTTATACATATCTGTTTATGATTTAATGAGTGAATGCACATCACCCTCAAGGGTCAATGCAATCACCTCGTATTCTCTCACAACGCTACAGAGGAACCTTCACTATCTCTTCATTGTTCTATCATCCCAGTGGCTAGATTGGTGAAGCTCCTTTGCACTTTGTGGCAAGGGGTATATTTCGAATACAGGAGAGAAAATCTGTCCATAATACCCCAAATACACCGTCAACCACGCTTTCAGCGTCGATCACCATAATTTTATCCCTCACCTTGCCATCTCCCTTGCTTTGTCATGACATAAAATGCCATTCATTCTCTGTGCACTCCGACTGACGTGAAATTTAAACTGTACTTCAGCAACAATAAAGCCAGCACCTGAGATGTCTATGGAAATAAACATCAGTCTCTGGAAGAATTTGAATGGGACAGAATGCGTCTGAATTCGGGAATTGCCGCCTCCTTGAATGCAAATGTAAGGAAGTGGGAAAAACTTAGGGGCAGGGAGCTAAGCTATCTTTCCTTTTCGTCTTCTCTCACCGGATGTGAGTCACCCTTATCAGGACAGTGTGTTATGCCTGTCTTGAACTGAGATTCTGGTTCAGCTCTTCCCGGATCAGTCAAAAGGAAAACACATTACCGTGTGTCTGCAGTCATCCGGAGACCTGACCAAGGGAAGAATGATCCATTGCCTTCCCTAAAGAAAATAAGGCAAGCAGATGGGCTTATACAAACAGATTATAATTCTGTGGTTGCAGCTTATGAGTCAATGACTTGACCACCATGTCCTTTCTTCCTGCCTGTCAGATTCTGTGGATAGAACAAGTTAATATTTCAAGTCCAATCATTTGTTAACGGAAGTGTGGTTAGAATGGACTTGAAACAGCTGTATCCGAATTTTACAAAGATACAAAGGATGGTCTATTCAGCATTTCAACAGAAGATAATATGGAGACTGAGACATCTTGATGTTGGCTCTGGACAGGGTTGCTGAGATTAGAGAACATGGACATGTAAATCTGTGCAGGAGAATAAAGGAGTTTCACAACAGTGTGTTTTCTCTTTGCATTCCAGTGACTAAATGAAAATATTGAGTTGTTAGCTATGATTTAAAATTTAAGGAATTCTTGATTTGAATTGAAAACGTTGACTACCACCTTTCCAAACTTTACGTATCAGGAGCAGAAAATCAGTTCAACCTGTTTCAATATATAGATAAAGGGACTTACCAGGAACACCGACTACAGCAAGGATGGGATAGTAACCACCTTGAATGATCCAAACAATATCCTGGATCCGCGATGCTAATGATATCCAAGGCTGAGAAAGATAATAAAGTCCTTCAAATAAAGTCCTGCCCGTTGTTGGAACATTCCAGTCTATTGTTCTCAGATTCTTGTCCATTATCATAATATTCCAGTCTAAAGTTCTCCGATTCCAATCTCTCCTACCCGTCTCAGTCTGCTGATGCTTGTTTGTGCAGGCGGTGATGCTCCCACTCAAACTGTGGAACAATGAATCGAAATGTGTGCCTTATGTATAGAAGGAGCTAATCCTCGACTGACACATTTAGATTCCACGGGGAATAACATTAATCACATTCGCTAAACAAATAAATCCAGTTAACCGCTTCTAATTCAATACGGTATTACTATAATTCAAAATAACTTTTAAAATTTAGGCGTTCTGAATGGCATATATGAGGGTATCTGAGAGAAGAGATTTTTGAGATGTTATATCGATTGAGTGAAATCATTCAAACTGTTATGGACATTGGCGCAATGCAAGAAAATTATCAGAATTCAAACATGCTTCTCTGTCCTCTGATAGATGTATACATTCTGTAAATGCTGATCTGTCATTACAATATCATTAAAATGATTTGAGAACCTTTATCGTCTATAATCGAACTGAAAAATGCTCCGAAAGCAACATGCGTTTATGACAGGCAGATGTCAATATATATGTTAACATCGAGTTGTACCTGAAAAACGCAATTCTGATTGGTATTCCAGGATCAGAGAAGGCAGGTGAGGTGATGCTATTGATTTTATCGATGCCAGTGAACTGTGATATAGTCTCATTTACTGGACTTTTTGACAGCGTGATTAAGGCATTGAACAAGAGAGAGAAAACGGTACAAACTGGGGGAAATGGCTCCTGAGCCTGGAGTTAGGGAGATATTGTCGAGTCATCATTATTGGAACATTGCTGTTTATAAATCATATGTAAAACAAATTCAGGAACTCAGACAATAGACAATAGACAATAGACAATAGATGCAGGAGTAGGCCATTCTGCCCTTCGAGCCTACACCGCCATTCAATATGATCATGGCTGATCATTCCTAATCAGTATCCTGTTCCAGCCTTATCTCCATACCCCTTGACTCCACTATCTTTAACAGCTCTATCCAATTCTTTCTGAAAAGAATCCAGAGACTGGGCCTCCACTGCCCTCTGGGGCAGAGCATTCCACACAGCCACCACTCTCTGGGTGAAGTAGTTTCTCCTCATCTCTCTCCTAAATGGTCTACCCCGTATTTTTAAGTTGTGTCCTCTGGTTCGGCACTCCCCCATCAACGGAAATATGTTCCCTCCTGCCAGAGTGTCCAGTCCTTTCATAAGCCTATATGTTTCAATCAGATCCCCTCTCAGTCTTCTAAACTCAAGGGTATACAAGCCCAGTCGCTTCAGTCTTTCCGTGTAAGGCAATCCTGCCATTCCAGGAATTGACCTCGTGAACCTACGCTGCACTCCCTCAATAGCCAGAATGTCTTTCCTCAAATTTGGAGACCAGAACTGTACACAGTACTCCAGGTGTGGTCTCACCAGGGCCCTGTACAGCTGCAGAAGCACCTCTTTGCTTCTATACTCAATCCCTCTTGTTATGAAGGCCAGCATGCTATTAGCCTTCTTCACGACCTGCTGTACCTGCATGCTTGCCTTCATTGACTGGTGGACAAGAACACCCAGATCTCTCTGAACAGCCCCTTTACCTAATTTGATACCATTGAGGTAGTAATCTGCCTTCCTGTTCTTGCCACCAAAGTGGATAACCAGACATTTATCCACATTAAACTGCATCTGCCATGCATCTGCCCACTCACCTAACTTGTCCAGGTCACCCTGTAATCCCCTAACATCCTCATCACATTTCACCCTACCACCTAGCTTTGTGTCATCAGCAAATTTGCTAATGTTATTGCTGATACCATCTTCTATATCATTTACATATATTGTAAAAAGCTGCGGTCCCAGCACGGATCCCTGCGGTACCCCACTGGTCACTGCCTGCCATTTCGAAATGGAGCCGTTAATCACTACCCTTTGTTTCCTATTAGCCAACCAATTCTCTATCCAATCTAGTACTTTGCCCCCAATCCCGTGCGCCCTAATTTTACTCACTAACCTCTTGTGTGGGACTTTATCAAAAGCTTTCTGAAAGTCCAGGTACACTACATCCACTGGATCTCCCTCGTCCATCTTCCGAGTTACATCCTCAAAAAATTCCAGAAGATTAGTCAAGCATGATTTCCCCTTCATAAATCCATGCTGACTCTGTCCTATCCTGTTACTATTATCCAGATGTGCCGTAATTTCATCCTTTATAATAGACTCCAGCATCTTTCCCACCACTGAGAGTGGGCTTAATCTTTACTGTGGTTTCCTCAAAGGTTGGGGAGATTCCATCGTTGAGTTTATTGAAGATTAAGCTTGATAGAATTCTGCAAAACATCAAAGTGACAATGAGATTGCAAGGTATTGTTGAAATATCTCTCTCCACATCAGTGCTGTTTAACAATGGTTATGTCACCAAAATCCTCAGAAAACAAGTAACATCTTCTGTGCAATATCAAAAACTGCCAGTTCACAGATAGGAATCAGACATACTAAGTGGCACAGCACCGAAAATCGAACTGAAACGGGTGTGGATGAGCGGGCAGATGTGGCTGCAGTGATGCAATCGCTGAGAGCGAGAGATTTACCTCATGGTTTCGAGGCGCGTGAAATGCCGAGGCTGGGAGCACCCACCTCACTGAGAGCAGACTCTATTGACATGAATTAGAGAGCATTGGGGCCTCAGGTTTGGGGGCAAGAAAACTCAGCCCCTTTGTTCTGACATGAAAATTTTTCAGCAGGCCAAATATTTGTGGATTGAGGGAGTATCTGTCCCAGGGAAAGGTCTCAGTCATATAGAGAACTCCTGCAAAGTTTTAACTCGTGGAGGAGTACGTGAACAGAGAAGAACAGAGGTAATGTTTTATTCCTAGAGTCATCGGTGTGTACAACATGGAGACAGACCCTTCTGTCCAAACCGCCCATGCCTACCAGATGTCCCAACTCAATCTCGACTCTCTTTCGCTTGGCCCCTTCCACTGACACTCTCATTCGTTTGGCCCCTTCCACTGACACTCTCATTCGTTTGGCCGAACTGGTCCTCACCCTTAACAATTTCTCCTTTGAATCCTCCCACTTCCTCCAGACCAAAGGCGTAGCCATGGGCACACGTATGGGCCCCAGCTATGCCTGTCTCTTTGTTGGCTATGGAGAAAAGTTGATATTCCCTAATTACACCGGCACCACTCCCCACCTCTTACTCTGCTACATTGATGACTGCGTTGGCGCCACCTCGTGCTCCCGCGAGGAGGTTGAGCAATTCATCAACTTCACCAACACATTCCACCTTGACCTTAAATTTACCTGGACTATCTCTGACACCTCGCTCCTCTTCCTGGACCTCTCCATCTCCATTAGTGACGACCGACTTGACACTGACATTTTTTACAAACCCACCGACTCCCATAGCAACCTGGATTCACCTCTTCCCACCCTATCTCTTGCAAAAATGCCATCCCGTATTCCCAATTTCTCAGCCTCCGCCGTATCTGCTCCCAGGACGACCAGCTCCACCATAGGACACACCAGATGGCCTCCTTCTTCAGAGACCGCAATTTCCCTTCCCACGTGGTGAAAGATGCCCTCCAACGCATCACGTCCACATCCCGCACCTCCGCCCTCAGACCCCACCCCTCCAACCGTAACTAGGACAGAACGCCCCTGGTGCTCACCTTCCACCCTACAAACCTTCGCATCAACCAAATCATACACCGACATTTCCGCCACCTCCAAAAAGACCGCACCACCAGGGACATATTTGCCTCCCCACCCCTTTTCCGCCTTCTGCAAAACCGTTCCCTCCGTGACTACCTGGTCAGGTCCACAACCCCCTACGACCCACCCTCCCATTCTGGCACTTTCCACTGCCACCGCAGGAACTGTAAAACCTGTGCCCACACCTCCTCCCTCACCTCTATCCAAGGCCCTAAAGGAGCCTTCCACATCCATCAAAGTTTCACCTGCACATCCACCAATATCATTTATTGTATCCGTTGCTCCCGATGTGGTCTCCTCTACATTGGGGAGACTGGGCGCCTCCTAGCAGAGCGCTTTAGGGAACATCTCCGAGACACCCGCACCACTCAACCAAACCGCCCCGTGGCCCAACATTTCAACTCCCCCTCCCACTCTGCCGAGGACATGGAGGTGCTGGGCCTCCTTCACCGCCGCTCCCTCACCACTAGACGCCTGGAGGAAGAACGCCTCATCTTCCGCCTCGAAACACTTCAACCCCAGGGCATCAATGTGGACTTCAACAGCTTCCTCATTTCCCCTTCCCCCCACCTCATCCTAGTTTCAAACTTCCAGCTCAGTTACTGTCTCCTTGACTTGTCCGACCTGCCTATCTTCTTTTCCACCTATCCACTCCACCCTCTCCTCCTTGACCTATCACCTTCATCTCCTCCCCCACTCACCCATTGTACTCTATGCTACTCTCTCCCCACCGCCACCCTCCTCTAGCTTATCTCTCCATGCTGCAGGCTCACTGCCTTTATTCCTGATGAAGGGCTTTTGCCCGAAACGTTGATTTCCCTGCTCGTTGGATGCTGCCTGAACTGCTGTGCTCTTCCAGCACCACTAATCCAGTTCTTAACAACCCTGTCAACCTGGATGGCAATTTTGATGTATCTATGAACATGGACACCAAGATCCCTGTGATTCTCCACAATGCAAACAATCCTGCTTATAACACTGTATTCTGCATTTAAATTTGTCCTTCCAAAGTGAATGACTTTACAACTTTCCAGTTTGAACTCCATCTGCCACTTCTCAGCTTAGCTCTGCTAAGTGTCTTGTTGCAACCTATAACAGACTTTCGCACTATCCACAGCTCCAGCAACTTCGTGTCATCGGCAAAATGACTAGCCCACTCTTCCTCTTCCTAATTTTTCCAAGTAATCATAAATCCTGTCTCTCGGAATCCTCTCCAATACGTTGGTCACCAGTGACGTGAGACTCACTGGTCTGCAATTCCCACGATTATACATATTCCCTCTCTTGAACACAAGAATAACGTTTCCAAACCTCCAATCATTGGCACTACTCGGGTATATGGAGAGAACGCAAATATCAGTGCTAAAGACGCAGGAAGCTCTTCCCACTCTTCCTGTAGTAATGTAGGGTATAACCCGCCTGTCCAGGGCATTAACCTATCCTTGTGTTTTTCAAATTTTTCAGCACATCCTCCTTCATAACCTGAACCTGTTCTGCCATGTCAGCCTGTTTCACGTTGCCCTCACAAACGACGAGGTCACCCCCAACCCCCACCCCAACACTAGTAAATATTAAAGCAAAATATTCATCAAGGACCTCTCCTACCTCCTCTGACTTGGGTGCAAGTTCCCTCCAATATCCCTCATATTCCCTACTCTCACTTAGGTCATTTTCTTGTTTCTCATGTGAGTGTAGAACGCATTTGACTTTTCCCTTCCCTAGCCGCTGAGGCATTTTATTGCGTCCTTCTCGCTCTTCTATTCCATTCTTCTGTTCCTTCCTTGTAGCCACGTAAAGTCCTCGATGATGTAATGCCTCCTCACGTGTATCCCAGCTTCCTTACTCCTCTTGGCAACATGTTCCACGTTCTTTGGCACAATGGAGAGAAAGACCTGTAAGTAGATGGAAGCTGGATATCCTGTCACTTTCAGCATGTACTGCAAGTTTCCACACACTGGACAATGATCTACCAGAGTGTTACAAAACATTGCAACGGGCTGGTTTATGTGCATCTATATGGTGGGGGTAAACCTCTCTGAGTTTTCCAAGACCATCTTCCCAATCTACACTAACCGAGGAGCAGAGTGTGATGGGACTCTGATTAAACAAGGAGCTTGACACAGAGTGTGTCATCTTATTCAACATGACCTGCAGCTTCACACCACGGGCGGAGGGCGCTGCCAGTGGCGGTTAGGCTCACAGTTCCATTCAGTTTCTATGAACCAGGACTTTCCAGGACGGAGCGGGTGACATATCCATCACATCCCAGTGTGACGACTCCAACGTCACCATTCGTTGATGGAGGATATATATGATGGAGAAGTGAATGCAATGCTTTCTCCCTCATCAAGGAGCTGCGGGTGCATACTTGTTTTGCCAGTATAGCGTTATGCCCGTTGGTGGATATTTCTCTGTGTTGTCCCCATGTTAATCAGGAGAGGTTGATGAAGTTAAGGAACTCTCACCTAATTAATGTTGCAATGTGGTCATGCACAGAACACCATTTTGGTGAATACCCACTGTCTTACCAGCAGCCACAGCTTCTTCTTTCAGAAGTGGTCAGCCATTCCCATCTTCTTCGGGTCTCCACTTCGAGCGAAAGTATGGCATCTCCGATAAAGGTTGGCCTCTTGACACAAGTTTCAAAACACCGTCGCTCTCTTCACTCCCCACTGGTAACGAACCACATCAAAATATCCCGCGTGTATTGAGAGGTATGTGGTCACTGGGAGCATTCGGTAGGAACGTATCAGGGCGAAGCCGCAACACTTCTGATGCCGAAACGGCTCAGAAGACACATTGTATCATGAAGTCGTGTCATCTCTCTCCATTTATATACTGCCGTTTATTCTTCCTGAAAAAGAAATTCACAGGTTCACAGTTACCCACGTTATATTCCTGCTGTCACGTTATTGTGTATTGATATCCAATATGAGGTTCTCCACTTCTTCTTGATAACTTAAATTCCTGCCTATCTTAGTAAGAAGGTGTTTCTTCCACTTATCTAAACCGGTGATATTGGCTGCAAATAGTTGTGGACCGAACACTGGTCACTGTGCCACTATAGTCGTCAATTTGTGTCGAACTGATAAAGACGGATTGATCCCTCATTTCTATCTGCTCATGTCTCAGTAACCAGTCCTCCCCGTATTCCTGTGCTATAGATTTCAAAACCTGAATGTTCCCTTCCATTTCCTGTGTGTCTGTCATGAGAGATGAGAAGATTTGCTCAAATGTCTGAGTAGAATTCTCGAATGGCTGAATGGCCTCTTTCTGTTCGTGTTTAAAACTCTTGAGAGGCTGCATCGGCTGCTTCAGTCCGGGTGTTGTTGGGAATGGTGCTGAACATTTGGTACCGTCAGTGACAGCGCACTTCTAACTTAATGATGGAGGGAAGTCCATTGATGCTGCATTTGCTGATTGCCCACTGTGACTCATGGATGCCCGGTTTCCATTTTCTCGATCCTTTAGAAATATGTCATATCTCACAGGGGGTAGTGCTACAGAGCACAGTGGGGAGTACCTTCAATAGGAGAGTTAGAATTTCCCTCTGACAGGACTGTGTACCTGCTGCTCCTGGAGATAATTTTAGTATCAGATCCATCAGTGAGAAGGAGTTTGGTGAAAATGTTTCCCTCTTCTTGGTACCCCTATCATTTCCCACAGTCTGCCTGCTGTATATTTAAGGCCTAACTGGTCAGTCAGTGGTGGGCATGTGGACACACTCTTAGTGATAGACGAAGAAGCCCCACACCAAGAGAAAGGGGTGTGTGTTTTTGTTTGCCTCAGTGCTTACTCTGATTTGTTTTTAACGTTTTGGGGAACTGAGTTTTCATGGAGGCGTAGTGTGGTGAGTAGTAGATGTCGATCGATAGGTGGTTTCCTTAACCATCGTGACCTGTTACTATTAGATTCCCAGGGTTCTAGAATCATTGTTGGGGAATTCCAAGGTTAACTAATTTCCTGACTGTATCCCACGGTGTTGCCATCACTGGTGGGTCTGTCCTGCCAGTGGGACAGGATATATCCAGAAGTGGTGATGGAGTTTCATGAAACATTACCATTTAGGCCTGAATCTATGAGTATGAATGTGTCAGACTGTTTCCTAACTGGATCAATATGAGGGATAAAGGTGACAATGGGCAGGGACTCATAGGTTAAAAAGGTGAATGAAAGGCACTCCATCAGAATGTGTATTTTACTCTCAAAACAGGCTGAGGAGATCAATGCGTACATTGAGGGAAATGGATATGATTTAATGCCATTATAATGACATGAGTAGAGGGTGACTGATATTGGCAACTGAATATCCAGGACATTTTACAGCTGTGTTTGCCAGATGAAACTGAAAAGGGTGTTCGGAGGAAATAACTGATTAAGGGATGACATCTATATTGTTATTAAAGAGGAACTTACATCAACATTTTGAGCTATTACCTTTGTCTTATTCATTTTGCGTATAAACTTCCAGTTCAGTTGAGTTGAGTTTGGGGAGAGATTCCCAGAGTGAGGCTGATTGAGTCTAACCAAACCTCAGTGGGTGGAAGTTTCTTTGTGATTTGGGTCTTTATGACTCCATCACAAACTGCACACAACATTCACCGGAACATTCCATACCCGACATTCCCGGGGACCCTCTTTATCCGATATTCTCTGGAACATTCTATTCCTGACATTTGTGAACGGCCGTCAGTCCGTGATTTGAACAAAGGACAAGATCCCGAGGAAGGAGATCACGTTCCAGGGAGAAGGAGACACACTTCCGAAGATCCCTCAGGCGTTCAAGGGGGTGAATATGTTTCCCCTGCATTTACATTTCTTCACGACGTACGATTAACCATATTTTAATCTGAAAGACAGAAATTTCCAGACTCTGCTTGTCTTCAAGGAACTAGGAAAGAATCCTTCAGAACAGAATCATTTTCACCCTTCGTTTGAGGAATTGGAAAGACGTTACCTGTGTCTGTTCTGGAATGATCTCTTATGGGGAATGTTCGAGAAACCATCTATTCTTATGGATGTGTTTCTGTGTGTTTGAGGAGGGACGCTTGCTTGCGTTTATATTATTTATTTTCAATAATTCAGAGTTTTCCATTTGTTTTTTCAGCTTCAATTATTTAAATAAATATCTGAATACAGTGACACATCTGAAAATCGAAAAAGCGTCCTCAATCAAACTGGTCACTTGACCTCCAGACTGATGCATAATCTGTTTGTTTATCTTTTTCGCAGTAAACGTAGTGACGATCTACGTCCTGCTTCTTCAAGATTGGGGATTGTCTCCAAGTGTCAGACGTTACCTGGTGGCCATGGCACTGGCGGTTCTGCGGGCCATTATCCTCGAGCTGATCTGGAGACAGATTCCCATTGTTTATAACGAACCGTTTAATTTCCTGAGGTCAATCCCCGTGTGTAATATCCACGCCGTCCTGCTTTGTGCAGCCACTGATTGTTCGGTCTGGTTCACTATCACTATTAAATTTGATCGGTTTGTGGCCATTTGTTGCCAAAAGCTGAAAAGTAAATATTGTAGTGAGAAAGCGGTGGTCGTGATTCTGGGAACAGTGACTGTGCTGAACTGTTTAAAGAACTTTCCCTGATATTTTTTGCTCACAGCTCATTAACAGCTGGGGAACGAGCCCTGGTTTTGTTCGTAACAAACCTTGTTCAATATTCCCGTGTCTGGGTCACAACCGAGTTCCTCCACCACATTCTGACCTCCACTTTCCCTTTTCTCCTGATTCTTCTGCTCAATGTATTCACCGTCAGCCACGTTTTAATTACCAGCAGACCCCGCAGGAAACTCCGCGCTCACACCAAGGGGGACATTCAGTCTGACACAGAAATGAGATATCGAAAAAAATCCATCATTTCACTGTGTGTGATCTCGGCCAATTTCATCCTGTTATGGTCAACGTTAATGGTGTTTTCTATATGGAGACGGACGTGGTATATTGTGGATAACATTGCGTCTTTAGAATTCTTTGTGCAGGAACTTGGCTTTTTGCTGCAGCTCCTCAGTTGCTGCACCAACACCGAGATTTAAGTCGTGATCCAGACTAAGTTCAGACAGCACCTGAAGAATGTACTGAAATATCCCTTTATCCAAATTCAATCAATCGAATTAATTCATTCATTTAACCATTCGGGTTTTTCACATTTCATTTAACTGTTTCAGCAATAAAATAGCCTAGCAATATGAGGGTAGTGCGGATTTATTTTGAGCTTATCGAACAGAGGGTTGCAGCGAGACATTTCAATGTTTCTGTCAACTCAGGGCCAGTCTCTAAAGGCACCCTGCCACTGACTGGATCGAACAGATTTATTTCTAAACAATAAAAATGGTCTCTAAAAAGCACTGAGCAGCGGAGTGAATGATGTTGTTGCTTGGCTTTGTTTTGAAGAAGCTAAGCTGGTGAGAGACAGATTCAGTACCAAGTCCTGGTCCTCAGGGAAGAGAAGGAGACCGGTGCCTGAGCTCACAAGTTCGGTTTATGTCACTCTGTCCTTGCTTTCGCCGCTGGGACTCCCATTTCGAATTGGCCTTTGGCAAAATTCATTTCTACAGCCCGTTCACCCCATCTCAACTCAACTGGATCCGTCTTCCTCTCTCTCCATCTCTCTCTCTCTATCAGACGCTCTCTCGCCTCCACTCTCAGCTCCTCACTTGCACTCTCTCTCCCTCTTTCTCCTCATTTCACTCCCTCCCTCCACATAATCACTTTCTCACTCCATCACCCTTTCACTCACTCTCTTCCCAAATCTCTCTCTGTCTCTCAACACCTGTCTCTACCCCTGCTACCACTTTTCTTTCACACACTAACATTCTCTCTCACTCTCCTGATAACGCTGTCTCTCTCCCGCCTTTCTATCTCTCCACCAACCCGACCATATCTGTCTATCCTCTCCTCCACTCCCCAGCATCTCAACCCATCCCCATCAATGGGTCAGAGGGAGACGGTAGGGGAAGCAAAAGAGCGTGTGTCGGAAACAGATTGAAGGAGGGAATGGAATGAGATTCAGTCAGAGGAAAAGGAAGGATGAGAGAGAGAATGGGCATGGAGGGAGGGGGAGAGTGAGACTGGGGTATAGAAAGTCCAAGTGGAGAAGAGAGAGTGGGAGTGCGGAGAGAGAGACAGTATCGGAGGGTGCAGAGGGAAAGAGAAATACAGCTGGAAGCGGGTAGAGCGATTGAGTGGGAACAGGTAGATATATAGAGTGGTTCGGGCGGAGAGAGAGTGTGGAGGGAGTGGAGTGACAATGGGAGGGGAGAGAGAGGAGACAGAGATTGGGGAAGAGAGATTCAGAGGGGTAGAGAGACAATGGGTCGTGGATGGTGACGGAGAGGGAAGTGGACTAGACAGTAGGAGGGGAAGGACAGTGGGAGGGAAGCAGAGTCAGAGAATGTTGGGTGGGCATTGGGAGAGGGAGAGATTGTGGGATGAATGTTGAGAGTAAGGGAGGAATAAAAGACAACATGAGAGAAAGAGTGGCGTTCGAAAGAGAAATGGGAGAGGGGAGCAATATATCGAGAGAAATACGGAGTGGGGAGTGTGGGTGGTGTGTAGAGAGAGTAATCTGGGGATATGGAGTGACAGAAAGTGATGTTGAGAGACTGATAATGAGAGGAATGTGGAGTATAAGAGAGAGAGAGAGAGAGAGAGAATGAGGTCGAGACCGCGGGCGAGTGGAACGGAGAAGACAGAGAGAGAGAAAAAGAGAGTGAACGAGTTAGAGAAAGAGAGAGTGTGGGGTGGTGGTACTGAGAAAGAGAGAGAGAGAGAGGGAGTGAGGTAGGGAGAGTGGGAGAGCCAGACGGGTGCAGACAGGGAGAGGGAGATGTTTGGAGAGAGAGGCAGCGTGGGTTGGAGAGGATAGAGACACAGAGTAAGGGGTAGAGCGAGAGAGAGGAGTGAGTTGCAGAGAGAGAGTTAAAGGGGCAGAGGATAGGAGAATGTGGGAGGGGTGTAAAGGTAGGAAAAATGTGAACAGGGTAGAGGGAGAGAGACAGAGTGTGTGGGAGGGAGTAGACATGGAGAGTAGGTTTGGGGAGGAGAGAGGGAGCGTGTGGTTTGTACATGAAGCGAAAGAGAGTGAGGGAGGTTTGTGGAGCGATAGAGTTGAATCGGGTAGAGAATAAGGGAGAGTCGGACCGGTGTGGAGAGGGAAATATCAAGAGAGTGGTGGGAGTAGAGAAGAGAGAGTTGCCGGGGTAGAGAGAGTGGAAGCGGGGCAGAGATGTTGGGAGAAGGATAGAGAGAGTGTGAGAGGGGATAGAGAGAGAGGGACCCGGGAGAGTGTGTGGGTGTGCGTTGGGGAGGGAAAGTGGGAGGGTTCTAAGAGTGACCAGTGGGATTATGGTAGAGAGTGGCAGAGAGGTAGAGAGAGAGGGAGAAGGGAGAGACAGAAAGGATGGGGATGGAGAGAAAAAGAATGGGAGTGCTTAGAGAGGGAGAGAGTAGGAGAAGGGTAGAGTGTGACTGATAGAGCGAACTAGAGAGAGAGAGAAAGACAGACAGCGACAGGGAGTGGAAGGGGTGTGCAAAGAGAGACAGAGAGAGAGTGGGAGGCAGTAGAGCAGGAGAAACAGTACAGAGAGAAAGAGAGCGAGAGTGGGAGTGGAGTAGAGAGAGTGAGAGTGAGAATGCGAGCGGTGTAGACAGTGGTAGGGGGTGTAGAGAGAGAGATAGAGTGGAGGATATATATTGCGCGAGTGGGAGGAAGTCGAGACAGAGTGAGAAGGGGTAGATAGAGAGAGAAGGAGAGGAACAATAGAGAGTGTGGGGGAGGGAGAGACAAAAAGGGAGACAGACAGATAGAGAGAGCAAGAGAGAGTGGGAAGGATGTAGCGAGAGAGAGAGAGAGAGACAGAGAGAGTGGACGTGGCTGGAAAGCGTGAGAAGCAGAGGGTGAGAGCAAGTGATGGTGGTGAGTACAATGAACGAGGGGGAGGTGGTTAGAGATAGAGTGGGGGTGGTTTAGCGAGAAAACGGAAGGGGTAGACAGACAGTGTGTGGATGTGGGTAGAGAGAGTATGTGAGTGCGGCAGAGAAAGAGATTGGTAAGGAGTAAAGAGAGAAAGGGAGAGAGGGATGACATTAGACAGAAAGAGAGAAAGTTGGGTGAGAGAGGCGTTGTGAATAGGGAATGGAGACAGAGAGAGTGAGAGGGATTTGAGAGACAGAGAGTGTTACGAGGGTAGAGAGAGACTGACAGAGATGAAGAGAGGGGAGGCGAGAGGGAGAGAGTATGAGGGGGTATAGAGGGTCAGAGGGGGGCAGTATGGAGAGAGCCTGTGGGAGGGGGAAGGTGGACAGTCGGCTGGGAGAGCGGCAGAATGGCAGTGGAAAGAGAGCGAGAGCGGGATTAGAGAAAGACTGGGAACGTGTTCGAGAGAGAGAGATAGAGATAGATTCTTGGAGTAAGCCGAGTAAGTGTGAGCTCCAAAGGAGTAGAGAGGAACTGTTGGAGGGGAGTAAGAGAGAGAAGGAAGGGAGTAGATAAAGATTGGGAGGCTGGTAGAGACCCAGAGTGGGAGACTGATCGAGAGAGTGCGATGAGGTAAGACAGAGTGGGAAGTGTAGACAGAGGGAGTTTAGAGAGAGAGACTGGGGAGCAGGGGTAGAGAGAAAAGGACAGCTCGGGAAGAGGGCAGAGAGAGATTGCGGGAGGGCTGAGAGACACCGAACAGAGAGAGAAGGAAGAGGGTAAGGAGAGATTTGGAGGGTGGTAGAGAGAGTGGAAGGAGATGAGAGAGAGAAAGGGTGGGAGGTATTTGAGAGCTTGAGTGCGAGGGCATAGGGAAATTACGTGGGAATATATTAGAGAGAGAGCGAGAGAGATTGGGGTAGACCGAGAGAAAGTGAGGGGAGAGAAAAAGGGAGCGAGGAGAGAGAGGGAGATAACTTTGGAAAGTGTGGAGAGAGATGGAACGAAAGTGGGAGGGGATAACTGGAGAAAGTGGGACGGGTGCAGAAAGAGAGTAGGAGGGTGGAAGAGAAAGAGATTGGTGGGGTAGAGTGAGCGTTTGGGAGGAGTTATAGAGAGACAGACAGAGAGAAACAGAAACAGAGAGCAGCAGAGAGGGGGAGGGGTCTGGAGACAGAGAGAAAGAGAGTGAGGGTTAGAGACTGAAGGGTGTGTGGAAGGGAGAGAGTTGAATGAGGGTAGAGATAGAGGGGGAGAGGCAGAGAGAGAGAGACAGAGAAAGAGAATGTGTGACGCTGTTGTAATGAATGAGAAATGGAGGGGGAAAAGAGTGAGTAGGAAGGGGGCATAACGAGAGAGAAAGTGGGATGTTTTTAGAGAAAGAGAGTGTGGGACTTGAGTAGGGAGTGAGGTAGAATGGGAGGTGGGAGAGAGTGTGTGAGGCAGGTAGAGGGCGAATGGGTGGAGTAGAAAGCGGAAAAGAGTGAGTGGAAATTGTTTCGAGAGAGACTGGCCCCGGATGGAGAGAAGAGTGTTTGGGGAAGAGAGAGAGAGAGGAAGGGGTAGAGAGACATTGTGAGTTGTTTAGGGAGAGAGTGGAAGTCGTGTTGAGCGACAAAGTGGTTGGGGGTTCGGGAGAGAAGAAAGGGAGGCCAGAGAGAAAGAGAGAGAGAGAGTGGGAGATTCTTGAGAGAGTGAAGAAGAGAGATACGGAGGAGTGTAGAGAAACAGTGACTGACAGAGAGACAGAGAGAGACAGGCAGCCAGAGAAAGTGGAAGGGGTTTGCAGAGAGTGCGAGACCGATAGAAAGACAGTGACAGAAAGAGGAGAGAGATAGAGATAGAGAATGAGAGACAATGCTTGGGGTGTGAGGAGAAAGTGAGAGAGTGGGAGGTGAGTAGAGAAACTGAGAGTGAGAGTGGGAGTGAGGTAGAACTTTTGGGAAGGGGAGTAAAGTGGGTGGCAGTGTTTAAAGAGAGAGTGGGTAGGAGTGTAGTGATAAATAATCGGAGTGGTTCGAGAGAGGGGTAGAGGGTAAATAGAGAGAGGGAATAGGTAGAGAGAGGAAGAGTTGGAGGTTGTTAGAGAGAGACTGAGTGGGAGGAAGGAGAGAGAGGGACAAGGAGAGAGAGAGAGAAAGATAAAGAGAGAGCAGCAGAGAGTGGGGGGAACATAGAGAGAGAGTAGGAGAGGGTAAAGAGAGTGAATGTGGGAGGAGTTATAGAGACAGAGACAGAGAGAAACAGAAACAGAGACCGAGAGAGAGTCGGATGTGTGCAGATAGGCAGAGACAGAATGGGAGATATAGAGACTGAGTGGGAGTGGGTTAGGGAGACAGAGTGGTCGGAGTGTATAGAGAGAGTGGGCCAGGTAGAGAGCGAGACAGTAAGACAGACTGGGACACGGTTGGAGTGAGTGAGAAAGCGAGTGGGATGAGAGAGAGTCCGAAGGGGGTATAGAGAGAGGGAGGGAAGGTATCGACGAAAGAGAGTGTGCGAGTGAAATACAGAGAGAGGGAGAGTGGGAGGAGGGAGAGAATGGGAGGCGGGTGGAGAGAGAAAATGGGAGGACTGTAGAGAGTGGGACAAAAAGTCAGTGGAAGGCGGTTCGAGAGAGAGTGGCGGGGAATAGAGAGACAGTGTCGTCTGGGGCAGAGAGAGTTTGGAAGTTGTAGAGAGACAGTGGGAGTTGATTAAAGCGAGAATAGACATGCTGTAGAGAGAGAAAATGGATGGGGATTAGGGAAAGAGAAAGGAGGCGAGAGAGAGTGTGTGGGTGATGGAGAGAGAGTGAGGTTTTTTTGAGAGAGAGAGACGGAGGAGGGTGGCTAGAGAGTGACTTACAGAGAGGTTGCCGGAGTGACAGAGAAAGACAGAGGGAGAATGTGGAAAGGGTTTGCAGAGAGCGTGAGACAAAGTGACAGTGGGAGGCAGCAGAAGGAGATACGAAAACAGAGAATGATAGAGAGTGGTTGGGGTGTATAGAGAAAAAGAGAGAGCGAGAGGTGAGTTGAAAGATTGAGAGTGAGAGTGGGAGTGAGGTAGAGATACTTGTAAGTGGTGTAGTGCATGTGGGAGTGTGCAGAGAGAAAATGGGGAGATGTGTAGTGAGAGAGAATGGGAGTGGTTAGAGAAAGGGGTTAGAGGGTAGAGAGAGAGGGAATGGTATAGAGAGAGAGAGAGAGAGACAGTGGGGGATGTTAGAGGAGGTAGAGAGAGAGCGACATATACAAAGTGAGAGAGACCAAAGAGAATGGGAGGGAGGTAGCGAGAGGAGGAGTGAGAGAGCAAGAGAGTGGGACATGGATGAAGACAGAGAAGGAGGATCGAGAGAGATTGGGGAGATAAGAGAGAGTGGGAGGATCTGAGACAGAGAGTGGGAGGGGGTTAGAGAGTGAGGGAGAATGGTTTGGGGTTGGAGAGAGAGGCAGGAGAGAGAGTGTGTGCGGGTAAGGGGTGGTGAGAGAGTGTGTGAGGGTTTTGAGAGAGTTGGAGGAGGGCGGAGAAAGTGTGACCAAGAGAAATGCAGACAGAGAGAGAGTGCAAGGGGTTTGCAAAGCGAAAGATCGAGAGAGAGAGTGGGAGCGAGTATAATGAGTGAGACACCGTGAGAGAGAGTAGTTCAGGTTCAGAGAGAAAGAGAGAGGGAGGAGATAGAGGAAGGAAGAGGAAGAGCAGGAGTGGAGTACAGAGACAGAGATGGAGAAGAGAGAGGCAGGGGGGTAGAAAGAGAGCACGATTGACAGCGACGGAGTAGAGAAAGGCAGTGGGAGGGGAGAAGAGAGGGAGAGTGGGATGGAAGAGAGATAGTGTGAGGTTTAGAGAGAGAACGTGGGATGTGAGGGAGAGTGGGACGTGGTATAGAGGATATAGAGTGGGACGGTGCAGAAGGAGAGAGTGGGAGGGGGTAGAGAGAAAGTGGGTGTAGAGAGCGCATGTAGGGTTTTATAGAATGTGAGAGTGGGAGGGTATAAACATAGAGAGACGGACTGAGCGAGAGAGACTTGGAGAGCATTGAGCGAAACACAGAGAGTGAGAAGGAAGTAGAGAGAGACTGTGGGAGTTTGGAGAGAGAGAGGGACGAGGAATGAGTGAGAAGGAGCTTAGTGAGAGGTGGGAGGGTGGCAGACAGGGAGTGGGATGGAAAGAGAGCGAGAGTAGCAGGGGACGAGAGATAGAGGGGTGGAGGGGAGAAAAATACAGAAGTGGTGGGCGGGAAGAGAGAGTAAGTGTGTAGAGATAGAGTAGGGGTAGAGACTGCGTGGAAGGGGTGGACAGAAAGTGAGAGAGGGAGGGTGTCAGAGAGGGTGTGGGAGTGTGAAGAAATAGAGGGCTGGAGAGTGCGAGAGAGACTGGGAAGGGGTAGACAGACAGACCGAGAGTTCGAAGGGATCAGAGAGAGAGTGCGGGAAAGAAAAGAGAAATCACCATAATCCAACTGTTCCAGGAAGATACCGTATTTCCAACAGCTTCTGTGAGCAGAATAACTTCAGCAGTACGATAATATTGGAGACAATCTTAATTTTCTTTTGTTATGAAATCAACTGCCATTGGGAAAATAAGCTCTTCGAATTAATATTCTGCATTGTTTTTATTTTTTCACTTGTCTTCCTTTGTGTTCGTGTGTGTGTATGTGTCTGTGTCTGTGTGTGTCTTGGTCTGTTAGTGTCTGTGTGTGTGTATGTTTCAATATGTCTCGGTTTGTAAAGAAAGATAAATATTGATTCATATATTTACAATGTCCAAACTGTTTGTCATTTACCTTTCCATCCTGGCTGGAGACATTTTGCGTTGACTTTAAATACGTTTTAACAAATTTAAGATATCTACCTGACTTGTTCCTCACATTGCACCAAACTCAATCTAAGACTGATGTTATGGAGTCGGCTAGTTACCTTCATAATATTTTATGATAGTAGGCACGATTTTAACTTTATTCATATTTAAAAGGCGGATGTGAAGTAGATAATCTCGGTGCAATTCAGCTGGTCAAACCACTCGCTGGAAGCAAAACAGTGTTCTTAAAATCACTGCATTTGAAACACGAAAAAGAAATTTAGAATAATTAACGATTTAAAAACACTACCGCCAGTCAGGAATCATCTGCTGAAGAATGGAACCTTTTTCCCACTTCAGCAACGTCTGTTACAGCTGCCAGTTTCTCTGCTACAACTAAAGTAAACCAGATGAACATTCTAACTGAGAGAACTGGTCACTCCACTGCCATTGTTAAACGAGGCTTCTCTGAGACACTTCTGCACGTCTGCCTTTACAAACTCTTTTGGAAAAAAAAGGAGCCACGAACAAAATAATCTTGTCAAAGCGGGAGTAGAAAATGAAAACATCACCCTCGAACCTTTGTCGAAACAAGGAAAAAGATGTATTCTCAAACAGCAATTTAAGTGCGAATTCCCTTGCCGACAAGTTTGTGGGGTCTGTATGTTTGCATTAATTCAAAGTTGTCTTACTTAGGTATTTGACAGAAATGTGATTCAAAGGTAATAAACTACAGATAAGGAAGTGTGGCTGAGACCGCAACCAAATCAACCACGCTCTCAGTGCCTGGTTTAGAACGCGCAAAGTGTCCAATGACCCACTCCTGGTCCATCGCACTTTCTTGCTTTGTTATGCAGTCCCATGAATCTGCTAGCCAGGGGCAGTTGGGGGCCACTTTCCCCTCGTACGTGGACCACAGAAACAGCTGAGACCATTTAGCCCCTCAGGCCTGGCACACCCAGTTTGGTATGGGTGTAAAAGTGTTCTTAGGAAAAAGAAATGAATTTCGATGTGAAGCAACTGGGTCGTCTCTCCTTACACGAGTTCCGATGTCTCCATTTGAAATTCTTGTTGTGGACCCAGATTTTCTGTGGGTACAGTTCCTGCGCTCCCACCCTCCCGGCTCCCATACCTCACCCACGAATCACTCACAAAATCCTCCGGTCTGTCTGACTGCAGCATTCCTCAGCAGATTATCCAGGAAAATACCAACCACCTACTTTCCAGTAAGATGAAGAGAAAACGCAGAATTTGGTCATTCGCCCCCCTCACCATAAAACAGCCTTGCCCTACAATAAGACCATGAATGGTCTGCTCTTGGCCTCAACTTGTCTTTGATGCCCAATTCCTTGTCGCTCTTAATTCCCTGACCGGTCAAAAATCCCTCGAGCACAACCCATGGTAAATATCCCATTGTCCTAGTTCCCCAATTCACTGGAATAGAGGTGTCTCACCAGTTAATCCGTTTTGTTAGAAGGAAACACTCTGCACATAAACAGTGGGTTCTACTGAATTGGAAGGAAGATACGAACATGAGTTTGGTGTGACTGGTCCGAATGCCAAGGCAGTAATTTGACTGAGTGTCAGGGCGCTGACGTCGAAACCATCTGCTAATTAAATTGAACACCCCAGAAAAGCTCTCCTCGCCTCGTAAAGACTGAATGAAAACCAATGATTTCTACTGCGTAATGAAATGAAATAACAATTTATTATGCTATTTCTGGCAGTGAACACGAAACAAAACGATCAACAAAACTAATCCCCTTTCTCTTAACGAATCACTCTCGAACCCCAAGCGATATCAAAGTGTTACTCCAATAACATAATTAATAAATATTGATGTAACATAATCACTCAAACTCCATACATTCCTAAGTTGTCTTCTTCCGATCACCCGATTATGCTATTTTCTTCTAGATTCTGATTAAGCTCTCATCTCCTTGGAGCGACTTCTTACTTTTACTGTAAGTATTTGTAGCATTCTTACATTTTTGTAAAGATTAGAATGCAAAACTTCGAGACTATTTTGATGCAGTCTGAACTGAGAGGCTTCGAATTCGCAAACGGTCCATATCGCAGATTGAAGAAATAATGTTGCAGATGCTTTGACTCCGAGGGCTAAAAATTAAATTAAAACAGATAACGCAGAACTCTTACTGTCCAAACTTATCGAGTACGCACGCAGAATCAGTAAAGAGTGCGGAACTTTAGATTACCTATTTATGTATTTTGCAAAAAGGGTATTAAGGTTCAGAGAAAAAGAAGAAAAATAAAGCCATCTTTTAATTATGACAGTTCATCTTCTTTAACAGAGAGGTGCCTTTCTGAGCTGAGAGATTCTGAGAGCACGTGTGTGACATGTTGGCAGGTGCAGAGATTACTGCGAATTTATAATATGTAACAATCAGCGTGACATTGGGTTTTGATTTTAATAGCAACCGGATTTGAATGTAACCAATTGATTTAAGTTATGTTCAGTATCACAAAAATCAATGGAATTGAAATTTGATTGTTTTGAAACCATTTGGTTAATGACGGGGTCTTCAGAAACGAAACAAGGAACGACATTTTGAAAATTACTCAAAGCTAGCTGCCCACCGAGAGCACGTGTAATTTGCAAGGGCTCTCAAAACTGTCAATGACAAGTATCAGAATATGCCATGTTTTAAAACATCGGAGAAACAATTTATCACTAAAAAATATTCACAGTAAAAAGAATGAAGGCCGCCCAGGAGAACACCGCAGAAACAGAAGGACAGAAGAAATCAGCAGAACGCAAAACACACAGGGAAGATTAGAGATTCTGAATACAGCAAGGAAGAGAGCATAAAAGATTGCTTGGACTTTGAGAAATTAAGTTCATTTAATGTTTATTAATCATGTCATAAAAGGAATATTTTTAATAGAGTTTGGTCAGATTGTGTGTATTTAAGAAAGAAGGGGGTCGAGTTTGTTAATTGCTTTGCTTCGTGTTCAGTGTTAGAATTAGCAACATGAATAACATTATTTCCATAAACTTTGGAATGGCAGGGTTTTCTGTCTCACTGACGCTATGAGCAGATTCTGTGGCAAGACAAGGTTTTGTGGTTTTTTTATTTAATTAGCAGTCGGTTTTTAAAACAATGCTGACAAGAAAATTATTATTATTTTCCTCACAACTGGCATCAAGCTATCCACTACATTTTTTTTTCTGTTTTCGCTCTCCATCCTGTTTGAAATATTCGCTGTCACAATCGCTACTTTGTCATCTGCGGGATCCTCTCAGGAATCTAAAGAGTATTGAAGAACTTTGATCTCCCTCAATAGTTCGAAATGTGGCTCGTAGAACTAATGAATTTACGGGAGTAAAAGATCCATTGTGTGTATACCAGTTTTGGAAAAATAAATCCAGCAAGCTCAATCTTCAAGCTGCATGTATATTTCGCCATTTTTCTGGTGCAGAGTCCAACCACTCTTCACCGCAATGATTTCTTTTCGAGTAATTCCTCTTCTAATTTCTTTGTGTTTCTCAATTCCCTGGGTCACCTATTTTCCTAATATTTATGGACGATTTTCTGTTACATCCTCTGTGGAGACAATGCCAACGTATTCATGTCACTGCGCAGGTAGATAGCCTCTGTTACCCCCTAAATACACCAGAGAATGACGCTGGAGATAACGGAGATAAGGAGGTGTGTGCAGGCTGCAGCGATTTACAAAAACAGGAGGTGGTAAAGGACATAAGGAGTTTACAAAGGTCGAATAGTGTGAATTCCAGAAGAAGTTATTTCGATAAGAAGGTTTTACTAGCAGACGGATGTTGGAGAAAATAAAGATGCGTGTTCATACTTGAGCAGGTAACAGTGATGGAGAGTTGTCGGTGATTCTGGATAATGTGACGGGTAGGGAGCGGCTGCTGGGAAATGTTACAGGAGTAGGGAATGGGTTTAGTTGCTGGAGGATAAAACAGGGATAGCGATTGTGTGTAGGTACTCGAAAATGTTACATGTGTAGGAGGTGGGTACAGAGGATGGAGAATGTTACAGGGATAGGGAGTGGCTGTAGTTGCTGAAGAAAGTTACAGAGAGGGAGGTGTGTAGTTCCTGGAGAATGATACAGGGATAAGGAATCTGTGTAGGTGCTGGGGTATGTTTCAGGTGAAGGGAGTCGCTTGTTGCTGGAGGATGTTGCAGCGATAGAGAGCGGTTGTAGGTAATGGAGAATTTTACAGGGATACGGATAGGTGCAGGTGCTTGAGAATGTACAGAGATATGGAGCGGATAGGTACTCGAGAATGTAACAGGATAGGAAATGAGTGCAGTAGCTGGGCAATGTTACAATGATAGGGAGTCGTTGTGGTTGCAGGAGACGTTTATACAGATAGAGAACGTTGAAGCAGGCGGAAGAGGCACAAAGTGGAGAGGAAGCTGGATGAAATTACTCAGAGAGTGCAAGGAAAACGAAAGAGGTGATTACAGAATTTTGGAGAAATGCTGATGGAGGAGGTGTTTGAAGAAATAGAGAGGATTGAATTCGCGAGAAGATAACATTAGCTTTACGGCATGGTAGCTGAAACAAATAGGAAACCAAGGCTGGAGACATCTCAGGTATATGAAAGCAAGGCTAGAGAATTTATAGAAATAGAAAAACAAGTCTGGATTTGTTACATAAGTAGGAAAGCAAGACTGGAAATGTGAAAGGGATCAAGGCTGGAGATGTCACATAGATTAGTAAGTACGGCTGAAGATGTCACAGCCACAGGAAATCAAGGCTGGAGATTTTACACAGATTTGAAAACAAGATTGGGGATGTTACAGAGATAGGAAAGTAAGGTTAGAGATCTTACACAGACAGGAACGCAAGGCTGGAGATGTTAGAGAGACAGGAAAGCAAGACTGGAGATGTTACACGGATTGGAAAGCAAGACTGGAGGTAGAACATAGAACATATAGAACATAGAACAATACAGCACAGAACAGGCCCTTCGGCCCACGATGTTGTGCCGAACTTCTATCCTAGATTAAGCACCCATCCATGTACCTATCCAAATGCCGCTTAAAGGTCGCCAATGAATCTGACTCTACCACTCCCTCGGGCAGCGCATTCCATGCCCCCACCACTCTCTGCGTAAAGAACCCACCCCTGACATCTCCCCTTTTCCTTCCACCCTTCACCTTAAATTAATGTCGCCTTGTAACACTCTGTTGTACCCGGGGAAAAAGTTTCTGACTGTCTACTCTATCTATTCCTCTGATCATCTTATAAACCTCGATCAAGTCACCCCTCATCCTTCGCCGTTCCAACGAGAAAAGGCCGAGAGAGGAAAGCATGCCTGGAGATGTTTATGAGACACCAGAGCAAGTCTGGAAATGTTATAGCGATATGAAACCAGGGCTGGGGTTATTACATAGTTAGGGAAACAAGGCTGGAGATGTAAATGTTAAGGAAAGCGTGGCTGGATATGTTATGGAGATAGGAAAACAAGGCTGGAGATGTGATAAAGTTAGTAATGCAAGGCTAGGGATGTTATAGAGATAAGAATACAAGGGTCGAGGTGTTGCAGACGTAGGAGAGCATGGCTGGAAATGTTATAGAGATAGCAAGTCCGGACTGGACATGTTATGAAAACAGGGAAGCAATGATAGAGAAGTTACAGAGATAGGCAAGTAAGGCTGGTGATAATACAGCAACAGGAAATCAAGGTCTCAGTCATTACAGAAAGAGCAAAGCAGGGCTGGAGACGTTGCAGAGATAGCAGAGCAATGCTGGAGGCATTATACCCATAGGGAAACAAGGCTGAAGACGCTTTTGTGTTTGGAAAACAAGACGTGATATGTTTTGGCCGTAGGAAGTCAAAGATGGTGATCTTATAGAGATAGGAAATGAAG
This sequence comes from Chiloscyllium punctatum, assembly GCF_047496795.1. Classification (NCBI taxonomy): domain Eukaryota; kingdom Metazoa; phylum Chordata; class Chondrichthyes; order Orectolobiformes; family Hemiscylliidae; genus Chiloscyllium; species Chiloscyllium punctatum. The sequence goes on along the minus strand of NC_092781.1, from coordinate 20,135,562 downwards.
CCTGGCAATGTTACAGAGTTAGGATTTCAAGTCTGGAGTTGACACCACAAGGCTGGAGATGTTAGGAAAGATGAAAGCAATGTGGGATTTGTTTGGATATAGGAAAGCACAGCGAGAGATATTACAGAGATAGAAAAGGAAGGCTGTAGACGTTATAATGATAGAAATGCAATGTTGGAGATTATACAGAGAAAGGAGTGCAAGACTGGAGACATTATAGAGTTGGGAATACAAGGCTGGGGATGACACAGGGATAGGAAAGGAAGGCTGGTGATGCTACTTCGACAGGAAAGCAGGTCTGGAGCTGTTCCGGAGATATAAAAACAAGGCTTGAGATATTACACAGACAGGAAAGCAGCACTGGCGATGTCAGAGAGATAGGAAAGCAGGGCTGAAGACATTACGTGGATTGGAAACCAACGCTGGAGATGTTACACAGATATGAAAGCAACGTTGGATATGTTACAGAGTGATGAAAGCATGGTTAGAGCGGTTACATTGATAGAAAAACAAGGTTGGAGATGTTATTGAGATAGAACAGCAGGGCTGCAGTTGTGACATGGATAGGAACGCATCGCTGGTGATGTTATAGAATGGGAAAGTAAGGCTGGTGCTATTACAGGGATAGGGAAACAAGATGGAGATGGTACTTACATAGGAAAGCAATTCTGGAGATGTTACATGGAGAGGAAAGCAAGGCAGGAGATTTTACAGAAATAAGAAACCAAGTCTGGAGATGATGCAGAGATCAGAAAGCAAAGATGTAGATTATACATGGAGATGAAAACAAGGTTGGAGGCATTACCGCGAAAGGAAAGCAAGGATGGAGATGTTAAATAGATACGATAGTGTGGCCGAAGATGTTACAGAGATAAGGCTTCGGGGCTGCAGATGTTATTGAGTTAGGGCAGGAAGGGTGGGGATATTACAGGGAAAGAAAAGCAAGGCTGGAGATGATACAGAGATAGGAAAGTTAGTTTGCAGATTATACAGAGATAGGAAAGCAAGGCTTGAGAAGTTACATAGATAGGAATGCAACACCAGAGGGCTTAATAGAAATAGGAGATCCAAGCTGCTGATGTTGTAGAAATAGGAAAACAACATTACTGATTTTGCAGAGATAGTAACACAAAGCTGGAAGTGTTACATCCATCGAAATGCAATGTTAGAAGTCTTACAGTGATAGGAAAGCAAGACTGGAGATATTTTAAAAAATAGGAAAGCAAATCTTGAGATGTTACACAAATAGGAAAGAGATGCCTAAGATTTTGTAGAGATGGGAAATCAAGGTTGTAGATAGTGCAAAGGAAGGGAAGGAAGGCTGGAGATAACAAATAGACCGGAAAAGAAGGCTAGAAGTATTAACCAGATCAGAACACAAGCTTGGAGATGTTACAGAGTTCGAAAAGCAAGGCTGGGAATGGCCCACATGCAGAAACGCAAAGCTGGAGATGTTGCAGAGATAGGAAAAGAATGCTGGAGACTTTACATAGGTAGGAAAGCAAGGCTGGGGATTTTTCAGAGACAGGAAAACAACGCTGGTGATGTTACTCATTCAGCAAAGCAAGCCCAGAGATTTTGTAGAGATCAGCTGGCTGGGCAGATTCTTTTACAGAGATAGAAAAACAACGGTAGAGATGTTCCATCGTAACGCAAGATAGAACTGGAGATGTTACAGAGAGAGGAAAGGACAGATGGAGATGTGACACAGGTAGGAAAATAAATCTAGAAATGTTACAGAGAGAGGAAACCAAGAGACTGGAGACTATGTAGACATAGAAAATCAACACTGGATGTGCTACAGCGATAGGAAAGCCAGGTTGGAGATGTTTCCGACATAGCAAAAAACATGGTTCGAGATGTTACAGAGATAGGAAAGGAAAACTGGGTATGTTACAGAGATAAGGAAGCAAGGCTGGAGATGTTGCCGAAATTGAAAAACAATTCTGGTGATGTTACAAAAGTAGGAGAGAAAGGCTGGAGATGTTATGGATATCGGAAAGCTGAACAGGAGATGTAACATAGAAAGGAAAGCAGCGCTGAAGATGTTAAAGAGACAGGAAAGCAAGGCTGTTCATGTTACAGGCATAGGAAAGAACAGCGAGTTTTCAAAAGATTTGTTGCTCAGGTTGAGGTTGTGGATGTCGCCTTGCTCTCTGAGCTTGTTGTTCGTTTTCAGACGTTATGCCACCATATTAGATAACATCATCAGGGAGCCTCCGGATGTAGCACTGGTGCAGGGCACACTTTCGATTTATATGTTTCGGTTTCCTTGGGTTGCTGATGTCATTTCACCACAGGAATAGAGGTAACAAAGCAAGGCTGGAGATATTATAAAGATAGGAAAGCAAGTCTGGAGATCTTGCACAGACACGAATGCAAGGCTGGAGATATTACAGAGATAGGAATGCACGTCAGGGGATATTCTCGGGATAGAAAAGCATGGCATCAGATGTTACAGAGAATGGAAAAGAAGATTGGAGATATTAGGATATAAGAAAGCAATGATGGCGATTTATAGAGACAGGGCAAACAAAGCTGGAGACTCGACAGAGATAGCAATGTCTGTGCATGCTAGAGCAGGCTCATGAGAACTTTTAATCCATTCACAGGATAACGTGTGTTGGGTGACAACTGAAGTTTAGAGAGATGGGAGGGGTGAGAAGGCTGATGGTGATTACAGGGAAACGAAGCCATGGAGCGGCTGGAGATGCGTACAGACAAAGGGAGATGTCTGGGGGCTGGAGGTGATTTGAGAGATATGGGAGTGGTTTGGAGCTGGAAGTGGTTAGAGGAAAAGGGGGGTGTACGTTCTGTAGGAGGTAAGAGAAATAGGGAGGCATGTAGGAGCTGAAGGAGATTAGAAAGATAGGGAGGATTGTAGGGACAGGAGATGTTTGGAGAGTTAGGGAGGGGTAAAGGAGCTGGAGGTTTTAGCGAGAAATGATACAATGTAGGATGTCGATGTGGTTAGAAAGATCAGGAGGGCTGCAGTTGCTGGACAAGTGTCGAGAGATAGGAAGGGTGAAGGGCTTGGAGGAAGTTAGAAATTTATTTGAGAGGGATTAAGAAGCTGGAGAAGTTTGGAGAGACGGGGATGTTGCAGGGTTTAAAAGACATGAGAGAAATACGGAGGGGTGCAGGGTTTGGAAGAGGTTCGATAGAAAGGGAGGAGTGTCCGGTTTGGAGGAAGGTAGAGCTGTAGGAAGTGGTGTGCGGTATGGAGGAGGCTAGTAAGACAGGAAGGACTGCTCTGCCTGGAGGAGGTTATCGAGATATGGGTGATGTTGAAGCTGGAGGAGTTTAGAGAAATTGGTAGGGGTGTAGTCTTGTGGAGCATAGAGACATAGGAAAGGATGCAGAATCGTGGAGATTTGTGAAAGAGCAATATGTGTAGGAGTAGAAGGAGGTTTGTGAAATAGGGAGGAGTGTGCGGGTTGGAGGAGGGTACAGAAACAGCGACGTTGTAGGATTTGGAGCAGGTTTGAGAGTTCAGGAGGGGTGTTAAGAAAGTAAGGGAGTGAATGGCATGTAGCGTTTGAAGAAGGTTTGATAAATTGGGTGGGGTGTCGTGTTTGGAGAAGGTTAGAGAGATGGTGTTGTTGGGTTTGGAGGATGTTAAAGACGTTGGGTGGATTTAGGGTTAATTGGAGATTAAAGGGACCTGGTGAGGTGGGTGGTTCAGATGAGTTTAAAGAAATGATGTGTAGTAAAGATTCTGCCAGAATTTACTGTTGAAGGTCGGTCGATGAAGGTTACGGAGTAAAGGTGGTCTCTGAGATCGAGATGGATGTAGAGTCTGGAGGCGATGACATGGAAGATTGAGTGGGAGAGGTGAGCAGTTTCAAAACAGAATTGTACAATGACTTAATGGAAGAAATTCATTGTAGAAACCTGTGTAATAGACAAGGCGTTATGAGAACCTTGAAGGAGTGAGGCATTTTGGGGTACAATCACAAAAGACAGAGAATCAGTGTCATATACCACAGGAGAGGGCCTTCATTGACAGAAACACAAATAAGAAGATGTGTAGACTCCCCAAACTCATCATTCATGATGTCAGATTAAGTATTGTCTTTGAAAAGTCCTGCTGGCTCGGAAATCTCTGGCTGACGCCCCTCCCTCAGGTGACAGATAACTGTCCATCCACATTGAACAACACTTGGGGAAAGTTTTGAGAGTGTTACAAAGATGCAGAATGTACCACTACCGATAACGGCTCAGCAGCAGCGTTGCTGATTGGGTTTGTTTGGTATCAAAGTACATAGCTGCTAGGCTGGGCCTACACTATGCTGACGACTAAGAAGGAGAAATATACTTGACCCCATCGATGACCGTATTGGTGCCAGTGACACTTTCACAAGGCATTTTTGGAGACAGAGTCCCAAATTTATATTGTGAATCCCCACTTCTGTGTGTGTGTTTAACACTATCACTTGCCTCAACAGGACAGATTTTGAAGAGACCTGTCAACTCAATACTGGGATGTGTGAAGAATTCAGATCATTTCCAACAGCAGCAGAATTGTATTCCAGCACAATTTGACTATCACTCCCTGGCATATGGCTCACTTTAGCTGGAAATGTGATGCTGGAAAAGTGCAGCAGGACAGGCAGCATCCAAGGAACTGGAGAATCGTCGTTTCGGGCAACAGCCCTTCTCAGGAATTCACGTTACCCTGACCAACAATCCAGGAAATAAACCCTTGATCAATGAAGCACACAGAAGGGCCTGCCAAGAGCAGCACAATTTACACCTAAAAATAAGGTGAAGTTACCGATCAGGACCACGTACCAAATAAAATAAACTGCAAGTGAGAGACATATCTATACAACAAATCAAAATTATTCTCTGCAATATTGCCACATGCAGATGGTTGAATGGTGTTGGACAATCAAACAACTCACTGGTGGAGGCGGCTCCACACATGTCGCCTTCCTCAAAGATTGGAGAGTCCAGCACAAAAATACAAAAGATACGGCTGAAGCATTCACAACAATATACAGTTAGAAGGGTCAATGGAATGATCTGTTTACTCTCCTGCAGACAAGAGACTTCAACTAATTCGATTCATTTCCTGTGGTATCCAAAAATGACTGGCGGGATTGGAGAATCCAAAGTTTTGTGGATCCCGATCACATTCCATTCAAGTTGTTCCTGTTGGGCTACAGCACTAGCATTAATCTGACAATATGGGACAATCGCCAAGTATGTCCTGGACACACTCAGCCAAAACATCAGACATTCAATGAATGCCCCACTTTTCTAATATCTTTCCTTAATAATGTTTTGATAGATTTCATTTGCAGTGGTATCATATAGTGATTGCTCAGCACTAACATGCTCACTGAAGCTCAGCCTGGGCTTTGCCTTGGCCACTCACCCAGTGACGTGATTGAAGCCTTGGTTCAAAGATGAACTACAAGAAAGCACACACCTGTTTTCTCGCGGTGAGGCGAGATGGACTGCAATTAACATCATACTAACTGCATTTTACCAAGTGTGGCTTCAAGGAGTAATAGAAAAACTGTAGAAAATGGGAACCACAGAAACCCCTGCACTGGTTGAAGTTCGACCTGATACAACACAAGATGGTTGTGGTTAGTTGACAGCAGTCACCTCAACTCCAGAACAGCTCCGCAAAATTTCCCAAGTGGAGGTGTTTCCAAATAAGCCTGTAGATCAGAAATGTTAAGGTAAAACATCATCCTCCATCGAAGTGATAACGTTTCTCTCTCGTTCACTGAGACAACTGTGGGTAAATGAATTGGACAGTCATTATACCTTAAATAAGGGAGAGGTTGAGATGGACAGATATTTACAATCACCTCATTCAGTGCAGAAACTGACCCCACACTGTTTGCATTACACTTCATTACAAACAACGAGGACTGACTAACCAAGTGTGGACGTGTTTCGCGCAATGACCTGTCCAAATTATTGATATAACCAAGTCTTCACGCAGCACCTTAGGTTAGATATTTTAATAATATTCGGTTCAGATATGTTGTGACATACCTCTGGAGCAGATGTAATTTGCAGCAAGCTTCCTAGTTCGGAGAGAGGGACAATGTAGGTGAGTTATAGGAGTGTTCTTCCTCCTAGGCCCAGCAGTCTTCAGCTGCTTCATAAATAGCCATCCCGACAATGTAATGTCACAAATGGGGTATTTGTCAATGATGGGACAATGTTCATCACCATTCGTGATTACTAAGATATGCAAACTATGCAGGCGTATGCTTTAATTTGACAAGTTACATTTGCATTGCGCACATGCCTGACAATGATCACCTCGAACACTACAGAATTGAATCACAATCGATAACATTCAATGCCATGATCATTAACGAACGTACAAAATATCAATATCCTCAGGATGAACGTCAAACAGAACTGGACTAAAGATACAGATTTATTACCATTCCTGTAAAGGCTACCGCCTGAAACGTCAACTCATCGGCACCTCAGATGCTGCCTGGCCTGTTGTGCTTTTCCAGAGCGCCTATTTTCGATTCATATATATTTATTAGCGAGAAAGGTATGTCAGGATCTGGGAATCCTGTAAAAATAGGTAAGCTCATGCTTTCTGTAAGTCTGTCCAGCACCTGTAATACACACGTTCAAGGTGCGTGTGATGAAATATTTCACATTAACCTGGATGAGTGCAGTTTCGCCTCTCCTCCACTGACACAGTAGTGTCATCGACACGGTGCTCTGCGGAAATTTACCAAGGCTCCTTAGAAAGTATTCGAGGAGAAAATTAGGAATGCAGATGCTGGAGATCAGAGCTGAAAATGTGTTGCTGGAAAAGCGCAGCAGGTCAGGCAGCATCCAAGGAACAGGAGAATCAACGTTTCGGGCATAAGCCCTTCTTCAGGAATGAGGAAAGTGTGTCCAGCAGGATAAGATAAAAGGTAGGGAGGAGGGACTTGGAGGAAGGGCGTTGGAAATGCAATAGGTGGAAGGAGGTCAAGGTGAGGGTGATAGGCCAGAGTGGGGTGGGGACGGAGAGGTCAGGAAGAAGATTGCAGGTTAGGAAGGCCGTGCTGAGTTCGAGGGATTTGACTGAGACAAGATGGGGGGGAGGAGAAATGAGGAAACTGGAGGAATCTGAGCTCATCCCTTGTGGTTGGAAGGTTCTTAGGCAGAATCCTCTCACTTCCTCCAAACCAAAGGAGTAGCCATGGGCACACGCATGGGCCCCAGCTATGCCTGCCTCGTCTTAGAATATGTGGAACAGTTGATCTTCCGCAGCTACACTGGCACCACCCTCCACCTTTTCCTCCGCGACATCGATGACTGTATCGGCCCTGCCTCGTGCTCCCATGAGGAGGTTGAACAGTTTATCCACTTTACCAACACGTCCCACCCCGACCTCAAATTCACCTAGACCGTCTCAGATTCCTCCCTCCACTTCCTAGACCTTTCCATTTCTATCTCGGGTGACCGAATTAACACGGACATTTACTATAATCCGACCGACTCCCACAGTTACAAAGACTACACCTCCTCCCACCCTGCCCCCTGTAAAAACACCATCCCATATTCCCAATTCCTTCGTCTCCGCCGCATCTGCTCCCGGGGGACCAGTTCCCATACTGTACATCCCAAATGGCCTCTTTCTTCAAAGACACCAAACTCCCCCCAGACGTGGTCGACGATGCCCTCCACCGCATCTCCTCCACTTGCGGCTTCTCCACCATTGAGCCCCGCCCCTCCAACCGCCACCAGGACAGAACCCCACTGGTTCTCACCTACCACCCCAACAACCTCCATATACAGCTTATCATTCACCGTCATTTCCGCCACCTCCAAACGGACCCCACCACCAGCGATACTTTTCCCTCCCGTCCCCTATCAGCGTTCCAAAAAGACCACTCCCTCCGTGACTCCCTCGTCAGGTCCACAGCCCCCACCAACCCAACCTCCACTCCCAGCACCTTCCCCTGCAACCGCAAGAAATGCCACACCTCCCCCCTTATTTCCCTCCAAGGCCCCAAGGAATACTTCCATATCCACCACAAATTCACCCGCACCTCCACACACATCATTTATTGCATCCGTTGCACCCGATGTGGCCTCCTCTATATTGGGGAGACAGGCCGCCTACTGCGGGTACTTTTCAGAGAACACCTCTGGGACACCCGGACCAACAAACCCAACCACCCCGTGGCTCAACACTTCAACTCTCCCTCCCACTCCACCTAGGACATGCAGGTCCTTGGACTCCTCCATCGCCAGACCATAGCAACACGACGGTTGGAGGAAGAGCGCCTCATCTTCTGCCTAGGAAACCTCCAACCACAAGGGATGAACTCAAATTTCTCCAGTTTCCTCATTTCCCCTCCCCACACCTTTTCTCAGTCAAATCCCTCGAACTCAGCACCGCCTTCCTAACCTGCAATCTTCTTCCTGACCTCTCTGCCCCCACCCCACTCTGGCCTATCACCCTCAGCTTGACCTCCTTCCACCTATCGCATTTCCAACGCCCCTCCCCCAAGTCCCTCCTCCCTACCTTTTATCTTATCCTGCTGGACACACTTTCCTCATTCCAGAAGAAGGGTTTATGCCCGAAACGTTGATTCTCCTGTTCCTTGGATGCTGCCTGACATGCTGCACTTTTCCAGCAACACATTTTAAGCTCCTTAGAAAATGTCTCTGAAACCACCACCTTGAAAAAGCATCAGGGTAGCAAATACACAGGACCACCACCATGTTTATGTTCAATTCCAAGCCTTCCTCTTTCTTGATTCGGAAACGTATTGCTGTTCCTTCAGTGCCACAGTTGCAAATTGCCTCCATCATGGCAATGTAAGTCTTCCTACAGCACATGGACTGCGGTGGTTCAAAGTGGCAGCCCTGCAGAACCTTCTCGAAGGCAAAAGGGAATGAGCAATATATATTGGGTCAATCACATTGCATGAATAAATTAGAATGAAACATGTCGCCCAGATACGCCTATTACCGGACACTGAGTTTTGGGTTTTGTGACCTCAGGCTAGTTGGGTCCAGTCAGTTCCTTGTTTGGTATGAACATCTGAAGGGACATGTTGCTCTTTAAAATATGTCAATCTTTCAGAGGCATGGCCTACATACCTAGCATGACACTGACACTGATGTTCATGTATCACATTAATGAGCTGTAAGATGGGCAGAAGCAATTGAAACGTGGTTGAAAATGTGTTGCTGGAAAAGTGCAGCATGTCAGGCAGCATCCAAGGAGCAGGAGAATCGACGTTTCGGGCATACGCCCTTCTTCAGGAATGAGGAAGATGTCCCAGGCAGGCTAAGATAAAAGGTAGGGAGGAGGGACATGGGGGAGGGGCGTTGGGAATGCGATAGGTGGAACGAGGTTGAGGTCAGGGTGATATGCCGAAGAGGTGGTGGGGGCGGAGAACTCGCGAAGAAGATTGCAAGTCAAGAAGGCGGTGCTGAGTCCGAGGGTTGGCCACCTCCAAACCGACCCCACAACCAAGGATATATTTCCCTCCCCTCCGCTATCAGCATTCAGGAAAGACCACTTCCTCTGCAACTTCCTCGTCAGGTCCACACCTCTCACCATCCCAACCCCCACTCCCAGCATCTTCCCCTGCAACGCAAGAAATGCAGAACTGCGCCCACACCTTCCTCCTCAATTCACTCCTAGGGCCCAAAGGATCCTTCCATATCCGTCACAAGTTCACCTGCACTTACACGCACATCATTTCCTGCAACCGCTGCACTCGATATGGCCTCCTCTACATTGGGGAGACAGGCCACCTACTTGTGGAACGTTTCAGAGTACACATTTGGGACTCCCACAACAACCAACCCAACTACCCCGTGGCTGAACACTTTAACTCACCCTCCCACCCCGCCAAGGACATGCAGGTCCTTGGCCTCCTCCATCGCCAGACAATGGCAACACGACAGCTGGAGGAAGAGCGCCTCATCTTCTGCCTAGGAACACTTCAACCACAAGGGATGAATGCAGATTTTTCCAGCTTCCTCATTTCCCCTCCCCCCACGTTATCTCAGTCCCAACTCTCGGACTCAGCACTGCCTTGTTGACCTGAAATCTATCCCCGACCTCTCAGCCCCCATCCCCTCTCTGGCCTATCACCCGCACCTTAACCTCCTTCCACCTATCGTATTCCTCACGCCCCTGACAAATGTCCCTCCTCCCTATTTTTTATCTTATTCCTGAAGAAGGGCTTATGCCCAAAACGTCGATTCTCCTGCTCCTTTGATGCTGCCAGACCTGCTGCGCTTGTACAGCAACACCTTTCTAAGCTCTGATCTCCAACATCGGCGGTCCTCTCTTTTCCCTTTTATCTTAGCCTGCTTAGCACGCCTTCCCCATTCCTGAAGAAGGGCTTATGTCCGAAACATCGATTCTCCTGCTCATTGGATGCTGCCTGACCTGCTGCGCTTTTCCAGCAACACATTTTTCAGCTATGATCTACAGCATTTGCAGTACTCACTTTCTCGCAATTGAACACATACTCATATTTGACTGCAGAATGGTTAGACATACAGCAATATTGTTGCCATGAAACTGATGTGAGAAAATTAGCAGGGAGGAAGTGAGGACTGCAGAATGCTGGAGATTAAAGTCAAAAAGTGTAGTACTGACAAAACACAGGCGGTCAGGCAATATCTGGCGAGCAGGAGAGTCAACGAGTCGCACACAATATTAGTATAAAGGAAAAAAATGTATATGTGCAAATTCCTTGCACTTTATAAGAAGTTGATCTTGGGTGTGGTAACCAAACTCATCATTTCAATGTGATTCGAACCCGAGATTCAACACATTGTTGTTATAAAGGTGGACTGAGTAAATGGGTAAATTTTGTGCTTATTGGACAATTGGAAAGTCTGTATTACCAAAGAATGTTGGACCTTCAGTAAAGTATCTTTGTCGTCAATTGTAAGAACAATGCTGAAAACATTTCCATAGCAATTTCCAGCTCAAGTCACACACAAGGATTTTGGTTCGGGATCATGCTGACCAACAATGTAACTGCACAATTCTGATTGGATACTGAGGTTGTGACGCTGACATGCACTGGATATGGTTTATGAAAGATTCAATGTAAGGAATCATGTGGTCAGGTGTCCAGCACTTATATAAAAGCTTCATTCGGGATCGGTCCAAGGGACTGAATGACAGTGTTTAGGAGACTCACCAGAAGATATAAACTTGCAAGACATGCTTGTTGTCAGGTGATTTTATTTAATATAAATGATTAATTGTGTTTAGATCGTCACTGAGCCCTGTGCTGGTGCATTGACCAGACTGCCTCACACATTTCCCTGTCGTTCATGTATATCTCTCACTGGTGTATTGTGAGGGATTCTGTGTATAACTGTCCAGCTCTAGTTTGGAAGCTGTCTGGACAGATTTTGCAGATGGCCAGTATTTTGGAGTCGTGGTGACGTGCAGTCGCACTGCGGCTGAAATCAGGTATTTTGGCATTCATTTTCAACAGGTTTGCTGCCTGCAAGATAGTGTGTTCACTGATCTGAGCGTGAATCAGATGTTTACTACAGTCATTGAATTGTGTAATAGCTGTCTGTGTACTGTGGGAATTTAGTTATTAGTCACTTCACTTATTTTCAACTGTAAAACAATGATAATTTGCTTATTTTAAAATAAGTAAGAAATTGGAGTATTAACCCTTCATTGTAGAAAATGTACAACAAGTAACAGTAACCTGCCATGTATTTGCCACAGTCTAATCAATTAACAGTCAAACATTGACTATAAATCAGAATTCTGTAGACAGGAACATGTCCAGGCAACATCACGATCATCTCTGGTACGTTCTGTCCCACTGATAGGACAGAACCAGATAGAGGTGTGCAGCTACTTGGTATATAGTCAATATGGCGCCTATCACTGATGCTGGATCCTGTTGCTGCTAGACAACTCTGCGCTATGTTATGAGGGATTTATTAAAAGCAAAATATATAATTCGCCACATCGTAATCAATCCGCCTGCTGCAGGGACTCCTCTCCATCATATAATGGAAAATATGGTCACTGCGTAGTGCTTGTGCGAAAAATGGTCATTTTCACATTTGGTTGAAGCTGCACCATATTATGTAGCAACGCATGTGCTGAATGGGACAGACGTTAATAGATTGAGCAGCTAACGCCGAGGCATCCATGAGGTGCAAAGGGCCATGCGAAACAGTGGAATCATACTGTGAACAACTCAAACAGTCTGCAACCTCACGGCTGGGCATTTCTCTCACTCTACACTTGCCATCAAGCCAGGTATCCACCATTATTCAATGTAGAGTGCAGAAGGGTATGGTGGGAGCTGCACCAACCAGGTCTAGATAAGAGGGGACAGCCTGGAGAAGCTCTTATTGTCTTCAGTGACGTAACAGGACGACTTACATCTGAAACAGCATAATCAACAAGTGATGGACAAAGCTCAGTGATCCCAAAATCGATGGTTCTGGTCTATCTTTCGGCCATGCCTCATGAAGACATAAAAGATTAGTGGACAATGGAAGAGGCCATTGGATGAGTAGGCTACTCCCCAACAATGAGATCCCCATTTATGGTGGAGAGCAGTACATCAGGAAAAAAAAAATAAAGCTGATGCATTTGCAACAATTTTCAGGCAGAGGTGCTGAGAGACTGATTAAATTCCGCCGCCTTTAGTAGGCCCCAACATCACAAAACCCTAACTTCAGATAATTCAATACAATACATACAATATCAGAAATGCTTGGAGACACTGGGAACTGTGGTTTCACTGCAGAGATTGCCAAATGTCAAGCCAACCTTGTCCATTCCAGCAAGAACATTGACATCGACCAACAATGTGATAAATTGTGTGTCCTATAAATAAAAAGCAGGACACTTGCATTGCAGCCAGTCACTGGCCCATCGATATACTGTCTACCATGTGAATGTGAAGCAAGGTGACATAAATCATGTGATCAATAAGCAGTAACTTACTCAGGGACGCTCAGTTAGTGTCCCATGATCATGATCCCATTGCAAGCTCCGTTGAAATGAGTGGAATACCAAAGGGGCAGTAAGAGTAATTACTCTTAACATCAAGGCAACATTTAAACGCGTGTGAAAATGGGAGCCCAAGTGTAATTATAGTTCTTCGGAATCTGGGTGAGGTACTCTACTGGTTGAAATTATCACCAGTAAAAGAAGTGACGGTTGCCAGTGTCAATAATTCGAAATCCAGGACACCTCTGCAGCCGTTCCTCAGGAAAGAGAGAGTCTGAGGCCCAACCATTTTCAGCGGCTGCAAAAACCTTCTCTCCATCATCAGGTCAGAAGTGGAAATATTGTTGGATTATAGCATCCATAAAACAGAACATGTCCAAAAGGAGCAGGACCTGCAAATCATTCAGGTTCAGAATGACAAATACCAAGCCATGCTCACAACATCAATATTAGACAAACACGGCAATAAAGAATCAGACCATCCATCTTTGATTTTCATTAGGATTGCTATTTCTGAGTTCTGAACACGGTGTTCATCAGCATTATCGGTGCTATTATTGACCAGGACATGCCTGGGACTGCCACAAAACCAACATTATCTTCAAGAGCAGGTCAGAGGCTCGGATGTCTGCAGTGCATCATACTCCTGCTGACTCCCCAAAGCCTCTGAGGGATTACATCTCAGTAATAACCCAGGAAGAAACCAGCCCATCTTGTTATTTTCACATCCACGATCATCCAGCCCCTCCATCACTGATGCTGATCAGTAGCCGTGTATACTATCGATAAGATCCCCAGCACAAAGTGTTATGAAACAGGACCTTCGAAGCGTACTGCTATCTAAAACAATAAAAGCAGCACCTACATTGGAAAATCAACTATCAGCAATTTCGCTTCTTTATACGATCAGATGTAATGAAGATTGCACATGACTTTACATTTTTCAACTGCTCAGATCTCAAAATCAATCCAAATGTAGCGATAGTTGGACAACAGCCAGGCTTGACTGACAAGTGATAAATACCATTTGTGCCACACCAAGGTCAGACAATGACCATCATAAACCATCTCATAATCGCCATTCGACATCCAAAGACAGGACCATTTCTAGATCCATTGGCACTAACATTCTCAGATTTCTCAGGATCATATATCGGCTATGGTTAGAACACCAAATCAGAAGCTATGAACGCTGCAGCGCGTTACATTTCGCCTTACTTGCGACAACCTGTCCGCTATCGCCGAGGTTCAAGTCAGGAAGAGGATGGAATAATCTCCATTAATCTGAATGAGTGTAACTTCAACTCCACTCAAACAACTTGGCACAATTAAAGACTACGCAGCCCATTTGAACAGACTCATGCACAATCACTCTCTCCCTCCACCACTGACACACAGCAGCAGATGTGAGTACCATGGCATTCTTCAGGTAACGCCAGCCACATTCTCTACCAACTGTCGAATCGAAGAAAAAGTGCAGCATTTAGACAATAGTGGTCATCATGTATTTGATTCGAGCGTAAGTAATGTAAAGGACAAAGCTAGACTGAGAGCTGGAGTTTTAATATGACTTCGTCTCAATTCATTGACCTGCAAATATATTTCACTCAAGTGAACAGGAAACAAAAACAAGACGATCAATTAGAATCAGAGCAGTGACAGGTATTGTGAGGAAGTTTAATGTGTGTCTGACAAAATGTTTTCTGGATTTAGTGACTGAATGATTACTAATGACCAACAGCCAAATTAATGACGAACACACCTCATTCATTTGCAGCCTCCCATCCCCATCTGACTGTTGGGAATATCCAAACAGATAATTTGAAATGAAAGTGAGAGCTGGTAACTGGCGAATCCATCTTGCCCCTCTCTCCTGTGGACTTCCATTTTGGACACCGAGGTCTTGGGGTCACTGCACAGACAGAAGCTGCATGTACTCCACACCCACCAATGCCAGCATCTTTTACCAGCCAGTCTTCCCATGCCATCACAATACGTCTCCGATCCACTGATAGTATGCTTCTGAACTTCAATGCTGCAGCTCAGTGTGCACTGCCAACTGCCAAATCTCATTGCAGTACTGCGGCAAGGATGCTGTGCTCAGTGATTCACAATTACTGTATGGACTGCACCTCTTGGGCAGCTCACTGCGTGTTTGTAAATCATCGCTTTGAGTTTGCTTGAATACTCACAAAATAACTGGCTTATATAACCCAGCCTTTAGCAGTATTTTACCTCAGCAAGAGCAATCGAGCTCGCACGACTGCTGTATTGACTTGTTGTTTGTCGCAGACACAAAACGAGGAAGCTGAATATTATTGTCCACAGTCAGTCAAGGCGCCCGGCACAACGAGCCAAGGGGAGTCTCATATCCCAGTATGGGAGTGTGGACATAGTCATTCAGCGTCTCGTGGTTGAAAGGACAGGATATTTGCGCTGTTCGGGGGCGGGAGCAGAATGTTGGGCAGCCCTCTCTCACTTTTAGCTGTTTATGTCCTATTGGAGAAGGGTTCCTTTGGTCCTTCTGGAATGATAGAGTTACCAAGATGTATTAAGGGAGATCAAAATGGTTGTCACAGCTATGAGTGCGGGTACAGCTGGTAGAATGGTAGTGAGTGAGTAGGCAAGATAGACAGTGGGCACACTTTGGGAATGTGGCAGAAAAGTTGTTAAAGAGGTTATGAGAGAAGGTTCTGCATTCAGTGGTTTACTCGCTACAGTATTCCAAGCTTCTTATCTGTCGTTATAACTGGAGCTGCTATATTGTGTTGGATACACCTCAGAATGATAGTGCCAATGGGTTCAACAATTCTAATACCTTTGTATGTTGACTGGTGACGTTGAGATGGTTTACAATGGTCATCATCTGACGTCCGTGTGGCAAAAATGTTCCTTGTCATTTGGCTAGCGAAGCCTTACTGTTGTCCAAGTCTTGTTGCGCTTGGACTGATTTTGTGATCCGAGGAGTTGGAAGTTGCTAAACTCAGCAGCAAACTTCATCACATTTGAACGTCTGAAGGAGCGAGCTTGCTGATAACTGGTTTTCCGAAGAACATGCTGACCCTTTTCTTCTAGACAGCGGTGAGGTTCGAAGGTGCTGCCAAATAACCCTTCTGCAGTGCATTTTTTGAATTGAATAAACTGCTACTACTGAGCATCTTTGGTGGAGGGCATGATTGTACATGGACGTGATATGAAGGAATTGGTTTGGGTTTGTCCTAGGTTATCCCTGGGATATAATCCAAGAGGTGCGTTACTCACTGCAGAATTCCTCGTCTCTGACATGCCCTTGATTACAGTGTCATTTATGTGACTATTCCAGTGCAATGTCCAATCAATAGTATCACCCAGGATGCTGATAAAAACTGTGGTGGGGACACACTGACGGTCATGCTTTTGAAAATCAAAGAAGGACGGTTTGCTTCTTTATTGTCGAAAGTGTCTACTACTTGTGTGTCGTAAATATTACTTGCCAACTGTCAGACTAAACCTGGATGTGGTCCCAGATCTTGTTGCATTTGAGTATGGATTGTTTCAGGAGTGGTATAACAAGTGAACAGTCCCACGTCTGAACTTACGCTGAAGAGTAGGCCATTGCAGCAGCTGAAAATGGTTGTGCCCCAGGCACTCTCTTTTCTGAGGAACATCTGCAGAGCTGTCTTGGAGTTCAAATTACTGACACGAACAACATTTTTTTGCTGGTGATAATTCCAACCAGGAGAGGACTTCCGCAGATTCTGATTTACTGTAATTTTACTCAGGCTCATTTTATCACAGCCTGTTAAATGGTGTTTGATGTTAAGAGTCATTACTCTCACTGCCACTTTGGAATTCCAGTCTTTGGAATTCCAATCTTTGGAACTCTGCTTGGAATTGGGGTAGTAGCTGAGAATGCAGAACAGGGCACGAACCGACCGCCACTGAACAGGTTATTGCAGATTCATCACATTATTGCTGACACCCGACTTCACATTTACATGATATACCGGACAACCATGTGTCAAATACTGGCTGCAATGCAAGTGCCCTGTTTCATGTTTACATGACATACATTGGCAGTTTATCACATTGTTGTCGGATGTCAGTGTTCTTACTGGAATGTTATTACATGGCGAGAGATGTGACATTTTCTGGAGTCAAATCACACTGTCCAGTGTCTCCAGTCATTTTGTGTCATGGTGTGGAGGGATCGAATCGCTTTAAGATTGACATCTTTGAAGCCGGGTCCCACCGAAGGAGGCCGAAATGGATCATCTGCTCAGCCCTTCAGGATATAGACTGCTTCAAATGCATCAACTTCATTTTGTCCTGATGTCCTGCGCTCTCCCATGACTGGGGTTTTCATTGTTGGAGAACAGATTCCGCCTCCAATGACCTATTTTATTGTCCATTTCTTTTTATTGAAGCATGTGGCTAGACCGCAGACATAGATTAGGTCCACTTGCCACTTCTGCTGTTTAGCATGCAAGTCATCCGGTTTTGCAGCTGAAGACAATATGGGTTTCTCTAGGTTGTCCCCTCATATCTAGGTCTGGCTGGTGCTGTTCTTGGCATGTTGTTCTGCACTCACAATGCCCTTAATTGAACGAGGGTGGAACCCTGAGAATGATAACTCTAGACTGGGAGATGTGTTGGGCCGTGTGGTGGCATACTGTACACGTTGTACAGAATATTATTGTGCTGCTGATGATGGTCAACTGCACCTCATGGACACCCCGTCATTAATTGTTTGATCTCTTTAACGTATGCCCCACTCAGCATACATGTTGTTCCATAACATGGTGGAGTTTGTACGAAACGTGAAGTTGACCCTTCCTCCTCAAACGGACTGTTCCATATCGACTCCTACTGATATACTAAATTGAGCGGTGTATCTGCAGCAATCTGATTGGTGACGATGAGCTCAACTATATGCTTCCCATTTATTGACTCCAACATAACAGAACAGTAGGCAACCACAACATTCAATATTAATGCTGAGCCCTATATTAACTATGTACCAAGGAACTATACCCCTCTTCCTGGCTCTGTCCTGTCAGTGGGACAGAACTTACCAGAGAGGGTGTTGATGTTGACTGGGACAAAGTTCTGTTCACAGAGTCTTTGCTATACAGGTAATGTCTGACTGTTGCTTGATTAGTATGTGAGAAATATGCAGCAGGTCAATTAAACTTTTACCACAATAAACAGTTAATATCACTTTATTTCTCACATATTTTACAGTAAAACCAAACTTCATTGTTTTCAGTTAAAAGCATTTGAAGTGAACAATAATTCCAAGAATATAGACCTAATTATTACACAGTTAAGCAACCACAGTAATCAGCTTAATCATGTTCAGATGAGCGAACATCTTGCAGTCAGCAAGTATGTTGAAAATGGCATGCAAACCCCTTCAATTCAGACACAGCGCTACTAGGCCTGACTACAATCTCCGAAACATTGGCTATGTACAAAATCTGTCCAGACAACTTCTAAACTGTAGCTGACACTTATTCACACAATCTCTCACAACAGAGTAGTTAGAGACATACCTGAACACCTGGGAAATGCATCAGTAGGCCAGTGGACTGGAATAGGGTTCAGTGCTGATACAAACTCAGTTAAACATTTCTAACCATCATCACTACAAGTATGTTTTACAAGTTTATTACATCTGATGCGCCAGCCTAAGCTCTGTAATTCTGCACCTTGGACAGAAACTTGAATGAATATGTTATAAAGATGATGGACTCCTATGGCACTTGTCGCCTCACATTGAATCCCTCACAAACGTTTCCAGCCCATGTCAACTCCACTACGTCAGTATCCAAACAGAATTGTGCATCAACTTTGCTGGTCAGCATGATCCCAGCCCAACGACGTTATGTGTGCCTCAAGACAGAAATGTCCATGTAAATGTTTTCTGCATTATTCTAACCATTAACAGCAAAGTCTCTTAACTGAGGGCTCAACATCTTTGGACAATACCTACTTTTCGATTTAGCAGTAAGCACAAAATTAATCAGTTTAATCAATTCACTTTTATGACAACAGTAGGATGAAAATAGCGCACTAATCTCAGAAAGTGCTTTCAAGTGATAAGTCTCGTTACCACACCAAAGATCGAATTATTATTAAGTGCAAGGACTTTGAAAATATACACATATTGTTCCCTGTACTATTATTATGTGCTAATATACACACATAATCATTTTGGTGGCAATAATATCACAGTTTGTTTCAACATTTTACAATCCGAAACGAGCACATTTTGAACTGTTTCTGTGCATCTGACAACTCAGAAATGTGTTATGTGAATGTCAGTGTCTGCGTAATGCGAGGTATGTATATCATGCCTCTGAAATGCTGACAGTTTTATTTTAACAGCATATCCGTTCAGCTGTTCACAACAAGCAAGGTACTCACTACAAAAAACCGGCTTGCAGTATCAAAACACACAGAACTCAGTGTCTCGCATTGGTCAGGTTTGGATAATATGTTTTATTTGAAAGTAATTTGGCCGGTATTTCTCGCTTATCCTTGTTGCCCTGAAGAAGGTGGTGCAGAGCCGACACATTGAACCGCTGTAGCTCGACCTACAATACTCTAAAGAAAGGAAATTGAAAAAATGGCATTGACAGTACAGAAATATATTTCCTAAATAGGACGGGGGGTGTTTTGGAACGAACTTGATGATGGATTGTCTCTCCTTGTCCTTCCTGATGGTCGTAGTTTCAGAGATACTTTGTAAGGAGTCTTGATTGATTTCTGCAGACCGCCATGTAAACAACCGGCATTGCTGCTACCGAGAGTCAGAAGTTGAGGGGTGAAGCTGCCCTCAGCCAGGCAAATGGAATGTTTTATCGCACACACATATCGCACGCCTCGTTATTTCTGTCACCTCCACCAGCCAATGCAAGCGTTCCGAACTGTGGACACTCCACTAGCGCCTACACAGTCTCACTATCTCTGTCATCTCTTCCAGCACATTTGCACTCCCTATCTCGCCTCCAGGCCCCACACGCCTCCCTGTTGGATGTTTTGTGTTCTGCTTGTCTGAATTGAACAGCAACATACCATTTGAAAAGGGATTGGCAGAAAAAAATGATACTCTGTAGAGTGACCTGCGTTCTTTTCTTTTCGTTTCCTTCGGCGCAATCTCCGAGGTCCATGCAGGACAGTGAGTTCTGAAGCCAGAATTAATACATGGAATGGCATTGGCACATTGACCAGTGTACACACCTCGACCAAGTGGGTAGCTATAACATTGAAAAGGATCTGGAACTCCTTGTACAACAGTGACTGAAAGTAATATTGGAGGAACAGAAAACAGTTAGGAAGATAAATGGTGAGTTCACCTTCATTTCCAGGTGATTTGGGTAGAGAAATAAGGATGTCTTACTGCTGCTATACAGGCCCTTGCTAAGACCTCATCTCGACTATTGTGCAGTTTTTGTCTCTGTCCCTAAACAAGGACAAACCTTAAGCAATGTAACGAAGGATGACCAGATTCATCTCTGGGATAACAGGCTTGTTGTGTGAGCAGAGTTGGCGTCGACAGGGTTTGCAGTTCATGGTGTTTTGGGGAAAAAATGGAGATCTCAGTGACATATATAACACACTGATAGGGTGAGACAGATTGGAAGCAGGGATGATAATTTCCCCTGGCTGTTAACTCTAAAACACGGGCTATATTATAAGGTACAGGCAGACCGCTGCATCGAGATGAGAATACATGTCTGTGTTCAGAGGCTGGTGAACCTGTGGAATTCAATCCGATGTAAGACTGTGGAAGATAATGCACTGAACAGAAATAAAGATTTCCAAACAAGAAAGGGATGGGTGAGCGCAGGAGTAAATGGCAAAGGGAGAGATTTGGTCTTCACAATATTGAATGGGGATGAAAAAAAATCTGGACTGAAGGGATACTGCTGTTAATCTGCTGTAACTTTTTCCGATTTTTCATCACATTAACGGATATGTATACTTGTTGGGAAAAGTGCAGAAAGGAGATACTCACACCTATCTGGAATGGGGAAGGCTAATGCAATGAGGGATGGCACGGTGGCCCAGTGATTAGCAATCCTGCATCACAGAGCCAGAGACCCGGGCTCTATACCGGCCTCGAGTGGCTGTCTGTTTGGAATTTACACATTCCCCCATATCTGCGTGGGATCACACTGGCAGCTCCTGTTTCTTCCCACTAACCAAAGCTGTGCGTGTTAGGTGACTGGCTAAATTGCCCATAGTGTTCAAGGATGTGTAGGTTAGTTGCATTAATAAGGGGTATATATAGGGTACAGATATGCATTTGGGTTGGTTTCTCGCCTGAAAGGTCGGGTGGGCCAATACGGCTGCTTCCAAACAGTCGGGAGTCTATGAACGACCTACTCCTTTCCTGATATTCCTGTGCAGTCTGCGGGAAAGCTCTGAAAATGTTGCCACAACAAGGTGCCCTCCAGGCTCAAAACCAATTCAATAATTTTAGGGCCGGAACTCTCCTATGTCATAGCTCCCTACTCCACAGACCAGGCCTTGCTATCACATACCGTACCAGTTCACCCTTGCCGAAATTTCCTCCTTGTGAACCTCAAGCCCATCTGGTCCAGTAGTCTGTTTCTCAGTATTCTCCACGACAACATTGCCGTTTTCCATTGTGAATACTGACGAAAATATTCATTGAGTGCTTCCCCGATCTCCTCTGAATACTGTACTTGATTGGCCCTAATCATACTCGAGTCATTTTTTAAAAAATCTCTTATATCCCTATGAAAAGCTTTATGATTTTCCCTGATATGATCCGCCATTGCCTTTTCATGTACTCTCCTCGCTTGTCTCAGCATCAAAGGTGAAAATGTGATGATAAACCTGGTATATCTAATAAACCCAGCTCTTCATCTATATATTCTCACATCGATGGTTCTTTGAGTTTTAAGTGGCGCTGTCATCTCCCTCGGTAGTTTTTGCCATTAACATACTTGTGGGATCTCCTTTAATTCACTTTTTTTTCTGTCAAAGCTATTTCATGTCGTCTTTTTGCGCTCCAGTCTTACACATAAGTATACTCTGACAACACCTGCACGCCAAGGAATTCACTGACCCCACGTGTCTATAACTGACGTATGCCTCCTTCGTTTCTCTTATCCATAATCTCAACATTACACTCAACCAATGGTTTCTATTCCAGCCAGTATTGTCCCTCACACTAACAGGAACAACCGCCTCTGAACTCTCACTATCTTGTTTCTGAAAGAAAGGAGAGGGGTATTTTGTACCCATGCTCTGCTTTTCACGTGAATTCTCCAAATTATTTCAAACGGTATGTAAGAGAATTGATGGATGAAATGTCTCCTCTTTTGCTATGCACCAGGTTAATGTAGCAAGTAGTCACCAGCTACTCTCGTCTAACAGCTTTAAGGGGATGATTGGAACAGAAGGACAAAGGACTAAGGAGCAGAAACTCTTTGACTCTGTTCCACCAGACACTACGATTGGGGCTAAACTTGTTGTGATCTCTGCCGAACCTTCCTGTCTGTACCTTATTACACACAGATACAGACATACAGGCACGCACCTGTACAGATTATCAATGTCAATGAACCATTTCCAAATAATAGCTAAACTCATGACAAAGGGAAATCGTTGTGAGTTTGCCCACGTATTAATCTGCTCCTGGAAGTTAATCTGTTGATGCAAGCTGTTGGCAATGAGATTTCCTACTGGACCAGGTGGATTTGGCCGAATTTCCATTGCTTCATACAATGGGGAAATTCCAATGAATCATCGACAGGAATCCTCCATGAGTGGGAAAGATGAAAGAAGGGTTTCCAGTTTTCACACTTCATTGAAAGGAAGAATAGAGAACGAGGGATCGAATAATGGACCATTCATGGTCAGGCAACCTTCATTTTCTTCCTCTCTCAGCTGAAACATACACCCAAGCTGAATCATGTGAGGTCTCCAGAATGTATGCTCCGGCACAGTTCCCTGACAAATGCAAGTGCATAATTGCTTCCGTTGCACCTAAAGTCTTTCCTTAACCAGAAATACTTCACTTTAAAATTGAAGGCATGTTACTATTTGTACATGTATTTTTGAAAAAAAAAGTTGCTCATGTTTCATGATAAAAGTTTTAAATTGAATATACTGTATTCTTAGAAGTGACTACCCAATTTTAAGCACCTGTGCAAAAGAAGACACGAACCGAGTGTGTGCACTTGGAGTCAGCATCAGGTACCTGGAAGTACTCGGGCCCCCCTCGTAAGAACGGGGTACGCTACTCAACTCATGGACCGCCAGTTCCGACGTGTAACAGCAAGGAACCGTAAAGATCTCCTCAGGAGAGAGACAGGTGTAACCGACAGGTTACCTTTATTTGTCCAGTATTTCCCAGGAGCTGAAAAACTAAACCACGTTCTTCGTGACCTGCAACGCATTATCAGTGATGATGAGCCCGTCGCCAAGACATTCCCCACACCTCCTCTGCTTGACATTAAACAACTGCCAAACCTCAAATCGATCATTTTTCAAAGCAAGCTGCCCGGCTTTCAGAACAATTCCATCCAACCCTGTCACGGTAAGCGCTGCGAGACGTGAGAGAGTATGAACATGGACACCACTATTACATGTGGGGACACCTCCCACCAGGTACGTGACAGGTGCTCACGTGACTCAGCCAACGTTGTCGATATTATATGTTGCATGCAAGGATGCCCTGAGACATGGTACATTGGGGAAACTGTACAAAGGCGACGGCAACAGAAGAATGGGCAACACACTTCAATCAACAGGCAGGAGTGCTCACTCCCAGTTGGGGAACACTTTACCGTCCAGGACATTCGACCTCTGACTTTGGGTAACCAACCTCCAAGGCGGACTTCGGGACAGGCAGCAGCGAGACGTGGTCAAGCAGAGGCTGATAGTTAAGGTCCGTACCCATAGGGAGCGCCTCAAGCAGCACCTTGGGCTCATGTGCTGCTACGGCGATTATCATTGCACGATACACATACACAGACACTCCTACACACACACACACACACACGCACGCACACGCACACATATACATATACGTTTGTGGGGTGAATTTGTACTTGCTGAGCTACATTGTACTTTGCTCAAAATCTGCATGAATCCATGTTGTCTCACTTTATAGTTTAGAATAAGTCTAAACATTATGGCACAGAGTACACAGGGACGGACACTTTCCACATACTATCTAGCTAACTTCAATTGTTACAGTTAACCTGAGAATGCAACTTTCAAAAAAAATGTTTTTGTGATTTACACATGAAATAAGTGAAACTATCATGGCATTCGAACAGATGCCAGACTCAACAAACAATCAAGTTATTTTTCAATGTATAAGTTTAGTTACATCACGCCGTAAACCTTTGCTATAAATTCTGTGTTTTACAATTGTGTCCTCCACAACCACTTGAGGAATGAGCGGCGTTCCCTGATGATGCACTTCAGTATATCAGGAGTCCAGTTGCTCTGAGTGAAATGGGACTCTCGTGTAATATCAATATATGCACACACCAAACCTCTAAGAATTGTAAAGTTTGTATTGGACAGTGTGGAACAACAAGAGATCAGTGACAAGTTGATGTGGATTTCAGGTGTATGGCAGATGAGGACCAATAGAGCGCAGGGTGAAGAGACACACTGTTGTAAGAAGAACATTGAAAGACTATGTAAAAGAGGCTGGACCGTGACAAAGTAGACGCAGGAGCAGAGTGTTCAGTGTGTACATGAGCACCGATTATTGAAGATGTCAAGAAACGTGGGCTGTATTTGCATCGGTGATGAGCAATGCTGCCTTCCTTTGGCATGTACACGTGTTCCATTCCAACCTTTGACGACTGTTTGTGCTTGTTGGCATATTCTCCCCGTCTCTGCGTGTGTTCCCTCCCTCAATCCAAAGATCTGCAGGTTAGGTGAATTTGTCATGTTAAATTGCCATAGTTTTCAAAAATGGGTTAGTTATGCACATGAGAGATACAATGTAACTTAACGAAAAATGATTGGATGGGGTATTCTTTGGAGATTCGGCGCGTACTTGTTTGACAGAAGGGCTTGTTTCCAAACTCTAGGGACATAACGAAAAAGTGGGGAGAGCACTATATATCACAGAGTCGTTTCAGTGTCTGAGTAATTTACACAATGATTTTTGGAAGGGAACTTCTGTGCTCCATTTCTCACAGGTCGAGGAGATGTTCAGTTGTGATATCAAGCATTTGCCCAGAGAAACTGTAGGGATTCCAACTGTGCAGTGTCAACTCAAAAGGGAAATGGCAACAGGGCCACAGCTTCTAATTTGTGCCGGGAAAACGAGAGTGAACGTGCTTTTAAAATGAGAATTACCCTTCACTGAGTATTGCTCCTTCCTCGGTGGGTGGGACGTTGATGCTTCAGAATCTCCATCCGAGGCGTCCCGGGCCTCTCTGGCTCATCACGTGGTCCACCCTACATGGCCGGAAGGAGGAGGATTGAGTGAATGAATATTGGGCATTCCTCCACCCGGTTTGGCCCTTTCTGTCCTTTTGCCGCCATTTTCTCCTTGAATGGAAGAAAAAGAGGGAGGGAATGAATGGTTGTTGGTGCTGGTAGAGGTGGCTGGTTCTAGAGAAATGCTGAGGAGTCCTGATGGAGTCAGTCTACAATGTTTTGTCCAGGCAGTGTTCTTATTGTGGGTGCTCTTGTGCAGGCAGGACAGAAAGGGAGAGGAGGAGCTGCATGCAACAATGAGATTTGTTCGTGTGTATGTGTTGTTAACGGTATACAATAATTGTGAGTGGGCACTGAGAATGCAGTGACATTGTCCTGGCAGAGTGAGGAAAATTATTGATACATGTCCTTCACTGCTGGGCATTTCTTCAGTTCAAAGATACTGCACTGAGCTGAGTGTGATCACAGACCATGCTCGGTGGGTCTGTTGGTGTGGTCCGCTCTGGTTAGAGAATAGCTCTCCTTTTTCCAAAGCATTCACCAGATCCTCCATCCTTGTGTTAATAAATTGTGGTGTAATTGTCCCTTCTCTGTTTTTCTAAGGATTAGCGACGTAGGCAGCTCTGAACTGAAAAAGCTCAACAGCGTGTGTATTTTTGTGTATAAATGTGGCACCATTCCTGGGGATCATAGAATATCCGGGACATCCGAGTGATGCTGAGTACCTCACCGGTGATGGTTGTAAGAATCGGGCAGACATTGAATGGGGTGAACTCTATTTTAGGATTGGTGGTGTGGGCAGTTAGTTAATGAGGTGAGTCCGATAAAGCTACACCAGGAAACTAGCCTGGCATCTTGCAGACGATCCTTATGTCACAATCAATGAAAATGAGTATGAGACAAATTAATGTTCGATTCAGCTCCACGAGGCGAAAGCTCTGCTGTACCTATTCCCACTTACAAAGCTGTAACGGCTTGTCCAATACTCTGCAGCACAGGGATGGATCTAAACTTGACTTACTCTTGAAATTAAGACAGGGCCGGTAACTGAAATCTTATTGGGGGCGGAGGTACTTTGGGGCAAGGAGTCTTAATCACATTAGTTTTAAATTAGGGATGGGAAAGGATAAACCAGATGTAGAAGTTAAAGTTCAGAATCGTAGGAAGGTCAATTTTGATGATATTAGGTTAAGAAATTTCAAAAGTCGATTAGGACAATTATTCGCAGATAACGGTCCAGCTAAGGAGTGGGGAAACTTCAAAAAGGAGATGTTGAGAGCCCAGAGACAGTATGTTCTTGTTAGGGCGAAGAGCAGGAATGCTGCATGATTCGATAACTGAGCGTCTAGTCACGGGAAAGAGGAAAGCATATGGCAAGTATAGGCAACAGGATTCAAGACTTTTTTCTTCATTCACTGAGAGGATGAATGGATCATTGGCGAGGCCAGCATTTATTGCCCATTGCTAACTGCAAGGGTTAAACACATTGCTGTGGGTGTGGACTCACATGTAGCCCAGACGATGTACGGATTGCCAGCTTTTTCCTTAATGAACAAGTGTGAAGCACATGGGTTGTTCTGAAAACTGAACATGGTCTGAAGATCGTCGTTAGATACTTATTCGCAGATTTTAAGGAAGTAGGTGTGCACTTAAGAGCGGGATTGGGAGGGAAAAAGGTGCACGTGAGATAGCTTTGCCAAATAGTTTTAAGTACAATGGAAAGGGACTCGAAAAATAGTTTACCCACAAAGGAGTAAATAGGGAATGCATAGGTTCTCTTACAGAGCAGCAAGTTCGTCAATGTGTACAACTGCTGGAGATGGGGCGGTTCTAAACAAGGCAGAAGTGTGAACTGCAGATGCTGGAGATCAGGGTCAAGATTAGAGTGATACTGGAAACGCACCGCAGATCAGCGAGCACCCGAGGAGCAAGGAACTCCACTCTTTTCTCCTGCTTCATAAATGTTGCGTGACATCTTGTGCTTTTCCATCACCACACTAATCTTGACACTGAGAGTCTAAACGAGTATTTTGTTTCAGTATTTACTGTGCAGAAGGATAGTGAAGCGATACAATTTGTATAAGAAAATAGTGATAGCTTGAAAAAATGATGGTGTGATGGAGGAGGAGATACTGGAGATGTTAAACCGCGTAAATCCACGGTAACTGATTAGATCTAACCGTGAATTCTGTGGGAAGCCATGACAGTGATTGCTGGGCCTCTTATTAATGATTTGTATCATCGATCGCCACAGCTGATGTGCTGGAAGACTGGAGGTTGGCTATTGTGGTGACTCTATTTAAAGCATATCTGAACGATAGAAATGAAAAGGTAATATATAACACACTGGGAAGCCTGACGTCAGTGGTGGGTAAATTGTTGGAGGGGATTACCACGGATAAAGTTGCAAAGGGTATTGAAAGGCAAGAAGTGCTTAGGGATAGTCAGTGTGGCTTTTGGCGGAGGAAATCGTGTCTTACGAACTTGACTGAGATTTCTTTGAAGTAGAAAAGAGCATTGAGTGATTCAGAGCAGTGAACGTGATCTATATCCACGTCATTAAGCTGTGCAACAAGTTTCCGCATGGTACACTGGTGAGCAAGGTTACATGACATGGAATACCGGGAGAAGCAAGCATTTGGACAAAACGATTGTCTCGAAGCCAATCGACAGACGGTGGTGGTGGAAGTTTGTCTTTCTGACTGGAGGCATGTGACCAGTGATTTGCTATGAAAATCGATGCTGGGTCCACGAAGTTTCGACATGTATCTAAATAATTTGGATGTGAACATAGAAGGTATACTGAGTAAGTTTACAGATAACACCACGATTGGAGGTGCAGTGGATAGCGAAGAAGGTTACCACAGATTACAAATGTATCTTCATCTGATGGGCTCATGGGTCAAGGACTGGCTGGTGATGTTTAATTTCGATAAATGTGAAGAGCTGCATTTTGGAAACACAAATCAGGTGAAGATGTATACACTTAAATGTGAAGTCCAATGTTTGCCAAAAGAAGAGACTTTGGAGTGCAGGTTCATTAGTCTTTGAAACTGAAGTTGCAGATGGACAGGATACGGAAAAAGGCGTTTAATATGCTTGACTTTATTGGTCAGTGCATTCAGTACAGAAGTTGGTCACTTTTGGCATACTGTTTTAAAGTCTAGTGCCTCTGCTCCAGGAAGGATGCTGCGAAACCTGAAGGAAAGAGAAAAGATTTACAAGGATGTTGCCATGTCTTGAGCCACAGGGGGATTCTGAATAGGTTGGGGCTATTTTCCTTGGCGGGTGAAGTTCATGGATCGACTGAATAGACAAGATCCATTGGCAACGGAGAGAGAACATAGATCTAATATCCGAGGGAAATGTTTGAAAAGGGACAAAAGGGGCATTTTTTTTCTACACAGAGGGTGGCACGTGTATGAAATGAGCTGCCAACGTAGGTGGTGGAAGATGGTACGATTACAGCATTCAAACGACAACAGGACGGGTAAATGAATGGGAACAGTTCAAAGTGATATGGGCCAAATGCTGAAAAAATAGTGCAATTGTAGTGCTGGAAGAGCACAGCAGTTCAGGCAGCACCCAGGCCTGAACTGCTGTGCTCTTCCAGCACCACTAATCCAGTATCTGGTTTCCAGCATCTGCAGTCATTGTTTTAACCTTGCTGAAAAAAAGGCCTAGATTATTTAAGTATATCTTGTCGACGTAGCTGAGTTGGACTGAAGGGTTTGTTTCCGTGCTGTATATCTCTGTGCCTCTGTGACTCTGTCTAAACTCCCAACAATATCCCGTGAACCTATCATTCCTGGAAATACCGGCCAATATTGCAACATGAATTCGAAAGTCTCCATTTCAGCATTCTGAAACCTGTGAATATAGCCTTCCAGTACACTGTTTCTCAATCTTCCCCTCTCTGTCTATTTCCCAAACCCCTCTTATTTGTTGGCATTTGAACTGATTCCACCGCCATCTCTCTCTGGCAGTGATTTTCACACCCACACCACGCTTTGTCATGCCACAATGGAGATATGGATGTGTAAATGGATAGGAGTTGTGCATTCTGTCATTTCGAACATTGTTTCAAGTTTGCCCATGCTGGAAGCAATCTAACAAAGTCTTAACGAGTAATGCATTGGGATGATGTACAC
Organism: Chiloscyllium punctatum; assembly: GCF_047496795.1. Lineage (NCBI taxonomy): Eukaryota > Metazoa > Chordata > Chondrichthyes > Orectolobiformes > Hemiscylliidae > Chiloscyllium > Chiloscyllium punctatum. Next base: position 20,106,018 of record NC_092781.1, on the reverse strand, counting down.
AAATCTACACACTGGGAGGTTAGTCATGCCAAGTTTACAGATCAATTCACTGGTATTTATGTGCACAGCTCCCAATGATGTGCAGATACCTTGCTTTGCTTTTTAAATCATTGTCAGCCCAGTGTTTTGATCTGGCTCTGTGAGATTGAACGAAATTGTGATGTCATTACCCATTACTGCTAGTATTGCAATTATTTCTGTTTATGATCTCATTCCTTTGATTAGATCCTCCAATGTCTGACTGCTCTGGTAATTCCCATTCCAGTGCCTTATTTTTGTGACTTGTTGACCGTTAAGCACTTGTCCAGATTTAATATGAATAACTGCCATGTATATTTCCCAATCCTTTTGTTTTGTTCACCTTGGAGCTTTGGTTTCCACAGTGAAGAAGCTCCGAAACAATATTTTAAAAAGCATATGCTTGTTTTCACTTTTTCGTGAGCTGCGTGATAGTCCATTTTCGAAAATGGGGTTTTCGAAGCTTTTAGGCACTTCATTACAACTTTTTCTTTTGCCTATCCACTGAACGCCGAGGTTTGTCAATGCCTTTGGATCATATACTCAGTACCATAAAGAATGTCCTCAACTGTCACTAATTCGGAGCAGGATTCTTATTTCGAGTTGACCTCATTCTGTGAGGAACATTTGTCTAAATGCGGGGCATCGTTTCCTGGAGTTCAGAGGATTTGGTAACCCATTCTTGATGAGTCATGGTCGCTATCGTTAAAGCATCTGGGTCTGCAACATGACCAACAATTGAACAAGAGGCTGAATAGAGGGGCTTCGTTGTAAAATGGAATGAGCACTCACAATCAGATCAGCCATGATCTTATGGAATAGTAGGACAGGATTGAATGACTCACTCATGTAACTCATTCATGTGTTTCTGGTTGTATCAAGCCAATTGTCCTTCTTTCCATTCTACCATACTGGTTCGGAAGCGAATCAAATCTTCATGTATCTGGGTATAATCTTTGGGCTCTCTAGATTCCAGGTTCTCCTGTGTCTCAGTATCAAGCAGTTGAATGACTGTTTCCTGTTCCTGTGTACCAGATTTGTTAAAATGGATGTCCTCCTCGTGCCCCTGAGTAACAGGCTCCAATAGTCGTATGCTCCCTTGCTGGTCCCGCGGAATGAGATCGAGGGACTTAATGGCCTTTTCAAATTCCTTACTGGTTTGACTGACTGAAAGCCTTTTCCCTGCTTCATCAACAGATCCTCAAATGTGATGTATTTGTGTTTTTTTAATCTCTGTAATTGAGCAACAAACTGACGAGTTGAGTTTCTGTATGGCCGGTCTGAGAAACTGAATGTCCTCCTCCTGTCCCCCTGTCAAAGGCGTGAGATGTTGAAGGTCTCTTCCTGACACCCTGTAACAGGCCCGACACATGAATTAACACAGAAAGCCATGAATTATGATTAGATGTCAAACTGTATCTGATGGATTTCCGTCTCTCTTCAATTTCTGTCTCAAACAAGACAACGTAGTCCACGTGTCCTCTTAGTAACACCTCGTACAGCTACAACAACAACTCTCTCTGTTTTGAAGGATTCGCATTGCAAAATGTGCCAACATTTCAGCTCTCCACCTCCTTAAGTGGTAAGCGGCTAGAATTGGCTGAATGGCCTCATTCGGTCCTGATGTATCATTGTAAACGACCAAGCAGCTAACCTGTTGCTTAAGGGTTTCTGATTGTCCCCTGTTACTGAAATGTTCGTACAGGTGTCGGGAATGCCTTTCCAGGATTTGTGTTTTGAGAGCCGCGACAGACATTCAATGAGACCTGAGGATTTGACAGTCCAGCCCTGGTCCGTGCATGTGGATTGCGGCTCCAGCATCTGAGTCTGCAACATGATCAACAAATGGAGCAGAGGCTCCCATTAGGGAAAGCTCTCAATCCACGGAGTGAGTGTGTGAGGAAAGGAATTTACAGTCACCATGGGGTTTTCCAGAACGGCTTCCTCAGCTACATTTAACAAAGGAGTAGAGTGTGAGGGGTCCCTGACTGAACACTAATCTGTTCAGAAAGCGGTGTCATCTCATTCCACACGACCTGCAGGTACACGCCAGTGGGAGGATGGTGCTACCTGTGCCTTTAGGGTCACAGTTCCATTCAGCTTCTGTGATCTGGAACGTCCCAGGCTGGAGTTGGTGATATATCCACAATTGCCCTGTATATCAACGTCACTATCACCATTCGATGATGGAGGTTATAGATAGTGGACGACTCAAATGCAATATTTTCTCGATCAGGAGGGACCTGCCGTGTGTACCCTTGGTTACTGTGTACGGAGGTATCCCCAAATGTATATGGCTCTTTGGGATCAGCATGTCAATGGCGAGAGGTAGAGAAACTGAACGAACATTAATGTGAAGTGTGACCATGCACAGTACATCATGTTGGTGAAGCAATTCAGCCACTTTGTTCGGAATCAGTCAACTGGTCAACATCGTCTTCGGATGCCGAGTAGAAATAAAGGATGGCCTGGTGAGGAAGTCTGTCCACTTGAAACACAGCTCTAAACATCTTCCCCTCAACAATCCCCATCGCCAACCAAACTCTTGAAAATGTCCAGTGTGCACTGAGAACAATGGGCCATTGGGAACATCAGGGAGCAGACCTTCATGGCGATGAAGCAACACTTACTAAATCTGCAGGGGTAAGATTGAACCTTTCAGTACAAAAGTGTCGCTAATTTCTGAGACCAAACGGCCTGTACTGCGCTGTAATGCATTCGCTCTTCATTTCAGTAACATACTGCCTTGCATTCTTCCAGCAAAAAGGACCACTCACATTTCCTGTCACGTATCACCTGCTAAATGCTTACCCATTGACCTTATCTGTGTGAATTCATCTGCAGACTCTCCACCTTCTCTTCTTAATTTAGTTTCCTTCTTATATTCGTGTCATCATCAATAGCGGTTACAGTGCACACAACAACTTCAAGGAAAACATAATTTGCTGGAGAATGCCAGCAGCTCTGGCAGCATTTGTGAAGCAAAATCACGGACAACGTTTCGCGTCTGGTTACCTTTCCTCAGAACAGTTCCAGTGCATTTGTCCCATTCCTCCATCTGATTGATATAGATGGCACATATTGACGGACCAGCACTTTTCACTTTGTGACTCCACTGGTTGCATTCCGTCAAATTGATTAAAACTGATTTATCCCGAGTGTCTGCTTCCTGTCTGATAACCAGTCCGCTCCAATGCCTGTGTCGACTATTCGACGGGCTGAGTAAAAAAGAGGACTATCAGTCGGCACTTCAGCCCCTTCAACCTGCTCTGCGATTTAATGCAAAAACGGCTGACGTCACCTCGTCCTCAGTTCCACTTTCCCGACGAGTCCACATATTCCTTCATGTCCTCAGTGTCCCAGCATCGATTGCAAGCTGCGGCAGTGAGGAACAAAGAGAGAATAATGTTCTTGTCACACTTTTTATAAGAAAACTCTGTTCTACCTTTTCCTAAAAGTATGATATCATCTTCTAGATTGCCGCAAATGAGGATATATCCACTCCAGACCTACAGTATCAATCACATTTCGCATCTTGCAGACATCAATGAGATTTCCTCTCATTCTTCTAAATTTCAGAATGTACGAACTGCTCAATCTGACCCCAGATGACAAACTCTTCATCTTTGGAAGGTGTACAGTGAACCTCTTCTGAACTGCCTCCAATGCAAACGCATCTTTCCATCGTTCATGGCAACAAAAATGAAAATCCTACTCCTGTTGCACTCTCACTAATACCTTGCATAGTTACAGTAATTCTTCTCTTGATTTATACCCTATTATTTTATAAATGAATGCTGACATTTTAATTGACTTACAAATTCCCTGCTGCACCTGCCGGTGAGTTTCTGTGATATACACGAGAACACTCAGACCCCTCTGCATGTATGTTCTCTGAAATGTCACCCCATTTACATATCAAGTTGCAGTTGTATTCCTCTGATCAAAATGGATAACGGCATAATGATCCATTTTCAATTGTATGAGCCAAATATTATACCACTTATCTAAACTATTCATGTTCTTTTGTAAACATTTTACATCTTCAATGTGTCAACGTATTCTTCCATCTCTTCTAGTTTCATCTGAAAATGTGATTGTAGCATTTTAACAAACCTCATACAAGTAATCCGGTAGATGGAGAATAGTTGGGACCTGCCATCAGAACTCTATGCACGCGCTAAATTGTCAAACCATAAAATGACCCATCCATTCCATCTCTCTACGTTTTGTTTTGTTCAGCGAACCTCTATCCAAGCAAATAAATTCCTCCAGAACGCATGCCCATTTCTGTATTGAAGCGGAACATTTTGTGAAGAATTTTATTCAATGCTTCTTGAAGCGCAGGTACTTTACATTTCCATGATTTAATTTGTCTACTTTACTTGACACAACTTTAAGAAATTCGAGTAAATGAATTCTTCATGAACCATGCAGAAATGTATGTATCGTGGTTTAAGTTAGCTAATATCCTGTTATCAATGAATTAATAATGGATTCGAACAAGTTGCTTTAAATCCCAGTTGTTTGCTCACTGCTTTGTGTTCACTAGTGAACATACTTCGCTATCTGTAACCTCCTTGTCACTTTCAATTCCTGTGGAAGAGGCACAAGATTTTAAAAGATCTGCTCCAATTGGTGTATAAGGCAAGAATGACTGATTGTACTCTCACTATTCAATGTTTACACATTGGATGTGATGAATGTCCGCCTGGTGTACCTACATTAACATTTCGTCGTGCAGAATATCGTGAGTAATAAACTCAAGGTTGGCTTATACTCTCCTGATGATATGTTAGCTGCATCAAGGTTTTATCCAATCTTCCTGTTGATCTGTGATTGTTCGATGGGCTAAACTGTCTCCTCATATTCCTCCAACAAGGACTTCAGTTACTGAAAGGTCCCTTCCAGCCTTCCTGATCGGGGGAGTGATTAGTCTATTGTTGTTCCCATACAACGAACACATGGCTGAATTACCTCTTCCTTCACCATAAAAAGTCTCAAATTGTTTTGTCACCTTCACCAATTACCATGCAGCAGGCTCATTAGACTGAAAGCCCTCATGTTATTCACGTGTAACAATGTCTTCCAGCTTTTCTGTTGCAGACTTGAAGAAACTAAATGAACTAATTTTCTCCCTGTGTAACAAGATTTTGGTGTTGCATGGCCGACTCTAGGTACAGTGTTGAAGGCTGGAGGGGTTGATTGCCCCCCTTCTTTAAGTGTATATCAGGCTCAAAGTGATTGAGTAGCCTTGTCCGGTTCTGCTGGAACACGGTGTAAATTAGATGTACAATTTTTTTCAGTACTGGAGTAATTATTCAAGTTACAGGATAAAATCACTTTACACTTAAACTGTGTAAACCCATGTGAATGCTAATGCAGGGAAAATGAGTTTCATGATCATGTATGAGAAGGTTTGAATGTCCAGAATGTTGAGCACTGAGTTATGCTGTTTTGGAATTAGTGCTGTGTGATAAGAAGAGTTAATTGCAAACCTTGCTGCAGTGGAATTATTTGGAAGACTTGAGAATAACACATTGGTTTTCTTTTATGTCATAATACAATAATTTTTTTTTTGAAATTTTGTTTTTAGATCTGAATCATCCAAGCCATAACGTTCTGAGGGGAAGTTGACTTCAGTGAGTTGGAGAAGGTGGTGAAACAGATTTCTTTCGAAGGATGACAATGGGCATTACCCATTGAAACCCTCTCAGCAGTACAATAAACATATCTCCCCCAAAAGTGGAAACAGTAAAAAATGACTCAATTATGGTTACCAAAAGTCAACTTAAATGTGGCATGAGATCAAAAGAAAACAGCTGAGATAAATTGAAGGCATTGTGGGAAAACATGGATGCAATGAAACGTACGATCCAGCAAAGAAGGAGCAAAAGGCTAATAAGTAAATCATAAACGAAACAAGATTGTAAAATAAATAGAAACATAAAGACTGCCAATAGATTCCAGATATAGTTCAGAGGAAATGCAATAAAGGTCAATGGTGAAAGTGAATGTGTGGGCAGAGTAATTCATTGCTAAGAACAGAGAAATTGCAAGAAAACTAAACAACTACATTCTGTGTGGCTTCATTGAGGAAGATCCTTAATATCTCCCAGAAACACCAAGTTACCATGTGACTTGCATATCTGAAGACTAAAAATAAAACTCATATCAGCGACGATGCATTGTTTGAAATCATACCTGGATTGAGCAATGTTACGACTGATGAACCACATGTACTTCAGAATAGAATTTTAGAGAAAACGATAATAGTCTCATTAATTGTCTTAGGGAATCACAATTGTTTCTTTTCCCTGCGCATTCTGGGAAGGCATTAACGCAGTTTGTGTTGTGTAATGTTTCAAAGAGTGAGTGGTGATCGCACTAAAAGTCAGAAAATACACACCGAGGGGACTGACTGTCACAGGAACATGGAGAGGTGCTGGCAGGTAAGGTTAGGGAGAATCCCAAAATATTCTACTCATACATCAAGCAGAAGAGAAAAACATGGAGCAATTAGGGCTCATTCGGAATCAAGGTGCAATCTGTGTATGAAGCTGGAGAACATTGATCGATGAGAGCTTCACATCTATTTTAATACGGAGAAGGAGGATACAGGATGAGAATTCATGAAGATGGTAACTGAAGATCCTGAACAGATTGAAACAAAATGCGAACAGGCGTTGATAGATTTTAATGGAATCAAAGTGGACAGATTGCTAGGTGCGGATGAGTTTTGTGAGAGGCTGATGTTGGAGAAAAGGAAGGAAAACCACTGTTCCAAATGTTTAAGAAGAATCTTGAACGGGGGAGGTGTCCCCGTAAGACAGGATGCAACAATTTCGAAGGGGTGAATAATAGCAAGTAGCATGCGTCGAAAATTAAGCCGCTCGAGCCTGCTATGTCATTTAAAATGCTCATGGCTGATGTCATATCAGTCTCAGTTCCACTTTTCAGTCCACTCTCCACATCGCTTCATTAACGTAATGTCCCAGCATACACTGCACTCTGGGACAGTGAATTACATAGGTTCACAAACCATTGCGAGAAGTAAAACCTCGTCATCCCTTTTTAAAATCTGCTTCACTGTATCCTAAAACAGTGATCACTTCCTGTCGATTGGCCCACGAGGAAATATCCAATCCACTTCTGCATTGTCAATCGGTTTTCACATCCAACAGAGTTCAATGTGATCTTCTCTCATTCTTCTAAACTCCAGAAAGTATAGACCTGAACTGCTCAATCTCTCTTCATAAGACAACTGGTCATTTCTGGAATCAATCGAGTGAACCATTTCTGAACTGCCTTCATTGCAACTCCGTCCCTCCTGCAGTCAGGGTACTAAAGACCGTGCACAGTAATCCAGTTGCGATTTGAATAACTCCTTGCCAAAATGAAATAGTTCTTCCCTCGAGTTATACTTGATTATTTTACAAGATAGTGTTGAAATTACACTTGTTTTTCTCATTCCCTGCTGCACCTTCATGTGAGTTTTAGTGAGAGGCAAGAGGACGCCCCGATCTCTCTGCACATAAGCTCACTGGCATTCTCTCCACTTACTTAGCTGGTTGCCTGTTTATTCCTCAGATCAAAATAGATAAGCGCGTTCTTACCCATATTAAATATTGTCTATCAAGGTTTGGACCATTCATCTAAAATATTCATGTCCACTTTTTTTTTTACATCTTCAGAACAACAAACTACTTTGCCTCCTGTTTTCTTCTCATCTTAAAACGTAAATGTAGCGTTTTCTATCTACTGATCCATTAAATAGAAGAGATGGCAAATGGTTGGGGCCTGAGAACTGAATTCGATGGCATTCCAAAAATTGCCAAGAAAAGAGAGGCGCCACTATTCCATTACTCTGCGGTTTGTTGGTTCACGAACATTTTCCCAAGTTAATAAATTAATTGCTTTACCGATGTGCTGCTATTTTGCAGCTTAATATTGTGTGTACCATTTTACACAATGCCTTTTCCAGTTGACATTTCCAAAATCCCGTTCTCTATATTGCTTCTGTCGGCTTTAAAGAATTGAGCAAATAAATTCTTCTTACTCTATACGAACTCTGATGGATTGTGGCTTGACCTTCCAGATATCCTTTGATTGATTAATTAATAATGGATTACGACAAATTGCCTTAAATCCTGACACATTGCTCACCGCTTTTATAGTGATGAATGAAGATTATTATTTATCGTTCTTCCCTTTCGTTTACTTCCACGTTTCACTTTGTTTTACTTCACATTCAACTTCTGCGCAACAGGCACAAGGTTTTAACAGATCTCCTTCGATTACTGTGGAATAGGCATGAGTGGCTGAATGCCGTCATTCTGTTCCTGGTTTACACACTCGATAATTTCCATGTTCGCCTGGTGTTCTTATATTATTCGCCAAATTGCAGGAATGTCCTCAATAACCGACTCGAGCACGTTGGGTCAGTGATTGGCACTGCTGCATTACAGTATTAGGGTCCAAGGTGCGATTCCACTCTCAGGACTGTTTGGGTGGAGTTTGCATGTACTATGTGTGTTCCCTCCGAAAGTCCAAAGATGTGTAGGTCAGCTGAATTGGCTGTAATAAATTGCCTGTAGTGTTAGGTGCATTGGTCAGAGGGAATTTGTTGGGCGGACTGGCCCATTTCCACACTGTATTTAACCTAACGTCTGCTTTTCTCCTGTTGATTTACATGGGTTTCACGGACTCATGGAATTTTCTTCTTACTGTGTAATATTTTGAGGGCCTGAAGAGTCTCTTCCTGTCAATCTATAACAGCTGGCAATACTGACCGTTAATCTCCTGCATGACTGAAATGTAATTGTGGGAGTGATTGGTTACCATACAACAGATACGGAGCTGATTTACCTTCACCTTTCCCATAATAATTCTCAGGTAGGTTTTCCGGTATCTAATTCCCGTGCAACAGGCTGATTGCGCTTAATGGGCTCCTGTTGTCTCAGTGTACCAATCTCCAGTCACTGTTCGGCCTCTTCCATTTCCTGTGCTACAGACCTGAGAAGGTTGATACTCTTGCCATGTTACAGGATACTGGTGCATCATTGTCTCCTATGGTCCACTGTTGTTCGCTTGAGGGGCTTATTGGCCTTCTCCTGTAACTGTAACTCGGATTCCAGGGGCTGACCAGCCTCGTCATGTTCTGCTGTAATAGCGTAATTGCCTGAATATACTTCCGCTGTTCCCTGTCATTCCTGTGTAATTAGCATCTGTTGCGAACTCCTTCTGGTGTTTGATGGGGAAAACTTCGACCATGTTTTATTCTTGTAATCTTCCAAAAAGGTCAACGTCATCATTGCAGGAATTAGTTGAGGGAACCCTCTTTGAGCTGCTTCCAATGTTACAATATCCTTTCCTCTGTGAGGGAGACTGAACTGTGCACACTACTTGAGGTGTGATTTCACCAAGTTCCCGTAGAGCAGCGGCAATACTTTGCCAGCCTGCTGTAGGGTTCCCACCTATGTTCAAACAGTGCTAAATGTATGTAGGAATGCACAGTATTGTTAAAAATGTTCAGTGTGCTTCTCTTCACAAGCATCATATGCGGACTTCTAGTAAAAATGACACAATGTTGCTTGAGAAGACCGAATAAGGTGTGATAAGACGAGCTCAACATCGGGATCGACCTCGCCATTTATCTCGCCTAAATCTCCAATTAAACTACCCAAAATACACATTGCTCAGATTCCACAGAATCTACTCGGGTCTTGCTGAGAAACAGCAAAATTAAGTAAATGTTGTTCGAAGTTACATATCAAAGTGAAAAATGAAATGCAAATTTTGGGTAACTCATAAATCAGGAAATTAGGTATCCAGGTTTATGGGTACTGCACGAATAATGGAGACCTTAAAGTTGTCGCTAAACTGTGCTGATCCAAGCGAATGTTCATGATGGGAGAAATGGAACTCGTGAGCGTGTGTGCGATGTTTTGAATTAACAATATGTTGACAGTGCGTTGGAGAACAAGCCATGTTGGAATTGTTCAGAGGAGGTAATTGAAAACCTTGGGGTGGAATACATTTTGGGAATAGCGATCATAACATATTGATTTTTAACAGACACCTAAATATAAAACGTTTGTTTTTATTTCAAGTTACGGTAATAACCTCGAGTCATGCAAGCCTTGAAGTTGTGTGAGGCAAATTGACTTCGGTAAATGGCAACAGTATATGGAAAGGATTCACAGAAAATTAATGGCAATGAAACAATGGCTTTTAAAAAAAAACAGTGTAATATGAACAATACACATATACCCACATCAGTGCAAACAACAAAATGGTAGGATGGCTAAATGATATTTAACAATACAAGTTCAGGATTGCATTAGGTCAAAGGAAGCGGCTCACAGACTTACCCGGTATTGTAGAAATCCTGGATTTGAAGAAATTTCGGACCGAGCAAAGGACGACCAATGATCTGATTAGGACCATAAAGGGAAGAAGAATTCAAACCAGCATCAAACACTTGGTCGAGCAAAGGCTTCAATCGATACTTGAAAGGAACGTGAATGCAAGGGCAAATATGAAATGGTGAATATCCGGACTACATCATTATTTTCGCAGAGGATTGCGAAATTACAGAGAAACTAAACAGTCACTTTCATGTCTCTCTTCACAAAGGCAAGATTATCTAAAGTGGAAATTCTGTTCACTCGTGATTCAAAAATATCAGAGGCGACGGCAGTGAAAATTTACACTGAGACCACTGACTATCATAGGAACATGGACAAATACAAGCAGTCAAAGTTCACAAGAATGCCAAGGTATTCTGCACATACTTCAAGCGGAACATAACAACCAGGGAACAATGAGCGCCCAAGAGAAACCAAGGGGGCAATCTGTATATGAAGCTGGAGAACTTGATCATTTGTTACATGACCGCTTCAAATCTATTTAAAGTGGACAAAGGAGGACTGAGGTACAGAAGTGAACAAGTTGGACGATGAAGCTCTTTAGCAGACTGAAATAATTTGGAACAGGCATTGATGGGTTTGACTAGTATGATACTGGACAAATCACCAGAACCGGTCATGTATCACAGTGTTGGAGATGAAATGAATCATTTCAGTGAGTGACTCACTCATAGCTGCCTAATTCAGATAAGTAATCGTGCCACACAAAATTTAAATTATTGACTCTATACTTGTGAGCTCACGGGGTAAGACAAGTCGACCTAATGGTAACATGTTACTCTGACGAGATGCAGAATGCTGCGTGATTATATATGTTACAATCAATATTAATTAGCAAACTGCTGATTGAACTGTAATTAGTAAGTGGGCAATCGGTCCAGTCACTAGCCCTAGTCACGTCGCTGTCTGGACAATGCTGGTTGGTAGTTGATCGCAAATGTTAGTATAACAATAGATTACTCTAAAAGAAGAACATTCCCAAGCTGGGAAAGTATTCACTGTCAGGTGGCAGAACAGCAAAAAGATCAGCCACCTCACTGAGCTTAGGAACGCACAAGTAGACACTAATTTTAAAATTAAAATGGATTCCCAGCTTTAATATATGATCAAATGTCGGCTTGGGTTCTTACAAAGAGCCCAGGGTTCACGTTTTAACCAATCAGAGGGTCAGCTTAGAAGGTTTGGCAAAGTGATCGACATAAACAGACCCAAGTGTTTGTCAGAATGTGGCCCTTCATGGTCACATGCAGAGAAATCCAAACTAATAGAGTTAGAGTATTCATAAACTAGTGGGGAAATTTGAAACAGAAAAAAAAATTCAAACAGGGAAAAAATAGTTTAAATCGGTAGCAGTAGTGACACAAAGCTGGCACAGCATCGTTCAAAGAAAACAATGGGAAGCAAGAGCAGAACAAAAATAGCAACTAGAACCATGTTTCCTGAAAAAGTGTCGGCGCACAAAAGCCAAGTAGACTACCTACTCAAGTCCAAAGCTCACATTGTGAACAAGTGTCAAGGGGAGAAGAATCCGAGTTGCGAATATTTGTGGCTCTGTTTGTAATGTGATGACGAGAGTCATGGATATCAGTGCAACATTTGGAGCTGATCAGGGCACAAGTGCCCCATTTCACTGACAAAACATAGTTGAGAGCGATCTGATTCTGAAGGGCCATAGCGCAGATAGCCATGATCTCTGCATTCAGTATGGCAAAAGTCAAAGTAGTGGCATTTGTAAACTCTTCCAGAGTGGTGGCAATCTTTCGTACTTCAACCTCAAGTTGAAGAGTGGGATAAAGAGGTGAAAGGATAGTTAAAATGACATGACCAGCAGGAAGAATTCTCTTCCTACGAGGCATCGGAGTATCAAAAGATGAATTTAGGGAGTGGTAAAGAAAAGGGATTGCATACCCGAGATAACAGCTGCCAGTCCTGAAGGCATGCAGACAGTGCTAAGCCTTCTGGCCATAAATTAAAAATAATGCCATTGAAAGCGAATAACTGATCAATTTGGACAGCAAGCCAAAATTGGTGAAGAGGAATTAATGGCAGTCCTGTCGAAAACGGTGAGAATAAATATGCTGCCAACCATAGTGGATAAGAAGTCAGACGCTGAAAGGAGGATGGAGTCAAGGTATTTATTGAACCCATCCCGCCAACCCAAACGAGATTGACTTTCAATGCAAATACTTGGTAGTGTTGTGATTGTTGTCATGATATTAGAGAGAAACAGAGGCGGGGATGTATGTCATAGATTATAGCGTGGCAAGAATCACCCTCCAAAAGTGTCCATCCTATAATCCGCTTATCACTATTGTAATGTCCCCATAAGTGGAAGGGGCGCCGATCATTTATACGAAGGTGGCATGGATTTGAAAAGTCGTGACAGCAGCAGAACAACGTTGATGAAAACCCTTCAGCAGTGTCAGATTCATTAAAAAGGACCTGCCGTTCAAGAATCCTACCTTTGGGATGGAAAGGATTGTGGGCACAACCCCAAGAGACAGAGTGGCTGATCTTCTGTGCACAGAGATATGTCATACAAAGGAAGTATTAAAATGCAATTCTTTCTGGTAGATATCTGCGGTCGTTGCTTTGCAGGTAACACAGCAGGAATCAATAGATTTTCTTCAAGGTGTGGTGCTTTGATGCACTGTGTCCCATCCTCCATGTGGCCTCCCCTTGAAATTGACTGCTGAACGGGTCACCAGCCGAACGAGCAAAGAGTCCTTCCACCTCAGCTGCAATTTGCCCTGTTTCTATTTCTTTCACTTGGCGTTCCGTGAGTGAAAACTTTGAACAGCTTTTGCTAACTCATGCAAGGACTTCCACTTGTCCAACACAACAGTGGGAGCTTTATCAGTCATTAGGATAGTTTTGGTCCATCCACAATATTTTTATTTTTAGATTAGATTCCTTACAGCGTGGAAACATGCCCTTCGGCCTAACCAGTCCACACTAACTCTCCGAAGAGTAACACACCCAGACCCATTTCCCTCCGACTAATGCACCGAACACTATGGGCAATTTAGCATGGCCAATTCACCTACCTCCACATCTAAGGACTGTGGGAGGAAACGGGATCACCCGGAGGAAACCCACGCAGAAACAAGGAGAATGTGTAAACTACACAGACAGTCATATTGTTAGGCAATGTTCATAACAATGTGCATGAGGTGATTCTATAAAAGCAAGTTGTGGGCAAGTAAAAAGACCTCCCTCCCCGGGGAAGGAAATTTTTAACAACCACAGGGCATCCCTCTTTCAACATGTAATTCGTTGTTTACAAATTAAATACGCTTCAGCTCTTTTTCAAAATGCTTTCTAAAAATCTCGGTGCCACCAAGTTTTTAATACAATATTTACCATTCCCTCCTTGCACACGTGTTCACAAAGTTCACATAACCAAGTAAAAAAGGCAGCAGCAAAGATGGAAAGTAAACTTGTCTAGCAGGGGTCACCAACATTTTGGTTTGGGTATCGAGGGATTACCATAATTGAGGCCATAGTTTGTGCTCTTCAGCAGGCGGCTTCCCCGGGATCATTGTATCTTATCGAGGTATGGCATACCGATACACATGCTGCCTCCATCAAGGTTTTCCTGACGACCAAATTGGACCAGATATTTGTGGTGTAAGGCTGCCTGCTTGACAGCAGCACCTACCTGCCCATTCCTTTGGAGACTATGTTAGTTACCGCAGCGTGAGCCGAACATCTTGATAAGTGCTAGATTGATTAGATAAAACAGCATTACTATTACACTGCACAGTGGGGGTTAAACGTCCTCTGTTCCCACAAGGCTGCATAATCGTGGGTCACACCAAAAACACAATGGAGATTCAGTGCGCATCAGCAGATTTTCCTTTTGCTCGAATGCAAGCATTCGATATCTATGTTAGCTCCAACGTGACATTAAAGAAACATCAATCTCCAGTGGCCATATTTCCACAGTTAAAACAAGGGCAGGCCGTTTTGTTCCTAGATTGAAAGGTGTAGTACTGGGGCTTGCCTGTCCCCATTTCCAGTGTACCCTCGGGAATGGGTTGCTCAGAGGTGTCGCTGGGTGAGCAAATAAGTTGGGTTCTGCACCCAGTGGGTATCCATGCTCCCAATCAACCCTGTCAGGGCTGGAATACGGCATTTAGGATCACGAGGGCACTGGACATAATCTGTTCTACCTGTAACTTGCATCGTGATCCAGCCTAGCTCTGACAACACCAGTAGAAAACCAGTCAACTCATATGCGACTGGATATTATTGACGAGGTCATATAATTTGGCTGGATCATTTCGGTGAGACCAGGAGGAAAAATATCACAAAAGCATAGTGTTAAAAAAAGCGAATCAGCTTTCCGATTTTTTTTCAGTTGTGGAATGCAGACCACTTCTGTTGGACAGATGCCCGCTTATTTAAGTCTCATAACATGAACACTTCGTATTCAGGCGACTCCTGGAATTTTGCTGCGTTTATATTTGTATCATCGTTTGAACATATTGACCAAACTGGCGGGTTTGTTCTTACCATTTGCAGCATGCTTCATTAACATAACTCTAATTCTGGGAATGGGCCCTATTTTAGGATGGCACAGGCCACTCACGCCATGATATCAGCAATGAAGACTGGATGCTTCATTTTCAAAAGACTGAAAAATATTAGTAATGGTGGTGTGTGCTGGGAACAATCAGGAGATGTTAGGAGTTCAGCCGTTATCCAGGAATAAAATCCCAATCCTCATCCCTATGAGTGTCATCCCCATCCTCACATAGAGTTGGTACGCCAGGTCTCGCCTCGGGATTCTGAATTTAACATAATTCTTTATTTTACAGTGTTGTTGCTTTAACCCTGGTTATATAATACTCACCCTTCGTGGCCTTACACTGTTTCAAATGCCCTTTTCATTAATTTAATCTCGCCATTCACTGTCAGCTGTGAACATCTCCCACGTTTTGGGAGTTCCGTCCACTACGCATATGCCTATTCCCGAATCACATGCAAAGCTCCTTCGACTGGACATTAAGGCACATTCCATTCTTTACATAGCAATATATTACTGCAGGTATTCTTCAAATTACCCATGGGGCAATGAGACTCTTCACTGACAACGTTTAAGAGGAATAAAACAAGTGATCATACCAAATAATTCTGAGTTTCTGGTTCAGGGCTAATACAATTGATTTTAAAAAATAAATAAACTAACCCTTATCTCTAATTCAGAGTGGAAACTGAAAAAGTGACAACATTTCAAACGTCATCAATATAAACTGCAAATTCATTTATTTACTATTAAACAAGCAAAATGTGCACAGCTTCCAACTCTGAAATTCATTATAATTACCACACCAGCTCCTCAGCTATCCACTCACCTCCTCAAACCCCTACTCCTAAACAGACTAGTCTGCAGCACCGGGAGTAATCAAGGGAGTGGCGTTTTCGGTTAAGGATCGTTTAACAACTGCACTTATGGATGATATTCCCGGAAATATAATCAGGGAAGTTATTTGAGTTGAACTGAGAAATAAGAAAAGAATGATCACCTTACTGGGATTATATTATAGTCCCCGTACGAGTAAAAGTGAAATTGAGAAGCAGATTTGTTCGGAGATCTCAGTTATCAACAACCATAATGGGGTAGTTATGGAAGGGGGTATTTAACTTGCCAAACATAGATGGGGCTGGAAAAGCGCAGCAGGTCAGGCAGCATCAAATGAGAAGGGGAATCGACGTTTCGAGCATAAGCACCTCTTTAGGAATGAGGAGGTTGTACCAAGCAGGATAAGATAAAACGTCTGGCTGTGGCACTTGGTGGAGGGGCGTTGGGTTTGCGATAGGTGGAAGGAGGTTAAGGTGAGGGTGATAGGTCGGAGAGGGGGTGGGGGCGGAGTGGGTGGGAAGAAGATTGCAGGTCAAGAATGTGGTGCTGAGTTTGAGGGTTGGGACTGAAAAATGGTGGACGGAGGGAAAATGAGGAAGCTGGAGAAATCTGCATTCATCCCTTATGGTTGGAGGGTTCCTAGGTGGAAAATGACTATCTCTTTCTCCAGGCGTCGTGTTGCCATGGTGAGGCGATGGAGGAGCCCAAGGACCTGCATGTCCTTGGCGGAGTGGGAGGGGGAATTAATGTGTTCAGCCACGGGGCGGTTGGGTTGGTTGTTGCGGGGGACTAAGAGGTGTTCGCTGAAACGTTCCGCAAGTAGGCAGTCTGTCTCCCCAACGTATAGGAGGCCACATCGGGTGCAGCGGATGCATTAAGTAATGTGTTTGCAGGTGGAGGCAAATTTCTGATGGATATTGAAGGATCCCTTGGGGCCTTGGAGAGAAGTAAGGGGGTAGGTGTGAGCGCAGGTTTTGCATTTCTTGTGGTTGCAAAGGAAGGTGCTGGCAGTGGAGTTTGTGTTGGTGGGGGTGGGGTTCGATCTGACGAGGGAGTCACGGAGGGAGTGGTCTTTCCGAAACGCTGATAGGGGTGGGGAGGGAAATATATCCTTGGTGGTGGGGTCCGTTTGGAGTTGGCGGAAATGCAAAAGGATGATCCGATGTATCTGGAGTTTGGTGGGGTGGTAGGTGAGGACCACTGGGGTTCTGTCCTAGTGGCGATTGGAGGGGCTGGTTCAAAGGCAGAGTAGCGGGAAGTGAAGGAGATGTGGTGGAGAGCATCGTCAAACACATCGGAGGGGAAATTGCGGTCTTTGGAGAAGGAGGCCATCTGGGTTGTTCGATACTGGGTTTGGAACTCTTGGGAGCAGATGCGGTGAAGGCGAAGGAATTGGATATATGGGATGGCGTTTTTACAGGGGGCATGGTGGGAACAGGTGTAATCCAGGTAGCTGTGGGAGTCAGTCAGTTTATAGTATACGACCATGTTGAGTCCGTCACCCGAGATAGAGATGGTGAGGTCTAGGAAGGGGAGCGAGTAGTCTGAGACCGTCCATGTAAATTGAGGTCGGGGTGGAAGGTGTTAGTAAAGTGGATGAACTGTTCAACCTCCTCGTGGGAGCACAAGGTAGCGCCGATACAGTCATCAATGTAGCCGAGGAAAAGGTGGGAAGTGGTGCCAGTGTAGCTGCGGAAGATGGACTGTTCCACATATCCAACGAAGAGGCAGGCATAGCTACGGCCCATGCGGGTGCCCATGGCTACTCCTTTGGTTTGGAGGAGTGGGAGGATTGGAAGGAGACGTTGTTAATAGTGAGTAACAGTCCAGCCAGTTGAAGGAGAGTGTCAGACGAAGAGTCCTGGTGGGTTTGGTGGGAGAGGAAGAATCGTAGGGCGTTGAGGCCTTCGTGATGGGGGATGGAGGTGTATAGGGACTGGATGTCCATGGTGAAGATAAGGCGTTGGGGGTCAGGGAAGCGAAAATCATGGAGGAGATGGAGGGCGTGGGTGGTGTCCCAAGCGTAGGTGGGGAGTTCTTGGACTAAGGAGGACAGGACCGTGTCAAGGTATGCAGAAATGAGTTCGGTGGGGCAGGAACAGGCTGAGACAATGGGTCGGCCGACGCAGTCAGGTTTGAGGATTTTGTGCACGAGGTAGAAACAGGTAGTACGGGTTTGTGGAATTATGGGGTTGGAGGCGGTGGATGGGAGATCCCCTGAGGTGATAATTTTATGGATGGACTGGGAGATGATGGTTTGGTAGTGGGAGGTGGGGTAAATGTCAAGGGGGCAGTAGGAGGAGGTGTCCGCGAGCTGGCATTTAGCTAAACACCTCCTCCTCCTACTGCCCCCTTGAGCTTGACCCCATCTCCTACCACCAAACCATTATCTCCCAGACCATCAATTACCTCATCACCTCAGGGGATCTCCCATCCACCGCCTCCAACCTCATAATCCCCCAACCCGTAATTCCTGTTTCTACCTCCTGCCCAAAATCCACAAACCTGACTGCACCGGCCGACCTATTGTCTCAGCCTGCTCCTGCCTCAACGAACTCATTTCTGCATACCTTGACACGGTCCTGTCCCCTTTAGTCCAAGAAATACCCACCTATGTTCGGGACACCACCCACGACCTCCACCTCCTCCATGATTTTCGCTTCCCTGGTCCCCAATTCCTTATCTTCACCATGGACATCCAGTCCCTATACATCTCCATCCCCCATCATGAAGGTCTCAAAGCCCTCCGTTTCTTCCTTTCCCGCCGAACCAATCAGTAACCTTCCGCTGACACTCTCCTTCGACTGACTGAACTGGTCCTCACTCTTTACAACTTCTCCTTCCAATCCTCCCTCTTCCTCCAAACCAAAGGAGTAGCCTTGGGCCCCAGCTATGCCTGCCTCCTCGTTTGATATGTGGAACAGTCCATCATCCGCAGCTACACTGGCACCACTCCCCACCTTTTCCTCCGCTACATTGATGACTGTATCGGCGCTACCGCGTGCTTCCACGAGGAGGTTGAACGGTTCATCCACTTTACTGACAACTTCCACCCCGACCTCAAATTTACCTGGACCGTCTCAGACTCCTCCCTCGCCTTCCTCGACCTCTTCATCTCTATCTAGGACGACCAACTCAATACGGATGTATACTATAAACTGACCTATTCCCACAGCTACCTGGATTACACCTCTTCCCACCCTGCCCCCTGTAAAAACGCCATGCCATATTCCCAATTCCTTCGCCTTCACCGCATCTGCTGCCAGGAGGTCCAATTCCAATACTGAACAACTCAGATGGCCTCCTTCTCCAATGACCGCAATTTGCCCTCAGACGTGGTTGACAATGCTCTCCACCGCATCTTCTCCACTTCCCGCTACTCCGCCCTTGAACCTCGCCCCTCCAATCGCCACCAGGACAGAACTCCACTCATTCTCACTTACCACCCCACCAACCTCCAGATACATCGGATCATCCTTCGTCATTCCCGCCACCTCTAAACGGACCCCAACACCAAGGATATATTTCCCTGCCCACCCCTATCAGCGTTCCGGAAAGAACACTCCCTCCGCGACTCACTTTGTCAGGTCCACGCCACTCACCTACCCAACCTCCAATCCTTGCACCTTCCCCTGCAACCGTAAAAAATGCAAAACTTGCGCCCACACCTCACCCCTCACTTCCCGCCAAGGCCCCAAGGGATCCTTCAATATCCATCAGAAATTCACCTGCACCTGCACACACATCATTTACTGCATCTACTGCAAGCGAAGTGTCCTCCTATACATTGCGGAGATAGGCCGACAACTTGTGGGACGTTTCCGAGAACACCTCTGGGACCCTCGCACCAAACAACCCAACCTCCCCGTGGCTGAAAACTTTAATTCCCCCTCTCACTCCGCCAAGGACTTGCAGGTCCTTGGGCTCGTCCATCGCCAGACCATGGCAACACGACGCCTGGAGGAAGAGAGACTCATCTTCCGCCTAGGAACCCTCCGACCACAAGGGATGAATACAGATTTCTCTAGCTTCCTCATCTCCCCTCACCCCACCTTTTCTCAGTCCCAACCCTCAGACTCAGCACCGCCTTCTTGACCGGCAATCTTCTACCCGACCTCTCCGCCCCCACCCCCTCTCCGGCCTATCACCCTCACCTTAAGCTCCTTGCACCTATCGCATTCCCAAAGCCCCTCCCCGAAGTCCCTCCTCCCTATCATTTATCATATCCTGCATGTCACACCCTCCTCATTTCTGAAGAAGGGCTTATGCCCGAAACATTGATTCTCTTTCTCCTTTGATGCTGCCTGACCTGCTGCGCTTTTCCAACATCACATTTTTAAGCTCTGATCCCCAGCATCTGCAGTCCTCACTTTCTCATAAATGGGGCTGTCATCGTGTTAAGGGTTTATTTAGAGAAGAAATTGCTAAGTGTGTACAAGAACATTTTCTGATTCAATATGTGGATACTCCTATTGGAGAAAGTGCAAAACTTGAACAAATCTTGGGAAATAAGGCGGGGAAGTGGCTGAGGTGTCAGTTGGTAGGGGCACTTTGGGGCCATCGACCAGAATTATGTTAGTTTTTAAATAGTGATGGAACAGGACAGACCAGATATAAAAGCTGAATTTCTAAATTGGAGGAACGCTAATTTTCGACCGTATTAGGGAAGTACATTCGAAAGCTGATTGGGGGCAGATGTTCCTTTGTATGTTGACGGCTGGAAAACAGGAAGTCTTCAGAAATGAGGCAATGAGAGTCCAGGGACAGTGTACTCCGATTCGGGTGAAATTAAAGCCTGGTAGGTGGAGGAAATGAAGGATGATGGAAGAAATCGTGTGTTTGGTTAAGAAAAAGAAGGAAGCATATACCAGGTAAAGACAAGATTCATCGAATGAAACCTTAGAAGAGTATAAAGGAAGTGTAGTATATCTAAGAGGGGAGTCGGGAGGGCAAAGTAGGTACATGAGATAGATTTGGCAAATAGAGTTAAGGAGAATTCAAAGGGTTTTGCAAATACATTAAGGACAAAAGTGTAATTAAGCAGAGATTAAGGTCCCTCAATGATCAGCAAGGCGACCTTTCTGTGGAAATGCAGGAGATGGTGGCGACCTAGACGAATATTTTGCATCAGTGTTTACTGTGGAAAAGACATGGAAGGAGTTGATTGCACGGAAAAAATGGTGATGTCTTGGAAAAAGCCCATATTAGATAGGAAGGAGTATTGGATGATGTTCAATACATAAAAGTTGATTAAAGCTCAGGAATCGATCAGATGTACCTAGAAATCTGTGAGAAGTTAAGAAAATGATTGCTGGACCCCTTTCTGAGAAATTTGTATCATCGATATTCACAATTGAGGAGCCTGAAGACTGGAGTTTGGTTAACGTGATGCCGCTGCTGAACAAGGGTGGTAAGATTAAGCCCCGGAACTATAGACCGGTAAGACTGACGTTGGTGGGCAAGTTTTTGGAGGGAGTCCTGAGCGACAGGGTGTACACGCATTGGGAAAGTCAACAACTGATTAGGGAAATTCAACATGGCGTTGTGAGTGGGAAATCATGCCTCACAATCTTGACAGAGTTTTTTTTGAAGAAATAAGAAAGATGATTGATGAGGGCAGAGTGGTGGCTGTGGTCTATCTTGATTTCAGTGAGGAGTTCGAAAAGGTTCCCCATGGGAGACTGTTCAGCAAGGTGAAACCTCATGGAATACAGCAAGAACGAGCCTTTTGGAGACAGAGCTGGTTCAAAGTAGAAGACAGAGGGAGGTGTTGGAGGGTTGCTTTTCAAACTGGAGGCGTGTGACCAGTGGATTGCCACAAGGATTGGTGCTGGGTCCACTTCTTTTCATCATCTCTTTAAATGATTTGGATTTGAGCAGAAGAGGTCTAATTCATAAGTTTGCCGATGAAACCAAAATTGGAAGTGTCGTGGACAGTGAAGAAGGTTACTTCAGATTACAACAGGACGTTTATCTGATGGGCAAATGAGCTGAGAGCTGGCTGATGGAATTTAATTGAGATAAATGTGTAGTGTTGAATTTTGGGAAAGCAAACGTTATCAGGACTTATCCACTAAATGGTAAGTTCCCGGGGAGTATTGCTGAACAAAGAGATCTTGGAGTGCAGGTTCATAGCTCCGTGCAAGTCGAGTCGGAGATAGATTGGGTCGTGAAGAAAGCGTTCGGTATGTTTTCCTTTATTGGTCAGAGTACTGAGTAAAAGAGTTGAGAGGTCACATTGCGGTGCTCCAAGGCATTGTTCGTCCATTTTTGGAATATGACTTGCAAATTTGGTCTCCTGCCTATCGGAAGGATGTTGTGAAAACTGAATTAGTTCAGAAAATATTTATTAACAATATTGCCAGGGATGGAGGATTTGAGCTACAGGGAGAGGTTGAAGAGGCTCGGGCTGTTTTCCCTGGAGCGTCGACGGCTGAGGGGTGACCCTGTAGAGGTTTATAAAATCATGAGGGGCTTGGATAGGATTAATAGGCAAAGATTTTATTATCTGTCGGGTTGGGAGAGTCCAGAAATAGAGGAAATAGCTTGAGGGTGAGAGGAGAATGATATAAACGAGAAATAGGATGCAGAGGGTTGTATGTGTGTGGAATGAGCTGCCAGATGAAATGGTTGAGTCTAGTACGACTGCAACATTTAAAAGTTTTTTTTTAAAAGATATTTGAAGAGGAAGGGTTTGGAGGGAAATGTTTCGGGTGCTGGCAGGTGGGAGTAGATTGGGTTGGGAGATCTGGATGATCCTGAATCTGGAGGATTCCTGAATCAATGTGGAGAAAGCCGACTCGAGGGAAAGTCATATTGGATTTAGTTCTTCACAACGAACAAGGTCAAGTGTGAGACCTCTCGGTGGGAGAGCATTTCGGTGTTAGTGATCACAATTCCTGGACCTTTACTATTGTTACAGAGAGGGATAGAAACAGGGAGTATGGGAAAGTAATTAATTGGGGAGAGGGAACTCAAATTCTATTTGGCAGGAATTGTGCAGCATAAATTGTGAACAGATATTCTCAGTAAAGTGCATGGCAGAAATGTGAAAGTTACTGAGGAAGCACTTGCTGATACTATTGGACAGGTTTGTCCCACTGAGGCAAGGAAGGATGGTCGGGTGAAGGAACCTTGGCATCAAGAGATGCAAACATCTCGGAGAAATAAAGGATTGTAGATGCTGGACATTAGAATCGAGAGGGTAGTGCTGGAGAAGCACAGCAAGTCAGGCAGCATTCGATGTGCAAGAGAATAAATATTTCAACCATAAGCTCTTCATCAGAAATGAGGCTTGTGAACCTGCTGGCTGAGAGATAAATGGGAATTAGGAGGCTGGGGAAACGTACCTGAGGTTGCAGTGGGCCGTTGAAGATGGAAGTGAATTGATAGTTCGGAGAATAGGGTGGTGCAGATGGATGGGAAAGAGGATGCACAGGTCAAGATGGAAGCTTCCAACTGAGATAAGATGGGGAAGAGGAAACTGGTGAGATCCACATTTATCCTATGTGGAGGCTGCGTCCCAAGGCGGAAGATGGTAAGTTCTTTCTCCAGGCGCGTCTGGTTAAGGTATGGGGTGGAGTAGGCCCAGGACCTGCATGCTCTTTGTGCAGTTTGAGGGGGAATTAAAGTGTTCAGACACGGGCGGTGGCATTGATTGCTGTCGGAATGTCCCGAAAAAATTCCTGAAACGATCTCGAAGTTGGCGTCCTGTCTTCTCAAAGCAGAAGAGACCACATTGGGTGCTTCATATACAATAGATTACATTTGTGGTGGTGCATGTAAAGATCTGTCGGAAGTGAAAGGATCAATTAGAGCCTGGATTGAGGTGAGAGGTAGGTGTGGATACAGGTTTTGCACTTACTACGGTGGCGTGTGAAAGCGTCGGGATGGGGTGAGACTATGAAACCATAAGAAAGGGGAGTGGAAGCAAGGCCATTCGGCCCATCAAGTTCACTCCACCATTAGTAATCGCTGATGCGCGTTTCAATTTCATTCACCCACAGTCTTCCCATAGCTCTGAATTCCTTGCGAGATCAAGAATTAATTAATTCCATAGGTCCACCACATTTGCTGAAGAAATGTGTCCTCATTTCCATTCTAAATTCATCCCCTCTAATTTTGAGGCTGTGCATACTTTTCCAGTCACGCCGCCCAATGGCAACAATTTCCCAGCGTCCACCATTTCAAAGCCATGCATTATTTTGTACATTTCTCCGAGATCTCCCCTCAATTTTCGAAATTCTCATGTATACAGTCACAGGATCCTCAGCCATTATTCATATCTCGGCATACTCTTTCAGGGATCATCTATGTAAATCTTTTGCTGGACACAGTCCAGTGCCAATATGTCCTTCTTGAGCTGTGCAGTCCAAAATTGGACACAGTATTCGAAATGCGGCCATACAGAAGCTTTATAAATTCTCAGAAGCACATCGCTGCTTTTATATTCCAACCATCCTGAGATAAATGACAGCATTACATTTGCTTTCTTAATCACTGACTCAACTTGCAAACTAACTTGTCGAGAATCCTGAACCAGCATTCCCAGATCCCTTTGTACTTTGGCTTGATGCATTTTCTCAAAGCTAAGAAAATAGCCTGAGCCTGTATTCTTTTTTGTTTACACAGTGCAAGACCAAATCTTTGCTCACGTTGAAATTCATTAGCCATTTTCTGCAACACTCTCCTGAACTGTCTAAATCTTTCTACAGCCTCTCCACCTCGTCGGTACTACCTGCCTGTCCGCCTAACTTCGTAACATCAGCAAACTTCACCAGAATGCCCGCAACCCCTTCATCCAGACCATTAATATCTGAAGTGAACAGCTGCGGAACCAACACTCAACCCTCTGGGAAACCACGCGTCAACAGTTGCCATTGTGAAAAATAAACGTTTAGCCCAACTCTCTGCATTTTGTCAGACAACCAATCCCCAATTCATGCCAGTAGTTTACCTCGAACAACATGGGACTTCACCTTACTCAGCAACCTCCCGTGAGGCACCTTATCAAAGGCGTTTTGGAAGTCCAGACAAATAATATCCACTGGGTTTCCCGGTCTAACCTACTTGTTACCTCTTCAAAGAATTCTAAAAGGGTTGTCAGGCACGACGTCTCCTTACCAAACCCATGCCGACTATTTCTAATCGGACCCTGCACTTACTTGAATTCAGAAATCTCATTCTTAATGAGGGATGCTAAAACTTTACTCACAACCGAGGTTAGGCAAATCGGCATATAATTTTCCATCTTTTGCCTTGATCCTTTCTTGAACAAGCCTGATTGCAATAGCGGTTTTCACTTATGTGGGACTTTCGATTGACTCCAGTGATTTGTGAAAGATCACAGTCAGCGCCTCCTTTATTTCCTCAGACACCTCTCTCAGAACTCTAGGATGTAGCCTATCACGGCCAGGAGATTTATTGATGTTTAGACCTTTTAGCTTTTCGAGCACTTTATACTTTGTAATGGCTACCCTACTGAACTCTGCTCCCTGACTCTCCCTAGTTGTTGAGATATTACTCATGTCTTCCACTGTGAAGAATGACACAGAGTACTTATTACGTTCTTCAGTTATTTCCTTATCTGTCAGCACAACATTCCAGCATCCGTTTGGATGGGCCCAATTTCTACTTTTGCCTCTTGTTTGTATCTCACGTATTGAAAGAAAAATGCGCTATCATTTCTCATATTTCCAGCTAGTTTACCTTCATATTTGATCTGCTACTTCATTATTTCCCTCTTGTTATCCTCTGTTTGTTTTTGCAGTCTCCCCAATCTTCTGGTTTCCTACTAATCTTGGCCACATTATAGCCTCTCTCTTTTTCTTTGATACATTTCCCGTCTTCCTTTGTCAACTATGGTTGTGAAATTCTTCACAGGATAATCACACCAGTCTCTTAGCCACGTGTTTACTTCCCTAATTTTCTTATCACTATGCCAATTAACACGTGGCTCGGGCAGTAATCCAGAGGCTATGACCATTGATGATCTGTTCTTCCATTGCCTTGCTCGTGCTTGATAACCCCCAAATAGGTCCACCTTCCTCGTCTTAACTGTGTCGTTAGTGTCAACTTGGACCTTAACAACTGGATCCTCCCCCTCTTGCTCCAAAATCCTTTCAAAACAGTCGGAGTTGTCCTACACCCTGGCAGCGTGCAGGCAACACACCATGCAGGATTCCTGGCCTGGCTTGCAAAGGATGCGAGCTGTCCCCCAATTACAGAATCCCCAATCACAGCTACTTGTCTTTTTCTCCTCTCTCTCATATGGACTTCTGCAACATGGTGGTCTGGTCAGCTGGCTCATCCTGCTACAGCCATTTTCTCCATCAATACAGGTAATAAAAGTGTCATAACTATTGGGCATGGCCAAGGGCCGATCCTCCTCCACTCCTGACCTCTGAATCCTGCCTGCCTCACTTACAGTCTCACTCTGCTGTCCCTGACTATTAACTGAGTTTGAATTGCTTAAACCACCGATTGTGACTGCCTCCTGAAACAATGCGCCCTGGTAACTCTCCTGCTCCTGAATGTATCGCAGTGATTGAAGTTCAGATTCCTGATCATCCATTCTGATTCAGAGTTCTTCCAGCAACCAACACTTGCCACAGATGTGATCTCTGCCGTTCACAATGGGATCAGCCAACTCCCACATCATACAGCTACAGCACATCACCTGGCCAGCTTAATGAGTTAAATAATTTCCAGTACTTCTCGATAGTCTTAATCAACTAACCAACTAATAGTAAAATATCAATCTATTGCGCGATACACAAGAAATATAAATTGAAGTGCCTTACCTCAGCAACACACGAGAGTGCCTTTTCTGGTTAGAGAGGAGGACGGGTGGGAGACATAACAAGTATAATGCCTCGGGATTCAGCCTGTGTCAAAATATATACCCAACAGTCCTCTGATGCTTCCTTGGAAAAGAGAGAGCATTCCTAATTCTCACCTCGCGAAAAATGGAGTCCCTGACGCCTGAGGTAAGGTTTTTAAACATTCACTAAGCTTCCCAGCGGTCGTCTGTTGCTCACTCTAATCGCTCGACAAATGGAGACCCCGACTCTTGAGGTAAGTTTTTTAAACTGTTTTACTCACCTTCCCAGCCGTCCTCTACTCCTCACTCTCACATCTCGAAAAATGCAGGCCCCGAGGTTTGTTGTGTGTCGTGGATCTGAAAACGGCCATCAGACATGTGGACATTTCGTCAAGAGGAATAAGGAATCTTTCTTAAGATTGCAGAAGCAATGATCAGACAGGGCTCTAGAATTCTATAAGGTGGCCACGAAGGAACGGATGAATGGACTTCCGAGAGTTAGAAGAACGCACGAAAAAAATGAGAATATTAAGGAAAACCCCAAGGTATTCTGCACCTTCTTGAGGAGCAAGAGAATGGACAGAGTGATATTAGAGCCGATCAGGGATAGTGGAGTGAACTTGTGCCTGTAGTTGGAGGTCATAGTGGAAGTGTTTATTGACGATGCTGCTTCATTATTCACTACTGAGGAGGAACTTGTCTTTTGTGAGGACAGCGTGAAACAGGCTGATTTGCTCGAAAAAGTTTCTATTAAGAAAACGGATGCGCCGGAGGTTTTTAAGCATATGAGGACAGATACATTCCCTGGATGAGATGGGATGTACCCTTGGATAATACAGGATCCGAGAAAAGAAATTGCTGCACATTTGACGATGATCTTTGTATCCTCACTGTGCAATGAGTAGTGTCAGGTTATTGGAGGCTCTCAAGTGTTATTGACTTGTTCAAAGTAAGGGAATACGGATGGATCTCATAATTACAACTATCAGTCTTGCATCGGTTTTGGGGAAATTCTGGAAGATGATTCTGAGAGAAATGAATTGTTATAATTCGGAAAAGCATAGTGAAATTAAAGATAGTCAACATGGCATTCTGAGTAACAGGGCATGCTTCACAGGTGAATTCGTTGAGAGTTTGCCAAAGCACATGAATGAAGGTAAGGCAGTGGTTTTGTTGTATGTGGATTTTGTAAGGCTTTTGATTATATTCCCAGCGGTAAGCTCATTCAGAAAATAAGGAGGCATGGGATGCATGGAAATTTGGCTATCTGGATACAGATTTGACTGGTCCACTGAAGAAAGAAAGTGCTAGTAAATGGAATGTATTCAGCCTAGAACTGAAGCTCGGTAACCAGTGGTTTTCTGCACAACTTTTGCTCGTTGTGATTTTTATAAATGAGTTGTATGAAGAAGTGGAAGGATGGGATAATAAGTTTGCCGATAACACGAAGTCTGATAGAGTTGTGTATAATTTGGGGAATTGTTATCGGTTGCAATGATTCATTGACAGGATGTAAAGCATGGCTGATAATTGGCCGATGGAGTTCGACCTGGAAACGCTTGAATTGGTTAAGTTTGGAAGGTCGAATTGCAGTGCAGATTACATTGTTGAAGTCAGGGAACAGAAGGATCTCGGTGTCCACGTCCATATTTCCCTCAAATTTGCCACTCAAGTTGCGTGGAGTTTTAAGAAGGCTCATGGTATGGTGGCTTTCATGACCAGGTGGAACGATTTTAAGGTACACAAAGTTATGCTGCAGGTCTATGTCGTCCCTGTTAGATTACACTTAGAATATTGTGTTCAGTTGTGGTCGCCTTATTTTCGGAAAGATGTCGAAGGTTCACAGAATATTCAGTGGACACTTAACGTATTCTGCCTGGAGTCGTGGGCACACCTTATGTGGAAAGTTTGAAGGAGATTTTTCTTTTCTTATTGGAGTGACTGAGGGGAAAAGGTGACTTGACAGAGATGTACAAGATGATAAGAGGCATAGATCGAGTAAATACTCAGAGATGTTTTCCCAGGGCAGAAATAGCCATCACAAGGGGCATAATTTTCAAGTGATTGGCGGGTACTTTAAGAGAAATATGACAAGGAGGCTCTGTACACAGAGAGTGGTGGGTGTGTGAAATGCATTGTCAACAGTAGTATTAGTGTCAGACACATTAGGGACATTTAAGCGACTCTTGGACAGGCACATATATGGCAGTGGAATGAAGAGCTTGTAGATTAGTTTGATCTTCGAGTACGATAAAATTTCGGCACAACCATCGAGGGCAGAAGGGCCTGCTGTCTGCCATATGTTCTATACCTCCACAACGTCTTCCACTCCGACGATCCCTCTTATCTCTGTAAACGCCACGCGTCATTAAGCCCTCGTGGTTGATTTTACCCCCTGCAGACTTTGCTATCCTCCTTATATCAGTCCCCTCCTCTAACCATACTATCCTCCTTCTCTATTTCACCTCCTCCAGCATCTATATCCATCCATCTAACTGCAGCTCTTTCCAGTCCTTGTATCCCTTCATATTTCTGCATTCTGCTGCAGCATTTTCACTCCTCCCTATATCTGTCATAACCTGCACAACACATCCCATCATTATATCAGCCAGCTCATCCGGCATTAACACCATTTGGTATCTGTGCAACGATCACAAGCCTCAATTTCCCAAACTAGCTTCCTAACTAGTTGCAGCCCCAGTACCAGTCATGGTCACATTTGACTTCTGGAGCACCTACACTTCAACTATATCTGTAACCTCCTCGAGTACCTACACCCGTCACTATCTCTATAAACTTCTCTAACACCTGCACAGCTCCATTTCATTTTAATCGCCATCAGATTTGCCAACCCTCCCGATATCTACTGTGTCCACCCGCCCCTGCATCCTTCCCTCACTCTGAAGCATTCTCGATACCAACACTGCCTCCTTATGTCTTTAACATCCTCCAGTCCCTAGTCCCTTCTCTATCTCTTATACTGATTTTATCTATATACTCCGGCCGATATGTGAAACCTTCTGCAGACCCGACACAGCTTTGAATCTGTGTAACTTCCTCTAGGCCCTCCACATTTTTGTATCTGTATAAAATCCTCCAGATACCTAAACCCGAGCTAACTCTGGAACTTCCGCCAGCCGCAACAAATCTCCCTGCTTCTATAATCTCCTTTAGCCGATACACACCTTCCTTTCTCTGTAATATTGTCTAATCTCAACACTCCTCCTTATCTCTATAACCTCCTCCAACCGTTGCATCTCCCACCATTCCAACCCACCGATCACCAGCATCTTCACCCATCCTATCACTCTGGATTCCTTCAGCATGGTATTCATCCATAGCTCTGGAACCCATTTCAGCTATTGCATGCTTCGCTATCACCATAAACTCCTCAAGCACGTCGGATCCTCCCTATCATTTTGTAAACTCTTTCAGCTTCTACTTCCAGCCCAGACACCCATCGCATCAGAGGCATTCTCTCTGTTAATTTACAGCTTCACCGTATCTGTAGCTTCCTCCTTCACTTATGCAAATCTATCTCTGTGACCTTCTCCAACCCTGAGCACCACCATTTTCTGTGAACTTTCCACTGCATTCATTGACAGTGCATCCACAATCCTTGGGATGGCGAAGACTGAAATCTCTTCTCCCGTTGAGTGAATTGTTTTCACAAGATTTCAGTCCCAAATACGTTGCCCCTTTTCCTGAGATTCTGACCTCATGTTTTGGACTTCCACACCCTCACAAGTAATTTCCCAGCGTTTGCCCTGTCGTGCCCTAGCCATTTGGATTAATTTACATTTCAATCAAATCACTTATCAATTCCCTGAAACTCAAGAATACAGAAAACCTTTATTCACAAACTCAGCAAGTGATACCCAGGTACCAAAGAGTGAAACATTATTTTATTATTTATTGATAGGTTTCAGAAATTGCTGGCTGGGCTATCCTTTCTTGCCCATTTCACAGTTGTTCTGGACATGGTTGCGCTGCGATGCCTACTTGATAAATTGTAGCCAGTTTGGTGCAGGCAAACCAACAATAATGTTAGAGAATGAAAGCCAGGATTTTCATCAAGTGAAACCCATGAAAGAGAGATATATTCCAAGTCAGGATGGCCATTGACTTTCGTTGTAATTTGCAGGGGGTGGTGTTCACATGTGTCTGTTGCCCTTGCCATTCCATTTGGTCATGGCTTCGAGGTGCTGTCGCATAGATATTGGTAAATATCGGAAATAAATCTTGTAGCTGGTACACGCTGCTTCTATTGGGAGTCGATGGTGGAGGCTTTGTATATTGTGGATGTGATGGCAAACAAGCTGAACTGCAAACGTACCCTTCCTTATACATGAACAGCATAACGCTTCCAGGTATCTTCTTAGCTTTTTCTTTATTAAAAAATTAATTCGTATCGCCAATCAGTGAGTACCAGCAATTAAATTAAACAATTATCTGTTTAAATTAGTTTGCAATTGGCCACATGACTATTGTGGAACTGCAAAATGAAACACAAGACCACAGGAACAGGACAAGGCTGTTAAGCGCCTTGTACCTGTTCCACAATTTAAGGAGATTGTGGCTGATTTGATACTGAACTCCTTATACGCCTTTGGCGCAAATCTGTCACGACCTTTCCGTAGCAAATGTGTTTCTATCTTAGGTATTAAGGTGTCAACAAAGAACTAAACAATTCCAATTTAAAAAGTAACAAGTGAGATGAAGAATGGATAATCTGAAACTTGCCAACTGATAGTTCACTGCAAAAGGCTACCAAGGGTCAATTTGAATGACGAGGTGATGTACTTCCTTCAGTGCCTTTGATTCTGTTGAAAATATTTACTTAGAGGAGGTTGATCTTCAACAAATACGAGTATACTGTTTTTCAAAATAAGATATATAAGATGTAGATTGTGTTCAGGATGAGTCAGGTAGGGTACAAAGGAAAGGCAGGAGGGTGCAGGTAATGGTGCTATTTGAAGAGCATGTGATGGCACCATCGGCCTTCTCTATCCTAACAATTCTATCATTATGAATGTACTCATATGGAATAATAATTCACGAAAAGACAAATAAACTGAGTGAAGGATTTTATAGGTCATTCTTGGATGTGAATGTGTGCTGTGAGGAGGGTGTAAAGATATGTGATGACTGAACAGTCGTCCACATGGACATGATCGATGTTAAGGGCATATGATGCGGAAACGAGAAGTTATCCAGATTGTTGGAGAAATAGATGTGCAGTGTATTTCATACATCGTAAATTATTGGAAAGTACAGATGGAAATAAAATTTAAAGTGTCCTTGTCTATAACCTGCTGATGACTAACAGACAAGTTATTTGTTAACTAGCTATTTGTTAATCCAGTGGGAATATAACCTTTATTGTCAGATGATTTATCCATATGAAGAGTGATGTTTTGCTTCATTTGGATAAAGATATTGGTCAGATTGCACCTGGAGGACTGCGTGCAGGTTTGATTCTTTATCTTGGGAAATATATTATTTCCACAGATAGACGGCAAAGGCTGTTTTAATGGACTTCTGCCAAGGACAACTATTTCCAATAGGGCCATGACAAACCAAGCCTGTGTTCTCCGGTGTTTCAAAGAGTGATAAATTATTTCATTGAACGTGACAAAATACTGATTGGATTTCTGCTTCTGACGTATTTCTGTCTATTGGTGTAGCATTTATAAATTCCTTGAAACAGTGAACTGCATTCCCAACTGATTTTCACTGCAATGGGAGACAGGTTGTTCTTCCAGGAACAGAGGGATAAGAACAGACTGTTACAATAAGGCGTACGAGCAACAGCACTTCAGGGAGAATACACTGAATATAAATTCAATTATGTTTGTTCTGATAATCCTAAACTCAAATTTCCTGTATGTTCCCTGTAACAGTTGACTCGCTGAATGATTAAAATATCTCTCTCTGACGAAGATACTCATGATCCAGGCTCAATAGCTTTCAAAATCTTCTCCAATTGTGTCCTTACCTCTGATGAAAGATTTGCTGGTCTTTATTCGTCCTGTTTATTTCGACAACTCCGTGTGAAACCCAAACCTACATTGGATGTTTTTCTTTTCCTTATCGCCAAAGACAAAACAAATAAAAATGTTTCAGAACATGCACTTTTTTGCCATCATCTTCAAAGTCAGTCTAAAATACAACTCAGCCAGATTTGAGGATATGTTTATTTCATCAAAACTTCCAATTCATCCTCACAATCTGCATCAATATGCTCATGGATCACACTATCACTCTCTCTGAATCCCTGCTTCTCCAGGGTGAAGACGGATATGAAGTACATGTTTCATGTATTCGCTACTTCCACGCACAGGTTGCAATCTTGGTCTCTAAAAGAACATTGACCATAGAAAAATACAGCGCAGAACACGTCTTTCGTCTCTCGACGTTGCGCCGACCTGTGAACTTATCTAAGTGCATTCTCACACACTATCCCATCATCATGAGCTTGTTCAAGAATTGTTTAAATCGCCTTAATGTAGCTGAGTTAATTACATTGGAAGGCTGGGCATTCGACGCCCATGCCACTCTCTTAGTAAAGAATCTGTCATAAATCTATCGCCCCTCAATTTGCAGTGATGCCCCCTCATACAAGCTGACGTCATCATCCTGGAAAAGACATTTCCACCATCTACTCTATCTAATCGTCTGATCATCTTGTATATCTCCCTCAAATCACTTCTTAGCCTTTTTTCTCCGATGAGAACAGACCCAAGTCTTTCAGCCTTTCCTCATATTACCTGCCCTCCAGACCAGGGAACATCTCCTCTGCACATTTTCCAACGCTTACACATCTTTCCTGTAAAGGGGCGAACGGAAATGTACACAATATTCCAAGTGCGACTGCAATTACTTTTTTTTTGTTGCAGCAAAGTTTTCTGGCTCCGGAACTCAATCCCTCTACCAATACAATATGACATACTGTATGCATTCTTAACAGCACTATCGACCTTTTTTTGGCATTTTTCAGAGATCTATGCACATGGAAATCAAGATCCCTCTGCACATCCACACTGTCAAGAATCTTTCCATTTACCCATTATGCTGCCGTCCTCTTATTCATCCCAAAGTGAACCACCTCACGCTTATCTGCAGTGAACCCCATTTGCCACCTCTCAGCCAGACTCAGCATTTTATCCAAGTCCCTCTACAACCTGCAACACTCTTCTACACTGTCGTGTATTCCTCCGACTTCAGTGTCGCCTGCAAATAGACTTATCCATCCACCTATGCCTACGTCTAAGACATTTACAAAAATTACAAACAAGAGTCGTCCCAAAACAGATTCTTGTGGAACACAACTAAAACCGGACTCCAGGCTGAATATTTTTTCATCAACCACCATTCGCTTCCTTCCTAAAGAAAGTCACTTTCTAATCCGCACTGCTAAATCACCATCAATCCTATGCCTCTGCAGTTTCTCCAAACGCCTACCATATGGAACTTTATCAAAACCCTTACTGAAGTCCATGTACACTATGTCAACTGCCCTACCATCGTCGGCATGCTTGGACACCTTCTCAAACAACTCAATGACGTTTGTGAGGCATACCCTGCCGTTGACAAACCATGTTGACTATCTGCAATCAAATTGCTGCTTGACAGATGATTATAAACCCTATCTCTCATAATCCATTGCGAAACTTTTCTTACAAGTAACGTAAGGCTCACTGGTCTATAATTACCTGGGTTATCCCCAATGCCCCATTTGAACAAGGGCACAAAATTTCCAATCCTCCAATCCTCTGGTACGAAAACTGTAGACAATAAAAACTCAAAGATCAAAGCCAAAGGCTCCAAAATCTCCTCGCTAGCTTCCGAGAGAATCCTCGGATTTATCCCAACCCGCCAATTCGACTTGTCCATTTTCAGTCCTTCCAGAGTTGATAACACCTCCTCCTTCCTAATCTCGGTCATTTCTGGTCAAATGTCTCGTATCTCATTCTCCTCCTCTACAGTATTCTACTTTGCCTGACTAAAAACAAAGAGAAATAATCATTTAGACTCTGCGATCACCACAGGTTCCATACACAACTTCCCACTTCTGTCTTTGACTGCCCCTATTCCTGCGTTCGTATTTTTTTTAATTCGTTATCTGGCAAGAGAAAGTTGATGGTTCTTCTTTATACTACCTGTTAAAGAATTCCCATGCCCACTCCTTACTCATCTAATCTCTCCCTTAAAACCCTTCCTCGCTCATCCGTAACTCTCCATCGCCTCATCTGAACAATCTCGTATCATTGTCACTAAACGCCCCTTCTTCGGATTAAGAAGCGAAGCAATTTCTGAGATAAACCAGGGGCTATTTACCTTTTCAGTTCTCTCCCATTGTTTATTTTAATAGGCGCATTCTTTCCTGCGTTATCATCTTCCCGTTGATATGCAGATAGACTATCTTGGGATTCTTCATAATCTTAGCCTTTACTGTTTAATCATGCCGAAGTTTTGCAGTTCTACTTATTTTCTCAAGTTTAGCGCTACAATTTCTCTGGGCTTGAATGACCTCCGTTCGTCTGCTCACTTTATATTGATCTTAAGCTTTTCCTTTAGTTTTTATTCAGTTCTTAATATTTCCAGGCATTCAATCTTCTCTGGGTTTGTTTTCATAGATTTGATCTCAGATGCAACATGTTGGGCCCATACGCTTGAAAAATCCATCTTAAGAATGAACTGTCAACCCCCCTCAGTCAAAACACTATTCTGCTCGAACTTTACCCAAAGGTAATTGTGCTCGATGACCTTCGCCGTTTCCCGTCTTTTCTTTACCAAATCTCACTCCCCAATCCAGAAAACTTTTTTTTTCCAATCATCTTTTGTTTTTTGTCATTTCCTTCACAAAGTTAACGTGTAGAAAGGAATAGTTACTGGTCCCAAAATGCTCTCTTGTCATTCTGCCAGTAATACCCGACTGGCTTCATTTTCAAAAGGAAGGCCCAGCACTGCGCCTTCCCTTCTTGTATCTTCTAAAACTCTCTAAAATAAGTTTCAAAACATATGCCCCCCCAGTTATAACACTAGATTTCTTCTATAAATGTGGGGAGTTTAATCCCAGAGTATTGTTGGTTTTTTTCACACACTTCATCGAATTGGCTACACATCTGTTCCTGTCTTTCCTTTTAACTGACAGTCAATAATACATCTTCAGCATTTTGTATTTTGTCTTCTTCTTCCGAAGCTCTATGCACAAAGCCACATTTGAAGACTCCTCGAAGATATCCTCCATCCTTACTATTTTAACTGATTCCTTAATTAATAGTGAAACAAGTCCTACTCGTTTACACACTGTCCCGTCCTCCTTGAGTTCCTATTTACCAGAATACCGATTTGCTCGTCCTGACCTCCCTCAACCAAGTTTCTGCAATGGTAAAATATGTCTCAATTCCACATGTCAACCACTCGCTTACCTCATCTATCTGACGCTTAATATTCTCAGCATTAAGGTAAAGGATATCCAAACAACATTATAACACACAGAACAACCTGTATCTCGGCGTTCTCTTGTCATTCACTGGTTGTTATCAGGCTTCCTGAAATGACCGAAAATGCATCACTGGAGCTGAAAAAGCTTATATTTATTCAATCAGCATTTTGTTTTTTTGCGACATTTCAAAAACGAGCAATCCCCGCTGCATGGTATGAGTTTCTGGTTATTAAGTACACCCTCAGTACTCAGAGAGGACAGCCCTTACGAATGGGCAGCACTGATTGTGTCTCTCTCCAAGGCAGGGATTAAAATTGTAATCCCTAAATTGGAGAATGGCTAATTTTGATGGTATGAGGTAAGAACATTTGAAGGCTGATTGGGGCATATTCTCGCCGGTAAAAGTAGAACTAGAAACTGGGAAGCCTTCAAAAATGAGAAAAAGAGAGACCAGAGACAGTGTATTCTTATTAGGGTGAAAAGAAACGCTGGTAGGTGTAGTGGATGCTGGATGACGTGAACAATTGAGGTTTGATTACAGGAAAGAAGGGCGCATGTGAGAGGGCTAGAGAGGAGAGATCGAATGAATTCTTAGAATAGTACAAAGGCAAGTTACTTAATTGGGAAATCAGGAGTACAAAATGGGATATGAGATAGCGTTGTAAAGGGTTTTCATAAATCCATTAAAGAGAAACGGGTGACGAGGGAGAGAATAGGGCTCCACAAATATCAACAAGGCAACCTATGCATTGAGCCGCAGGAGGTAGGGGAAATACTAAACGATTATTTTGCATCAGTGTTTCATGTGGAGCAGGACATGAAAAACATGGAATGTTGGCAAGTACATGGTAACAGCTTGGAAAATGTCTATATGACAGGGGAGGAAATCCTGGATGTCTTGAAACATATGAAAATTGATTCATCCCCAGGGAACAGATTGGCGGCACCCTCGAACTCTGAGAAAAGCTATGAAAGTAATTGCTGAGATATTTGTATAATCGATAGTC
The DNA here is from genome assembly GCF_047496795.1 of Chiloscyllium punctatum. Taxonomy (NCBI): domain Eukaryota; kingdom Metazoa; phylum Chordata; class Chondrichthyes; order Orectolobiformes; family Hemiscylliidae; genus Chiloscyllium; species Chiloscyllium punctatum. The sequence continues at coordinate 20,068,922 of NC_092781.1, read as the reverse complement.
ACAAGTGAGGTGCTGGAAGACTAGAAGTTAGCTAACATGTTGTCACTGTTTAAAAATGCAGTAAGGAAAGCCAGGGAACAATGCATCACTGAGTCTGACATTGTGATAGGCAAGTTGTTGAAAAGCGTCCTAAGGGACAGGATTTATATGTATTTGGAAAGATAAGGAGAGATTAGGCATAGTCAGCATGGCTTTGAACGTGGGTGATCATGTTCCGTGAGCTTGATTGAGTTGTGTTTGACGAAGTAACAAAGAGTATTGATGATGACAGATTAGTGGACGTGATCGATGTGCACGAAATTGAGGCGTTGAACAAGATTCCTCAGCAGAGACTGCTTGTTAAGGTTAGATCTCATGTGATACGGAATAACTAGCCATTTCGAGACCGATATAACTCAGAGGTAAAAGACAGAGGATGATAGAGTGTTGTTGTTTGGTCAGGAGGACAGTGGTGTGCCACAACGGTCGATGCTGGGGCCGCTACTTTTCATCATTTGTTTCAACGATTTGGATGTGATAATAAGAGGTACATCTCGGAAGTTTGTGGATGAGAGGAAAATTGGAGGTGCAGTGGAGAGCGAAGAAGGTTCCCTGAGATTGCAACAGGATCTCGATCAGTTCGGCCAATGGGCTGAGCAATGGCAGATGGAGAATAATTTAGATAAATGTGAGGTGCTGCATTTTGGAAAAGTAATCAGAACAAGACTTATATGCTTCGTGGTAGGGAGTGTTGCTGAACAGGGAGACTTTGGATTGCAGGTTCCAAGCTGCTTGAAATTAGATTCGCTGCTAGATAGGACAATGAAGACGCCATTTGGTATGATTTCCTTTATTGGTCAGAATATTGAGTGTCAGAGTTAGCAGGTCATATTTCGGCTGTAAAGGACTTTGGTTAGGCCAATTTTGGAATATTGCGTGTAGCTCTTGTTTCCTTCCAATGGAAAGGATGTTGAGAAACTTAAAAGAGTTCAGAAAGATTTTACAAGATGTTGCCAGATTTGGAATATTTGAGCTACAGGGAGAGGGTGCATTGGCTAGGGCTGTTTTACCTGGAGTGTCGAAATCTAGGGCGGTGGCATTGCAAAGCTTTGTAAAATCATGAGGGGCAGGAAAGGGCAATTAGACAATGTATTTTCCACGGGGTGCCGGAGTCCAGAACCAGAGGGAACAGGTTCAGGGTGGCAGGGGCAAAATATAAAATGGACATAAGATGTAATACTTTAACACAGAGCGTGGTGCGTTTATGGAATGAGCAGCCAGAGTAAGTCGTGGTGGCTGGTAAAATTATAACAAATAAATGGCATCTGGATGCGTAAAAGTAATCGGAAGATTTTGGAGGTATATCGGCCAAATGCTGGCAAATGGATTTGGATTAGGTTAGGATACTTTGTCAGCATGCTCGAGATGGATTGAAGAGTCTGTTTCCATGCTGTTGACTCAGCGACTGTAAGTCAACATGCTCCCACCGATGCTGTTCATCTGTGCAGGGTCCTGGCTTATGCTGACGCTTTGTGAGCAATGATCACTCTCGCCCTGGTAATTCAAAACTGCCTTTCTACAGATAGAGTTTATCACAATGAAATGGTTTGTGCTTTTCACTGTTTTCCATTCCATGATCCACAGGATATTGGGAACCCTTTGGTTGAGGATGACAGCACCATCTCTCGCCCTGAAATGAAAACCCGTGAGTCAGGGGTTGAGCAGGATAATTTGAAATAGGAAAGTTGAGGTGAAGCACAAACCGATTCACGCAGCTTTTGGAGTGATGAATGTGGGAAGGAGTGGCGTGTGTGAGATCAGAAAGATGGGGAGGGGTGTTAGTCCAAGACTTCCATTTATGGTGCACATTGTTAGTTTCAACTGAGTGTCAGTACAAAATGTGTGGTGACCAACGCCCAACAAAATCCACATGTCTTAGTTCCTATTGTGATTCTTGCCTTACCATTTGCTGCTTTTTTTTCAGATGCAATCTACTGGAACGATTTATATTTAAGCCCACGAAAAAGCACTTTCGATGACCCATGTTTTAATCTCTGACCATATACGCAGATGTATAATTATATGTTGCTATTGGCGAATATGAAGGTGACATTTATGGGTACTAGTTTAGAGGATTTACTGTGAGATATCAAGTCCGACAGGAGTTTATTCAATTGTTAAAATATTCACCAAGGGTCTGGTCCAGGGTGCAGATGAATGAAGTATGGGAGGCAGACCTCATGTCATCAATATAAGTAGCATGTGAGGTGCATTCTGATAATTCCTGATCATGCATCTACTCCCTGCAACAGGCTCCGACCGAAGATGAATCTGTTGGATCTGGTTGCTGTTCAGTCATTGTTGTGTGGAATTTGGAAAGCATTTGTACCTGCACTGAGACCAGTGATAGTACCTACACTGAGAGCAGTGACACTCTGTTGGCTAGGTATCCCACTGCCAAAGGCGGATGGTTGTGAAGGAATGTTTAAGTAATAGCCCGGATCCAGCTTGGAAGATCTCAGTACAGTTTCAGGAGGTGGCCAATGTATCACTCAGCGTCACAGGAAGCTGTAAGGTCCAGTCCCACTGCGTGAATTCAGTGTTGGTTATAATCGCAAAGTTTACTGATCCGAAGTAAATATTTGCTATTTTCATGTATTGGGCAATAGGAAGATATGAGGACAAGTATACAACAGAACATTATTTGCATTATCTCTCAAAGCAATGACATTGTTATCCAATCTGTGGAACGATGTCAATACAAAAGTAAAGAACGTACATTTTTTTAATCGAAAAAATGAACACGTTGTCTCACTGATGTGGTAATGGTAATTGCATATTCATTGTCAGTATTAAAAGTAATACATTGTCGCTCTAATATTTTCAAAGTGGTTGATTTCTGATACAGTCACAGTGAGGAAACGATTGAATAATTTAATGAACGGTTCATTGGTTTAAAAATAATTAATTAATGGAAGTTCACCATATAATATTTAAGCTCCAGCTGTTTAACAACCACTTAAACATGATAATAAGTGTACTCAACTTAAAAAAAAATTATGGCCCTGCTTCCCTAGACGTCACGCGGACCTGTGGATCTGAAGCCCGTCTATCCTACACTATTCCTTTCTAATTCAAATGTTTATCCAATGTCCATCTAAACTCCTTAAATTTGGTGAGTCTAATACTTTTTCAGACAGTGAGTTCCACTACCTTACGAATCTGAGTAAAGAAACTATCTCCGACATCTGTCCTATATCTATCAATCCTCAATTTAAAGCTGTGTCCCTTCGTAAGAGCCATCGCCATTCGAGGAAAAGGACTGTCACTGTCCACCCTATCTAACCTTCTGATTATCTTTTATGTCTCAATGAAGACATCTCTCAACCTTCTCTCTAACGAAAACAGCCTCACATTCTTCTGCCTTTCCTTTTAAGATCTTCCTTCCATTTCAAGCAACATACTCCTAAATCTCCTCTGAAGCCTTTCCAAAGCCTCCTCACCTTTCCTTTAATTCAGTGACCAGAACTGTACACGAGACTCCAAGTGTGGCTGCACCATTGTTTTGGACAGCTGCAACATGACCTCATGTTTCCGCAGCTCAATCACTCTACCAAATAAATGTAACCCATTGTATGCATTCTTCACAATCAGATCAATCTACGTAGCAAGTTTCAGGGATCTAAGTGAGTGAAAACCGCGATCTCTCTGCTCATTCTTACTGCCAAGAATCTTACCATGATCCGAGTAAACCTTATTCTGTTCCTCCTTCCAAAGTGAATCATCTCACACTTTTCCTCATTCAACCCATTTTTAACGCTCAGCCCAGCACTGCAGCTTATTTCTGTCCCTCTGTGACCAGCAAATTTCTTCGGCGCTATCGACAACTCCACCGACCTTAATGTCATCCACAAATTGACTAAAACATCCTTCTATGCCCTCATGTCGGACATTTATTAAAATGACGAACAGAAGCTGTCCCAAAACAGATCCTTAAGGTACACCACGAGAACATGAATACCAGGCTGAACATTTCCCATTAACCAACGCCCTCTGTCTTCTTTCAGCGAGCCAATTTCTGATCTAAACTGACATATCATACTCAGTACCATGCCTCCATATTTTGTGCAATAGTATAGAATGGTGAACCTTTTCGATCGCCTTACTGAAATCCAAATGACACATATCAACTTGTATCCCCTCATCCACCTGCATGGTCATCTTCTCAAAGAATTCAACAAGTTTTGTAAGGTACAGCCTACCTTCGCAAAACCATGTTGACTTACCCAGAAGACCTAATAACTCTCGAGATGATGAGCAATCCAATCTCTTATAAACATTTTGAACATTATACCCACAAAAACATGTAAGGCTCACTTGTCTACATTTAACACGGTTGTCTCTAATCCCCTTCTTGAAGCAGGGGACAATATTTGTTATCCTCCAGTCTTCTGGCACTATTCTTGCAGAAAATGACAACATAAAGATCAAAGCCAAAGTCTCTGCTAGTCTGCTCCCTGGGTTCCCAGCGGGTCCTAGAATAAATCTCATCCGGACCAGGGGACCTATTTATTTTGATACTTTCCAGATTTGTTCCTCCTTTTGAACATCAATCCCGTCTTGTCATGCAACCTGTATCACAGTATTCGCCTCGACAACATCGTCTTTTTTAACCGTTTATGTTGTTGAAAAATACTCATTTAGCGCTTTCCCTCTCTCTTCGGACTCCACGCACAACTTCCCACTACTATCCTTGATTGTCCCTCACCTTTTGTTCATCATTCTTTTATTCCTGATATACCTATAGATCCTACTTACTGTAATGCCAACTAACGAACACAAAGTGATGTTCATGCACTGATAAACAGTTTATTTGACATTGTTGAACAACCAAACATCTAGATATTTAGGAGGACTTCAAATTCAGATTTATTTTCAATACCGGGTGGCACCTGTTTTCTTTTATCAAAACACAATCATAGTTGGTGACAAAATGAGAAATTACTGGAAATGCTCAGTAAGCGTGGTAATAGGTACATTGCTGCAGAACAAGAATCACTGGTACCAAAGTCAAGGATGTTTCTGAGTATGCTCAGGAGATACAAAGGGTGCGCGTGAACAGTCAGAAACTGTGGTGCACATTAGAACCAATGACACAGGCAGGTAGAGAAACAAGTTCCTGCAAAAAGAGGTCATGGAGCGGAACTCAAAAACAGTATCTTGGTGATTTAAATTTCAAGATTACTCCATGTGCCATGTTGAGGTGCGGCAGGGTTGAAAGATAGTATCACTCAAAATGTGACCAAATGATTTTTGCGGGAGGAGCGCTTCATATGTTTGCAGCATTGAGATCTCTTCCAGGGCAGGTGGGATCTGTCAGAAAAGGGACGCCAATATACTAGTGGAAGGGTTCGATAGTGCAACACGTGTGGATTTAAACTAATAATGCAGGATGTTGGGAACCAAAGTAACCGTTCAGAAAATGAGCTAAATGTAGATGTGACTAGCATAAACAGGCATAGCCAGACCAATGATGGTGGTGAGGGAAGAAACTATAACAGTTCAAATGTCAGTTGTAGTTTGAAGCAAATGACAGAGATTGTAGTTTGTGGGCGGCACAGTGGCACAGTGGTTAGCACTGGTCCCTCACAGCGCCAGGAACCTGGGTTCAATTCCCGCCTCAGGCGACTGACTGTGTGGAGTTTGCACATTCTCCCAGTGTCTGCGTGGGTTTCCTCCGGGTGCTCCGGTTTCCTCCCACAGTCCAAAAATGTGCAGGTCAGGTGACTGGGCCTTGCTAAATTGCCCCTAGTGGTAGGTGTAGGGGAATGGGTCTGTGTGGGGGTGGATCGGTGTGGACTTGTTGGGCCGAAGGGCCTGTTTCCACACTGTAAGTAATCTAATCTAATCTAATAAATTAAGATGAGGCTCAGTATTATGAGGGATTAATACATAAGAATGGAAAGTGTGGAAAGCAGAGAGCAGACGGTAATATTAAAAGAGAAAGCAAATCAATGGAAGTTATTGAATAGCCTTGTGGAAAATTGCAAGCAGTGCTTGAAATACAATTGATAGGTTGATATCACAAATAGTGACAAATAAGTATGACGTATAAGTATGGAGATTGCCTGAAGGTCAAGGCTGGGGCGTTAAAGTCCAAAGTTACTCAGTATTCTGAAAGGATAGACAAAAAGGAGCTGGAGGTGCAACTGCTCATAGAAGCACAGTGCAGAGCCTCTACAGTGTTGAAACAGGCCCTTCGGTCCAACAACTCGACCCTGACCGTCCGAATTGTAACCCAACCAGACCTATTCCCATACTAGATTGCAGAGTCTTTGACTTTGATCTTTTTGCATTCTTTGACTACAGGAAGAGTGCTAGAAGACTGGAGGAAGGCAAAACTTTTCCTGTTGTTCAAGAAGGGGAGTGGAGCCAATCCTAATAATTATGCACCAGTCAGCTTAACATTGATTGTGTGTAACGTGTTGGAAAAGGTGATAACTGATAGGAATTATAATCATTTAGAGAGGAATAAGTTCATTGGAGATATTCAACACGGTTTTGTGAAGTCTACGTCATGCCTCATAAACCTTATTGAGTTGTTTGAGAATGGAACCAAACAGGTGGATGAGGGGAAAGCGTTTGATGTGATGTATATGCATTTCTGTAAGGCGATTAAAAATATTCCCCAAAGTAGACATTTGTACAAAATCTGGAGGCATGGTATTGAAGGCGATTTTGCAGTTTGATTCAGAAATTGTCGAGCTGAAAGAAAACAGAGGGTGGTGTTTAATGGAAAATGTTCATCCTTGAGTTGACTTAATAGTGGTGGACCCGCAGGGATCAGTTTTAGGGCTACTGCTGTTCGTCATTCTTATGAATGATCTGGATGAGGGCGTAGTAAGATGAGTTAGGCAATTTGCGGACAACACCAAGGTCGGTAGAGCTGTGGACAATTCCGAAGAGTATCAGATTACACAAGGACGTCGATAAATTCCAGAACTGTACTGAGAGGTGGAAAATACAGTTCCATGTGATTCACTTTGGAAGAACCAACAGGAATAAAGGGTACTGGACTAATGGTAAGATTCTTGGCAGTGTCGATGCGCAGTGGGATCTTGGTGTCAACATACAAAGATCCCTGAAAGTTGCCACGCATGTTGATAAGGTTGGTAAGAACGCATGCCGTGTGTCAGCTTTTTCTGGGAGAAGGATTGCTTTTCGGAGTCACGAGGTCATGATGCACTTGTAGAAAACTCTGGTGCAGCAGCACTTGGGGTATTGCGTAGTTTGGGTCACCACATTATATGAAGGACGTGAAAGCTTTGGAAAGGGTTCAGAGGCGATTTACGAGGATGTTGCCGGGAACGGAAGGAAGATCTTATGTGGAAGGCTGAGGGATTTGATGTTGTTTCAGCTGAGAAAGAGTACGGTTGAGAGTTATCATAATTGTGACATGTAAGATAAACGGAGGTTTAGATAGGGTGGACAGTGAGAGCCTTTTCCTTAGATGGTGAGAGCTAACACCAGGGGACATAGCCTTAAATGGAAGGATGGTAGATATTGGACAGGTGTCAGAGATAGTTTTTACATTCAGAGGCGAGTGCAGGCGTGAAATGCCTTCTCTTCAATAGAATTAGATTCGCCAAATTTAAAGGCGTTTGAATGGTCATGGGATCAATATATTGTTGAAAATCTAAGAATGTAGGATAGATAGGTTTCAGTTTGGTTCGACTGGACGGCGCAACATTGAGCACTGAAGACTTTGTACTGCACTGTAATGTTCGATGACCTTGGTATAAATCTGCATTTACACCTGGCTAATGCACCTGACCTACACATCCATGAAAACTACTGGCAATTTAGCATGGTCAATACAATAAACCTGTGTATCTTTGGATTACAGCATAACCTGGAGCACCCGGGGAAATCCAAGGAGACATGTGTAGAATGTGCGACACAGACAGTCTACCAAGGCTGGACTCTCACCCGGGCGCCTGGAGCTGTGACGCAGCAGTGTGAACCACTGAGCAAGCGTGCCGACCTACTGGTTAAGAATTATATAAAAGCTGAATCAAAAAATGGTATTGGCACTTGGGAGAAGAATGATGCACCATTCTGGTTGGAAATACAAGGGAAAGGAAGAAACCCATGAAAAGGAATGAATTCCACTCCCACCCCACCACCAAAAGAAGAGAACAATATAATGCAGGGCATAAGAGGACTTGTGCGAGAAGCACGTAAGCGATTATGGGAGGTCTGAAGATGCGTATTGACTGGTTGAATACCTTATAAGATTAGCCTCGGAGAACGATTCATTAAGGGTACAAGTGATTGTTTCTTCAATCAACATGACATGTATCAACCAGAAAACTGCAGACTTCAGATTTAGTGCGATATAATGTGGAAGGACTGATTAATGGCCATGTATTTAAGTATGCTTTTGGAACGGGTGATCACAACATGCTGGAGATTAATATTCAGATTGAAAGAGTGAAGACAGGGTGTCTTACGGGAGTTTTGGTGTTGGGGAATAATATTTATACTGGCCTGAGGGAGAAGTTGGTACTGGAATGCAATGGGCAATATGATTTGAAGGGCAGGGCAGTTGAAGTACAGTGGCAAATACTTAGGCAATTGCCAAACACCTCTCAAACAAAATATATTACTGAGCACGAGAGGAATTTTACCAAGGTGAAAAGCCATCCATCTTCCAGAATTGAATTGGATTGAATTGAATTGAATTGAATTGAATTGAATTGAATTCATCGTTACGTATACCGAGGCACAGTGAAAAGCTGTGTCTAGCGAGCAACAGAGGGAGATCACAGAGTTAAGTAGCATAGATAGGTTAAGAATAATTTATCAGCGGCAAAAACAAAAACACAGGTGCAGACAAATGTTAAGAGTTTGTGAGTCCTTTCAGTTTTCCAACAACAATCGGATAGACACTGTTACGAAATCGCCTGGTGCTTGTATTTTTTGCCTTCTGCACCTTCTCTCCGACGTCGAGGTTTTCGAAAAACATTGCCAGTGTTGGATGTTTATTTGAGAATGTTGGTGGCCTTCCCTTGACAGATCGATTCGATCGATGGGAGTTGACTTTTGTGATTGTCCGGGCTGAGTTCACCACTTTCTGTGACCATCTCCAATTTTGAATCGTACAGTCGCCACACTAGTTAATGATACATCCAAACAGAATGCAGTCGATGGCGCACCTATAAAAGTTGGCAAGAGTATTCGCCGTCATGCCAATTTACTCAGCTTCCTGAGGAAGTTGAGACGCCAATCGGAATTGAAACTCGTGTGTCCACATGAACAGTCGAAGAAAAATTGCTGTTAATGAAACGCCCGGGAGAATGACACTCTCAAATCATTCATCCTCTGTACTGTTAATGTGTGGGGGAGCATTTGTACCATCTTGCCAAAGGTTATTCATGATTTTTTTGGTTTTGCCAGCATTGAGAGCTAGGTTGTTCTCAGTGCACCATTTTTCCAGGTCTTCCACCTCCCTTCTGTGGCCTGTTTCGTCGCCCTCTGAGGTTCGACCGACGATGTTGGTGTCATCCGCGAACTTGTAAATCACATTAGTCTGGTATTTGACGACACAGTCATGGATATTCAGTGAGTACTGTAGGACCTGAGAACGGACCATGCAGTTGATGCGGGGCGTGGGGATGCTCCAGTGTTGAGTGTTAGTGAGGATGAAATATTGTCCCCAGTCTTCACTGATTGTGGCCTGTCAGTCAGGAAACTGAGGATCCAATTGCAGAGAGTGGGACTTAGTCCGATATTACTAAGTTTAGCAATCAGTCTCGAGGGGATAATTGTGTTGAAGGCTGAACTGTGATCACTGAGTAGGATTCTTACGTTGTTGTAAGTGATGTCAAGATGTTCTTGGGAGGAGTGAAGGGCAAGTGATATGGTGTCTGATATGGATCTGTTGGTCCGTGGGGCAAATTGGAGTTTGTCAGGAGTAGTGTGGAGGCGGGGGTTGATTAATGCCATGACCAGCAGTTAAAAGCACTTCATGACCACCGACGTTCGGGCAACTGGGCAGTCGTCGTTGACACAGGCTGCATGAGCCTTCTCAGCCACAGAAATGATGTTGGCCCTCTTGAAACAGGCAGATACAATGGTCTGCTGCATGTACAGTTTGAAGATCACCAAGAAGACCTCTTCCATTTTATCCGTTCATGCTCTGAGTGCACAGCCTGGTGCGCCGTCTGATCCCATTGATTTCCTTGGATTCACACAAAGGAAAACTGATTGGACTTATGATGTAGTGACTGTTTCGGCAGGTTCGTTGGGAGTTGTCAGAAGAGGTGTTACTTCTCCGCCGAAATTCTGCTCAAACTAGCATAAAAGGCGTAGAGACAATCTGGGAGGGATATGCCATCGTCTGCTATCATGCACTGTCTCTTTTTAGCACCTGTGATGTCATCCAGCCCTCACCATATTCGCTGGTTGTCTGTCTGATTTATTAGTTTGGATCAGTATTGGTCCTTGTCTGTCCTAAAGGCTCTGTGAAGATAATTCTTGGATTCCTTATCTTTGAGTGTCTCCCCTGATCTGTAGGCCTCAAGCTAGGTTTTTAGCAAGTTCAGTATGTCCGAGGTCATGCAGGGTTTCTTGTTGGGGAACACCCAGAATGATTTCCTTGGTATTCAGTTCCCCACACACTTGCTCATAATGACTGTGGTGTACTCATCAAATGTGTCTGCGGATTGTTTGAATATGGCTCAGTAAGCCGATTCAAAACAGCGCTGGAGTTGAAAATCTGTCTGCTCAAAACAGCACTTGACCTGCATCCGCGAGAGGGTCTCTACCTTGAGCTTTTGACTGCACGCTGGGTGAAGAAAATCGGAACTGTGGTCGGAGTTCCCAAAATGAATGTGTGGGAATGGAGCGGTAGCCATCCTCACAGTGGTGTAGCAGTGGTCTACAATGTTCGGTCTACAGTGAGACAGAAAATGTTTTGGTGGCCCTTGGGCAACACCTTCTCTTCATTGGCTTGATTTGTATCGCTAGTTACAATAAACAGGACCACGGGGTATTCCATCTCCAGGCTGTCCGTAGTGGAGTCCAGCACATCCTGAGCTTCCTCAACGTTTGCTTGTGGCGGAATGTACAAAGCAGTTAGTAAAACAGCGATAAATTCAAATTTTCGATGGAAGGGTCGGCTTTTGATGATGAGGATTTCAAGGTTTGTGGAGCAATGGCTGCGCCAGGTTTCAGTGTCCATGCACCAGAAGTTGCTGATTAAAAAGCAAACCTTTGCACCCTTTTTAACTCTGATGTCATGGATAACATTTGAGCAAAATTGCGACGTGTCATACTGGCACAAGGTGGTTTCATTGTGCAGGATTCGAATCGGCGTCATTGGAACGCTCATATGAACGCACGATTGTTAATCGAATGAACAGATAAAGTTCTCAGTACTTGGGTTTGAAACCTTCCAGGGTAGATGGTGGAGTTTGAGTTTACATCTTGAATTACGACACGAATGGTGATCATGAATCGATTGTCAGGAAAACCCAAGGAGTTCGTTAATATCTTTTAAGGAAGGAAACTGCTATCAATGCCTGGTCTGGCCTGGCCTACATGCGATTCCAGACGCACAGCAACGTGGTTGCCTCTTAATTGATACTGGAAGAGAGTGGAAAACAGGTTTTGGTGAGGAGACAGATTTCACAGATAAATAGTGACACGTCAGGAACGTGAGGGAGAACTTTGCAGGTGGAGTTTGACGGGGCTAATTGCGAGGTTGTCCATTTTGGCCAAAAACATAACAGTGCAAATTATGCTTTAAATGGGAAACAGATTCAAAGTGGATTAAAGAGGGCTTTTCTGGCTGTCTTCCTGTATTAATTGCAGAAAGTGTGTCGTCAGAATGCAGCATTTAATAAGAAAGGCAAACGACATTATTGAATATCACAAACAATTCCTAATTTTCTTCTTGCACTCCAGATGTTATTTTCGGAAGACGAATGGAGAATTCCAGTCTCTTCTGTTTTTCATATTGCGGTAAATTAACAGAGTGATGCAGTTGAGATCTTTATGACGGAAACACGAATAATATTTTGGACACGCATTTGAATTCTGCTTTTTTTTGACTCGGCCCCATTTTCATGCCTTATTCATAACACTCGTATGTCATTAATATTGGACTACATATTGGCACTTGGTATTTTACGTGAGGTGGAGAATATTCTTTGCAACATTCCCTGCAGTAGTCAGAGATTAAGGAAGCTGTCATCTGCAGGATGGATATAGACTCATTCATTAAGTATGCTTTAATGAAATAGAGTGGTGAGAATAAATATTGCTTTAAATTAGTCATTAAAGACACAATGTCTGAGATCAAACTGAAATCTAATGTCTACCTTCAATTGGAAGCAAATTGTTCGAATAACTGCCCATTGTTCTTCATATTGGAAAGAAGAGCAAAATGTTGACAACACACTTTGGGGGAGAAACATTGGCGTCTGTAATTGATGGGGATACATAAACACAGAGTGTATGCATGATGTGAACGGGAATCAAGTGTTAGAAAAAAAGAAATGTGTCATCAACTATCAATTGAAACCAGGTCCCGGTTTTCCTCAACATTGATGTTTGATTGCCCATCAATCTCTTTTTTCCAAGTACTCTATTTTCTCGGTCGTGCACATTCCAATTGTCACTCATCCACCTTCTTCCTACTCTTTCCTTACATTCCTACTTGCTTTCTACTCTTCCCGCTGCTGCTACAAATCCTCCCACTGACCATCTCCTTTCACACTCCTCTTCTACCAGTCCTACTGTATGTCACACAAATCTGCCTGTTACTCGCACTTACCCTAACCCTCGCTTTCTTTTTTCTGTCTCCGACTAGGGTGATGGATGCTGCTGAGTGTCGTTATTGGTTATCATTCAATGATGAGTTTGGATTTATCACTGTTCATTATGAACAGACAATATTGCTTCTTTGTCACTGCTGGATACACATGTTCCCCATGGTACAATGTGGAGCTTCTTTGTGAACATGGGACTAAAGTACACAGCCTCAATACAAGTAGGGAAAATGTCTCCTTAATAGAATCGGAAGTCCATGTAACAATTTTGTTTTGAACGTGTGAGAGCAGTGAGCACATTCTTCCAACAAATCATGATCTATCCTTTTGATTTTCCTTGTCTCAGCTGATACTCCAATATCATTTGAGGTGCGGTTATAGTGACCTCCCTTCCCACCAAAGCAGTACTTGGCTGAATGTGGCGTCCTGAATGTGGCAACAAGGATCCTGAGCAAAACTGTGATCAACGGGAATATCAGACAATTCTGCACAGGTAATGTCCGTGAAATAAATATGGTTGATCCAATCTCTGCAAATTGTCTTCTAAGAATTTTGCCAAACTGACTAAGGGCTAATTTGCTTCTCTTTCACGATCACTTCTTAATAATTTTGGAATACACTTGCATATCAGCACTGCGTGTGCACCACTTAGATAGAACATGTCCAAGAAGGTACCTTTCTGTCACCTGCTGCGTTGCGAAGTGCAGATGACAAATAAACTCGCCCCTTGCTGGTGGCTCCCAAAACCCATGAATTAACATGGCCTGTTAAAAAATGCCAAGCTAATTCATGCTTTCACAGGTTGAGCTAAAGTCTCAGAAAAGTGAGCACTGGCTTCATGAATGTGACGCCAATAACACCAGAAGCCCGGCATGACATTGAGATAGCATTCCCCATATTTTTCCATCTGTTAATTTCATAGCTGCATTGTCAGTGCCATTGAGTTAAATATTACCATGGCAATTTTAAAAATACAACAATATTAAGGACCATTACTGCCTACCATTTGTATTTTATCATTTGATGTACATTACCAATTACTTGAGAGTCAAGTGAAACACTCGTCTCGTTGTTCTGGTTCAGAGAAGAAACTTTGTCGCAGCTCAGAAATAAAAGTAAATAGAACACATAACAACAGAGAACAAACATAGAAAAGCACAGCACAGCACAGGCCCTTTAGGAACACGATGTTGGACCTGAGGGTTAATCCCAATGCAAAATAAAATAACTTAACCTACGCACCCCTCAATTCACTGCAATCCATGTGCATGACCAGCAGTCGCTTAATTGTCCCGAAGGACACTTCTTCCACCACCACCACTGGCAATGCATTCGATGCATTCCCAACTCTCTTTGAAAAGGACCTTCCACTGATGTCCCCTCTATCCATTTCTCCGGATTATTAAAAAAATATGACCACTCGTATCAGTCAATCCTGCCCTGGGGAAAAGTCTCTGGCTATTGACTCGATCCATCCCTCGCATTATCTTATCTACCTCGACCATGTCACCTCTCTTCCACCTTTTCTCCAGAGAGAAAAGTCCGAGCTCATTTAACCTCTCTTCATAAGGCAAGCCCACCAGTCCAGGCAGCATTCTGGTAAACCTCCTTTGTACTCTCTCCAAAGCCTCTGTATCTTTCCTATACAAGAAAGACCTCCAAAACTGGATGCAATATTCCATGTGTAGTCTCACCAGGGACTTGTAGAGCTGTAACAAAACCTCGCGGCTCTCAAGCTCGATTCCCGTGTTAATGAAAGCCTAAACACTATATGCTTTCTTAACAACCCTATCTACTTGGGTGGCAACTTTGAGGGATCTATGTACTTGCTCAACAAAATCCCTGTGTTCCTCCATACTGCCAGTAATTCTGACTTTAATCCTATATTCAGCATTTGTGTTCGACCGTCCAACATGCATCCCTCGCATTTATCCAATTTGAAATCCATCTGCCATTTATCAGCCCATTTCCACATCCTGTCCATATCGCGCTGCAGACTGCAATAGCCCTCGATACTATCGATGGCATCTCCAACCGTTGTGTCAGCTGAAAGTTTACTCACACACCCCTCCTCATCCAAGTCATTTATAAAAACTGTAAAGAGCAGAGCTCAAGAACAGACCCTGCAGGACCCCACGCAACACTGACCTCCAGGCAGAATGCTTTCCATCTCCAGCTACTATCTGCCTTCTGTCAGCTAACCAATTATGAATCCAGTAGGTAAATCTCCCTGTATCCCATACTTCCTGAGTAGAACTCGAATATAGAAGAGTACAGCACAGTACAGGCACTTCGGCCCAACATGCTGTGCTGAACATTTATCTCAATCTAAGATCAAATACACCTATACATACCTCGATTTAATGCCGTGCTGTTGCTCGTAAAGCAGTCCCTTAACTGTCCGTTATGTAATTGACTTTATGACCACCACTGGCAGTGCATTCCCCGCACCTACCACTCTCTGTACAAAGGCTCGTCCTCTGACATCTCCTCTATAATTTCCTCCATTCACCTTAAGACTATGACACCTCGTTTCAACAATCTCTAGCTATCGACTCTAACTATGTCTCTCATTACTTTGTACGCCTCTATCAAATCACATATCTTCCTTCTCTCTCCAGTGTTTCCAGCCTGAGATCACTGAGGATGCAGTTCAGGAAGCGTCCTGGTCAATCTCCTCAGCACCCTCTCGAAAGCATCTATGTCATCTCCATCCTTCCAATAATGAAGCGACCTGAACTGGACACAATATTCCAACTGTGGTCTAAACAGGATTTTGCAGAACTGCAGCAAACTATCGCGTCTTTTAAACTCATTTCCCCCTTAATGAAACCCAAACACCACACACATACATAACAACCCGATCAGCTTGGGTGGCAACGGTGAGTGATCTATGTACATGGACCACAAGATCCTGCAGTTCCTCCACACTGCTGATAATCTTTGACTTCGTATTCAACATTCAAATTCGACTGTCCAGAATGAATCAATTCAGTCTATCCAAGTTGAACTCCATCAGCCACT
Organism: Chiloscyllium punctatum; assembly: GCF_047496795.1. NCBI lineage: Eukaryota > Metazoa > Chordata > Chondrichthyes > Orectolobiformes > Hemiscylliidae > Chiloscyllium > Chiloscyllium punctatum. The sequence goes on along the minus strand of NC_092781.1, from coordinate 20,053,083 downwards.
TCTCCTTCAGGCTCTGCATCCTGTCAATGTCATGTTTTTTGCCTGCGACAGCACTCGATGCTGCCTGCAAATCCACTGACTTTTGTGTCAACGTCGAACTTACCAAATCACACTTCCAATTCCTCATCTAATAAATTTATAAACCGCAAAGAACAGAGACTCAAGAACTGACCACTGCTGAACAACACTGCTCACCATTCTCTCAGCGGAAAACTTTCCATCCGAAAGCACTCGCTGTCCTCGTTCGGCCAGCCTGTTCTGTATCCAAGCAGCGCATATTTCCTGTATTGCACATCTCCAAGTCTTCTGCATGAGGCTACCTTCGGGAACCTTATCAAATGCCTCATTGAAATCCATATACTCCACACCCACTGCTCAACGTTCATCAACGTGTCTCATTACGTTCTCAAGGAACTCAAGACAGGTTATGCGGCATGAACTGACCCTCACAAAGCCAAGTTGAGTATTTTTAATCAAGCTACTTTTTTTCCAAATGGTCATCAATCCTATCTCTCAGAACACTTCCCATCACCGTGCTTACCACAGATCTAAGACTGACTCATCTGTAATTCCCAGAGGTTTCCCTATTCCATTTTGTTGAACAGTGGATCAACATTCAACTCCTCCCAATTATTCGGTCCTACTCCCATGGAGATTGTGAAAGCAAATATCATCGCTGGAGGCACAGCAATCTCATTCATCGCTTTCCGTAGTAACCTCAATATATCTGGTCCAGCACTGGGGTCTTATCTAACTTGATGCTTCCCAGATTTCCAAGCAAATCCACTTCCTTTATATAAATCTGTTCATGCCAATTAACGTGGTCCACCGTATTCTTACTTTCAACAAGTTCCCTCTTTCGAGTGAATACCGAAGCAAAACATTCATTTAGATCTTCCCCTACCTATTCTGATCCCAGACAAAAATTCCCTCAACTATTCTGAATCGGCCTTAACCTCTCGATGGTCATTCTTTTATTCCTCACGTAATTGTAGAACGCCTTCGGTTTTCCCTAATCCATCCTGCCAAAGCTTATTAGTGCCCCTCTCAGCTCTCCTCAGTGTATGTTTTTAGTTCTTTCGTAGCTTCACTCTAATCCTGTTAAGCTGTGGCACAGCCTTATCTCCTGAACTTTAAGAAAGCTTCCTTATTCGTCTTGTCGAGAAGCTCTTCTTCTGTTGTCATCCAAGGCTTCTTCTTCCAATTCCTTGCCTGTTTCAGTGGGACAAAGTTATCCAAAACTCACAACAAGCGCTCCTTAAATAGTTTCCACATTTTTTGTGACTTTCCCAGAGAGCAATTGTTCCCAATTTATATTGCACAGCTCCTGTCTCATAGCAGTCTAATTTCACCTCCCTCAATTAAGTACATCGCATACTGTCTGATCCGATCCCTCTCCATGGCTATTGTAAAATGAAGCAGTTGATGAAGCACTGTCATCAAAACGTTCTCCCACCGAGAGTTTTAACACTTTGCCTGAGCAGTTAACTAACAGTAAATATAAATAGCCTCACCCCTTGCCGGTCTATCTACATAATGAGTCGGGAATCCTTCCTGGAAACAGCTGACACAGTCAGCTCCATCCAGACCATCTGCACGAAGGATGCTACAGTCAAATATTGTGTATGTTGAAGTCATCCATAATAGCTCAGTTACATTGGAACATTTCCAAATTTGTTGTCCAATCTGTTTTTCCATCTATTTGCTGCAATTAACGGGTCTATGTAAAATACCCACAAATCACTCCTCAAAAAACCCTCCCCGTCAGAATATTGTAGACTCGATTGGAGACATCCCAGACCCTGGCACCTAGGAGACAACGTACATCCCGGGAGTCGTGTTCCCGAACAGAGAATCTGCTGACCTTTCTGCTAACTATTGAAATGCAAATTGCTGGAGAGAACCTCAACACGCCTGATAGGATCTCAGCAGAGAGAAAGAGAATTAACGCTTTGAGTTCAGTAGATATTCAAGTAAGACTCTGCATATTAACTCTAAATTTGTTTCCAATTTTCCGCTCATCCACTGTGTTTCTCTACAATTTTCTGTTTTTATTTCAGGTTTCCATTGTCCCCAGTATGTGCTTTTCCTTGACAAGTTTCGATGTTGAATTTGTTTAGAATTGGACAATATTGCCCATTTCTGTTCCATTAAACAACTGTTGTGTACTTGCATTGCACATGAATCCGTTTCTTCTTCAAATTCCCAACACAAATCATTTTGCAATACCTTTTTAAGTGTGTAAATCTCACGAAATCGATTTTGTTTGAAAGGCAGCTGCATTCCATGGAACAACAATTCATGGAGAGTACATTGATGATGACACATTCTGTCCTTCACTGTACAGGTTTATTTCTCAGTTTCTGAAAGTTTTTAATCCATGCCATAGAATAATTACAGCAAAGATAATGAACAATCAGAGCATCATTTCTGCACCAGATTGGAATTAGCTTCACTTGTGCTGTTATTGTATTGTAATGTCCCTGCATTCCTAAACACGATGGTAGTTGTGTCTATTTTAAAAATCTGAATATCAGATATGAACATTCCTATCAAGCTGCATACTCTGTAATTAAATTATCCTGTCCTATTCAAAGTTTAGATCAACAGTCCATCTCCCAAGTGTAACCTGTTTCTTTGTTGCGTGTTATATTTCATTATATCTATCAGAGTGAATGTCAACTACTGGTGATGGAGATTATTACTGAATTCGCCTGCTATCTCCATAGCCGCTGGCCTCATTTCTTTCTGCCTCCTAACCAATATCGTATTCATCGTGTATCTGGATCATTAATAAATGTGTTTTAAGGAGCAAGTTCATTGTTTATATCATAATTCGCTTTCGACTGAAGTTTCAAATGTAAATGTTCCCTCATTAATGTCAATGAACTGCAACAAGATTTTCCTTACTAGAGTAACGAAGGGAAAATTCAGACAAATCCTTACTTCCTCTTTCTGGTTCGAGCAAGCCTGCCCAGTGACAATCATTTGCTTGGCGTGTTCTCGTGGACGAGTGATCAGAAAAGGAACAACAACTTCATTGCGTGTGCTGTTTTGCGATGGGGCTGGTGGGACACGGCGCATTGTACACAAAAACAAGGCAAAATCATTTGGCCGGCAAAAAGCAAACATCCAAACCTCTCTGTTTACTGAATAGAGCAATTGCTGATGTGAAATGAGACCGATAGTCAGTGATGTCAACATCGAAACCGATCAAATTACTGGAAGTGCTGTAGTGAAAGGTGTTAACTGGAAATGTTTGTTTAGTGACCGTGATTAATGTCACTCTCCAAGGATTCGAAATGTGTCACTGAAGGCGTTCCTTCTCCTTTTATTCAGAGGCTTACTTTCAGTGATTTATCCCTTTGTAGCAGCAGATGGATCAACTCCGATACTAACAAGGATCAACACCAGCATAGACATGGAAAGAAGAGATCAGAATCTGAGACCATTTGACTGGAATGTTCAAACAATGGATCAGGATCTGAGAACGTTAGATTGCAATGTTCCAACAATCGACAGGAGTTTATCATTGGGTCTTTTATCTCTTTCCTGTTGTTGGGAAACTGTATCATATTGGATATTAGGTGTATTGCTTATTATTCAGGCGGGTTACTATCCCATACTTGCTATCATTGGTGCACCTGGTAAGTGTCTCTCTCTCTGTCCTTTTATTAATTCCATAAACTATGTTTAATTTCATTGTTATTTCGATTTTTATTCCCTTTTGACAATGCCTGAAACTAACGTAATCAGTCTCAGAAACCAACTCCACTCATTACCCATCAACTTCACATCTCTCCCTCATATCTGAGAACGAAATTGTTCATAATATCGAGGACTTTTTTGTCTTGAACTGAATTATGTCTCACTGTTCTCTTCATTGCAAAACCTGCCCACCAGCACCTCCATTCTCTCCCACGTTCCAACACTGTGTCAGTGTTTTTCCTGAATAAAACGTTTTCTGTCCCTTGGTAAAATCAGACTTTATGGATCCAGCTCTCCAGCGCCCACTGTTCCAGTTACAAATATTTCGATCACATTGTTTCTTGTCTCCAAGCTTCACAATCGTGACTCCATATCACAGTAGTTTTGTTGTTGAGCAGTCATTCAGAAGTGCAGGATATTACTCTTAAGACACTATTTCAAATCCTACCACAGCTGATTGCAGAACTTAAAATCAAATTATAAGAATTGTAATAAATGCCAAATTCACTTATAGCAAACGTGAAAGCCCATCTGTTTCACTGGTGTCCTTTGCCAAAGAAATCTATCATTATTATCTGGTTTGGTATAGGAGTGACTTTAGACCCGCAACAATGTGCTGACCATATACTGCCTTGTAGATTGGCCTCCAAATCAAGGGCTAATAATAATGATTAGCAAAGTTGCCCTTGGCAGGGAGGCCGACATCTCATGGAATAACAAAATTAAAGGTTGAAACAAACAAAAAAAGGCGGAGATTTTAAATTGAAAGAAACAGATAAGTGCTGGGGAAGTGGAGCAGGTTTGGACACCTCTGTTAAGACAAAAATAGAATTAACATTACGAGTCCATTGAAAATAGCAGCTGGGACATAGTGAGATTGATGCTGGCGACAGGGACCTCTGTTTTTAAGATGTGTGAGTTGAGTAGATGGAGAAAAAACAGACAGATAGACAGAAAAAAACAAGTAAACAATGGGATTGTTGATCATTAACGGGGATTGGGAATAAAATGTGAGATTAATCTAATTTATTTTTCACCTTCTCACATATTCATGAATGTCCTGCCGAGGTAGCTCCCCTCTGTCTCTTTTCTTTGAGTATGATCATGTTTATTCATTAATTAATGGGTTGTGAGTGTCGCTGACTGGGTCAGCATTTATATCCCTTTCCCAGTTGCCATTGAGAAAGTGTTGATGAGCTGCTGTCTTGAACCACTGCAATCAAAGTGCTGTAAATTGCCAACGCATTGGTTCATGCAGTTTCTTTGGCACTTCGAAGCGATTAATATAACTGAGTGGGTTGGTAATTTCAAAGGGCAATTGAGATTCAACCACATTTCTGTCGGCGTGCGGTCATAAGTAGACCAGACCACGAGAAGATTCAGATTTCCTTCCGTGAGCTATTTGTTTTTTTCTGTCAATCGGCGATAGTTTCAGTGTGTTATTAAATTCTTCATTCCAGCGGTTATATTGAATTCAAATTCCACCGTCTGCCGTGGCATGATTCGAATCCAACGTACATTTCTTGGGACCGTGGATCATTAGCGTGGAGGTAATACCTAGACCATTGCCACCTCAGTATTTTCAATCATCTCAAGCGCTAATAGTCATGTTGCCCTTATCGTTACTGTGGGACAGAAAGTTGAGCAGGAACATTGTCAAGTAGTTCTATGGAGAGCGAAACTGTTCATATTTCAGGTCACTGGGACTGTATAGAGCCATAATCAGTCAGGTAAAGCAACTGTTGACAGGAAAGCATTTCCAGTACCGAATGGGTGTTCCATGCATGCACGGATTTGACTTGCTCCAGTCATTGGAATTCAAGTCGAAGTTCTGGAAATTATTCCTCACGTTTGCGTTGTCAGTTGCTGCATTCATTCATGGAAACTTTAGGATCTATTGACGCCACTGTGAGTGAAGTATGTGCACTGCCTTCACAGTGTATCTGGGTTTGCAAAATGGCTAACAAATGGAGCAGAAGTTGCATAGAAGGGAAACTCTGGAACCAGAAAAAGGACACTGCACTCTCCTCTCTGGATGTTCAGGAATATTTTCTTATTTATACATATTCCAGGGGCAAATTTTGAAGCCAGCTTGATTCAGCAATGGGAAGGTAACAGAGCTGTGTCATCTCCTTCAGCGTAACCTATCATCTCACACTAGAGAGAGGACTCTGCTGACACTGGCCATGAGTGAACTGGTTGGATTCTGGAACTTTCCGAGCAGGAGTGGCTAACACACCAATCATGTGGCAGAGTGCCGTCCTCTGATGTATTCACAACATGACAGAGGCCATCTCTGTCCAATGCAGTGTATATGTTGATTCTATCTCCACAGAGAAAGGAACAGAATAACAGAATGTCCTGGGGAACTGGGCAAGATCGATAGCTCTTTTCGAGGTTCTACTGACATGGTGGGTCAAGGGTCTCCTCTTGTACTGACAATTTCTTGGTTCTGTGAGCTACGTCTCTGTGTCTAGATGGATGCAAAGTTCTTTCAAGCTGTTTGGTTATTGGGACCGCACATGTTGAAAACAGGACGGAGAGGGAAAACAGAAAACTAAATCCTGGAAAGCTCGATGCCAGCTGTCAGGAAAATAATAGTACTTTTTGCCTAGACACTTCAAGAATGATGATATGATTTGATAGAGTCAGTCTAAATTGAGGAATGTGATATTATATTTTATAAACCTACTGAGGTTTGCACAGAATATTGTTTTTGACTTCAATAAACGGGAGCAAGTGGGAGGTGAACAGTTGAATTTTCTGAAGATGTATGACGTTGTTACACGCAGGTGAGTCAACAAAGTTAAGAGTCCTTCTGAAAGGGGTGAATATATAGTTGCATTGAGAATTGGATCATGGGGAGAATACAAAGAGTACGTTCCTGCTCTTGGTTGAAGGACACTGCTCATAGGGTAAACATATATCAGTGCTTTGAGCATAGCTATTCACACGGCAAATGAATGATTTGATTGTGAGATTCATATACCGTCATTCTCATTTCGTATTTGTTCCAAGGTGAGAGGATGGGAAATGCTGTTGGTGAAAGGGACCTCGGTGTCCCCGGACATGAGGACAACAAATAATCAGCACAAGAAATATTATGTTGCCCATAACTGCGAAAGTATTCAAGTACAGGAATAAATTATCATCCTGATATTGTAGAGTATTGTTGAGGCAATATTTGTGGCAACTTGTACAAATTGTCTGTCTGTTATAAGGAATGTTCAATTTTCCACAGAGGCAGTGCAAAGGAGTATTAGCAGACGATGATGGCACCATGAGGCGAATGTGAAGTAAATGCGTGTTTAATCAGTCACACGGTGAGACAGTAAGAGGTGAATGCATTGCAACTTGGGGGTTGTGGACTGACAACTATTATATTCAGAAAATACAGCATAGAGTAAGAAATTAGATATTTCTTTCTCCATGATATGTGATTCCTGATAGTTCACGTACCTGTGTGGAGCCTCATGCTGGTTGAGAGGGAGCTCCAGGCTCTGAAAGAATTCTCACGATCTCAACGTCAAGTTAGTGTGTGATCCTGCACTGTACACAAATGTCTCAGCAGCCACAATGCTTTACTCCAGAAAACGTTAGCTATTCCTACCAGCTTCTGACATCCATAGGAATGCAGTCTGTCTCCTCGGTGAGGGAAAGTGCCTGTTTCAGACGTGTCATACATAGAACATAGAACATAGAAAAATACAGCGCAGTACAGGCCCTTCAGCCCTCGATGTTTCGCCGACCGAAGCCTACCTAACCTACACTAGCCCAATAACCTCCATATGCTTGTCCAATGCCCGCTTAAATGACATTAAAATATACATCATTGATACATCATTGAATTTCCGTCCTCACTGTCAACAAACTATTAAAGTAACATCTGTGTAACGTTAATAATGGTTCCTGATGAACACCTCGGTGTGCGAACTGGACTCTTTGCCTCCCTATGCAATGGGCAGGTGGGACTGAATTAGCCTTCTTCTTATCAAATCGGTTCGATGTCATGAACGGCTTCGTCATATTACTGTGAAATCAGTTTGAAGTGTTGAATAAACTCTTTTACAACGGTGGTAATGACCACTGTCTAGCAGTACTGTTACGTGAATGTTCGTGTTGTCCAGGTCATTCTGCACATGGTTACAGACAGCGTCAGGAGCTGGAGGGGTAGAGGGAGGGGGGACGGGGTTGGGGTGCTTTTTCCTGAACATTTCTTCATCTTCAGTGAACATCCCCACTTCTGATCTTATGGTGTGGTCAAGGCATTTATTGAACAGCTGAAGATGTTTGTGCTGTGAAAGCAATGCTGAGGATCTCTTATTGAGATATCCCATGACTGAGAGGAGTGAGTTCCATAAACTACAAATATCACGCTTTGTGCTCTGGATGATCTCAAGCATTGGGAAGTTTACAACAGATTCCATTTACTTCAATTTTGTTCTGGTTCCTTGATACGATCATCAGTCAAATCCTGCCTTGGTATCAGGGCCAGTCATTCCTACCTTGTGTTCATGTCTTTTGTTAATGTCTTTTAGTCATCGTGTATGTGTGGGGAGTGTTTCCTTTTCACAGAGGGTAGTGACTGTCTTGACATCACTATTCCAGAGATTTAGGGGAGATGGTGTACGAGATGTGTGGAAGGGAGAGTACAACGAATTTTAAAAGCATTAGAGAGTTGAGGGCTGCAGGGATTTGGAACAAGAGAGGAGTTGAGGCCTGGAACAGATCAGCCATAATATTATTCAAGTGTAAATTCGGATTGAGGAGCTGAATGACTTACTCCTGTTTCTTATGTTCTTGAATTCTGTTACAGGAAATTCAGTTGTTTAATCCTCCTCGAATTCTTGTTATTGAATGTTGCAGTCAGGGAGACCAGAGGAATTTGTGGGCAGATTCTGTGTGTTGTATTCACAGTAGAGCTGTGCTAACAAATTGACCCATAAATGGAGAGACGGTAACTTTTGTTAACAAGAGAGGAAGGGGATGTTCCACATTGGCACCACATTCCCTTCCCAATTACATTTTCCGATCCATCAAAAACCGTGACTGACAGTCTTGAGGGCCTGAAATGTCTCTTCTGTTTCTGCACACTAGGTATTATCACCAAGCAGCCTCTAATGTGTAGCATATTTTGGGGGCAGAATTGAACCATTGGGAAATCAGACTGAGGGGCATGAATTGTTCATGATACCCTTTGCCCTGCTCCAACATACCATAAGGTCGTAGTTGATTTGTTTGTAAAAAGAGTTGCACTTTCTTCCATTTCTTATCATTGACTCACTTCACTGTCAAATACCTCACTGAAACAGTTTTGAATAAATTCAACACGTAACACCAGAACCTTTGGGGAAGAAAGTACCAACTCATGTTGCCCGTTGAGAAGTTTGATCGATGTTGGAAGGTAACAGTGCCCTTTTCTAGTCTCACTCTCGACGAAGTTCAATTGTAATCAGTTTGGTGATATGGTTAGTTATGTAACCCTCAGACCGATTTGTGTTCAGTGGTCGGGACAAGTTAGGTAGCTGTCCTAAATTTGTAAAAATAACTCATCCGTTATTAAGCAAAGTTAGTGAAGCTACGATGGAATGATAGATGAAAAATAAATTGTTCATTTAACATGTGCACATGAGTACTTATCTTTCTAAAAATTCTGCGGCACATGCACAAAAACACATTAGACATTGTTTGACACATACAGAAACACACACACTTCCTGAACACAAACACAAAAAGAAAACGCTGTCGACAAATTAACCTGTAAGAGGTTTGTCAAAATAATTGTTAAACTCATGACAAAAAGAAAATCAGAGCGTGTTGAAAGATATACTGCCTCTGAAGTTATTCTGCCCTGACAAGCTGTTGACAATAGAGTTTCCTCCTGGTATCTATCTGAACTCCCTTTGCTAAAGGCAGTGGAGAGATTCCAGTGCATGCCTAAAGTTAATCCTCCACGAGTGGTAACGATGACTGACGGGTTTTCAACTCTTGTATGCTGCTGTGAGCAGGAGCCATGAAAGACAGGGAGCTGTTCCTCAGGTATGTTCCATGTTCTCAGTGTCTGAGATGAAACGTATAGTAATGTTATCCGACCACTAAACTGTGTCATGTGATGTCTGTGTGAATACTCTCTGGACTCTATGACACCATCCCTGTTCCATACTCCATGTGGGAGCGATTTATAATTTGAAGAATTTTTCTTGTCATTTTTGTATAATACCTGTCTTCATAATATCAGTGTCAAAATGAATATTGTGCATTGTTTTCTTAAAGGCGAATCCTTAGTCTTATTCTCCTTTAAAAGCGGAAACATTAATAAGCTACAAATCTGATTTACTCAATTTAATATCTTCTACGTTTCAAATGAATATGTCTCATTCTCAGTCCTAAAGTGTTATGAACTGGCGAAAGTTCTAAAAGTCATGACGGACATGAATACATTGAATTACTATTTTGCTAGAGTGGGGATGTCGAAGACTAGATGGCCGAGTGGAAATGTTTAAAGGGGTGCTGCTGCATAACATTTTATCAGCCAGAGGATGTCGCTTGCATGGAATGAGCTTCCAGACGAAGTGGTGGAGGCTGGTAAAATTACAATAGTTAAAAAGCCATCTGGATGGAAATATGAAAGGAAGTGTTACGAGAGGTATGGGCCAAATGCTGGTAAATGGGATTAGATCAATATGCAATGTCTGTTCATCACGGACGAGTCAGATTGAAGTGTCCGTTTCCATACTGCATTACTCTGATACACATAAGACCGTAAATCCCTGAACAAGTTATTTGAAACATATTGAAATCCTTCTGAAGTGATTGATTTTTTTTTTCATTTGAGCGAATTATAACTGCATCTAATACATCATATGTGATCTGAACAATTCCATGTACTAATGCACTAAAACATCACGATGAGTTTTCACCTATAACCTTTGCATGAAACAATATCATTTCAAATACCTTGCAAGACACGTGCTGATTTGCAGTTTAACTGCAGATTCGTGTGTCAGAAACACATGAATTCTTTTGCTCCACTTATTTCTGCAATCTCTCTCAATTTATGTCTTTCACTGTTATTGTACGTTTCCATCATAGTTCAAAACATCCAGAACCCACATTATTCCACTTTTGCTGAAGTTTTGTACACTAATCTCCCCAATCCATATCCCAGTACAGACCCTCCCTCCCCAATTAAATGATTATCTTGGTGAATGAGTTAATTCAGCTCCATCCAAACCGTTCCCTGATCCACATCATTCATATAAGTTGTAAATATTTGATGATCTCACACGGATGCCTGATACACTCTTATCAAGTTATAGCTTTCCAACCTGAAAATAAACGTTTCTCCCTGCTGTCTATTTCCTATTAGTTACCCAGTGCTCCCCTTTGCTGTGTCCAAGCCTGGAAAGTTGGATAGTCTCATCCTGTGCTGTGCAATTACAAGAAATGCAGAACAGTTCATTGTATTTGTGCACAACTACTTAGAGGGCAGAATGGTCTCCTCCCATCTCATCATAACGATACTCACTGGCTGAATGGGATCTTCCTCTAAGTCTGTATCAGCTTCGTTGGTTAGGGATTGGAGAAGGACACATGGGATAGGAGCTGGAACTGACCGTTCTGACTATTGAACCTAATGCACCAATCAGAATTCTTTGATTGTGATGTGATTGTGGCTGAACATCCTTTTCCTGTTTGTTCCCAAAAAAACATGGATTCTGTTGTTCTATTGAACTCAAGCTTGAATGTTTTCAGTGTTCCAGTCTTCACTGGTGTTTGGTGATGGGAAGAGCAGAGAAGCCACAACCCATAACACAAAGGATAATTCCTCCTCAGCCTGAAATTTGAAGGCCGTTTATTCTCTAAAATGTGCTCAACTCAAAACTATCACCACACTATTGAGGCACAAGGCCACCACAATTAGAAACAGATATAGACCATACACCCTCTCAACCTTGTCCTCATTTGCATTAATCCTCGACAGTTAAATCCTTATTCAATTCAGCCTCCACTGAACGTACCGGAAGACAACTCCACATACCATAATTTCGCAGGAGTCTAAGAAATTGGAGCAGATTTAGGCTATTCGGGCCAACGAGTCTGCAGTCGCGTGTGATTTCGGCTGAAGGTTTTTTTGACCTCTATTCTCCTGCCTTCTCCAACTGAACATTATAGAGTAGTAGTGATAGAGATGTACAGCATGGAAACAGACCCTTCGGTTCAATCCGTCCATGCCAACCAAATATCCCAACCCAATCTAGTCACACTTGCCAGCACCTGCCCCATATCCCTTCAAACCCTTCCTATTCATATACCAATCCAAATGCCTCATAAAAGTTTCAATTGTACCAGCCTCCACCACTTTCTCTGGCAGCTCATTGCATACACATACAACTCTCTGTGTGAAACAGTTGCCCCAATGCTGTCTTTTATATCTTTCCCGTGTCACCATAAACCGATGCCCTCCAGTTCTGAACTCCTCACCCGCAGGGAAGGGACTTTGTCTCTTTGCCCGAACCATGCCCCTCATGTTTTTTTTTCAACCTCCATAAGGTCACTCCTCAGCCTCCGACGCTCCAGGGTAAAGAGGCCCAGCTTGTTCAGCCCCTGCTGTTCGCTCAAATCCTCCAAACCTGGCAACATCCGTGTAAATTCTTTTCTGAACCCTTTCAAGTTTCATAATATTTTTCCGGTCGGAATGAGAGCAGAATTGCACGCAATATTCCAACAGTGGCCGAAGCAATGTCCTGTACAGCCGCAACATGACCTCCCAACTCCTGTACTCATTAACCTGAACAATAAAAGAAAGCATAACAAACGCCTTCTTCACTATCCTATCTACCTGCGACTCCACCTTCAAGGAGCTATGAACCGGCACTCCAAAGTCTCTTTGCTTACCAACACTCCCTAGGTCATTACCATTCAGTGTATAAGTCCTGCTAAGATCAGCTCTCCCAAAATTCAGCACCTCGCATTTATCTGAATTAAACTCCATCTGCCCTTCTCAGCCCATTCGCCCATCTGATCAAGATCCGTTGATATCTGATGTAACCCTCTTTGCTATCTACTACATCTCCAATTTTGGTGTCATCTACAAACTTACTAACTGTACCTCTTATGCTCGCATCCAAATCTTTTACGTAAATGACAAAAAGTAGAGGACCCAGCACCGATTCTTGTGGCACTCCAGTGGTCACAGACCTCCAGTCGGAAAAACAACCCTCCACCACCACCTTCTGTCTTCTATCTTTGAGCCAGTTCTGTGTCCAAATGTTTAGTTCACCCTGTATTCCGTGAGATCTAACCTTGCTAATCAGTCTCCCATGGGCAACCTTGTTGAACGTTTTACTGATGTCCATATAGATCACATCTACCGCTCTGCTTTCATCAATCCTCTTCGTTACTTATTCATTCCATTAACGATAAACATGACTACCTCTGTCTGAAATGTACGATTTAATGAACTGGTCACTGCAGGTTGGCATTCCTGAGCAAGACAGTGAATGGGTGACCAAAATGCAGTCAAGAACGTGTAAGAAGACAGTACATATGCCCACTGCGGTCAGCACACTCCAAAGCAAGCTTACTGTTTGGAGTACTGTTTGTGGAGATGGCTCACCAGGGGAGGGCAGCAGTTGCCCAGATCATGGCACTGTGGTGGGCCCTGCTGTTCAGAAGGGCAGAAAAAAGAATCGTGTGACCGTATTCATAAAGTATTTCGGTATGGTATGTATCCTCCCAAGTGCTCAGTCATGGATGTCACCGGTGGCCTTCAGAGCATTCTAAATGGGGAGTTTGAATAGCCAGTTGTCTTGGTGCATACAGGCAACAACAATAAAAGTAAATAACGGGATGAGTTCCTGAAAGCAATATTGTGGGAGAAAGGAGAGAAGTTAAAAAGGAGGACCTGATGGTAGTGATCTCGGGATATTAGCCTGTGTAGAAATGAGAAAATATGCAGGATGCACACGAGGCTGACGGATGGTGTAAGAGGGAGGGGTTCAGTTTTGTTTGACATTGGGACCGCTTCTTCAGAAGGTGACACGATTGGAAATTGGACTGTCTGCATCTAAACCAAACAGGAACTGATAGCCTTCGAGCAGATTTTACGACTGCAGGGGCTGGGAACCAGAAGAGAAAACAAGTAGAGAGCGAGGTGGGAACTGGACACTTTAAGAACTAAGAAGATAGCATGTATAGGGAGAAGAGTAGACGGGGAGCAGATGAACGCAAAAGTACTGGAAGCATGACGCGCATATAATTTAATGCAAGTGTGTAGTGGGGAAGGCAGATGAACTTCGGTCTTAGATTCGTGCCTCCGAGTATGACGTGTTTGCAATCACAGAGATTTGGTTGAAGGAAAAGCATGGTTGGCAATTAAATATTCCAGGATATAGACCCTTCAGACACGACAGAGATGGAAGTAAAAGCGGGAGAAGAGTTGCATTGCTGGTCAGGGATCATATCACGGTTGTGCTAAAGGAAGATTCTATGGAGGGCTTGAGTAGTGAGACATTAAAAGTGAAGCTCAGGTATAAGAATGGTCCAGTTCCATTGTTGGGGCTGTATCTCGACTTCCCGACAGTGAGCGTGAGGTAGAAAAAACAAATAGGTCAACAGATTATGGAAAGAACTCGAGGCAACGTGATGGTTGTGATGGGAGATTTTAAGTTTCCCAACATTGACTGGGATACACTTAGTGTCAGTGGTCTGGATGGGGCAGAACTTGTAACAAACGTCCAGGAGACTTTCTTAGAACAGTATGTCAATAGTCCGACGAGGGACGGGCGAGTATTGGAACTGGTGTTGGGGAATGAGCCAGGCCAGGTGGTAAATTTTGTGGTGGGGATTTCTTTGGGAACAGTGACCACAATTCTGTTATTTTTAGAATACTCGTAGACAAAGATGAGAGTGGTCGTCAGGGAAATGGACTAACCTGGGCCAAGGCCAATTATATCAAAATTAGACAGGAGCTGAGAAATGTGGATTTGAATGGTAGTCCTCATTTGATATGTGGTAGGATGTCAAAGATAGTTAAACAAATAATGCGAGTTCAGCATGTCCTGTTGAAAGTAAAGGATAGGAAAGGAAAGATTCGTGACAGGCGAAATTGTACGTCTAGCCAAGAGGAAAAGGGAAGTGTACACAAAATCTAGGCAGCTAAGAACGGACGGGCCTTGGCAGAAAATCCGAAGAGTATGACCAATCTTCAATGAAGATTCATGCGGGCTAAGAAGGGTCATGGAGTAGCATTGTCGACCAGAGGTAAGGAGAATCTCAATCCCTTTATTCTTATGTAAGAAACAAGTGGGTAACAAGAGAAAACATTGTCCCATGAAAGGAGAATGAAGGAAGGCTGCTGTCGAACTTGAGAGAATGGGTGAGATGCTGAATGATTGTGTATTAGTGTTCACTAAGGAGAGAAACATGATGAATGTTGAGGTTGGAGACAGGCGATTGATTGCTCTGGATCACGTTGACATACTGAGGGAAGATGTGTTGGATAAGCTTGAGGTTGTTAAGGTGAACAAATTCGCAGGACCGGATGGGATTTTTCCCATGTTGCTGAGGGAGGCGACAGAAGAAATAGTTGTGGCCCTTACAGATATCTTTGCAGCATTTTTAAATGCAGATGAGTTGCTGGAGTCCTGAAGAGCTGCTCACGTTGTTCCCCTGATACAACGAAGGTAGTAGGGATATTCTGGATAACTACAGACTCGTCGTCCTGACGTCAGTCGTTGGAAGGTTGCTGGCAAAGGTACCGAGGGATAAAATCTATTTGTATTTGAAAAAGTATGTGCTTATCAGTGATAGGCAACATGTTCATGTGCGGGGGAGATCGTGCCTTTCTAACATAATAGACTTTTTGATGAAGTTGATCGATGAAGGAAGGGCTGTAGATGGTATATACATGGACTTTAGTAATGCGTTTGATTATGTTCCACATGGTAGACTAATAGAGAAAGTGAAACCACATGGTGCGCAGCCTGTTCTTGCGAGGTGGATAAAGAACTAGTTTAGCAACCACAGACAGAGAGTATTAGGTGAAGAGAGTTTCTAGAAATGGAGAGAGATGACCAGTGGTGTTCCACAGGGGTCAGTGCTGCGGTCACTGTTATTTGTGATCAACATAAATCACCTGGAAGAGGGCACTCTTTGATAAGCAAGTTTACTGATGACACGAAGATTGATGGAGTAGCAGAAGTAGACAATAGACAATAGTGCAGGAGTAGGCCATTCTGCCCTTCGACCCAGCACCACCATTCATTATTTTCATGCCTGGTCATCCTCAATCAGTATCCTGTTGCTGCCGTATCTCTATAACCCTTGATTCCAATATCCTTAAGAGCTCTATCCAACTCTTTCTTGAAAGTATCCAGAGACTTGGCATCCATAGCCTCCTGGACAGAGCATTCCAAACACCCACCACTCTCTGGGTGAAGACGTTTCCCTCGTCTCTGTTCTAAATGGTCTACTCCTTATTTTTAAACTGTGTCCTCTGTTTCGGGACTCACTCATCAGCGGAAACATGCTTCCTGCCTCCAGAGTGTCCAATCCTTTAATAATCTTATATGTCTCAATCAGATCCCCTCTCAGCCTTCTAAACTCAAGGGTAAACAAGCCCAGTCGCTCCAATCTTTCACCGTAAGATAGTCCCGCCATTCCGGGAATTGACCTCGTGAACCTACGCTGCACTCCCTCAATAGCCAGAATGTCTTTCTTCAAATTTGGAGACCACAACTGCACACAATATTCAAGGTGCGGACTCACCACGGCCCTGTACAGCTGTAAAGGACAGCGAACTGTCAAAGAATGCAGGAAGAAATAGATAGACTGGAAATTTGGGCGTAGAAGTGGCAGATGGAGTTCAATCAAGGCAAACGTGAGGTGATTCGTTTTGGGAAGCATAATTCTAGAGCGAGTTATAGAGCAAACAGAAGAGCCTTGGGAAATTTGATGAACAGAGAAATCTGGGAGTTCAGGTCCATTGCATACTTAAAGCCGCAGCACAGGTTGATAGAGTGTTCAATGAGGCATATGGTATGCTTGACTTCATTGGACGTTGTATTGAGGATAAGAGCTGGCAAGGCATGTTAAAATATACACAACATGGGTTTGGCCGCGTTTAGAATATTGTTTATAGTTCTGGTCACCACATTACCAAAAGGATGTGGACGCTTTGGAGAGCGTGCAAAGAATGTTGACGGAGACGTTGCCTGGTATGGAAGGTGCGAGCTATGAAGAGAGGTTTAGTAGGTTATGTTATTTTCATTAGAAAAAAAGGCGATAGAGGGGTGTCCTGATTGAAGTCGATAAAATCAGGAAGGGTATAGAGAGAGGGTAGATAGAGATACGCTTTTTCCCAGTGTGAAGGATTCAATAATAGGAGGACATGTTTTCAAGGTGAGAGGTGAAATTCTTAAGGGGAATACATGCGGTAAGTACTATACACAGAAGATGGTAAGTGCCTGGAAGGCGTTGCCAGCAGATGTCGTAGAGGTCGATTCATTTAAGATGCTTCAGGACAGATGCATGAGTAGGTGAGGAGCAGAGGGATCCAGATGCTTAGGAATTGGGTGACTGGTTAGGAAGTAGTCTTGAATCAGGTCAGGCTTGGAGTGCCGGAAGGCCTCTTCCTGTGCTTTAAATTTTCTTTGTTCTTTCTTCTTTGATTATGTCAACGTGAATGGGTGTATTAATGTGTTTGTGTTCGCCTGAAACTCTCCATTACTGAGTTAAAAATTGTGTTTGTATGTTTTGGGTGTGTTAGTATGCTTATTGATGCTTCTGTGTATCTCTGTCTACATCGCTGTCTACCGTGGTGCTCTGTATTAAAAATATTTTCTCAGCTGTTTTTTCGCGTCAATACACTGAAACTGGTGTCAAATCCCCACTCTTTCCTTCTCCCTGTTTGTCATTTCTGTGATAAATGCCCTCTCCCCGCCTTCCACACCACTGCACAAGTGGTAGACACTGCTTCTTGAAAATACATCAGCTACTGTGACACATGACACGTCTGTTTGGTTCTTTAATCTGTGTCTTTGGAAGCACAGGGCAGTTTCATCGGATACGTAGAGATGTTGTTCCTGAAATATTACTACCACCATCGGGGCTGTCTCTGGAAATATCAATCCTTTCTCAAATTTTCAAGACTGCCCTACAAACACTACAATGGAAAGAACGTGAAATACACTTCATTTCACATTTTTGGAAAACCGTTCACTCGGAGTTGCTCTGATATTGCTGCAGTGGAAATACCCTTTAATGTGTCCACGCCATGTCAGTGATAATGACAAATCATTTCCACGTTGCAGAGGGAACACAGACATTGATCTACATTAGCATTGTCCACTTTGAGCGGCCTCAGATTAATTGCAATTCTCTGCGCAAATGGCCATCTGTGGTGGTTTGAAAATGCTATATTACTAACCATTTCAGCTGATCCGACAATGCCTTTTGTTTTCATTCTTGTGATTGGATCCTCTGGAACCAACTCCATTAATCTTGCCGGGTTACCATGCACTGTATACCATGTTGGTGAATATCGAGTGTCCTGGCAGCAGCCAGGGTCGCTTCATTCAGAAGCAGTCAGTCATTGACATCGTCTTCGGTTCTCCACGTAGAAAGAAAGGATTCCCTGTCGGACAAACGTCATCCGCTCGATACACGGTTCAAAATATCCCCACATCACTCCCCACCGTGATGTGTCGTGAGTACAATGGGGTCACTGGGAACATCAGGGAACAAATCATTGGGGAGATGGAACAACACTTCCAATGTCTGAACTGGCCTGAGTGCATAATTTATCACTAAGTCCAGTAACCTCTCTGCATTTATGTAATATACCGCCGTTTATTCTTCTTGAAAGAAAACGAAAATACAGTTTGCCCGTTGCCCACGTTATATTCCAGCTGCCAAATTGTTATCTACTCTTATCCAAATCAAGATACTCTAAATCCACTTGAGAACTTAATTTCCTGCCTAACCCAGTAACAAGGCATTTGCTGAACTGACCGAAACCGTTGATGTTGGCTGCAAATATTTGAGGTCCCTGCACTAGTCGCTGTGCCACTGCAGTCGTTAATTTGCTTTAACTGATGAAGGTAGATTTATCACAAATTATCCCTAGTCCAGGCCCAGTAACCATTTCTAGGAGAAAGTGTGGACTGCAGATGCTGGAGATCAGATGAAAATGTATTGCTGGAAAAGCGCAGCAGGTCAGGCAGCATCGAAGGAGCAGGAGAATCGACGTTTCGGGCATGAGCCCTTCTTTAGGAATGAGGAAGGTTTGCCCAGCAGGCTAAGATAAAAGGTAGGGAGGAGGGACTTGGGGGAGGGGCGTTGGAAATGCGATATCTGGAAGGAGGTTAAGGTGAGGGTGATTAGGTGAGTGTGATAGGCCGAAGTGGAGGTAGGGGTGGAGAGGTCAGGAAGATTTCAGGTTAGGTAGGTGGTGCTGAGTTCGAGGGTTGGGACTGAGACAAGGTGGGAGGAGGGGAAATGAGGAAACTGGAGAAATCTGAGTTCATCCCTTGTGGTTGGAGGGTTCCTAGGTGGAAGATGAGGCACTCTTCCTCCAGCTGACGTGTTGCTATGGTCTGGCGATGGAGGAGTCCAAGTGTGCGAGATAAGTGGCTGTCCAGCCCCATCTACGGCACTTTTTATTTCCCTTCCCAGGAACAAAGACACGGAGGAGTCTGTCCAAAACTTTTTCATTCAACTTTGCAAAGTCGGGTGCTGTTCCCAAAGGTACACACACACAAGCATAGTAATCTCCACACATTATATACATGTATATGTGGGCTGGGTCTACTACTGCTGCCTTGACCAACGAGTGCTCGGATTCCGAACTGTTTTCCTTATTTGGGTTCTGGTGCCTGCGATTCTTTTATCATTCACTTGGCCAATCAGTGTTTGAGCTTCCCGTTCTTCCCTTATATGGATGATGTTGTACAACTGTGGTTAAGGGCGGCCTCTCAACTATCGAGGAAAGCTGTTACAACTGTTTCATTCATATAAACGTGGGGGAGGTCCGGCAACAGTTTCGAGTGTCTGCTTGTGTTTACTATAAGGTAGAAAAGACTAAAAGGCAGCTAACCGTTTAAAAATTACACTACCCCCTACAAATCCCCCGTGTCTTTTCTTACGGCCTGTAATTTTTCAACCGTAAGTTTCTTCTCCAGGGCATTTAATAACTCCCGAGCTTGTTCATCAAACTGCCCTTCTCTAATACTACCCCCGCCCAAGAGGGATTCACGTTGTTCCATCTCGAGATTTATTCGTTCAACCTGCCCATAGGGAACATCCTTCTTAGTAAGGGTGGTTTCGATCAGTCGTTGAGTTAATCCCCGGACACAGGGAATAACGCAACACCCAAGGGCAGTGAGTACCCCTGCCACCACTATACATGAGACAAGAAAGGGAACGACCACCCCCGTCCATTTACCGAACCAAGCTTCCAACCAGTCCGTGAGGCCAGAGTCGATGCCCGAGTTTTCGGCCAGTTCGTCCGCCAATGTGGTGAGTCCATCCAGGGCGCGGGTGATGGACCCATCAGGGGCTGTGTTGTTGGAGATGAAAGTGCAGCACTGAGTGCCTATCATGACGCAAACACCCCCCTTCTCTGCCAACATCATGTCTAAGGCCAACCTATTTTCCCTCGCCATCCTACTAGTGGCGTCCAGTTGTTCTGCTATTCCTTTCACTGCATCCCGGGTGTAATTAATGAACCTCTGCTGATTGTAGTAAATATAATTAATCCAATCCACATTCTTATTGATGGTCACCCACCAGAACAGTGACGACTCAAAACCCGCCGCTATCTGGTTCCTAGCCTTGTATTCGTCAGGAACACCCCCTGGGGACCCCTATGGCATCTAAATATATGTTATCATCAAAAGAGGTCTCCAAAGCTCTCTCAGTTCTTCCACTAGAATGGGGTTGCTCTTGTTTTTCGAATGCCAGGGTGAATGGGATGGCCAATTGAATGATTGCACAAGTGCCCGTCCATTTTTGGGGCAGGGTCGGTCGCAGAACCCTCCCACCACAGTACCAGCAGAGGTCTGCCCTAGGTACATGAATGTGGGAGTAATTCCCGCCCCCGGTAGTTTCATTGACCAGCCGGATTGATCCGCTGCACTTGTCAAATGTCCCCACATCGTCGTCCCACTGTAGTCCCGTCCGAGAGACGCAGGCCTGGTGCGTACCCGTTACCCCTGAGAATGATGGCGGGCGGGGCGCCCCCTCAGACCTGACGGGGGGAAACTTCAAACTCAAGGGTCGACAAGTGGGGTCGTTCCAGGCCTCTCGGTCCTGGTACAGCCTTATCATGCAGTCCATGGCTCGTGGGTGTTTCTCCCATCCCAGCGGGAATGGGACCACCTGAGGGTTAGGGCGGGCACTCGTGCATGCGTAGCAATCACTCTTTTTCATGATTTGACCCATTCCATCCAGGCATTCGCCTCCCCGTACCCCGTTTCTATTTCAAAGGTCTTTTCCAAATCCGTTGTCTCAATTATTCTAATCTTTTCCTGCTTACCAGTGGTGGATGAGCCCCCAGACTCAGCTTCAATGACCGTGATATACGTGCAGCACAGCTGCATCCCCCCCCCATCCTGCCTGGCCCCCAACTCTAATACCCAGTATTGTTCTATTAAGGCTCACCTCGTTCTTTTCCAAGTTCTTTATGGTCAGATAGAGCGGATTGCACTGATTCTACCCACAATCTCATCCAGGGGTGATGGGATCACGGACAACTGACACCATAGCCTGGACCCCGGGGGCTGGAGGCCTATTTAGGCCTTCCCTACCATGCAATTGTAATACTAACGTCTGACCCTGGAATCCCCTTTCTCTCTCTAGGTTCCGCTTAGTTTGATTCAGTTGACTTCTAGTCCTACAGGGCACCAACTCACATAGGTCTAAGCTAAATGTCTGTGTTGATTGGTTGGCAAGCACGGAGATGGTGAACCACTGACGGTCCTCTGCTCGTTTTTTTCCAGAGGCCAAATTGGGTAACACGCACACTATGACCCAGCCCAAGGATAATGGCATAGCAATTTAACAATACGATTGACCGCATTTCTTTTTTTTTCGCGACACCCGTAGCCCAAGGGCACAGTTCCTTTAGACTCGCAAAAGTCCAATTAGTTCGTTCTCAGGGTCTCTGTTCCTTAGATGCCTTTGTCAGAGAGGTTCGTTGGTCCTCCGTCGGTTGTGGCACTGGTCCCTTGACTCGAGTGTAATGTGTCCAGCCCTTTTCGGCCGTACGGACAGCCGTTTCGGTCGTCAAAAGTACCAGGAAGGGACCGTCCCAAGTTGGTTCGAGGGTACGTTGCTTCCAGCTTTTAATCAGGACCCACTGACCCGGCTTGACGGTGTGCACCGCAAACTCGAGGGGCGGCGTCTGTGCCAAAAGTCCCTGTTGGCGTAAACGAGATAGAGCAGACCCCAGAGCCACCACATATTTTTGCACAAACATATCCCGAGACTCAAATACAGGAGGTTCCCCCTTCGGCCCATGGAACGGGAGGCCAAATAACATTTCGAAAGGGGAGACGCCCAAATCCCGCCTTGGCTGGGTGCGAATTTGCAACAGGGCAAGGGGTAGGCATTTGGTCCAAGGCAGGCCGATTTCACTAGTGAGCTTGGTTAGCTGCTTTTTGATGGTCTGGTTCATTCTTTCGACCTTGCCCGAGGAGGAGGGATGCCAGGGGGTGTGCAAATCCCAGTCAATCCCCATTGCTTGCACTACATTCTGGAGGACGGTCGAGGTGAAGTGGCTCCCCTGGTCAGAGTCAATAGCGCGGGGTAGCCCAAATCGTGGGATGATTTGCTCGAGTAGAATCTTGCTAACCTGAGTTGCCGTTGCCGTGGTAGTGGGGAAAGCTTCCACCCATCCTGTCAGGTGATCTACCACTACTAATAGATACTTCAGGCGACCTATGGGGGGGAGCTCAGTGTAATCTACCTGGATATACTCAAACGGCCTATAGGCCGGACTCCTACCCCCTTGTCTTGCATGCTGCCGCAGCCCCCTTTTGTTAATCTTTCGACATGTTATACAATCTCCTGTGACCTGCTTGGCTACCGTGTACAGACCAGGGTGAGCATATCGGCGCAGGAAGGCATCACACAGTGCCTGGGCGCCCCAGTGACCCCCTTGGTGTAAACGGGCAATAATGTCCCGCGTCAACGGTCGATTTAGTAGCTGGCGGCCATCGGGTAAGGTCCACTTGCCTTCCCTATCCTTTGTACCCCCCAGAGACGCGAGAAGAGTTTCTTCTTTGTCAGTAAACGTGGGCACTTCGGTAATTTCGGATATCTGTGGAATCCTTACCAGGCAGTTTATTACTTCCTTCCCCATCCCAGCCAATTTTGCCTGTTCATCTGCCAATTGATTCCCCAGGGTCTCTATTTTATCGTCTTTCTGGTGTCCTTTCACATGTACTACAGCAATCTCTTGTGGCAGCAACAAATCCTCCAAGATCATGGCTACTAGTTCCTCGTGGACCAACTCCTTTCCTCTACTATTTATCATTCCCCTTTCTTTCCAGATCTTCCCAAAGGTGTGTACTACCCCAAAGGCATACTTAGAGTCAGTGTAGATTGTCCCGGCTATTCCCTTTAAATTCCTCAGAGCCCGGTGCAAGGCGTACAATTCGCACGTTTGTGCGGACCAGGCATTCGGTAGCCGTCCACTTTCCACTAATTCCCAACCAGTCTCACTAATGACTGCATAACCGTTGTGTCTCTTCCCATCTATCACTCGAGAGGACCCATCAATGTACCACCGCCTACCTGCATGTAAGGGGGTATCCCTCAGATCTTCCCTCACTTTACTCTGGTACTCTATTATGTCTGAACAGCAGTGTTCCAGTTCCTCCTCCCCTTCCCCTTTCCAAAGAAAGTCCGCCGGGTTCTGGCAGCCCCCGACTTCTATTCAGAGGTCTTCTCGGTCTAACAATATGGCTTCATATTTCAGAATTCTCGAGTCAGTCAGCCACCTCCCGGCCTTCTGATTCAGAATAGTTCTAACCTGGTGGGGAGTAGTGACTGTCAAGGGGGCCCCAAAAGTCAACTTCCTGCTTTCCTCTACCAGCTTTGCCGTGGCTGCCACCGCTTGGACACACTCCGGCCACCCTCGGGAGACTGGATCCAGAATTTTTGACAGGAAAGCCACGGGCTTCCTTTTACCCCCCCAGTCCTGGGTCAATACTCCAAGAGCGGTTCCCTTTCTGGAGTTCACAAAGAGGCGAAATGTCTTACTAAAATCCGGCAAGCTTAAAACAGGTGCGGCCATCAATTTTCCTTTTAGGATTTCAATTAACTTTTTCTTCTCCTCCTCCCATTTTATTCTGTTGGGTGCCTCCTCAATGAGTTTTAGGTACAAGTCTTTAGTAAGGGGTGCATAGTCGTCTATCCATAACCGACAATAGCCTAAGAGTCCCAAGAACTTCCGCAACTCCCTCTTGGTCGTTGGGAGGCCTAGTTCGATTATTGCCCGCACTCTTTCCTGACTTATTCGTTTCTGTCCCTGGCTTATCAAGTGTCCTAGGTACTTAACCTCTGTCTCCACATATTGGAGCTTCTTCTGACTCACTCTTAACCCCTTCTCAGCTAGGTAATTTAATAGGGCATTAGTCCCAAGTAGGACGTCCTCCTCCGCCGGTCCGGATAAAAGGAGATCGTCCACGTATTGTATAAGCTTAAGGGCCGGGGACAAGGTTAGTCCCTCCAATAATTGTTCCAGAATCTGCCCGAACAGAGTCGGGGACTCAGTGAATCCTTGGGGGAGTACGGTCCACCTGTACTGTTGTTTTCTGCCAGTATCAGGATCCTCCCATTCAAAAGCAAAAAAAATCCCTACTGTCCTTGTCCAGGGGACACGCCCAGAAGGCATCCTTTAAGTCTATAACACTAAACCAGCCGTGGTCCGGGGGGATTCGCCCCAGAATAGTGTATGGGTTCGGTACCACAGGGTGCCGTACTTGGACAATTTTATTTACTTCCCTTAGGTCTTGGACCATTCGGTAGCTCCCATCCGACTTCCGGACCGGCAGGATGGGGGAATTGTATCGTGACATACAGGGCTCTACCAATCCATCTTTTATTAGGTCTTCCATAACTGTCTTCAGGCCCTGCCTCCCTTCCCAAGAGATGGGGTATTGGCGCACTCTGACGTCGGGGCTCTGGGGCTTTAATTTTACCTCCACAGGTCGAATTGCGAGTCCTCCCCGGTTCCCTTTGGCGACCCAAACCCTAGGGTCTATCTCTGTCAATCGGGACTCACTAAGGTATGACATGGTAACGGCTAATTCTTCCTCTTCTCCCACTTCTATTCGCAATCCGAAACGGACTATCAAATCCCGTCCCAACAACCCATAGGGAAGATGGGGGAGGTAAAGGAGTTCCACCTGGAGTTCCTCCTCCTCCAGCCGCAAGGGTTGTGGTTCGAATATTTTCGCATTAAAAAAAAAAACCCCACCCTTAACTCCTGAAATGTTTAATGTTTTAGCTTGGAAGCCAACCCCCCTCGGATGGAGGGGAATTGAGGACCTGCCAGCGCCTGTGTCAACTAAGAAGGTAACATCTTGTCTAAATGGGCCCACCCGTAAATTTACCAGGGGTTCTTGGTAGGCCCGTGTTCCGATCCTCCCCTGACTTCCCTAATCCATTTGTTCACACTCCATTTCATACATCCCTTCTCTTTCCCTTTTAAACTCGGGACAATCCCTTTTGAAGTGTCCCAGTTTCCCGCAATGGTAACATCCGGCCTTCTGAGGGCGCTCAATTCCATAAGATCCTCCTCTCTCACTTCTGCCCCGTCTCGCTTCTCTCCCTCTCCAACTTTTCTTCGACGTTCCTCTCTCCACCCCATAATCTCCCTTATTACATCCCTCTGAACGTACACCTTCTGTGCTTCCCGTAATAATTCTGCAACATCCTTTTCAGCCCAATCCTCCACTTTCTGTAATTTCTTCTGAATGTCAGGCCATGACTTAGTCACAAAGTGCACCTTAAGCATGCTCTTGCCTATTTCCCCATCGGGGTCTAAACCTGAATACTTTCGCATGGACTCCCGCAAACGGTCTAAAAACTCACTCGGGGATTCATCCTTTTTCTGTCCAACTTCAAATGCTTTTGCTAAATTCCGCTGTTTGGGCACGCAGGTTTGGATTCCCCTGATTATAAGGCTTCTGAGGTCTGTCATATTGGCCCTTCCCCCCGCATCGTTATGATCCCACCGGGGGTCCTCTAAGGGGTACTTCTGCTCTCCACGCTGAGGGCCGTCCTGATGCTCCCTATCCCAAATGGCCATTGCACTATTCCGGATCATAACAATTTCATCGTAATTAAATAGTATTCTCATCATGGCCTGCAGTTCAGCCCATGTGTATATACTGGGCCCCAGAAATTGGTCCAGTTGTATTCCCACACTGATGGGGTCATCCAGTAGACGGGGTAGTTCATTACGGAGTTGCCGGATATCCCCAGAATTTAAAGGTTGTACTACGAACCCGGTCCGTTCGTTCCCAAACGGCACCTCTCGTAAGGGGTTCAGCTGTTCAATATTGTCACTCCTCCCAGCTCTCAATCCCTCTTCTCGACCTCTCCGCATCTCGAGTCGGACTGATTTCCTAGTGCCTGGGGTGAGTTCTGCGCCCCCTCCTGTGCCCCCCCCAGCAGTCCCTTCCTCACTGGTCGTAGCCTGCTGGGACTTGGAATTATCCATCGCAGGAGGGAGCTCCGCGCTGGACGCCTGGTCGTGCGCGGGTGGTATATACGGGGGCGGGGAAGACGGTGGCAAACCGTCGGTGAGGATGTCCCAAGACTTCTGGGGCTTCCTCGGGTCTGTTTGGGGAACCAGAGGATAGAGACGCGTGGGACTCTCGCCGTCTCCCGCCAACCAGGCGGCGGCATATTTGCTCTCCTCTGGGTCAAACGGTTGTTTTCTGTTAACATATACATTTAGGATTTGACACACCCAGTCTTCATCAGACCCATACTCGGGCCAAACTACCGAGGGGGCGCGGATAGGTTCTTTGGTCCATATAAAACAGCAATATTTTATCATGGTCTCTTTCTTTAAGTCCTTCGTTCTACTACTGTCCGTCCATAGACTTAACTTCCGACCTAATGGACTATCGGGGGGTATTTATTTCCCATGGTTTATCTTCGGTCCTGGTCTTAAACGCCCAAAGCGTTTTCACAGATGACCGTCAAAACCACAATTTCCCATGGTTTGTCTTCAGTCCTGGTCTTAAACGCCCAAAGCGTTTTCACAGATGACCGTCAAAACCACAATTTCCCATGGTTTGTCTTCAGTCCTGGTCTTAAACGCCCAAAGCGTTTTCACAGATGACCGTCAAAACCACGCGGCCAACAAGGAAGAACAAAAGAATCTCTTACCTTGATCCGTGCACGGAGTTGTCTGGCCTTTTTAAATGTGTGTACCCCCGTGTATAGTCACTAACCGGTCGTCCCAGCACTCGTCCGTGTGTTCCTTTTCCAGGATTCAAAATTATTTTTAAATGAGCCGGGTCACATCCTCTCTTGGCCAACGGCCAACGGACCAAGCCGATCAGTGAGAAGTATAAATATATACTAGACGCGTCTTTGTTGTAATCAGGCTTGATCCGTGAGCCGAAGAGACTGCCCCCCCGGCAATAATTATTTCATCCCGGAGGAGCCCCCAATTGTGCGAGATAAGTGGCTGTCCAGCCCCATCTACGGCACTTTTTATTTCCCTTCCCAGGAACAAAGACACGGAGGAGTCTGTCCAAAACTTTTTCATTCAACTTTGCAAAGTCGGGTGCTGTTCCCAAAGGTACACACACACAAGCATAGTAATCTCCACACATTATATACATGTATATGTGGGCTGGGTCTACTACTGCTGCCTTGACCAACGAGTGCTCGGATTCCGAACTGTTTTCCTTATTTGGGTTCTGGTGCCTGCGATTCTTTTATCATTCACTTGGCCAATCAGTGTTTGAGCTTCCCGTTCTTCCCTTATATGGATGATGTTGTACAACTGTGGTTAAGGGCGGCCTCTCAACTATCGAGGAAAGCTGTTACAACTGTTTCATTCATATAAACGTGGGGGAGGTCCGGCAACAGTTTCGAGTGTCTGCTTGTGTTTACTATAAGGTAGAAAAGACTAAAAGGCAGCTAACCGTTTAAAAATTACACTACCCCCTACACAAGGACCTGCATGCCCTTGGTGGAGTGGGAGGAGGAATGGAAGTGTTGAGCCACGGGGTGGTTGGGTTGGTTGGTCCAGGAGTCCCAGAGGTGTTCCACAAGTAGGCGGCCTGTCTCCCCAATATAGAGGAGGCCACATCGTGTGCAGTGGATGCAGTTAATGATGTGTGTGGAGGTGCAGGTGAATTTGTGGCGTATATGGAAGGATCCCTTGGGGCCTTGGAGGGAAGTAAGGGGGGAGGTGTGGGCGCAAGTTTTGCATTTCCTGTGGTTGCAGGGGAAGGTGCCTAGAATGGAGGTTGGGTTGGTGGGAGGTGTGGAACTGACAAGGGAGCAACTGAAGGAGTGGTCTTTTCGGAACGCTGATAGGGGAGGGAGGGAAATATATCCCTGGTAGTGGGGTCCGTTTGGAGGTGGCGGAAATGACGACGGATGATACGATGTATATGGAGGTTGGTGGGGTGGTAAGTGAGGACCAGTGGTCATCTGTCCTGGTGGCGATTGTAGGGGCGGGGTTCAAGTGTGGCGGAGCGGGAAGTGGAGGAGATGCGGTGGAGAGCATCGTCGTTCACGTCTGGGGGGAAATTGTGGTCTTTGAAGACCATTTGGGTTGTTCAGTATTGGAACTGGTCCTCCTGGGAGCAGATGCGGCGGAGATTTATTATAAACCGACCGACTCCCACAGCTACCTAGACGACACCTCCTCCCACCCTGCCCCCTATAAAAACCGCCATCCCATATTCCCAATTCCTTCGTCTCCACCGCATTTGTTCCCAGGAGGACAAGTCATTTCAGCCACCTCCAAACGTTGCCCGTTTGGCAGACTTTGACTGAGGTAGTGCCACATAACACAGTGGGCAGTATCTTCAATATGATGCTGAGACTTTCTCTCCGCCAGAACTGTGCTCTGGCTGCTGCTACAGATGCAGCTATTGACAGATCCACGTGACAAGTTTGAGAATATTCTCATCTTGTTGATTTCCCCATCACTCCCAAGTGTCCGATTGTTGTTTATTTAAGCCCTCTCACTGCTCAGGCAGTGCTAGCCCAGTGGAGACACTCTTGGTAAGAGACAATGAGCTCCCACAACCAGAGTACAAACTGTGTCTTTGTCACCGTCAGTGCTTCCTTTGATTTCTTTTCAACATCGACGGCAATTGACTTTTCCCTGAGGGTGGCGTGGAGGGCAGAAGGTGTCCACTATCAGGCGATTTTCTTGATCATCTTTGATCTGTTACGATGAGTTTTCCCTGGTTCTGGAATCAATGTTGGGGAATTACAGGGTCACTCTTTCCCTGACTGTCTCCCACTGTGCTCCCTCCACTGAAGGGTCAGTCTTGCCAGTGGGACAGTTTATCTGCAGGAATGGTGATGGGGCTTGGTAATGGTAGGAACCTCCCACCCCACCAACCTCCATATACATCGTATCATCCGTTGTCATTTCCGCCACCCCCAAACGGACCCC
This sequence comes from Chiloscyllium punctatum, assembly GCF_047496795.1. Taxonomy (NCBI): domain Eukaryota; kingdom Metazoa; phylum Chordata; class Chondrichthyes; order Orectolobiformes; family Hemiscylliidae; genus Chiloscyllium; species Chiloscyllium punctatum. The sequence continues at coordinate 20,023,703 of NC_092781.1, read as the reverse complement.
ACCACCAGGGATATATTTCCCTCCCCTCCCTTATCAGCGTTCCGAAAAGACCACTCCCTCCATGACTCCCTCGACAGGTCCACACCCCCCAGGAATGGTAATGGATACCTTATCCATTCGGTCTGATTCTGTGAGTATGACGAAATCAGACCGTTTCCTGACCGATTGAACAAAGGGATAAAGTTGACAATGGAACAGGACCGAATGTGCTATAAAGGTGAATGAGAGGCACACGATCTTCTTGTGCGTTTTATTCTCAAAACAGATTGAGGAAATCAACGCATACCTTGAGGAAAATTGACTTAGTTTAATGATATTAGAGAGACATGACGACAGGGTGGCCAATATTGGAACGAAATATCCATAACACTTTATAGCCGGGAGTGTAAGACAGAACTGAGAGGAAATCGCTGAATAAGGGATAACACCTATGTTTTCGTGAAAAGTAATCTTATATAAAATTTGTGAGCTATCATCTTTATCTTATTCATTTCTTGTACGAAGTGCCAGTTGAGTTGAGTTTGAAGAGAAATTCCCACCGTGAGGCTGAGTGGGTCTCACGCAACTTGATGGGGAGAAGGACCTCTGTTTTTATGTGTTTTTATGTTTTTATGATCCATCTCATTCCATACCCAACATTCCCCTGAAAATTCTACACCCGATCTTCTCCGGAACATTCTATACCCAACATTCCCTGGAACATTCTGAACACGACATTGCTGGGCGCATTCTGTTTGCAACATTCTCCAGAGATTCTGTCCCTGACATTATCTGTGAACGGCCAGACTTCAGTCAATTGAACAGAAGATAAGATCGCGAGATAAGGAGAGAAGGAGACCCTGTTCCAAAGTCCCCTCGGGCAGTACAATAAATTATTACGTGTTCCCTTCGTTTACATTTATTCACGAAACAGGATTGATCACAACTTAGACTACAGCACAGAAATTTCCAAACTCTATTTGTCTTCAAGGAACTGGGAGATAATCCTTTAGGCCAGCAATGTTTCCAAGCTCCACATTGGGAGAAGGAAACAACTGACCTGTATCTGCTCTCCAGTGATTGAGCGTGTGAAAGTTCTCAAAACTTTCTGTTCTTATGGATATGTCTCTGTGTTTGGTGCTTGTGTTGTTTAATATATTTTTGTCAATAATTCAGACCATCCCATTTGTTACTTCAGCTCCAATTATATCAATAAATCTCTGAATACAGTAACACATTTGAAAATCTCAATCAAACTGGCAACTTTGACTCCAGGCTGATGTATAACATATTCGTTATCCATCCTCACAGTTAACGTAGTGACGGTCTATGTCCTGCTTTATAAAGATTGTGGATTATCTCCATGTGTCCAACGTTACCTGGGGGCCATGGCAGTGGCAGATCTACTGGTCATTATCCTTGACCTGATGCTGAGACACATTCCCATTGTTTACCGGGAGCAGTTTTATTTCCTTTGGGACATCCCTGTGTGTAATATTCACGCCGTCCTGCTTTATGCAGCCACTGACTGTTCTGTCTGGTTCACCGTCACTTTCACATTTGATCGGTTTGTGGCCATTTATACCCAGAATCTGAAATTGAAATATTGCAATGAGAAAACGGCGGTTGTGCTTCTGGGAGCAATTACTGTGCTGAGCTGTTTAAAGAACATTTTCTGGTATTTTATGCTCACACCTTGGTATCAGCTGGGGAACGACCCCTGGTTTTGTATGGTAACAAACATTGTTCAATTCTCTCGTGTCTGGGTCACAATCGAGTTCCTCCACCACATTCTGACCCCCACTATCCCTTTTCTCCTGATTCTGCTACTCAATGTTATCACCGTCAGACACATTTTGGTGAGCAGCAGAGCCCGCAGGCGACTTCGGGCTCACACCAAGGGGGCCGCTCAGTCTGACACAGAAATGAAAAATCGAAAAAAATCCATCGTTTTACTGTGTGTGATTTCAGCCAATTTCATCCTGTTATGGTCAACGTTAATGGTATTTTCGATATGGAGACGGATGTGGTATATAATGGATAATCTTGCGTCTTTGGATTATTTTGTGCGGGAACTGGGCTTCATGCTGCAGCTCCTCAGTTGCTGTACAAACACCGCGATCTATGCCGTGACCCAGACGAAGTTCAGGCAGCAACTGAAGAATGTGCTTAAATATCCCTTGACCCAAATTCATCAGTCAATCAAATTCATTCATTAATCAATCCATCCGGAATTTTCTCATTTCATTTCAGTGCTTCAGCAGTGAAGCACCTGTTGCTATGGTATTAGACTGAGGGTATCGCTGTTTCGTCCAATCATATTCCACAGGGTATTGCAAGGAGACATTCCAATGTTTCTCTCAACACAGGGGCCAGTGAGAAATGGAAACATCCCACTGAGTATATCAAATATATTGTAAACAATAAAAATGTTCATTAAAAATTGCCGAGGCGAAGAGTGAATGATATTGTTGCCTGTCTTTGTGTTGGAGAAACTGATCTGGAGAGAAATTGACTTGGCCTAAAGTCCAAGTACACAGGGAAGGAAAGCGGACCGGTGCCTGATCTCAGGAGTGTGCTTACAGTCACTCTGTCCTTGCTTTCGCCGGTGACCCCCAATCCGATTTGGCCTTTGGCAGAATTCACAGCTCTACCCCGTTTTTTCCGTCTCCACTCAACTGCATCCGTCTCTCCCATTCACCATCTCTCGCTACTGCCATCACTTGCTTTCCTTTCTCCCCATTCACCCCCTCTCTTTCACTCCCGCCCCATTTCCTCTTCCCCTTTCGCCTCTTTTCGCTCCCTCTCTTCCTCCACATATTCTCTCTTTCTCGTCCCCTCCGCTTCACACTCTCTTTCTTTTACTGTACCTTCCACTCTCTCTCTTCCCAATTCTCTCTGTCTCTCGTTATCTGTCGCTCCACCTGCATCCACTCTTCTTTTTCAACCTACCTTCCTCCGTCACACCACTGTTCTCTCTGTCTCTTTCCCACCTTACTGTCTCCAGCATTTCCTCACTCCTCCAACCCCGCCCGATCTCTCGATTCTCCCTTCCCCTCCCCAGCTTCTCAACCCACCTCACATCAATGTGCCAGAGGGAGAGCGTAGGAGGAGCGAGAAAGTGTGTCAGATAGAGATTGATGGAGAGGAGAGAGTTTCAGTGAGACGTATTAGGGCGGATGAGAGGGAGAGTGGGAATGGGGGAGAGGGGCATTGAAAGAGAAACGGGGAGAAAGATGAGTGGGGGAGACAGAGGTGGACGGTGTAGAGACAAGGTATTGAAGCGGGTAGACAGAAAGCGAGAGCGTGGTGGGAGTAAAGAGAGAGAATGGGAAGGTGTGAGAGAGGGGGAGAGATGTAGAGGTCAGGAGAGAGAGGACGAAAGAGATTGGGAAGGTGTTAGCTAGAGTGGGAAGGGATACAGACAGATGGAGATGGTGAGAAAGGAAGTAGGGGTATGGGAAGAGACAGCGAGAGATGGACAATTGGAGTGTGCAGAGAGATTTGGACGGAGGGGGTATTGAGAGAGGGAGAATTTGTGGGATGTGTGTAGACAGAGAGTGAGAGGGAGAAGCCAGACAATGAAAAATGGTAGGGGTAGGAGAGAGATAGGGAGAGAAAGACAGAGTGGGAGCAGGGTAGATAGAAACAGAGAAAGGGAGTGAGGTAGAGAGAGAGCGTGCAATTGCGTAGAGACAGGGAGGGAGGGTGTTAGATATCTAGAGAGATGTATCTATAAAATGGGAGAGAGTGAGACGGGGTAAAGAGACAGTACTAGAGGGGGTAGAGAGAGAGGGATAGGGAGACGGAGAGAGAGCGTGGGAGAGAGTCGGGAGAAAGTGGGAGGGAATTGAGACAGAGTGAGAGGGGCTCGGGAGAAAGAGTGGGCGGGGATAGAGGGACAGTGGGAGACAGTGGGGTGTAAGAGGAAGAGATCATGGAAGGGAGATAGAGAGACAGTGTGGGAGTGGGGACGAGGGAGAGTCTGGGGGTTCAGGGACAACGATTTGGAAGGAGAAAAGTCAGAGAGAAATTGGGATGGGATAGAGAGAAAGACAATGCAGCGGGAGAGTGATGGTGAGCTTGGGGTTGGAGACAAAGAGAGTGGAAGAGTTTTGAGGGAGAGAGTGTAGGAGGAGGGAAGATACAGTGTGAAAAACAGATACAGAAAAAGGGAAAGAGAGAGTCGAAGGCGGTTGCATAGAGAGAGAGTGGGAAGGAGTGCTTCAAGTGTAGGCAGAAAGACAGAGAGAGAGGGAGGGGAGTGGAGACAGAGAGCTGGAGTGAGAATTGGGTAGAGAGACGCAGAAAGTGATGGGGATCGTGTGAAAGAGTGAGTAGGTGGAGGTAGATAGTGGGACGGTGGTAGAGAATGGGAGAGGGGGTCGAGAGAAAGACGTCGGATCAGAGAGACTGATAGTGGCAGAGAGCGAGAGAGGTACAGGGAGCAGAGAGAGTGGGAGAATGTGGAAGGGCTACAGAGTTAGAGAACGTAGGAACAGAGCAGAGGGAAAGAGACAGAGGGAGAATATGGGACGGGGTAGAGAGTGTGGGAAGGGGAAGAGAGAGAGAGGGTGGTATATACATATCGAAAAAGAGCGTGAGTGTGAGGTGCAGAGAGAGATTAGGAGGGGTGCACAGAGAGAGCGATAGAGAGGTTGGTGGGGGTAGAGACAGATGGGTGTGGCTAGAGAAAGAGTGGAAAAGGGGTCGAAAGACATTGAAAGAGTGGCCGAGACATAATGGGAGAGTGGGAAGGGTCAGAGAGAAAGTGGGAGGGAGTAGATAGACAGATGGATGGGGAGAGAGAGAGTGTGGTGGTGGAGAGAGAGAGAGAGGGAGGGTTTGAGAGAGCGCGAGTGGGAGGATGGTAGAGAGAGACTGCGTGGCGGGAGAGAGAGAATGGGTGGTGTGTCGAGAGAGAGGATGGGAGAGTTCAGAGGTAGAGAGAGTGTGAGGAAGACAGAGAGTGACAGACAGAGAGATAGATAGAGATAGACAGACAACGAGAGAGAGAGTAGATGGTTTTGAAGAGAGAAAGAGATAGAGAGGAAGTGTGGGAGGGAGTATAATGAGGGATAGAGAGCAAGAGACTGTGCTTGGGATGAAGAGAGAAAGCATCCAACGAGCAGCGAAATCAACGTTTCGGGCAAAAGCCCTTTATTCCTGATGAAGGGCTTTTGCCCGAAACGTTGATTTCGCTGCTCGTTGGATGCTGCCTGAACTTCTGTGCTCTTCCAGCACCACTAATCCAGTATTTGATTATCAGCATCTGCAGTCATTGTTTTTACCATTAAGAGAGAAAGAGAGAGTGAGATTGACAGTGGGAGTGGGGCAGACAGAGAGTGAGAAGGGGGTAAACAGAGAGAGAGTCTTTAGGCTGTAGTGACAGAGTCGGAAGGAATAGAGACAGAGTGGGAAATGGTGTTGAGTGACAGAGAGTGTGAGGGAGTCGAGAGGCGAAAGGGATAGAGTAGAGACAGAGAGAATGGGGGGTGTTTAGAGACAGAGAGAGCGGGAGAGAGTGGAGAGAGAGAGACAAAGACAGGGACAGTCAGAGAGAGTCAGAGAGAGAGAAGGAGAGAGTAGGAGGTTGGTAGCGAAAGAAAGAGAGCGACAGAGTGTGAGAACGGAGAGGAAAATAGAGAGACAAGGAGAGTAGAGAAAGAGGGAGTGGAAGGGGAAGAGAAAGAGTGAGAGGGGGTTAGAGAGAGAGCATGGAAAGTGAAAGAGAACAAGAGTGCGGGAGTGAGGTAGAGAGAGTGGGAGTAGGGCAGAAAGAGAGAGATTTGGAGAGGAGTAAAGACAGAGAGAGGGAGAGGGCGGGTGAGGTTAAACAGAAAGAGAGGGAGGCGGGAGAGAAGGTATAAATATGGATGGAGACAGAGAGAGAGTTGGAGGGTGTTCCGTGACATCGTGAGAGGAGGGTATGGAAAGTGGAACTGACAGAGACACAGTGAAAGAGAGAGAGAGGAAGGAGTTTGAAGAAAGCGAGCGACAGAGAATGTGGGAGGGGAGTAAAGACAGTGAGAGGGAGAGCGAGAGGGGAGAGATGAGGGGGTAGAGAGAGAAACGGAAGTGAGCGAGTAAGAGAGAGAAGAGGAGGGAGGAGGAAGAGAGAGGGAGGAGAAAAGAAGCAGAGTGGGAGGGGAGAGAGGGAGAATTGGGGGAGTTTGGGAAAAAGAGAGAATGTGGTGGGGAGGGAGATAAGGAAGGGTTATAGAGGGAGAAAGTGGTACGGCATAGCGAGAGACAGTGGGAGGGAAGGTGAGAGAGAGAGTGAGTGGGCAGTAGAAAAAGAGAGAGTCGGATGCGGGTAGAAAGAGTGCAGTTATAGAGAGAGGGGTGAGGTGTAGAGAGGTGTAAGAGAGGTAGAGTAGGGGAGAGAGGGAGAGAGGGAGGGGTAAGAAAGTGAGAGTGGGGGAAGTGAGGGAGTGAGTAGGTGTTAGAGGGAGAGAGAGAGCGATAGAGGTTGGGGGTGCAGCGAGAGAGAGAGTGGGAAGTGAGTAGAGATTGTGGGGGGGAAGCCAGATAAAGAGTGGGAATAGAGAGAGAGGGATGGGAGTAGAGAGAGAGTGGGAAGGTGGTAGAGAGAGAGAGTAGGAGGGGATTAGGGACAGAGTGGAGGGTCTTAGAAAGAGTGGGAGAGAGAGGAGGGGTTAGAGAGAAAGAGTAGGAGGGAGTAAAACGAGAGTCGGTGAGAGAGCGAGAGAGACAGGGAGGGATGTAGACAGAAAAATAAAGACAACGACTGAGGGGGAAGAGAGAGAGAGAATGAAGGGGTGGAGAAAGAGTGGAATGAGTTTAGAGAGAGAGTGGCAGTAGCGTACATCGTGAGTGAGTTGTTGGGCTAGGACGGGGAGAGTGGGAAGGTGTTAGAGAGAGAGAGAGAGAGAGAGAGAGACTGACGGGAGAGTGAAAGAGAAAATGAGGGGAGTGATAGAGAGAAAGTGGGTAGAGAGTAAGAGGGAGATACAGTTGATACTGAAAATGTGTTGCTGGAAAAGCGCACCAGGTCAGGCAGCATCCCAGGAGCAGGAGAATTGACGTTTCAGGCATGAGCCCTTCTTCTGGAATTCCTGAAAAAGGGCTCATGCCCGAAACGTCGAAACTTCTGCTCCTTGGATGCTGCCTGACCTGCTGCACTTTTCCAGCAACACATTTTCAGCTCTGATCTCCAGCATCTGCAGTCCTCACTTTCTCCTCAGAGATACAGTGGGATCGAGTAGAGAGGGAGGGAGAGAGTCAGTGGGAGGCTGTCGCGAGAGAGTCTGAGGGTGTAAAGAGAGAGAGCGCGGGAAGGCAATAGAGAGAGAGAATGGGAGGAGGATAGAGAGAAAGAAAGTGGAAGAACCAGAGAGAGAGTGGGAGAAGGGTATGGAGAGAGTGACTGGGAGGTGTGTAGAGAGAGACAGGCAGAGAGTGGGATGAGGAAGAGATAGAGTTGGAGTGGGATAGAGAGAGTGGGAGGAGTTTTAAGAGAGGGAGGGAGGGATAGAGAGAGAGACAAAGAGAGAGAGAGAGTGACGCAGATTGAGAGACTGAAAAAGACTGAAGAGACAGTAGGAAGGGGGTAGAGAGAGAAGGATTGGGAAGGTGTTAGACAGACAGTGTGGGAGTCCCGTAGACAGAGAGACATAAAGAGAGAGGCAATTGGGAGAGAGAGAGTGGGAGACAGGTGGAGAGAGAGAATAGGAGGAAGGTAGAGGTAGCGAGAGACAGAGAGTGTGGAAGGCTGTGAAGTCAGAGTAGACAGGGGAAGAGAGAGAGAGAGAGTGGGAGGGAAGAAGAGAGAGTCGGAATTGGAGAGAGAGAGTGCAAGTTGTGTAGAGAGAGAGAGTGGGAGGGGTAGGGAGAGAGAATGTGTAGTTGGTGAAGAGAGAGGAACATTAGGACGATTTGGAGAGAGAGAGAGTGGGAGGGTAGAGAGAGAGTTATTGACAGAAAGACAGACAGAGTGAGACAGACAGACAACGAAGGAGATTGCAAGTAGTTTGCAGAGAGAGGGAGACAGAAAGAGAAAGAGTGGGAGAGGAGTCGAGAGAGTGGAAGAGTTTGATGTGTGTAGAGAGAGAATGGGAGAGTTTAGAGATGTAGACATTGGGAGGAGGGTGGAGAGACAGTGACTGACAGAGAGAAATGGAGAGAGAGAAACAGACATTTAGATCGCGAGTGGGAGTGGAAGGCATTTGCAGAGAGAGAAATAGAGAGTGGTTCGGAGTGCGGGAGTGGCAGTGGGCTAGAGAGAGAGTAGGAAGGCGTGTCCGGAGAGACAATGGAGTAGGTGTAGAGAGAGAGTCTGAGGGCGTAGCTAGAGAGTGTGAAGGAGCAGAGAGTGATAAAGATAAAGATAGATCGCAAACGAAGAGACACCGCAAACGAGAGTGGGAGGAAGGTAGACAGAGAATGAGGCATGGAAAGAGAGATCAGGACGCAGAAGGAGACAGTGCAGACGGGAGGGGACGAGAGAGAGAGAGCGGGACGTGGTTAGAGAGAGAGAGGGAGGGGGTTGAGAGAGCACGGAAGGGGGAAAGAAAGAGACAGTGTGGGAGTGGGATCGAGACAGAGAGGGGTGGGGCAGAGAGAGAGATTGGGGAGGAGTAAATAGAGAGAGGGAGAATGCGATGGGTTTGAGGGAAGGAGACGGAAGCGGGGGAATTAGGGTGTGGGTGGGGTGGAGACAAAAAGAGTGGGAGGGTTTAGAGAGAGAGACTGGGAAGAGGTTACATAAAGAGTAACTAACAGAGAGACAGACAGAGAAAAAGAGAGAGTGGAAGACGTTTGTAGAGAGAGATAGACATAGAGAGAGTGAGAGGGAGAGCTTGAGGAGTAGACTGAAAAACAGAGAGAGAGCGAAAGGAGTAGAGAAGAGAGCGGGAGTGGGAACGGCATAGGAAAAGGTAGGGAGTGATGGTTCGTGGAGGTGACAGTTAGTGGTGGAGGTCGAGATAAGGTGCGAATGGTGTACAGAGAGAGAGGTGCTCGAGAGAGAGCAGAGGGTAGCAGAGTGAAAGAGTGAGCGAGGTCGAGGGAGGGCGAGTGTGTAGAGACAGAGACGGAGGAGGTAGAGAGAGTGGGATTTTCAGGGAGCGAGAGAGTTGAAGGGGGTAGAGAGAGGGAAGGAGAGTGTGGAAGTGCTGTAGATTAAGTGAACGTGGGAGTAGTCTAGAGTGAAAAAGACCGAGAGTGAATGGGGGTAGAGAGAGAGTGCGGATTGGGATGAGAGGGCGACGTGGCATATACATATAGAGAAAGTGAGGGAGGGAGCGCTGTCGAGAGAGAAAGAGGAAGCGGGAAGACACTGTGAGAGATTAGGAGGAGTGCACAGAGAGAGAGACAGAAATAGTTGTGAGGGTAGTCAGAGTGGTGGGGTAGAGAAAGAGTTGAAGTGAAGTTATCACAGCTTGATAACCTGAGAATGACTCTTTCAATATGATCTTCAAAAATAGCAGGACGGTTTGAAGAACTTATTGGCTTCTTGTTCCTATTTGCTTTGGGATTGCGAGGACCATGTGTCGGTTTACAATGAGATACCCGGAATATGGGCTGAGTGGTTATTAATAAAGATCTAACGGAACGTATTACCAACATTGAAATCTTCATGCTGAGTACCGAGTGAAATCAGCTGATAATTGAAACATTTTTTGATCCTTGTCCACTTCCACGTGTTTTGTATTAACAGATCCAATTGTTGCACGCAGGTGGATTGAAGTAGGAATTGCCAAATCATGAACTGGTATTGAGGAATTGTTGTAATGGCAATATAGCTAATATTGAGAACTGTTTTCTCTTTGTTTCACTTGAAGGTGTTCAACAGAAACACAAGTAGATACTCCAGATACAAACTGAAAAGCTGAGTGGACACTATCCTAAGAAAGGAGAAGACGTGTTTCCAGCTTTTTGATCGATATGCTGAGTTAATGTTCATCACCAATGTATGATATTAGACATTTCGAGACGATGAACTTCGGGTAAGAGGCTGAGACCATGAAGAGTGGAGAGACAAAGATCCCTGGATAGAACGAGAAAAAAATACAAACTGATCAGTTGCTCCAGAGCAATGTTTTCATGCCAGAGAACTTCCACATCTGGGAGTACGGTAGCAGTGAATATTGGACCATGGAACTGGAGAAAAAACAATGGTAGGAGAGACTGGATGTGATTGGGACACTGGGAAAATATACCCAAATTTTAATTTGTTTTCCATTTAAATTTCAGGATTTGAATGTTAGCCACTATGGAATAAACCTGAGGATCCTGATGCTGGAAAGGTATCGTTACTTTGGGAATGTTATTGGAGAGGCCTGGAAGAACCCAGAGGAATTGCTCTTTATAGTTGATGGTTTGGAAGAAATCAAAAACAGTATTTATATTTCTGATGTTCTGAAAAATAGTCCCTTAATTCATGTGCACTGATCTTGAATGCTGGAGTGACAGTGTCATACCCTGTGTGTACAGTTTAATCCAGCACAAGCTGCTCCAGGGATCTTCTGTGCTCGTGGTCAGCACTCCCTGAACGGAATGAATATTTCATCAGAATTATTGAAGATCAGATTATGGCAGCAGCTCTTTTGAAATACGTGAAGGAGATACGTGATGGGTGGTACGGTGGCACAGTGGTTAGCACTGCTGCCTCACAGCGCCAGAGACCTGGGTTCAACTTCCACCTCAGGCGACTGACTGTGTGAAGTTTGCACGTTCTCCCCGTGTCTGTGTGGGTTTCCTCCGGGTGCTCCAGTTTCCTCCCACAGTCCAAAGATGTGCAGGACAGGTGAATTGGACATGCTAAATTGCTCATAGTGTTAGGTAAGGGGTAAATGTAGGGGTATGGGTGGGTTGCGCTTCGGTGGGTTCGGTGTGGACTTGTTGGGCCGAAGGGCCTTTTTCCACACTGTAATCTAATCTAATCAAACAAGGTCTAATATACCATGGGCTATGACCCTCCGTACTACTGGATCCTCGGTCTGTTATTGAGTCCCTTTTTCACAGAACAAGACTGGAAACTACAACAACTTCCGAAGACCATCATCCAACTATATTCTGACTATAGTTACAACATTGTGGAAAACCATGTGTGAGAGATTGAAGACTGCTGTGCTGTATTACTGAAGCTTGGTGAGATGGCCTTCACAGGATTCCGAAGAGGAAGGTTGCATTCAGGAATGAACTTCCTGTCTAGTTTCCTCATGGAACTATTGGAGAGAGATTTCACTGTACACTGTGTGGTTTACACGCTCCCACACGTCGCCAGCCAAGAGTTTGCCGCTGCACTCACACAATGCCAGACCTCAGACCCCAGGGACATTGGGAAGCTCTGCAGTGAAGCACTTGGGAAGGAAAAGGAGATTGATGGATTGAGGCTTGCTCCTGGTGAAACTGTGGAATGTCAGTGAATTCAATGACACAAATAAACACCACGATGTAGAAGGCAATTCTGAAGGTTTCCAAAATTTGGCCCCCGAATGCCAAGTATTGAGGTAATGCTATGTTGGTTCGGAAATCCTTTCTGAATCTTCTCTAGTAAAATAATATCCTTCCTGTAGCAAGGTCACCAGAACTGCCAGATGGAAGGATGATGTTGTCTCATTTTAACGGAGGTTGGAATTTACGAATTAACAGAAATAGAGCAAATTTTGCAGTCACGATTATTTCATATCTTGGAGAGTATTTCTGATAAGGGATTTAGAGTGAACTAAGGGGGATTGAGAGGTTTTACAGGGGGTGGTACATTTGTATAGATATTCTGAGCTGAGGTGAATGCTGCGATCTTTTGGAAGATCTGAAGCATGGACTTTGGTGTGAAATTTCCATGAATATTGAACTTGTTAAAGTGCAATTTCCCTTCTACACATGACTCTTTGTAACTCTGGGATAGAGAAGAAGGGTTCTGCCAATTCTGACGCATTGACTTGATTAGTTCTCCAGCAAAAAGATAGTATGAAGCCTAGTGTTAACTCCTGTGAGATTGGAAAACTGAATTCACAGTCATGACATGAACACGCTCTTGCCACCAAATCTTGGAATCATGGAATCATGCAACATGGAAACAACAGAACCTTCTTTCCAATTGATCCTCGCTGACCAGGTTTCCCAAACTAAACTAGTTTTTCTGCAGTGATTTATATCCCTCTGAACCTTTGCGATTCACATACCTGTCCAGGGAGCTTCCTCTGGCTGTTCATTCTGCATACAAACCACCCTCTGTGGAAAATGTTGCCCGACACGTTCCACCTCCTCACCCCGCAATGTCTCGGTATCTGCTCGAAACACTAACCAGTTCTCCACCATCAATTGATCAAATCATGCCCTCCTTTATTGTACAAAAATGCAATAAACTCCATCTGCCGCTCCTCAGCCTATTTTCCCAATTGGTCACGATCCCATTGTAATTTCAGCTAACCTCCTTCGCTATAGAGCACACTAACAAAGAGATTGGTGTCAGGAAGCGGCTGTGCACTATTTCCGAAGCACTGGCGTGGACACTGGTATCAACAGGACAAGAAAATGGCGATGGGGTGGGGAGCATGAAAGATATCGGAGTCTGTGAGCTGATACATGCAATTGCCTGAAATGGAACAGGAGAAAGTGAAGGCAGGAGAAAGGTACCACAGAAGGTCCACCAAACAAAGGGCATTTGTGGAAACTGAAAAAAGGTGAATGAATTTACTCCATATCCAGCTGATTGAAGTGGATGGATTAAAGTCAGTCATGACAGTCCTGGCTGTAGCAAGGCAGCTGAGTAAGACTGGAACAAAACCGAATTCACAAAGGCAGCATCACCAGGGCGTCCTACACCAACACGATTAAAACGGGGATGCTCCAGTGTTTACACCCAGCAGCCACACAAACACCCCTAACAACAGCACACGGGCAAGCAGCAGGAACAGTGTTTTTTTTTCATTTCCTGATCAGAACCGTTCTTTAACAGAGGAATTCCAGCAGGACTTTGTGAATGAGCTGCAATGGATTAAGTCCAAATAGGGCTCTGGGACCCACCAGAGATGGTTGAAGGAAGCTGAAATGGATAGGGACTGATGGGTCCTTCTCAGGGAAGATCCCAAGCACTGATAATTTTATTCAACACCTATTCTCTGATCTTCACATCAGTTAGAGGTATTTCAACGTGCGAGTTGAACTTTAACACAAACACACAAAACTAACCCCCAGTCTGACTGCATCCTTTCATCAGTCCTTGAATAGCCCTTGAACTGACTATCTCATGACCCAAACTGACTAATTTTGACTTACCTCTGGAACCTGCCACGCTCTGCATCCATCATCCTACTAACATGCCACTCTAGCCACTTACCTCACCCATATGCCTACCTGGCCCATTTATGAATTCATTTACAAGATGAGAGCATTTATCGCCCATCCCGAGTTGCCCTCTGGAGGTTAGTAGTGTTCTGTTTTTTGGAACAGTTGCAGTCCATCCATTCATTCACTCACTCACTGATTCAGTCATTCTTTCAGGCACACGCACACACCCACACGCCACTCACCAGAACGGGTTAAGCCTTCTGCTTCCTTTGAGCCGACAGCATATCAACGAAGATATCCATGGGATGCTACACTTCTCACTTCTCAAGAAGCCAGACTGAAAAGACATTGCTTTGGAAAAGATCGAAGTATTTAATAAATGCCAAAAGAGTTCATTTGCAAAAGAAGAAAAGGTGAAGTGAGGTAAAAGTTCTTCACTGAGCAAATAGTTGGTGTATGGAATGTGATGTCTGGGAATATGGTGGAGGCAGGTTCAATCGAGGCATTCAACAAGGCACTGGATGATCACTTGGATATAAATGATGTGAAATGATATGGGGAGAGAAAAGCAAGAGATTAACACTCGTAATGATGCTCATTTAGAAGGCAGTGCAGGCACAATGGGCCAAATGGTCTCTTTCTGCACTTTTGCACTTCTGTGATTCTGCGGGATATCAGAACTCACCACAGCATTAGAGCAGTGATAGTGAATTGACAGCCAGTTTACTTTGTTCTTGTTTCTCTGTTCCATTGCCTTGGGAAACGGAAATGCCATTGAAAGTGAAATTGGGTGAGGTATATCTCCAGTAATGGGTCTTCAGTGAAATATCATTGTTACTTGCCATTTATTATTTGCAGAAGAACGTTCCAATTTGTCCTGTTGGATTGTATTTTTACATCAAAGAGGCTCTCAGTTGACTTTTTCATGTTTCTTGTAATATTCGACACACGCATTTTGCATAAAATTTTGTTTTGACTAAATGTTTTTCTCGCTACTTTTGTTTAGTTTCCAGAGCAATGACCCGGGAGATTCATGAATAAATTTACATCTGTAGCTCCGAGGAAACCAAACTGCACAATACAGGGACTGGAGTAAGTAGCAGAATGCCAGCTGATTATAATGACTAGGTGTCTAACACTGTACACGTAATAAAAAGTGTACAAGTTTAAGCGTATCAGAAATTATATTAATACCAAACAGTGGAAGTGAAATTGAACAAGAGTGGAGAGGTAAAACAGATGGCATCATATTTGCCAGCTCTTGCAGGCCCACACAGTAATTAAATCTCTGAATTGATTGAAACTAAAATCGGGCTGAACAAGGTACGGAAGAACCGGGCAATCTCCTGTATTCTGTGTCTGTACCAGTGAAAGGACTGTCTATGACTGAGGAGCACAAACCGTAAAATACACACACTGCAGGAAGTAACAGGCTTTGTGGCATTGCATTTGACGTTGTCTGACAATGTCCTGTATCGGTAACAATTAAAAAGCACTGCATGTTATTAATATCAATAACACTTTATGCACAGTATTCAGTGAGAATGAAAAATACGGTACATGACAATTGGCAAAACTACTACAGTAATAGTATTGTTAAATATGGGTCATTTTTGTTAGAATTGATCGTACAAATATACTCCGATCAGTAACATTGTTCTTTATACTGTAAATACTGTACATACCTGCAGTATCCTTGTCCAGACTGAATCTTACCCATGTTATCTTTTCTGCTTTCAATTATTTCATTTGTTTGATCCAATTTCTGGCATGAATGGTGTCAGTATCCGATTCTGGGACCTCTGACCTCATCTCTGCTCTCAGTGCATATTGTTCAGTGATGGATCTGACCCAAATGATGATAAATTGTGTCATTTGGGAGTAAAACATCTCTCTGTGGCTGTGGGGATTGCAACCCGTAAAATATAGATTCTGAAGTAAGTGCCAGATTATGAGAGAGTGTGGTTATAAGAACTGACTATCTGGCACTGTGATGACGACTGACAGTTGCTATTTCATTAAAAACACTACATTATTTTTCGTCCCAGTAATGACTTATTCGTTAAACTGCCCACTATTTATAATAGCGATTGTATAATTTGAAAGTAAGTACTTAGCCAGCAGAATCATTAGTGGCATTAAACACTACGACAATTTGTATCAGCAAAACTGTCAATAATAAAGGTTTTGTACATTATTCTTAATGTGTAATAGGACTATTAATCAGCACTACGTTATTAGTAACAGAGCTTTCATGAATACCATAGTATTCCTGTCAGTAACAGTAATTACAATATTTTAAATATTACATAATAAAGTGACACTGCACATTTTTGTGATCAGTGATAATGTTGTAACACATTATACATTGTATCACATTGTACATTATTAACACATAAGTCCATAAGAAATATTTAACTCATTATTTTATAAACTTCTGTCAGGTCTCGTCTCAACCTATGATCCAGTGGAAAAAATAGAGCCTATCTAGACTTTCTTTGTAAATTAAACCTTCCATACTAGGCAGAATCCTGGTAAATCTCTCCAACTTAAGAATATCTTTCCTATAACTGGGCGGCCAGAACCGGACACAGTATTCCAGAAGAGGCCTCATCTATGTTCTGCACAACGTTAACATGACGTCCGAAATAAGTAGTTGGCCATTCAGCCCCTTCAGCCTCATCTGCCATTCAATGGGATTATGGCTGATCCAACATTTCCACTTTTCTGCCCTTTCTCCATAATCCTTGATTCCCCGACTGGTCATGAATCTTTCGATCTCAGCCTTAAATACACAAATGGGGACAGTTCGTACGTTGCAGGGTGACACTAAAATTGGTGGCATAATAGCAGTGAAGAAGGATTTGTTAGATTACAAAGGGATGTTGATCAAATATGTCAATGGTCTGAAAGTGGCAAATGGAGTTCAATCTGGGTTAATGTAAGTTACACCAAACAAGGGGTGGGCTTAGAATGAAATATAGGGCCTTGGGTAATATTGCAAAACACAGGGACCTAGGGGTGCATGTACATAAAGCTTTGAAGTTTACATCACATAGGTTGTTAAGAAATGCGTTTGGCAGGCTTGCCTTAATGAAGAGCCTTTTGAGGAGTTCGGAAGTCATGTAACGTTGTCCAGAACATTGATGAGGCATCTTCCGGAACACTGGGGCCGGTTCTAGTCGCCCAGTCATAGGAAGGATATTATTAAGCTGGAGAGGGTTAAGATGTGATTTTTCCAGGATGCTGCAGAGTATGGGAGGTTTGAGTTATAAAGAAAGACTAGATCGGCTTGGATTTTTCCCACTAGATCACAGGAGGTTGAGAAGTGACCTGATAATGCGTTAATTTTGTAGGTGTTTTTCAGAGGATGGGAGATTTCGAGACTCGGGTGCATATTTTTAAGGTGAGAAGAGAGATTTTATCAAGACTGAAGAGAATTATTTTCCCAGATTGGGTGGTCTGCATGTGGAATTAATTTCCTGAGGAAATGCTGGTTGTTGTTACAATTCCAAAGTTTCAAAGACATTTGGATGGGTAGATGACAGGAAAGGATTGGAGGGATATGGACCAGGAGCATGAAGGTGGGGCTATTGTAGTTTGGGATTATGTTTGGCATGGACTGGTCGGACTGAAGTGTCTGTTTCCATGCTGGCTGACTCAACAATTCTGCCCCACAGCTCTCTATGACATGGAATTCCAAAGACAACGCTCAGATTGGAAAATTCTCCTCGACCCTGTCTTAGCAAAAAGAGCCCTATTATAAGTCTATGTCCTCTGGTTCTAGACTTTCCCATGAAGGGAACCCTCCTCTCAGTACTTACTCTGTCCGGCCCGTTAAGAATACTGTATATTTCAATGAGATCACCTCTCATTTATCTAAACTGCAGCAAGTAGTGTCCCAGCCTGTTAAACCTTTGTTCCTAAGGCAATCTCTCCATACTACAGGTCATCCAAGTGAATCTTCTCTGAACTGCATCCAATGAAATGAAACTTTTACCTAAATAAAAAACATCAAATCTGCTCACAGCACTCCCGATGTGGTCTCACCAGTATCTTGTGCGACTGCAGTAAGACTTCCTGACTCTTGTCCTCCAAGCAACTTGAAATTAGATCAAACATTCCATTAGCATTATCTACTGCACCCTGTCTGCAAGCTTTGTGTTTCCTGCAAAGGTTCCCCTCAGTTTTTGTGTTGCAGCTTTCTGCACCTTTCCCGTATTTAAATAAGACTGATCTATTTTTTCGCTTCCAAAATGAACACTTTTATTTGTATCAGAGCGCTCATGTCGAATTTCACGTCTACTTCACTTTAATTTCAATTTTCCATTTTCCACCTCTCTCCATCTCAACACTCAAGCCCGACAAATACTTGCCCCTCATATTCTGGTGCTCATGACCTTGTTTCCGCTCTCACTACAAATCAGTCACTAACATTTCTGAAGCTGAGCAATAATAAACTGGGAGGTTCAGGAGTGGAACTATTGACTCCAAACTGAAAAATACAGACATGTTGGTGGTGGGGGGGGGGGGGGGGGGGGGGTGGGGGTGGGGAGGAAAAAAGTTCTAGACGTTTATTCATAACAATGAAATGGCTACAACTGTAGATTAAAACTTGAGCCATATCATTAGCATCATTGAACCTGTTACTAATATAACTAGTAAGAGACTACTGCAAAAAATGATGCCATTCAGAAATTGTGCCTGATTTTCTCACAAACACCTGCATAGTTTTATTTGTCCCTTGTCTCGCTTTTCAGGAAATAATCCCTTGTCGTCTTGGATGCCTGAGTTGAATCAATCTCAATCCACTCTCAGGCAGAACATTCCCGATCCTACCCATTTAATGCAGGAAATAACTTCCTCATGTTACCATTGCCTCTTTTACCAATTTCCTTAAATAAGTTGCTTGCTGGTTCCCAATTCTTTCACCAATGCGAACATTTCTACCCAATGTACTCTGAGTTAATGGATGCTCGACGTTCTGAAAATATTTTATGCCATCTACTTAATTTTAGAACTGGTTACCTTCACTATGCACAGAATAATCAAGAAAATTGAAATATTCCTCTGAATTCAATCTGATGGCATTTAAGGAAAGTATTGATGTAACCATCGTTACTTTGACTTGGCCCTCAATGTTGACATTTCTAAGTTCTTTACTGTTGGTAATGTAGAAGCTTTCTGCATTTAATCAAATATTAACTCATTTTGATTTTAGCACTTTGAGGATAGAGAACTAAAGCACTTTCTGTAAGTGGGACAGAGGGCTAAATATCAATCTCAGCACATGTTTCTGTAACCTTGTGCACTTGATTGACACCTACAAGCATCCCCAGTCCCTCTATCTCCAATGCTCGGTAGCAGCAGTGTGTATTATCTACAAAATGCACCGCAGAAATTCATCAAAGATCTTTCATCAGTATCTTCTCAATCCATAACCACTTCCATCTAGAAGGACAAGGCCTGCAGGTACAGAGGAGTGCCACCCCTGCGAATTCCCCTACAAACTATTCACCATCCTGAGTAGGAAATATCACTGTCAGTGAGTACGAATACTGGAATTTCCTCGCGAAGGCATTGTGGGTCAACCCACAATGGACAGTTAGACAGCAGCGGTTCAAGAAGCTCATCCCACCTCTTGAATTTGGCAAGTAGGAATGTGCAATGAATGCTGGCCCAGCAAGCGATGCTCGATTCCCATTAATGAAGAGAAATGAGAAAACCTCAATTGGCAATTGTGATTTATTGCTCTTGATGTCAGGGAAGGCACTGCTTGAGTTTTGATGGGATGCTCCCAGGCTTCTCATTGTCAACTATGTCATTCAGGAACTAGGCATATTCCATCTTCTTCCTCTCTCCAGTTTACTGGAACAGAATATCCCATATTTTACAGTTACATCTGTGTCAGAAATACTGCTGTTAATAAACTTTGGCTCTTGTTCTTTGTGTCTCCCCCAGACTCCGTACTGCTGCCTTCTCTGTGTTTTGTGCTCGGAATCTTGCTCTCACTGTCAGAAAAAAAACAGTCACTGATGGAGTTGTCCATCTGATTAAACATCTTAACCAACAATTCTGTCCCCTCATTACTCCCTGGAAAGTCCTGCAGTTTACTCCTGTGGACACATTTGCTTGTGCAGTTACCAAGGATGTTGTGCTCACTGTTCTATTCACAAGCTTATCCTTTCTTTCTCTCTCCATGGAGCTGCTCGATTGTGGAGTCTGATTCCTGGAAAGCAGAAGCCCAGGCATATCCAAAGCAGGGATGTCACTCTGAGTGAATCCAGAGATAGTGGATGTTGTTGGCAGAGGAGTCCCTCTCAGCTGAAAGGTACAGTCCCCTTTTACTCATGCACAGATTCGTCTCTCAGCAGGTGTACGGGGAACTGGTATCTGAACCTCCAGTGTACAAACTGTAGCATCTGCAAGCCATTAAGTGAGTGTTTATGAGCTGCTTTAGTATTAGATATACAACATAGATTAGTTTCAATATTTTTCTATATTTATTATTGAGCGCTAACACCAGTCTTCCCATTATTCACATTTTATTTCCATCTCTTTAGATTCTGTTTAATTTTCGGCGTGTTGCAGATTGTGGGGAAATTAGTTCACTCCAAATGATGAAAGAAGAGAGGCTTAAACTCACTCCGATCCAGACTGAGGGGGACTGTGCCAATCTTGGAAGTCATAAGCATCACTGCGGTCATCACGTGAACATTTTTGTTTGATTCTGCACCCCATCCGCACATCTTTCAACCCGCTGTGCTCAAGATTGAAATTCTATTAATCATTTCCCAGATTCCACTCGAGCTAAGGCCATCTCTCATTATGAGGTCAGAGGGTCACGAAACACAGGGGCCCGGTCTCACAATGTGGTTTCTACAGTATGTCTCTGCCTCAATGCTTCCTGCTGGGGACATGCACAGGCACGAAGGAACCAGAGTGGGCCTCTGTCTGGGCTGTAATGGAACAGTGACAATTACACTCAATATTCGTGGGCCTGTGGGGTACATTACTCCAGGAAGCTGGACGTTCAGATACCAGTTCCCCGTACGCCTGCTGAGAGACAAATCTGTGCAGGAGTGAAAGCGGACTGTGCCTTTCAGCTGAGAGGGACTCCTCTGCCAACAACATCCACTCTCTCTGGATTCGCTCAGAGTGACAGCCCTGCTTTGGATATTCCTGGGCTTCTGCTTTCCAGGAATCAGACTCCACAATCGAACAGCTCCATGGAGAGAGAAAGAGAGGATAAGCTTGTGAATACAACAGTGAGCACAACATCCATGGTGACTGCACAAACAAATGTTCCACAGGAGTAAACTGCAGGACTTTCCTGGGAGTAATTTCTCACTGAGTGACAGAACTTTCCTACCGGGCCCATATCCCTCCAAACCCTTCATATTTATGTACTCATCCAGATGCCTTTAAAATATTGCAATTGTACTAACCTCCACCACTTCCTCTGGCAGCACATTCAACACACGCACCACCCTTTGTGTGATAACAAGTTTCCCCTTCGGTCTTTTTTTATTGTTCCCCTCTCACCTTAAACCTATGATCTCCAGTTCTGGACTCCTCACCCCCGGGGAAAGACCTTGTCTATTTAGCCTATCCTTGCCATTCACTATTTTATAAACATCTATAAGGTCACACTTTGGCCTCAGACGCTCCAGGGAACACCACCCCAGCCTTTCCAAACTGTCCGTATAGCTCTTACCCTCCAACCCTGGCCACATTCATGTAAATCTATTCTGACTCCTTTCAAGTTTGACAATATCCTTCTGACAGGAAGTAGATCAGAACTGCACATAATTTTCCAAAAGTGGCCTAACCCACATCCAGTATATCTGCAAAATGACCTTCCAACTCCTATACTCAATATTCTGACTAATAATGGAAAGCATACCAAATGCCTTCTTCATTATCCTATCTATCTGCGACTCTACTTTTAAGGAGCTATGAACCTGTAGTGCAAGGTCTCTTTGTTCAGCAGCACTCTCTCGGACATTACCATTCAGTGTATAAGTCCTGCGAAGATTTGCTTTCCCAAAATGCAACATTTCTCATTTATCGAAATTAAACTCTATCTGACACTCCTCAAGCCATTGGCCATTTGATCAAGATCCCGTTGTAATCTGTAAACTTCTTTGCTGTCCACTGCACCTCCAATTTTGGTATCATCTTCAAACTTACTAACTATACGTTCTATGTTGACATCAAAAGTATTTATATAAATGATGAAACGTAGTGGACCCAGTAGAGATCTTTATAGCACTCCACTGTTCGCAGGCCTCAGTCTGAAAAAGAACCCTCCACCATCAGGTATTCTACCTTCAAACCAGTTGTGTATCCAAATTGCTCGTTCTCAATGTATTCCATGAGATCAAACCTTGCTAACCAGTCTCCCATGGGGAACCTTGTAAAACCCCTTACTGAAGTCCAGATAGATCACGTCCACCGCTCTGCACTCATCAATCATCTTTGGGACTTCTTCAAAAACCTCACATAAATTCATGAGACATAATTTTACACGCACAAAGACAGGTTGACTATCCCTAATCCATTCTTGCCTTTCCAAATATGTTTAAATCCTGTCCCTCAGGAATCCCTCCAACAACTTTCCTACCACCGAAGTGAAGCTCACTGATCTATAGTTCCCTGGATTATCTTTCCCACCTTTCTTAAATAGTGGTATCACGATAACCAACTCCAGTCTTACGGCAACTCACCTGTGACTATTGATAAGAAAATTATCTCAGCAAGGGGCCCAGTAATCATTTCCCTAGCTTCCCATAGAGTTCCATGGTACTCCTGATTGGGAGAAAGTGAGGACTGCAGATGCTGGAGATCAGAGCTGAAAAATGTGTTGCTGGAAAAGCGCAGCAGGTCAGGCAGTATCCAAGGAGCAGGAGAATCGACGTTTCGGGCATAAGCCTTCCTGAAGAAGGCTTGCTCCCTGGATATTGCCTGATCTGCTGCGCTTTTCCAGCAACACATTTTACACCTGATTGGGACCTGGGGATTTAATTATGTATATTAAACTCTATTTGCCATTTTTCTGCTCACTTGCCGAGCTGATCAAGGTCCTGTTGCATTTTCTATAATCTTCCACACTGTCCACGATACAACCCTATTTTAGTGTCATCAGTAAAACTGATTACTCATGCCTTGTACAGACTCATCAAAAGCACTGATATAGATAACAAACAGCAATGGGCCTACCAATCCCGCCTGAGGGACTCCAATAGTCACAGGCCTGCAATCAGACAAGCATCCTTTGACTATTACCCTCTGCTTCCTACTGTCAAGTCAATTGTGTATCCAATTTGCCAGCTTGCCTGGGATTCCATGAGATACAACCTTCCAGAACAGCCTACCGTGTGCAACCTTTTCAAAGGCCATAAGGCTCTATTTCTGTTTCCCAGTTATCGTTTGTCCTTTGTGGGGATCACTTCAATAATTCATCATCCCTTTGAATTCCATTTTATTCCCAATTTCCGAGTGTATCTCTCACTGTGACATGATTCAATTACTCAGCTTCATGATGCAATGCTGGATCTGAAACAGGTACATCCCTAGTCAGTGAACAATGTTGTTGTTACAACAAACACTGAAAAACGTTCCACACACTCCATCCAGAGTATGTTTGCCGCCATGCCCTTCTCAACCTTGCTGGTCACTTCATCAAAGAGCTCTAACAAATTTGTGATGCATGATCTTTCATCCACAAAGCCATGCTGACTGTTCCAAATCAAACCCTATCTTTTCAAATGCATGTACATCTTATCCCTCACAATCCAATCAAGTAATTCACGCACCATAGACGTTAGGTTTATTAGTCTATAGTTCTGAGGAACTTTGTGCCCTGGAATTAGTAATTTTCTTTTTACATTCCACCCAGAAATTAGAGAAAACATTGATGTAATATCTGTGCCATTTCCCCTGTTCTCCCATATCCCCAGGTTTAGAGGGAGGCTGTTGATTGGGGGAGGTCTGTCGGTCTATAAACCCCGCCCCTCCCCCAGGCTATGTACAGGCGTGCCCCTAAATCCAGACACACCACGTCTCTGCGGCTCGGGGGGAATCCCGCGCGCGCACATTCGAACTCCCCGCCGTTGGCCACCAACCGCCGCACGTCGTGTGTGTGCCCGTCAGAACTACAATTCCCATGATGCCCCGCGGCCCGATCCTTCACCACACCAAGCTCACCGGCACTTATTGCGCAGGCGCTGTCTACCAGGGCAGAATGGGTATTGTCGACCACCCAGAGAGTTCTGTGGGAACTGAGTTGCTGAGGGACGTTTTGTGGAGAGAGAAACAGTTAATGTGTTGAGATTTATCTAACTCTTGTTCAGAACTGGAAAGGAGTTCCCGGAAAATGCCGGGGTTTGTGGTGTAGACCGAGGGGAACAGATGGTGAGAGTGCACAGAGCTAAAGAATATGCCTTTTTGTTGCATATTTGAGGCTGTTCCTGCACATATTTGCCCCTGATCATTTGCAGCCAGACATTTCACTGCATCGCTGTTTATCTCGGGCAGTGCTCCCTCTCAGACTCAACTCATGGCAATCTGCTTCTGGTCCCCACTTATTGCTTGTCCTTTGTGGGAACACTTTAAAACCTCGTCATTCCATCTTATTCCCAATTTCCTGGAGGACGTCTTACTGTGACAAAACTCATTTACTCAGCTTCATGATGCAATGTTGGATCTGAAACAGGTACATCCACAGTCAGCGAACAATGCTGTTATTCTAACAAACACTGACAAAAACATTCTACAAACTCCACTTCGGGATCACTCTTGCCAATGTGACTGACCCAGACTACATGAAGATTGAAGTCCCCCACAATCGCTTCCTTGCCTTTTCACAAATCCCATTAGTTTCTGTTTAAGTCAGTGTCTAACGATGCAGTGCTGTGCGGCAGGCGCTAAACTGTTCTTCCCTTTGCAATTCCTGGCGCATCGTCATTCCAAATTGCTTTTCTACTGGCTTTATTTCATAACCTGAAGATAACAAATTTGTCAGTCTTGATTTTGTTATTCCTAACTAAAATATTCCTCCCATCTGTATTCCCATTCTGCCTATCTGTTTGCAAAATGAGTACTCCAGAATATTTATGTCCCACTTTTGGTTCACGTTAATATAGTCTCCCTGGTGATCAACTGCTGCGTGCTGGAGATGAGAGTCAAGATTAGGATGGTGCGGGAAAAGTACATGAGGTCAGGCAGCATCCGAGGAGCAGAAAATCGACATTTCGGGCATTTGCTCCTGCTCCTCGGATGCTGCCTGACCTGCTGTGCTTTTTCAGCATTACTCTAACCGTAGCTGCTGTCTCAGTCTGCCACTTTCTGTTGCAGCTGCTCTGAGATCCTGGGCCCGCATAATTTTCCACTTTTGAGAGAAGACCAGAAAGATGATGTAGCGCAGGCCAGGAATGGAGATTGGGATTTTCCAGATCTCCATGAGACTCAGGACCATTCCATCAATGTAATCCTCAGAAAGTCAGTTTACTTTCTGAATCTATCTATTTCTGCATCTCCTGTAGCTGCTCGGAATTCCTAACTTAGCAGAATTTCCAACTCTTGTCTCACCTAGCACCACATTAAAGGCATTCACCGACAGAAAGATGAAGGAGAGTGAGATCTGCAACTTCCAAGAAATCCTACAGGTAACTTCAGTTGTATTGGATAAAGTGGGGATGAATGAGAGGGCTCAAAGCTGTAGGCCCACAAATGTGACACTGCTAGAGGGCTGAAGTGGGAGCACAAAGGCTCCACTGTCATCCTGTCAAGAGAGGCCTGCTTTCACCACTACTTTACTGATTTGAACTAAGACAGCACATGCCAGAATTGAATACTGGGATGTTCACAGGCTGTTTTAATGAAGCTCCTTTCAACAAGTGAAAGCAGGCCACTTATGAGAGGCTGGTAATAAAGTTTGCTATCTTTTTATTCTATTCTGTTCTCTGTCTTCAACCCGGTATTTATGTCGTGTATTTTTGTCCTGTGTGTTTCATCTTTCAAACTTCAATAACAGCCCCAATCTCTGTCACCTCCTCCAGTGCCGATTACTCTCCCTATCTCTGTACCTTGCACCAGTCTCGAAAACGTGACCTATCCCAGCAATCTCATTTTCCAGTCACGGTAATAGCAACTATCTTTCCCATCTCCTTCAGTCTCTGCAACCTCCTACAACTCTCCTCATCTGGGCACCCTCCTCCAGTCAATGCAACACACTTTCCTCTCATCTTACAGCAACTCACTACTTCTGTAATCTCCTATCATTAATACAAACCTCCCGACATCCTTAAAGTTCTTCAACACAACATCCTCCCCTCCATGTGTAACTTGCTCCAGTCTCTACTACACTCATTATTCATGTGACCTCTTGAAACACTTTGATCCTCCCCATGCCTGTCACCTCTTTCAGTCTCTACAATCTTCTCTATCTTTCACCTCCTCTCGTTGCTATAGCCTTCCCATTCTCTAGTTCCTCCAGTCATGACTAGCCTTCCTAATGCTGTCATCTCCTGCAGCCTCTAAAACTATCCATGCTCCTGTAACATTCTATTGATTGCTGTAATCACCTCCAGTCCCTGCAGCTGAGTTTTTGTCACCTCCTTCAGTCCTCCATTGTCTGCAGCCCTCCATATCGTGAACCTCATCCAGTCTTGACAACCATCCCTATCTCTGTAATCGCCTGCAACCTTCCTATTGAAATAACCTTCTTCCATCCTTCCAATTAATACTAATTTACTAACTTCTTGCTATGCTCCATACTATGTCTGTTTCCTCTTCCTGTTCCTGCAACCTATGTGAACTCTGTAACCTTATCCGGTCTGTACCTTTGTATCTAATTGTCATACTGTATAGAAACAGGTCCTTCAACCCATGATGTCTCTGTAGACAATCAGCAGCAAACTCCACCAACCTCTGTGCCCTGCACTTGGTGCATAAGCTTCTTAACTCTGGCGTTTTAATTCCGCATCCAGATGCTTCTTTAATGCTGTGAGAGCGTCTGCTTCCAAAACCCTCTCAGGCAACACGTTCCCTCGATCTACCATCCTCTAAGTGAAATAAAGTACATCTCAAAACTCCTCCAACTCATCTGCTCCTCACCTTAATCTTATGCCCTCTTGTGTATGACAGTATGCAATGTGGAAGAGATTCTCGTGATCTACTCTGTCTGTATGCCTCATAGGTTTGGAAACATCAATCAGATCCCTCGCTCAGCCTCCTCTCCGCCAGCAAAATAATCTCAGCTTATCAGTCACCCCTCATAAGCGAACCTTTCATCCAAGGTAACATCCCAATGAATCTCTTTTTCACTCTCTCCAATGCAATTATGATTTTCTGACATTGAGGCAAACAGATCTGGGAACAGTACTCCAGATGTCGTCTCACCAATGTTTGTAGATAGCTTCCTTACTCATTCATTCCTGATAAAGAGCTCATGCTCGAAACGTCGACTCTCCTGATCCTTGGATGCTGTCTGACCTGCTGTGCTTTTCCAGAACCACACTCTCGACACTTGATAATGAAGACTAGCCTCCCAGACGCCAGCTTTGTTAACCTGCACTTACCCACTTCATGGATCGACAGACTTGGACGCCACAAACCCTGAGTCCTCCACAGGAATTAAGCATTCATTGTGTATGCCCTTAATTTCCATTTGCCAGTGCCCTGCCCAATATACCAGCTGCTCAGTATCTGACTGGGACTAACCTCCTCACTATCAACAGCACCACCGATTTTTGTGTCTTCTGCAAACTTGTGAATTCCACAGTCTGTATTCACTCAGAGTCAGACAGTAATGCAGCGTGGAAACAGGCCCTTCTTTCTAAACTAGGCCATGCTTACTATGACGCCCACAAAGCTTATTTCAAGTGCCCACAATTCTTCCATATCCCTCTCAACTCTTCCCATTCCATGCACCACTAAAAATATATTTTTAAAAGAATTGCTGTGGTACCCGCCTCAAGCATTGCCTCTGGCAGCCCAGTCCATATACGCACGACGCTCTCTGTGACGAAGTTACCCCTCAGGTTCGTCGAAAACCTTTCCCCTCCCACCTTAAACCAATGCCCTCTAGTTTTCAGTTCACCATCCCTTGGAAAACAACTATATGCATTCATCCTATCTGTGGCCCTCGTGATTTTATACACCTCAGTAAGGTCACCCCTCATTCTCTGACATTCCAAGGAATAAAGTCCTATACTTGAGAATCTCTCCCGATACCTCAGGCGTACTTGTCCTGGCACCATCCTCAGACCTTCCTTGCATTCTTAACAATCTTCCAAGTCATTCATATAAACAACAAGCAGCAAGCATCCCAGCGCTGAATAATGTGGCACACTGCTGGTCAGAGACTGCGTTACTAAGACAACGCTGCACCAACACCCTTTGTCTCATATTTGTGAGCCAAGTTTGAATCCAGTTTACCAACTGGTTTTGGATCCCTTGGCCCTTAATGTTTTGTACCAGCTTTCCATGTGGGACCTTGTCAAATGCCTGACTGAAGTTCATGTCAACCACATCAACTGCATTACCCTAATCAGTAGGTTGAGACATGTTTTCAAAAACTGAATTAATTTAATCTTCCTCCAGTTCTGTCATCCCTCTGTTTCACTTTAACTCGTTCCTACTACACTCCCTTCGTCAGTAAATTGTGTAATTCCTAAAATAGTTCTCGTCGATATGAACTTCTGTTCTTGCAATCCTCCATATGACTGTAAACTCTTACCATCCAGAGAAACCTTTATGAATCGAACATTTGTCGTTCATGACAGCATTCCCCATTCACTGTTAACTGCAGCAGCCTGTAAAACTGTCCCTGTCTCTCTAAACCGCATCGAGCTTGTACGAATCTCCCGTTGGCTGCAAACTTCCCCTCAGTCTCCACAAAGCTGTCTGTCTGAATAATGTTGTAATGTCTCAACAATCGTCTTGATCACTGAAAACTTCCCATCACGACAGCACTGGTTATCTCTGTAACCTCTTCCCAACTCCACAAACTTTGCTGGGTCTGTAACCACCTCTAATTCATACACACATCCTACCCCTGGAAGCTTTTTCAGTCTCTCAAATATTCTGTTTCAGAATAACTTTATCGAGTCAATACAATCATTCCTATCTCTGCAAACACCTCTGCCAATACAAACTTCCCTATCCGTGTATTCACCTTCAGTTCCTACAAACTTCCCAGTTACTCGTGGTGTGCCACAAAAATCTGTTTTGGGACCACTGCTGTTTGCCAACTTATAAATGACTTGGACGCAGGCAAAGGTTAGTAAGTTGCAGATGACACTAAAGTCGGTGGAGTGGTGGACAGTGTGGAAGAATGTTGCAGGGGGACTTGGATAAACTGACGAAGTCGGCTTACGAGTTGGAAACTACAGTTCAATGCAGATAATTCCGAGATAGTTCAATGCCGGGGTGCTGAGGGAGCAGAGCGCAAGGGGGCAGGGTGGGGGAGAGAGAGACAGACAGACAGACAGATAGCGAGTGAGAAACAGCGAAAGAGAGCAAGACAGTGTGTGAGAGACTGAGAGAGAACAGTAATAGAAGGAGAGAGAAATGAAAGAAAGAGAAAGACTCAGAGAAAGATAAAGAGAGAGAGAGAATCAATGAGTGAGTGAGAGAAAGAGTGACCGAGAAAGACAGAGTGAGAAAGAATGGCAAAAGCAGAGACCTGGAGAGAGACAGTGGGAGAGGGAGGGACAGTGAAAGAGAAAGGTGGGGGGTTGAGAGAGTGAAAGAGATACAGATAGTGAGGTACAGATAGAAACATGTCTTCAGAGACAATGAGAGTTAAAGAGAGAAAGAAACGGAGATACATAGAGATTGATAGAGACAGTGAAACAGAGAGTGAAAGAGAGACACTGAGGGAGACAGAGTCGGAGCAGGTAAAAACAGCAGAAGGAGTGTGAGAGAGAGAGAGATTGGCAGAGTCAGTTAGAGAGAGAGAGAAAGACAGTATTCGAGCCACTGTTAGAGAGACAGAGATCTAAGAGAGAAAGACAGCGAGAGACAACAAGATAGAGAAAGGGACACAGTGTGAGCGAGAGAGAGTGAAAGTGTGAGCGAAAAATCACAGAGAACAAGGCAGACAGAGAGACAGACAGACACAGTTATGATGACAGTGACAGACAGGCAGTGAGTGATATAATGAATGAAAGAACAAGAGAGAGTGAGAGCGAGATAGTGAGAGTGGTACAGCAACACAGAAAGAGAGAGACGGCGTGAGGGAGATTGTATCAAATGGAGACAGGCAGAGAGAGAGAGACAGAAAAGTTTCACTAACCTGAACCACGTCTTCTCTGAATTAATTACCGACTCTGCCCTTGAGCCCTCAATCGATTTCACTGTCGCTGCTGGCCCACTCCTTCATTTGATTTGGCAAGGCATTTATATATTGCAAAACAACCACCTTGGCCAGGCGAACCACGAACATCCAGCCAGCTCTTGTGTCAACAGAGTTCGAAAGCCAAGAGTAAAAGATAATTTAGATTGCAGTTGTATATTCCTTTCCTTCTGACCCATTTGATGTCAAGAACCTGGTAACTGGTTGCAGATCACGCTAAACCAATACATTTGTTCATTGTTCATTCAATGGAAATAAGATGCCTCTGTATAAGTACTGATCAAAAGGCAAGTATTCATCTGCACAAATAGTTTTATGTTGATCTTTCCACTGGAGCATAACCTTCCCTCATAAGATCAGCGATACTGTACACTTTACTCAAAGGCACAACCCAGCTGACATCTGGCAAGTGTACAACCTGACAGTGAAGCATTGCCTCCCCCGCTCCTGATAATGCGACAGTCTGTATATGCTGTAGTCTGGTAGGCCTCCATTTAAAATGAAAATTTTCAACATTTCATTATTTTTTGACAAATTTGAATTCCAATCATGAGCAAAAGCCTGAAAGAGATGCAGTCATGGAATACAGGGGAAGGTAAAGAGTATTGTCAATAAAAGGAAGAGATGTACCAAGCTGTGGGGTTGTGGGGAGCGTTTTGTGGTGCAGTGGTAATGTGCTAAATGTATAAAATATATATAAAGCTGACGTTAACCCCAGGCCGGGGACTCGGAACATTTTCTAAGTCCATAAAGCAGGGACGAACAAAATAATGAATTGAGAGAGAAAATAACATGGAATTAAACCAGCGAGAGATATAAACATGTGTTTGAAACCACTTTCTGCCTTTTGCATTTGATCCCTGTTGATGCAAGAGGTGGCTGGATGTTTGTTGTTTGTCTGGCCGAGATGGTTGTTTTGCAATATGCATGTGTCTGGCCAAATCAAAAGAAGGAGTGGGCCAACAGGGACAGTGACGTCAATTGCGGACTCAAGGGCAGAGTCGGTAATCAGTTCAGAGAAGAGGTGGTAAAACTTTTCTCTCTCTGCACCTGTCTCCATTTGATACAATGGCCCTCAACCCTTTTCACTCTTTCTCTGTGTTGCTCTGCCATTCTCACTATCTCGCTGTCTCACACTCTGACTCTGTGTTGTTCTGTCACTCTTTATATCACTCACTGTCGGTCTGTCTCTTTCATCATCACGAGTTTATCTGTCTCTCTGTCTGCCTTGTTCTCTGTGTTTTTTTCTCGCTCACTTTCACTCTCTCTCTGTGTCTCTTTCTTTATCTTGCTATCACTCACTGTCTGTCTCTCCTAGCTTTCTGTCTGTGTCTCTAATTCTGCTTCTCTCACACTGCCTTTTTGTCTCTCTCACTGACTCTGCCAGTCTCTCTTTCTCACTTTATCACTCCCTCCTTCCTGCTTTTTTACCTGCTCTGACTCTGTCTCACTCAGTGTCTCTCTCTCTCTCATTGTCTCTTTATCACACTTTCTATGTATCTCCCTTTCTTTCTCTTTTACTGGCTCCTTCTCTCTGACTACCACTTTCTTTCTATCTATCTCTCACTATCTGTATCTGTTTCCCTCGCTCTTGCGCACCTTACGCTTTCACTGTTCCTCCCTCCCTCTCCCACTGTATCACTCTGGGTCTCTGCCTTTACCATTCTCTCTCTCTGTCTGTCTGAGGCTTTCTCTTTCCTTCATTTCTCGCTCCCTCTATTGCTGTTCCTCTATTGCTCTCTCACTGTTTTTCTCCCTTCCTCTCTCTCACACACATTCTTGCTCTCTCTATCACTGTCTTGCTCCCTTTCACCGTTTCTCTCTCGCGCTTGCCGTCTCTCTCTCTCTCTCTCCTCCCCACCCCGCCCCCTCGCTCTCTCCCGCTTCACCTCCCTGGCATTGAACTATCCCAGAATTTTCTGCATTGAACTGCATTTCCAACTCCTCAGCCCACTTCGAGAGTTTGTCCAAGTCCGCCTGCAACTGCAACATTCTTCCACACTCTCCACCACTCCACTGACTTTCGTATCATCTGCAAACTTACTAACCCATCCACCGATGCCTGCGTCCAAGTCATTTATAAAACTGACAAACAGCAGTGGTCCCAAAATAGATCCTTGTGTCACACCACCAGTAAATGGGAAGTTTGGAGGAACTGAAGGTGAATGCACGGATAGGGAAGTTTGTGATGGGAAAACATGTTTACAGAGATGGAAATGAAAGTATCGACTTGAAAAAGTTATTCTGAAACAGAATATTTGAGAGACTGAAGAAGCGTCCTGAGATGGGGGGCGTGTATGGACGAGAGGAGGTTACAGACAGAGCAAGGTTTGTAGATTTGGGAATAGGTTACAGAGACAATCAGTGATGTAGTGATGGGAACAGTTTACAACGATCAAGAGGGTTGTCGAGATATGACAACATTATTCAGATCGAGAATTCTATAGGGACTATGGGGAAGGTTGCAGCCAAAGGGACGTTTGTACAGCCTAGATGAGCTTGCAGAGGCAGGGAGAGGTTTAAAGGTTGGAGTAGGCAACAGTGAATGGGGAATGCTGTAATGAATGACAAATGTTCAAGTCACAAAGGTTTCTCGGGATGGTAAGTGTTTACAGTCGTATGGAGCATTGCAAGAACAGAAGTTTATATCGAAGAGAGGTATTTTCGTGATTATACAATTTACTGAAGCAGGGAGATTATTAGGAATGGGGCAAATTAAAAAAGAGGGTTTACAGGACTGGAGGAAGATTAACTTAATTGAGTTTTTCAAAATATGTCTCAGTATATTGATTGGGGAGCGCAGTTGATGTGGTTTACATGGACCTAAGAAAGACATTTGACAAGGTCCCACGTGGAAAGCTGGTACAACACGAAGGGCCAAGGGATCCAAAACAAGTTGGCAAACTGGATTTAAACTTGGCTTACAACTACGGGACAAAGGGTGTTGATGCAGCGTTGTCTTAGTAACGCAAAGCCTCCGACAAGCAGTGGACCACATTGTTCAGCGCGGGGATGCTGGCTGTTTGTTATTTGTATTAATGACTTGGAAGACTGGTAGGTGTGCAAAGAAGATCTGAGGATGTTGCCAAGACAAATAGACCTCAGTGAAAGGGAGAGGTTGGCCAGTATAGGACTTTATTCCTTGGAATGTCAGAGAATTAGGGGTGAGCTGAAGGAGGTCTATAAAGTCATGAAGGGCATTGATAGGATGAATGCATATGAGTTGTTTTCCCAGGGATGGGGAACCGAAAACTAGAGGGCATTAGTTTAAGGTGAGAGCTGAAAGATTTAAGAAGGACCTGAGGGATAACTTTGTCATCCAGAGAGTGGTGCGTATATGGATTGGGCTGCCAGAGGACATGGTTGAGGTGGGTACAATAGCAATATTTTTGTAAAAAGCATTTTTAACCACGTGGATGGGAAGAGTTGAGGCAGATGTGGAGAAATGTGGGCACTTGAAATAAGCTTTGTGGGCGTCAAAGTCAGCATGGCCCAGTTTGGACTGAAGAGCCAAACTGAAGAGACTGTATGACTCTGACTCTGTGTGAATGCAAAAGCTGGAACTAGCAAGTTTGAAGGTGACACAAAAATCGGTGGCGCTGTTGATAATGAGGAGGATAGTCCCAGTCTGATACTGCTCAGCTGGTAAACTGGGGAGGACTAAGGGGTTGTGGTGTCCAAGTCTATAGATCCATGAAGGGGTCTGTGCAGGGAGACAGATTGACAAAGCTGGCGTCTGGGAGGCTTGTCTTCATTATCAGGTGTCAAGAGTGCGATGCTGGAAAAGCACAGCAGGTCAGGCAGCATCTGAGGAGCAGGAGAGTCCATGTTTCGAGCATGAGCTCTTCATCAGGAATGAATCAGTAAGGAAGTTTTCTACAAACATTGGTGAGACAACATATTGAGTACTGTGCCCAGATCTGTTGGCCACTGTCAGAAAACCATGATTGCATCGGAGACAGTGAAAAAGAGATTCATCAGGATGTTGCCTTGGATGAAAAGTTTCAGTTATGAGGGGTGACGGATCGGCTGAGATTTTTTTCGGTGGAGTAGAGGAGGCTGAGTGAAGAATCTGACTGATGTTCCCAAAATTATGGGAGATACAGACAGAGTAGATTACGAGAATGTCTTGCCCTTTGCATACAATCATACACAAGAGGGCAAAAGATTAAGGTGAGGAGCAGGTAAGTTGGAGGATATTTCAGAAGTAGTTATTTTACCAATGGTATGGTATATAGATGGGAAATGTTGCCTGAGAGTGTGGTGGAGGTAGACACTCCCATAACATTGAAGAAGCATCCTGATGGGTAATTAAATTGCCAGAACCTTGTAGCTTATGGACCAAGTGCAGCGAAATGAGATTAGTGAAGTTTGCTGCTGGTTGTCTGCAGAAACATCATGGTTGATGGGCCTGTTTCTATGCAGTATGACAATAAGGTATAGGGAGCAGACTGGATAAGTTTACAGAGTCCAAAAGGGTTGCAGGAACAGGAGGAGGAAGCAGACATAGTTTGTAGTGTAGAAAGTGGTTAATCAATTAGTGTTTATTGGACGGATGAAAGAAGTTTTCAACAATAGGAAGATTGCAGGCGATTACAGAGATCGATGTCAAGACTGGGTGAGGATAGTGACATGGTGGAGTGTAGACAATTGATAAGGTTACAGAGTTAGCAACGTTTCTTCAGAGTGAAGGAGGTAAGGAAGGACAAAAATACAGCTGCAGAGACTGGAGGTGATTACCACAACCAAGAGAATGTTACAGGGACATGGATAGTTTTAGCGGCTTTGGGAGACGACAGCGTTAGGAAGGCTAATCGTGACTGAAGGAAGTAGAGATAGCCAGCAGTGTAGCAACAGGAGAAGGTCAGACACAGAGAAGATTGGAGAGACTGAATGAGGTGACAGACATGTGGAGGGTCAAAGTGGCTTCAGATGTTTACACGAAAACGGAGGGCACTAGAGGGCAAGTTACACATGGAGGAAAGGATGTAATGTTTGGAGAACTTTAAGCAGTTCAGGAGATTTGTATTATTGGCTGGGGATTACAGAATTAGTGAGTTTTTGTGAGATGGGAGGAAAGAGTGTTGTAGGGGAGGGAAGAGAGTGCACACACGAGGAAGGTCGTAGGATTTTGCAGAGATTGGAGGCAATTGGAGACTACTGCAATGACTGGAGGATGAGATTGTTAAGATCGGGCTTGTTTTAAATACTGGAGCACGTCGCAGAGATGGGGAGAGCAGTCGCGGCTAGAGGGGTTTACAGAGATTGGGAAAGTTATAAAAGTTTGAAAGATAAAACACACAGGATCATCAGTCGTGATATAAATACTGTATTGAAGACAGCAAACAGAATTGTTTAAAAAGATATCCGAAATTATTATCAGCCTCTCCTAAGAGACCTGCTTTCACCTCTTAAATTGAGCTTCATTAAAACATCATGTGAAAATCCCAGTCATCAACTGTGGCCTGTACTATCATCGTGAATCTCAGTAAAGCAGTGGTGAAAGCAAGCCTCTCTTGGCAGGATGACAATGGAGCCTTTGTGCTCCCACATCAGCCCTCTGGCTATTTCACATTTGTAGGTCTCCAACTTGGAACCCTCCAATTCATCTCCGCTTTGTACAACTCAAGTGAAATTACCTGCAGGATTTATTGAAGGTTGTAGGTCTCACTCTCCATCTTTCTGGCTGGTTGATTGTTTTCCACGTGGTGTTGGAGGAGACAGGAGTTGGGAATTCTGCTAATTCAGGAATTCCAAGCAACTACGGAAGACACAGAAATAGACAGATTCAGAAATTAAACTGACGTTGTGAGGATTACACATATGGAATGGTACTGAGTCTTACAAAGGTCTAGAAAATCGCAGTCTCCAATCCTGGCCTGTGCAACATCATGTTTCTGCTCTTTACCCGAGAGCGGAGAATTTTGTGGACCCAGGGGCTCAGAGCAGCTGCAACAGAAAGTGGCAGACAGAGGCAGCAGCTACACCCACACAGTGATGGATTCCACATGCAGGGATACTGGCCGATCACAAAAGCATGCCAGAAGATTTCAGAATAAAACAACACCGTCAGAAAAAGTGTTTTTTATTCATGGGGGGCTGGCGTCAGTATTCAGGAAATGCGATATATCCCATTGTGATGGATTCCACGAGAACAGTGCTGAGACCAGTGTCCTGGTCAATCATATGAATATGATTGTGGATAGCGGTGTAAACTTAGAGAGGTGAGGCAGGAGCAGGGGTGAGGTCAGTGGATATTTCCAAAAACAGAGAAAGATTGAAACATTGGAGTAGCATGATCATGTGGCTGGCGATAATCAGAAAGGAACAGGAAGGGACAAGTTTAACTTTTAATAAAAATGTAAATGATACTTTCTCTCCATGAATGTGCAAAGCAACTGCAATAAGACAGATGGACATGAGTGGATGACTTGGACCTGGTCACCAGGGAGACTAGGTTAACATGAATAAAAGGTGGGAAATAAATATTCGACAGTATTCAGAATTAACTGATCAGGTCCTGAGGACACATCTACCTTTATGGATGTTAAGATCTCCAGCACCACCTCCTCTGTAATATGGACAGCTTTCAAGACATCACTATTTATTTCCCCAAGTTCCCCAGCTTCAAAGTCATGTTGAGTTTCTGGTGAATAGTAACCTGAGGATATTGAGAGTGGGGGAGTTAGTGACGGTAACACCATTGAATATCAAGGGACAATGTTTAAATTGTTTCATAATGGAGATGCTTTTGCGTGATATTTAGTTGGTGTAAATCTTAAAAATGACTTTTAAATCTAAGTCAGGATATTCTCCAGATCTTTTTGCAAACGAACATGGGCAGCTTCAGGATTTGAGGAATCCGCAATGATGCAGGGCATTGTGATATCGTCGTTGGACATCCTGCTTTTGAGGGAGATTCATTCATGAAGCAGCTGAAGATGGCTGGGTCTAGGACAACCTGAGAAACTCTGCAGAGATGTCAGTCTTATTGCTTATGATATGATTTGAAGTTTCATGGACATGGAATTCAGCCCCTCAAAAGTCGTAGCAACATAAATTTAACCTTAAAAACTAGTCAGAAATGTTCAACTATTACTCAAATATATAGTATTTACGCATCGAAAGATGTCCGCAAAATGTTGTTTTGTTTTTGTTTGGTTTTTTGAACCCACCATATGAAATGTTAACGACCCCCTGATGCAGAAGCTCTCACGCCCCAACTTGTAGTTTCTTTCTCCGTGTGTATGTAATTGTTTATCCAGGGACATCTACTGTCCTTTCTCTGGCACTGTGTAACCTAACACTGCTAAATGTTAAAGTCAAATCTCTCCGTTACCTTTTCTCGCCAGAAGCATCTTATTTACAGAGCAGAATCATATCCTGCTTTGACCTCAAAATTTAATTTTATGGGTACTTAAGGAATACAAGTTTGCAGGGCAATAGGGAATGCGATTTATTGGAAATGGGCTTCCAATGTCGACCCTGCAGAAGACCCAAATGAATTAAATTGATAGAATGCTTCCCAATAAGCCCAATGACGTATGAATTTAAAGAAGTACTTATTCTTAGAGACTAATCCATGGAAACATTGCTTCAAGACCAAATTTCCAATTTGACCAGATCGTTGCTTCCATATTTCTCTTGATTTATGTATTTCTTCGAAATTGGAATCCTAGTTTTCGATTCATATTATTCTGTGAAATCTCTCTACTCTTGTTTATAATTCTATTACAATGGCATACAATGACTGTGTCTGCATTAATCAGGTGTTAGTGAAATAACCATGCAGTAAAATCAATGAGACACAAAATGATATTTCTAGTATTTGCCCCAGTTTTAATAACGCCTGATTCTAAAATACAAGGCTGTCCATGCTGGACGCACTGACGGAAAAGGCACAACAAGAATCTTTTACTTGAAGTGAGATGCAACGTGCTCAGCTCATGATGAGCTGTGGGGATAATCTTGTTGGATAACTGCACTGAC
Source organism: Chiloscyllium punctatum (assembly GCF_047496795.1). Taxonomy (NCBI): domain Eukaryota; kingdom Metazoa; phylum Chordata; class Chondrichthyes; order Orectolobiformes; family Hemiscylliidae; genus Chiloscyllium; species Chiloscyllium punctatum. The sequence goes on along the minus strand of NC_092781.1, from coordinate 19,986,112 downwards.
ACCGAAAAGGTAGGAATTAGAAGCAGGAATAGATTATTCAGTGCTGCCTTCCTCCCTCCCACCAAGAATGAGATCTTCACTGAAACACCACAACGCTATTTTCTCGCACTCTAGTGTAATATCTTTGGTAGTTTACATTTTCCACACTTTCATTCCGCCACTCTTAGCTTGTATTAATCATTTATTGGCTTTTTATGCTCACCTCGAAACTTGCATTCTCACTTTACATCATCGGCCAATTGTAAATCGTACATTTGGTCACAGAATTCTTACCATGCATACGGATTGGGGATGGTTGGTGTGAAAAGGCTGGTCCTTTGGAAATATTCTGGTCACAACAAGCTTACCCGAGAATGGCCTACGTATTCCTAATATTTGTTTGATGGCCATTAAACTATGCTGAATGCTAACCAGTTTGTTATCTACAGTTACACACTCTATCATACGGGATACCAGACCCTCACTATTTGCATTGAATGCATTCTGCCAGTTAATTCTTCCAAAGATGGAGCTCTGTCGAGTTTGTGAAACAAGGTTTGTCTTCATAAACTCGTGTTGACTCCATCCAATCAGAGCATTTTATTTTTAAGCGTCCACTTACATAATCGTTTTCAAGACAATTTGATATTTCACTGGGGTTGATGCCATACCAACATCATAGAATCTGCTGGACTGATTCCAAAGTTTCCAGAATTTGGAAAGATAACCAGCAACATTTGCACGATCATGCACTATCACTACAACCAATAATCTGCAGATTCACAGATGCTGATCTTCAGATTCCAGGATTATATTATTTTCTCCAGTACTCCAAGGCATTTGATATGGTTCCCCACGGTAGACTCATTCATAAAGTAAGGAGCATTTGGATACAGGGAGATTTGCAGAGCTGGGCTAAGAAATGGCAGATGGAGTTCAACCTGGATGAATGTGAAGAGATGCATTTTCGAAGGTCGAACTTTATGCTGAATATAGGATTAAAGACAGGATTCTTGGCAGTGTGGAGGAACAGAGGTATCTGGATGTTCAAGTGGTAAATCCCTCAAAGTTGCCACCTAAGTGTGTAGGGTTGTTATGAAAACATATGGTGTTTTGGTTTTCATTAATGGGAATCGACTTTTAAAATCTGCGAGGTTTTGCTGCAGCTCTACAAAACCCTGGTGAGAACACACTTGGAATATTTTTCTGGTCACCCTACTATAGGAAAGATGTGGAGAATTGGCGAACGTGCAAAGAAGGTTTACCAGTATAGTACCTGGACTGGAGGGCTTGTCTTCCGAACACAGATTGACTAAGCTCGGATTTTTCTCTCTGGAGAAGAGGAGGAAGAGAGATGATCGAATTGAGGCATACAAGATAAGGTGTGGCATGGATAGAGTCGATAGCCAGAGACGATTCCCTCGGCAGGATTGACTGGCACGAGGGGTCATAGTCTAAAGGTGTTAGGCGGAAAGTATACAGGAGATGTCACAGGTAGGTTCTTTATGCTGATAGTTGTGAATGCATGGAGTGCGTTGCCAGCGGTGGTGGCGAAAGCAGAGTCTTTAGAGACATTTAAGTTACTGATCGAAAAGCATATGGACAGCAGGGGATTGAGGGGTGTGTAGGTTAGGTGATTTTGGTTTAGATTAGGATTAATACTCAGCATAACATCGTCAGCTGAAGGTCCTGTTCTGTGCTGTAGTTTTCTATGTTCTATGTTCTACTTTTGTTCATGAATGACCACTTCGTCTATCTCCTCATTTTGACAACGGCATCGTGTCTGTTGTATTGTTGAGAAACTTTGTGAAATTTTGTCTTTGAGAAAAGGTCAAAAATATCATCTTTATTTCTCTGTTGTTTACTTTGTCCCAATTGCAGCTTTTCTTCTGCTGCCAATCGAGGGCACATATTTGACTTTCCTGATCACATTTTGCTTTCCCTGCAGAATGCTGGTGCAAACACATTTGTATCACTCACTAGTTTAATTCCGTGGTGTTTTCTCTCACAAGGCATTATTTTGTTAGTCCCTCCCTTTACTGAATTAGAAACTGTTCTGAGTCTCCGGGCCCGGGGTTTAACATCAGCTTTATATATATTTTATACATTTACCACTGCTTCAGAAAACGCTCCCACCACCCACCGTCAGCTTTGTACACCACTTCCTTTAAGTATCAATATTCTTTACCTTCACCTGTATTCCATGATTAGATCTTTTCAGGCTTTTGCTCATGTTTGCAACTCAAATTTGTTATAAATGATGAAATCATTAAAATCTTTGATTTAAATGGAAGCTAACCAGACTACAGACTGTACAGACAGTCGCATTATCAGGAGCAACAGGGAGGCCTTGCTTCACTGTCAGCTTGTCTACTTGCCAGATGTCACCTGGCTTGTGCCTTTGAGTAAAGTGTAGAGTATCGCTGATCTTATGAGGGAAGGTTATGCTTCCAGTGGAGAGAGAGCATAAAAGTATTTCTGCAGATGAAGTACTTGTCTTCTGACACAGACATGATTCATTCCATTGAATGTTTGGACGATGAATAAACGTATTTCTTTCGGAGGAGTCTGGAACCAGGTACCAGGTTATAGAAATCGTGTGTTTCAGAAGGAAAAGAATATACAACTGCAATCGAAACTATCTTCTGCATTTTACGTTCAATCCCCATTGACGCAAGAGGTGGCTCGATGTTTGTTGTTCGTCTGGCCGAGATGGTTATGTTGCAATATGTAAGTGCCTGGCCAAATCAAAAGACGAAGTGGGCCAATAGGGACAGTGACATCAATTGAGGACTCAAGGGCAGTTTCATTAATTAGCTCAGAGAAGCGGTGGTTCAGGTTGGTGAGTCTTTTTGAATCTCTCTGCCTGTCTCCATTTGAGACAATCTCCCTCACCCCTTCTCTCTCTTCTCTGTGTTGCTCAGTCATTCTCATTATCTCGCTCTCTCACAAACTGTCTCTTTCTCTTGTTCTTTCAATCTTCATATCACTCAGTCTGTTTGTCTGTCTCTGTCATTATCACTCTGTCTCTCCATCTGCACTGTTCTCTGTGTTTTTTCTCTCATTTTCTCTCCCTCTGTGTCTCTCTGTCTTGCTGTCTCTCACTGTCTTTCTTTCCTAGCTTTGTCTCTCATGCCGCCTCTCTCTCTCTTACACTATCTTTCTCTCTATCACTGACTCTCAGATATTCCTCTGCCAGTCTTTCTCTCTCACACACACATTTTCTCTCTCTCCTTCCTCCTTTTTTTAAACTTCGCTGACTCTGTCTCTGTCCGTGTCTATCTCTCACTGTCTTCCTCTCTACTTATCTCACTCTCTCTGTGTATCTCTCTTTCTTTCTCTCTTTTACTGTCTCTTTCTATCTGGCTACCTCTATCAATCTCTCACTATCTGTATCTCTTTCCCTTTCTCTCCCCCACCTTTCTCTCTTTCACTTTCGCTCCCTGTACCCCACTGTAGCTCCCTCTATGCCTGTCTTTCTACAGGTCCCTGTCTTTGCGATTCTCTATCTCTGTGTCTTTCTCTGTCTCACTTTCTCTCTCACTCACTCACTCATTCATTCATTCTCTCTCTCGATCTCTTTTTTCACTACTCTCTTCCCCAGAGCTATTGCTCACTTTCTCTGAATCCATTTCTCTCTCTGGTTCACTCACACTGTCTGTTCTTCTCTCCTGCTGTCTCTCTCTCTCTCGCCCTCTCTCTCTCTCTCACTGTCTCTCTTTGCCTCTCTCCCACTGGATGTCGCATCCTTCCTCTATTGTTGTCCCTTCCTCTCTTTCTAGCTGTCCGTCCCTCTCTCTCTGTTTCCGTCTCTTTTTCTCTCTTGCTGTCTTGCACTTGCTCTGTCTCCCGCTCTCTCTCTTTCTATATGTCCTTTTCACGGTTTCTCTGTCTCCAACTCCCTCCCTCCCATTCTCTCTCTCTCTTACACTGTCCCCCCGTCTTGCTGTCTTCCCCTCTCTTTCGCTGTCTCCTCCTCTCTCTTCTCCCGTCTCTCTCTGTCACGCACTCTCTCTCACTGTTCCCTTCTCTCTTACTTGCTGTTCCACGCTCTCTCTCGCTCATCTTACCGCGAGTTCACTCCCTCTGTTCCGTGCTCTCTCACGCTCGCTGTCCTGTAATCTCCCTTGCTTGCTGTCCCATGTGCTCTCTTGCTCGGTGTCCTGCACTCTTTCTCGCTGTCCCACGTTCTCTCTTTTTCACTGTCCCACGCTCCCTCTCGCTCACAGTCCCACGCTCCCAATCTCTCACTCTCCCGCGCGCCCTCTCACTCACTGTCCAGCACGGTCCCTCTCTCTCACTCTCCCGCGCTCTCCCTCTCTCTGTCCAGCTCTGTCCCTTTCTCTCACTGTCCCGCGCTACCTCTCGCTCACTGTCCAGCGCTATCCCTCCACATCTCCTCCACAAACCCCTCTTCCAGTTATAAAAGGGTATGGGCTAGCTATACCCTATAACTCCTAGAAGAAACTTCGATCTTCACCTGCAAATCGACCCATGGGAGATAACCAGAACTTCTGCTTAACTTTTGGGCAAGCACCACCTACGACGATACACAGACATTGTCTGTTTGCCGACATGTGTGTCCCTGCATATCTTTCACGCTTTTGCCAATGTAGTATGAATTGAACAAGTTGTTTTTTTTTGCCTTTCCAGATTTTTTGTGTTTTCCCTACAGTACGGTTAAAGGGTGCTGACAAATCTCAAAATGCGGACACTCTGCCTGTTCCTGTTGGTGCTGCCCGCAATCTCGATGTCAGATGCTGCTGCACTGGATAACCGTGCCTTTACTATCATTGTTCAACAGTAAGTGTCAGTGAAACAGATCTTATCTGACCATCTCTGTCAGCTGGGGGCTGTGCTCAATCTGAGGTCAAATCAGAGCCTGGTTGCCTGGACCAGCCTGATAAGAAATGGCGAGGACACGGCAGATATAGGGAGTGCTCTGTAGCTGTGGGAAATAAGTCTGAACCCATTAACTAGGACCCTCATTACTCCCAGAGGAAGGGACTTCCTGGGAAACTATTACCAGATTTCCCGGGGGTCATATCTCTAACAGTGAAAGCGATAGCACCCGCTGACCCCGAAATAAAGGAGAGAGTAAAATACATCGGAGTGAGCTTTGAAAAGAAAGTCCAAATCCCCCACACAGGCAACATTTTACTGTTTACCGAATCATCTCACTCACCTCTCACTTTCCCTTTGTCTCCCTCTGCCTCCTTTGATGTTATTCCCATTTCCTTTCAGTCTGCAAGCCTTTGTTCTGTTTGTCTTTGTACGCCCCAAACATTTTTCCGATTAACAATTCTTCCAGGATTCTCCCTACCTCGAGCTTCCGCTGGTTGCACCTGGAGCTCTCATTCTGTCTCTCTCTCTTTCTCTCTGCCCGTCTCTATTTATTTCTATCCATCACGTGTAACATGTGGCATCAAGTAGTGCATCAGTCAAAGTAACTTAAAATGAAGTTATAGCGAGTTATCAAGAAGGCTTGTGGCATTCTCTGATTCATTGCAGGAGGATTTGTACAAAAATAAGTAACATTGTTCTACTCTCTGTCAATTACCCTGATTCTCTCTTTAAACCTCTCACTCATTCCAGAGCTTACTACAACACTGGGACAGGGATACAAAGTAAATCAACATTGACCTTCCCATGCAAGAACTTGAAAAGTGAATTGCAGTGTTTCACGTTTTCTATAATATGATGGGCATTGTTCCACTTAACTCATCTCAAACCGTGCCTACTGACGCTGCAAAGAGAATGTATTACCCAAACTGTGTTCCTTGACTCACACCCTGACTTTACCTCTTTCAGGTTCCGCATAGCAGCTGGGCATCAGGTGACCGATTATGGGAGAGGACACTTCGCCTTCCTGGTGGCTTTACCTGCTTCCCAGTGCAGAAAGACTGACAGACGTGTAGACTTTTACCCCGGCAGGTCATTACATCCTTTCATTACCTACGATGTGAACCTATTCCTGAACTACCCAGGTATAAATTACCTCGCTGTCTTCCCGAACAGTGGCAGTCGTTGCCCAGAAAGTAAATTGCTGAACCCCGCCCAGATCAATGGGAACCGCACCGCGGCTCAGCTTTTCCAAACTCTGCTGAATAACACAACCCAGCACAATAACCAGCCAGTGGGCTGTATCATTCTCTACACCACCTACAGCCCATGTCTAGATCACTGTTTCAGTAAAACGGGGAATTGTGAGATCATCCCTGCCATGCAAAGTTCCCCATTTCGGGACATATGGACTGAACCAGACATTCACAAGTATTTTGTTTTCAGTAAAATATTTGCACATGATACAGATCAGAGCCGACACCAGGAAATCCGGGAAAAGCTGGCTGCAGTGGAGAATACTGAGTTTAATATCAGAAGGTGTGATGTAGAATACCCATTCAGGTGTCGAGAATGTTCCGCACCGAAATACTGCATCGAGCAGACTTAAAATTGGCGAGTCCTCCACTGATGCAGGCAGGGCATTCCATGCCCTTACTACTCTCTGAATAAAAAATCTATCTCTGATATCTGGCCTATATGTATCACCCCTCAGTTTAAATTATGGCCCCTTGTGCGAGCAATTACCATCCGAGGAAAACGGCTCTGTCTGCCCTATCTATTCCTCTGATCATCTTGTGTGCCTCTGTCAAGTCTCTCTCAGGAAAACAGCATTACGTCCATCAGCCTTCTTCATAAGACCTTCCCTCCGTACCAGGTAACGTCCTGATAAATATCCTCTGCACCATTTCCAAAGCTTCCACCTCCTTCTTAGAATGCAGTGATCATAACTGTGCCCAGTACTCCAAATGTGGCCACACCAGAGTTTATTTACAGCTGCAACATGACCTCATGGCTCCAAACCTCAGTCCCTCGATTAAGAAAAGCTAACACACGTTTGCCATGTTAAAAACCCTTCAACCTGCGTGGAAACTTTCAGGGCTCTAATATGGACACTGAGATCTCACTGCTCATCCACGCTACCAAGAATCTTACCATTAGCTCAATACTCTGTATTTCTGTTACTCCTTCTAAAGTGGATCACCTCTCAGTTTTCCACATTAACCTCCATTTGCCACCTATCCGCCCAGCTCTGCAGCTTATCTATGTCTCACTGTAACCTACAACATCGTTTGGCACTATCTGAACCTCCACCAACATTAATGGCATCCGCAAATGTACTAACCGAGGCTTCTATACACTCTTCCACATCATTTATAAAACTGATCAACAGCAGGGACATCAAAACAGATCCTTGCAGTACACCACTAGTAACTGAACTTCAGGATGTAACAATTCCCATCAACAACTACCCTCTGTGTTCTTACTTCCAATTAATTATCCAAACCGCAAGATCATCCTCAATCCCATGCCTCCGTATTTTCTGCGATAGCCTACCGTGGGAATCTTGTCAAACGCTTTACTGAAACTGAGATGTTTGACAACAATATTTGAAAGGGTTCACAAAAGATTTCCAAGGATGCTGCCAGGGTTGGAGGATTTGAGCTATGGGGAGAGGCTGAATAGACTGTATTCAATGTGATCTGACCTGGCTCAGCGGTCTATGGCTGAGCAGTAGTGGAACCTTGTCGCACACTGTTGTGGAGAAAATATAGAGAACCACCAGGAGACACAGAGAGTTCTTCAAGAAGTAGGCCTTTTATTTGCGAACAAAAAACCAGGACACCGAGAAAGCTGATTCTCGAAAGCCCACTGACCTCAGGCTCCGTGGATTTTAATTTGTTTTAATCATGTTTCTGTTAGATTATCAGCATGTCCAACTGCTTTAATCAAGTACCTCACTCTAGGTACACAATAAAACAGTGGTGTTAGTTCCCTTTATCACTTAAGTTGTACATTCTACTTAATGTTATTCTAATATCACCGTTGGATATTTATTGGTAACTCTGCTACAGTGATCTTCAATTGCAGACTTACCTATCATGATAGATATTTAGCTATTCCATCTGTTACATTGGTCTCCTGTCTCAAGCTCACTCTAGTAACTATTAATTAGCTATTTTAATGTCATGTCCCAAATATTTATAGTCCCAATCCTGTCATAATAGCACTTAACAGAGGAACATGCTTTATTATTTGTGTTATCTCATCTTGCAATAGTGACCTTTCAGCCTTAACCTTACTCTGCTAATTGGTGTTAGAATGTTTCACTATGGTTATCCCATCCTGCCCCTGCCTTCCACAGAATACAGATGTCAGTGGTCTTCGTGCTTTAACCCTTCCCATGCTTTCCTGTTCTTTATTTACCATACTCCCCCCTTTGTGACCTACTGGTCTCACCCATGGAAAGAAGACATTAAGCTTAGCCTCTCTTGTGCCCAATACCAGCAATATAGATACCAACATGGACAAAATAATTTTCGGAGTCTGAAACTTAAAGGGTTCTTCCTCCATTCCTGAGGTCCCTTGGGCCAAGAACCTGCCCTCCAATAACCAGAACAGGAAAAAAGACCCAAGATCCCTCATAATCTTGGACCCGCAACACGTTCTTCAGAAGTATCATTGACGTCCCCACGTGGACATATTCCTTGCTCTGTGGCAGTTATTAGATCATAACCATCGAACATTGGTGTTCCACCAGAGGAGTAAGCTTTTCCAGGGGTAGTTGAAATGACCACAAGTTGCCATGCAGTGACGCGAACTAAAAAAGGACTTAGGAAAAGGTAGAGCACAACAACAGATGAAGGCAACAACAAGCAAAACTGCACCTACAGTAAAACCAATCTTGACAAACCATGCTCCGCATGACTCTAATATAGTATTCAGCCAATCAAAAGCCTGATGACCAAACGCTGCATTGTTTTTATTTTTATCTCCCTTCTTAGATTGTTTAGCTTTTCCATTGCTTTAGTCAAAGATTGCCTCGGGCTAGTGTTGTTAGGTATAAAGGTACAGCATTGTTCCCCAAACATCACACAAACTCCGCCTTTTTCTTCCTGTATCCAATCTAAGGCCTGTCTGTTTTGTCATGTCATTTTAGTGGTAGCATCAAATTGTTCTCCGAAGGCCACAACGGCATCATCAGTATAATGGATAAATCTCTGCTTTTTGTAATGCATGTAATTAATCCATTCAGCATTTTGGCTAATCCCTATCATTCGGATAAAATCTTCCCAGCCCGCAGCAATCTCATTGCAGGCCTTAAACTCGTTAGGAATACCTCTTGGCTGTCCTGTACTCTCAATCTGAATTGTCGGATCATGGACATACCGTCGCTTAGTTCGGCGATTGTAATGTAGCGTCAAGCTGCGTGTGGCGGTATAACAACCTCGTGTCGGAGCAAAGCTGCCACTCCAGTCAGTGGGCAGCGTCATGCACAACCCTAATTTCTTACCTCCCAGCCAGGAAGTATTTGGTCAGTGGGACACGTTGAGAATTTAAAACAGCCCCAAATGTCGCGTCCATCTCCATTTGAATTGTATTCCCACAAAGACCTATAACGTAGCCGACGAGTGTATAGCCATTTCACTTAAAGCTTTCAAAACTGAAACCATCCCGTTTCCAGAAAGCAGCCTCGGGAAGCTTGTAATTAGTCTTACTGGTGAAGCATGGGGTTCTGTATCAACTCCACGACTGTCGTTGCTGCCAGCCCACGTCATCCTGCTGATAGAATGTAGTGGCCTGAAGTAGCAGGCACCAAAAGGGGGCAAGAGGATTGCCGGTAAGTTGATGAACCATTCGGGTAAAGTGGTCGGCTTGAGTGCTGCAAACACCATTCAGTACAGATGCTCAAGTTAAACGGCATATGGACAACAGAGCATGAGGGGGGTTAAATCAGTTCACAAGAAGCAGTCCTGTCTAGCCATTACTACGACCGTGTCGTTTGCCCATTGATACCAGTGATTGGCACGGGCGCGTACCCATGCTAGGGCAACAAAGTAACCCTGGCATTTCCTGTCCAGGTCTGCCAAGTTAATGGTCGCCAAGTCTGATTATGCAGGCCTGGCATCAGAGAGGTGGTTATCAAGGGCATCCCCCATGTCTTCCCCATCCTTGCTGCCAGGTGTACTGTTCTCAACATCTCCATAAGTATCGTTTCTGGAATGATCAGGATTCCCAAGAACTTCACCTGTACTTTTTCAGAACCCTGTGGAGGCGTACTAACCTCCTGTGTGTCCGACCTGTGTCCATGTTTTTCAGCCTTCACTCCACTTACCTCAGTGTTAGACTTAATTTGTGCCGGTGAGAGAGCTTTAGTACAATGATTAAGGTGGGTCCATATGTGTCGTCCTCCCACTTGGATGGCGGTAGATGATGCCTTAATCACTAAGAAAGTTCTCTCCCTCCTCGACTTATTTCAGCATCTTCGAAAAACCCGCACGTCCACACAATCCCCGGGCTTACTAGGTCCTTCCTCGTTGACAGCTGTCAGTTCCCTCTGTATTTCCAGCAGGTGGATAGTCTCATGTATCATAGGTTGCTGCTGCATATATTGCTTAAGTTCTGAGTTGAACTGCTCCAAGCTCGGCCCTTTGTATGGCCCTCTCCACCTGGGCACTGCCATAGGTCTACCTGTGAGCACCTCAAGGGGTGTGAGCATCTCATGTCGTGTTAGATTGTAAAGCCAGCGGCAGCACATCAATCCAATTAAGGTTGGTGCTTGCGCAGATCTTGTTTAATTTGGCTGTCAATGTCCCATGAATTCTTTCCACCATACACTGTGACGGGGGATGATATACTCATCCAAACCTCTGCTTCATTTTCAAAGAATGCAGCATCAAATTAACTTCGTTCTGAATGAAGGCAGACCCATTCTCTGAGCTGATTTCCGACGGTATACCAACCCTTGAGATATCTTCATTCGCTATAAATGTTACTACTGCCCCAGCTCCTGCTTTCAACCTTATTTCCACTGGCCCAGCTGATTTCACTCTCCCCCCATTTGCATCATGTTGCGACCACAAATTGACCGGTAATGTATCCAATTACTCATTACCATATTGATCACCTTCCTCCACTGTCACTGGAATGCTCCGCTCGGTTCTTACCTTGGCTTCCTTTGGATTCCCTGTGAAGTTGCAGCAGGCTAGTGTTTTAATATAGCTACCATCCCTGTATTCCCAAACACCTGACGTGAGCATATTCCATTCCCTAATTGTTTCTACATACCTGGCCATAGGCCTAAGTATTTAGATTTATATTCCTTATTTACCAGTGAGGCTACATGCAGTGCAGAGCCTGGTACACTCTACCAGTTTGGCATGAATGGATTTCTCTCTATTTGCAGGATCACTTCGTACTCCCCTAATAACATTGCTTCACTTCTCAAATTTTGTGGAGCACTGTCCTTCTACTGCCACTATCTTTCTAACACCTCATCCTGAGACTCATCAAATATCACTGTATAGTTCAGCTCAGATTTAGATGGTCTTGCTTTCGTCAACATCGCTGCTTCTCACATCCCCCAAATGTCTTGAATATCACTTGCTATATCCCCTATCAAATAAACATTAACATCTTTAACTTCTGGCATCATTAATTGTATATTGGACTTTTTTACGAACAGGTCCTACTATGTGCACTCCAAATTGACTTCTAACTGTCAGCTATGTTTACTTGAACTGTTTGTGAGTAATTATGAGACCATCTCCTTTGCTTCTCATTGAGGCGGGTTCGAGTATTTGCTGAGTTTGAACGAACTGTGAAGGAGCAGAGGGAAATACTTATCCACAGTAAGTAAGGTAATGAGTAGAAACATGTCAGCTTACTTTACATGCACATGACGTATATGTGTTGTGTGTTAGTGGTGAGGCTGGTTGGTGGGATAAACAGTGGGGAAGTTTCGGGATGATAAGTAAGTTTGATGGTACAAATATTCACAGGGTGATTGGCAGTGAGGAAGATAATCTCAGGTTACAGATAGAAACAGACAAATTTGTCTGTTGGGCATGTCAGTGGTAGATGAAATTTAACTTTGATAAACGTGAGATGATGCTTCTTGCCAGGAGGCACAAGACAAGACAGTACTGAATGAGTGGTGAGATACTAGGAAGCTCAGAGGAAATAAAGATCCCTGGATGTGTCAGAAGTGGCTAATGGTTCAGTGAAGAAGATATCTTTACCAGCAGGGACTTCCTGTCGGTGCTCTGGAGGAGTTGGTTCAGTCACAATTGGAGTTTTGTGTGCAGTTCTGGTCACTGTACAATAAGAAGGATGTGATTGCATTAGACAGGGTGCACAAAGATCTTCGTGAAAATGTTGCTGGGAGAGTAGCAGTTTATTTTTGAAGACAGATTCTGGATAAGGTCGAGTGGCGATCTTATGAGTAGAGATAAGAGGATAAGACTATGAGGGGCATGGATTGGGGGAATCTAAAGCAGTGTTTCCCCTTCTGTGTAGATCCAATCGCAATGTGGCCCCCTTTTTAACTGAAAGGCTCAAGGTTCAAAGAGAAGATGACACCCAGAGTTCGGTCGGTTGATTTGGGCATCTTCAAAATCTTTAAAAAGTAATTGAATGACAATCAAGACAATGGAGTAATTTTTGAAATGGGACTCGTGTAATTTGTAAGATAATTTTCGAGTTTCTAACACGACGGATCGATGAGTCAAGTCTGTCCCACATGATGTTATCATTCAATGATTTGTAAGTTAACTTTCTGAATTAGTTTCTGTTTTTTAGATTAGATTAGACGATTTACAGTGTGGAAACAGGTCCTACAGTCCAACAAGTCCACACCGACCCTCCGAAGAGCAACCCACCAAAACCCATTCCAATACATTTACCCCTTTACCTAACACTACGGGCAATTTAGCATGGCCAATTCACCTAAGTTGCACCTGACTAATTTTCGTCTTCGCTTTGAAGAAATATTAACTCATGTACGTTCAAGCTGTTGTGATGGTTGCTATCAACTTCTGGTTCTGATTCAGAGAATTCATTCACAGATAGATTTTGCCAAACGAGTTGCAAAATTAAATTAAAAGGAAAGCAATAATATAACCATGTTGGGTAGAACACCTCTCAACGAACTCTACAACGAGAGGCATTGAATTACCGAATAGCCTCAGAAACAACAAATGTCCTCAGTGAAAAGAAGTGCAAAAAATTATATTTTTGAGATAAATTGTGAGAGAAATAAAGCAAGTCTTGTTGTTTGAAGACAACCTAATATTCGCATTTGAGACCCAAGAGGATCCAATTAATTCAGAAATTGGTGTATTCAAATTGACTTAATGAAGAGCATCATTAAAGTATACCTGTTGGGATGATTTGGTTGTTGAAAATTATTAAAACTTTGAAAGTGTCATAATTTCCCAGTGGATATACCACACAACATAAGGTAAATTCTCTGAATCGGTATCACCTCCAATTCGAAATAATGCTCCAATTCCAACAGATTAACAGCTGCAGCAAGGGACAGTTAATGCCACAAACAATAAAATGCAATTTCCAAGGCAAATGGTCAAAAAAGTTTACTACACCATCATTGCTGTTGTTGGAGTTCCTGGTAAGTCTTGGAACCACTCATGTTGTACATATCTCTGCATCTTCCAATTGGAATTATTCGGAATGTGGGTTCCTATTCAAAGAGGAAAAAGTAACTCCAGTGTCCAAGTGTTACTGGGAGCATCACTCAAAGTAAAATTATACTGAGTGTGGGTTACTAACTGGAGGGGAACAAATTAACCCAGTGGCTTTGTGTACGTAGGAGTATCTATGGATGTAGAATTTAACTGTTTGTGGTGAACCGAATTCAAGTGAATACCTGACTACGTTCACATTGAGGACCATAATTTGACTGTAAACGTTTCATAATACATTTCTAATTTCTGATGTGTTCACTGATGAAATTGTCATTGTAGATTGTAAATACGATTGAATGCAAATTAGATCAATTGTTTATGTGTATATTTGGTACTACGCTTGCAAAGTTAAATGTTCCATTGGGGGTACATATATGTGACACATTCGCATATCGTGAAAATAACAGAATAGCAATGTCGATTCACTCATTTATCCGATGGACAGATAATGTTTATTTAAAAAATCTTTTGGACTGATTGATATTCCAGCATGGTTAGGGAAAGCCTGTATCATGGCTACTACACTTCTTTATCCAGATGTTAATAATAAAGGATCTAGACTAACAAGTGTTGACACTATTTCGAACTTGCATCTGGTAAGGTTTTGATGAATAATGTTTGAATCAGTTATTCATAATCTTAGCGCAGTTGATTTTTAAAATGATCACTGCCCATTACTTTGTCATGTGTGTCCTCCTTGGGAGGAAGAGGTTTTGTTAAGGACGTTGCGTGAGTTAGTTTTAAGGCAATGTTATTAAAAAGCAAAATAAATTTATTAGGAAAAAAAATGATTCAATAAATAATGGGCATCAGCACTTGTTAAATAATAATATTTGTGAAAAATAATTGAATTAGAGAGAATTACAGAAAGGAAAGAGAATACAATAAAGAATGTTGTATAATAATACAGGAAATCGTGAAAAAGATTTTTGACTTCAGGCACATTGGTGAGATTCTGCTGGCCATCTACATAATTCAGTTACTGGCAGAGCTGATAAATCTAATTTTCCAAGTAGAGAGCATTTGTCTTCTTTTCATGTCATAACGATAAACGTTCTGACTCTGCCAGATGTCCAACCTCATCACACAACCCCAATTCCTGTTCCACAGCTTCTAACCATTCAACATAACCAAGTGTTAAACTCTAAAGTGCGACAAACTCCGGATTGTTTGACTTGCAATTACAAAATATTTATTCCTTAATCAGATATTATTACTTTTATAGTTTTTTCCATGAACTGAAATAAAATCTCCGGGTTCTTAACGTATAAATTACAAACATATAGATACAACAGGAAACCTTTAAGAAACTGGAGTCAATGCGATCACAACTCTCTTTATTATTGCACTGCCTGCAGGTAAGATGGCTCTGACAGTAAAAGGATAATCATCTCAGCTGTCATACATCGACGCACGTATTCTGCAAGGTCGTGTCCTTGGCCCCAAACTCTGCCGTTGCCTCAGCAATGCCCTTCTCTCCACTTGTCATGTCCAAAGCGAAGGTGGTTCCACACAATTACACCACGTTCAGCACATTTTGCAACTCCTTGTATAACGAAGACATTTGTGTCCCAAAACTTCATGATAGCATCCAGCTTGGCATGATAATTGATAAATAACATTCGCACTCCGCAAACACCAGGCATGAACAATCTTAAACTGTCAGAATCTGCCAAACACCAATTGACCTACCATCCCTGAATGCACGATGAGCATCAGAGATGTGTACGATGGAAAAGCACACTTCCATCCAGCTTGTCCGTGCCGACTAAGTTCTGCATTTCACAGAATCCACATCGTGTGGAAACAGGCAGCTCAGTCCAACAAGTCAGCATCCGATCCCCCTACGTTATTCCCTGCATTTCCAATGGCTAACGCACCTAACCTACACATCCCTGAACACCAGGGAAAATTTATCATACTCATACCACCTGACATGTTCATTTTTGTACTTTTGTAGGAAGTTGATGCATCCAGCAGAAGCTGACATAAAACACGGGGAAAACATGCAAACTCCACATCGACACTTGCAGTGAGTCTGTAATCTCACCTGACTCCCTTGTACTGTGAGACAGCAGTGCAAACCACTGTGTCATCCAAAGCCCTCCATACTTTTCCTATTAATGTACCTATCCAAATGCCTTTTGAATATTACATCTGTACCGGTATTTATAAATTCCTGCGGCAGTTCATTACAAAAATTAATCACCTCCTGAGTGAAACAGTTGCCCATCAAGAGTCTCTGATTCGTTGTTTTACTGATTCCGGGTCTGTTTTTTGTGAGTGTTTTATTATAGGAACCTACAGCTGGACAGAGTAAACTGTAAAGCAAAATAAATACCTTCTCCCGACCCACCCCTCCCCCGCCCCCCACAAAGACGTATTGAGCATGTGGTCGTGTTTCTGAGATAAATTTTCTGCCCATGTGATTCTGTTTGTCTTTTGAAAGTGCAAGTTATTTCACTTGAGAGAAGCAACTCTCGTGGTTCTCATGACATTGTACTGAACAAAAAGAAGCCTGATTTCTAAAATTCCACGTTTATTGAGAAAATTTAATGAATCATTTCAAATCTATTTTCTTCTATTTTCTTTCATCTTACAGTTAGTCTGGTGGCAATTGCATTCTTATCTTGGAGCATGTGTGGCCTTTCAACATGTTCCACTCGCTATCTCGTAGCTATGGCAGTGTCTGATCTACTGTTCATTATTTTTGAGATCATATTTGATGAGTTTGTTTACGATTATTATCGGCAGTCTTTTCTGTACATCAGTCTTGGTTGTAGTGTTCTCCACATCCTGAGCCGCTTTACTGTTGATTGTTCTGTCTGGTTCACTGTTGCTTTTACATTTGATCGATTTGTAGCCATTTGTCTTCATCAGATGCAATCTCATTATTGCACAGCGTAAACAGCAATGAGAGTTCTAACAATAAACTGCATTTTCTTCTCTTTAAAGAATATTCCCAATTATTTCAAATTTGAATCTGGAAGGATCATTAGAAACATTGCATGGTACTGTTACACAAGAGACAGTTTTTTTGACAATGTACATTGGGTGAGTTTTACATATATTGGAATATTTTTAACACCATTTCTCCCATTCATTTTTATTGTCTTCCTCAACATTCTGACGGTCAGACACGTCTTTGAGGCAAGGAAAGGACTGAAGGGTCAGACTAAAACAGAGAATGACCCAGAGATAGACAGCAGAAAGAAATCTGTGATTTTACTCTTTGCCATATCCGCCAATTTTATCCTTCTCTGGTTTGTGTATATTTTATATATGTTCTATGTTGGTTATTACGTGGATGATTTTTATCTCATTGAACAAGTTGCATACGTGCTGCAGAACCTAAGTTGCTGCACAAATGCACTTATTCATGCGGTGACACAGAAAAAATTTAGAGATCAGTTTAAGTATGGCGTGAAATATCTAGTTATAACAACAATTCAATTGATGAATAAATCCAAGTGACTGAGAGCCAACATGAGATGCAGCAGATAATGGAACGAGGTGTCCACGTGAGGAATGAACGAAAGGGAAAAAGTGGAGTAGCAACAGGACTTTGCTGTTTTTATCCAATGATGAAGAATTGACTCCATCCAAGGAGCAACACGGAAAAGACTAGAGGAAAAAGGCAAAGTAAACTGCTGATAGCAGTGAGCAGCAGAATATAGAAAGCTAAACAACAAAACCCAGAACGAAATAGGAATGATTCATGCTTCAGAAAAAAAATCTCCCAAGCAATCATTGCACAGCAAGTGAAGCAGGCACAAAAATAAACTATCTGGTGAATGTATCATCGCTCACTGCAGGCCATAGTGGGAACCTTTCTCACAGAACTCTCGGATCAACACATCTGGATAAATTGCAAAAACACGAGGAGCTTCCAATTAAAAAGTTTAAAGAGCATACTGTATAAAATATGTTTTTAAATCAGAAATGTGTTTCCAGGGATATTTTGTGTCCATTCAATTCCCCCGAATTGATCCAAATATCAGTTCTTTCCTTTGATTATTTTTCGCATGATTCATGTAAGCTGAGACAGAGGACCGGAAAAAAAATGTTGCTGTATGATCTAATCCACTTTTTCTTTAGGTATTTAGGTATTAGAGGTCATTTCCTCAAATTACAGGAGCAGCAATTACTGTTTTCTAAGCTGTTGCATTGCTCTGGAAATTTTGGGGAAAAGAAAGTTTAGGAGAAAAATGACACTTTTAAAAAAATACAGAGAGACAAAGGCAATAACCTCGTGTTCAAGGTATTAATGGAGAAAGAAACCGACTCAACTGGTTGACACAGCTGTTTCAGGGAAGTATCTTTGGACATCGAAGTGTGTCTATGAAAAATTAAGCAACAGTCAAATTCCAAGATGAACTTGAAGGACCCTGCGAGAGAGAGCTCACAGTAAAGCAACAGCTAAGTGCATAGTTTTTATTTTTTTTTAAACCTTACAGCCCTTTTTTTTGGAAGTTTGCAGTAGTGAATAGGGTGGGTTCATTGTGATGATATCTTTATTGAGTTCTGCCTCTTGATTAAATTGAAAAATGAAAAATATTGATACTGAAGCTGCCTGGAGCAGTGTTTTATTAGAGCAGTAAGACTGTGCTATTTCTTATACCTATAGATTGTTCAGGTGCAAAGGTTGCCTTTAGGAGAGTAATGTGCCCTTCCTCTACGATGTAAGGGGTTCGGGAGAGTTTCCATGCTCCTGTTGAGAATGTTGGCAGTAAGAGTGGTTGGTTATAAATTCAATAAGATTACGTTGATCAGCTGGAACGGCAGTTAGAGGCAGTGAAGAATTTACAGGAGCATAGCAGTTATAGGAAGGGACAAAATCCGCAGATACAGTCATGTCGATGGATGACGTCTATTAAAGTTCGGCAGAAGAGGCAGGTAGTGCTGGGGTTTCTGGTGGCTATCCCCATCTCAAAGAAGTATGCTGCTTGGGATGTACTCGAGATGGATCTCAGATGAATGTAGCACCAGCAGTCAAGTTACTATCACCAAGCCAGGCTTTAATGTAACGTAGAATGTCAGGTTCCAAGCGATTGGTTATGATAGGAACCTCTAGATTCAGAGGTAGAAACATTCTGCAGGGGACCGCATGAATGGCTTGTTGCCTTCCTGGTGCCAGGATCAAGAATATCTCGGACAGGGTGTACAATGTGCCCAAAGGTAAAAACAATGACTGCAGATGCTGGAAACCAGATTCTGGAATACCGTGCTGCTGGAAAAGCACAGCAGTTCAGGCAGCATCCGAGGAGCAGTGAAATTGACGTTTCGGGCAAAAGCCCGTCATCAGGAATACAGGCAGAGAGCCTGAAGAGGTAAATGAGAGGAGGGTGGGGGTGGGAAGAAAGCAGCATAAAGTACAATAGGTGAGTAGTGGTGGGGATAAGGGTGATAGGTCAGAGAGGAGGGTGGTGTGGACAGGTGGAAAAGAAGATAGGCCGGTCGCACAGGTATGGGACGGTGCTGAGTTGGAAGTTGGGAACTGGGGTGAGTTGGCGGAAGGGGAAATGAGAAAACTGGTGAAGTCCACATTGATGCCTTGGGGTTGAAGTGTTCAGAGGTGGAAGATGATGCGTTCTTCCTCCAAGCGTCGGGTAGTGAGTGGGGGGGGGGGAGGGTGGTGAATGAGGCCCAGGACCTCCATATCCTCGACTGAGTGGGAGGGGGAGTTGAAATGTTGGACCACAGCGCGGTATGGTTGGTGCGTGCGGGTGTCCCAGAGATGTTCCCGAAAGCAGAGCGTTAAAAAAAGAAAGCAAGTGAATCCTAAGGCATAGTAAGAAAATTAAACCCGAAAGCATTCTAAAGAATGCCAGGAACAAAAGACTGACTTTATTAAGATTTGGGTCATTCAAGGGCAGAGCATGGAACAGTAGAACAGAGAGTGCAGTGCAGGGCGTTCGGCCCTCGATGTTGTGCCGACCTGTGGAACCAATCTAAAGCCTTTCCATCCTCAACTATTTCATTTTCATCCGTATGAGCATTTAAAGATGGCGAGTCTACACCTATTTCCGGCAGTGTGTTCCACGCACCTACTATTCTCTGAGTAAAGAAACTACATCTGTCACCTGTCTTATACCTATCGTCCCTCAGTATAAAGTTATGTTCCCTCGTGCGAGCCATCAGCACCCGAGGAAATATGCTCTCACTGTACACCCTATCGAAATCTTTGATTATCTTATGTGTTTCAATTAAGTCACCTCTCAAACGTCTTCTCTCTAACTTAGGCAGCTTCAAATCCCTCAACCTTTCATAATTAGACGTTGCCTCCATACCAGGCAGAATCCTCGTAAATCTCATCTTAAACATTTCCAAAGCTTCCATATTCTTCCAATAATGTTGTACCCGGAACTGTACGCACTATTCCAAGTGTGGATGCGCCAGAGTTTTGTACAGGTGCAGCATGACCTCGAGGCACCGAAACTCAATCCCTGTTCCAATAAAAGCTAACACACTGAATGCCTTCTTAACAACCCTATCATCCTGGGTGGCAACTTTCAGTGATCTCTGTACGTGGGCAACAAGATCTCTATGCTCATTTATGCTCACCAAGAATCTTATCATGCGCCCAGTTCTCTTTATTACCATTGCTCCTTCAAAAGTGAATTACCTCACACTTTTCCACATTAAACTCCATTTGCCACCTCTCAGCTCAGCTCTGGAGATTATCTATGTCCCTCTGTAACCTGCAACATAGTTCGGCACAGTCCACCACTGATCATAGTGTCATCCGCAAATTTAAAAACCCTTGCTGCTACACACTCACCTCGGTCACTAATAAAACTGACAAGGCACAATGTCCCCAAAATAGAGCAACTGCAGTCCAGAATGCAAATTCTCTGTCAACCACCACCCTGTGCCCTCTTTGAGCTAGCTAATTTCTGTTCCATAAACATTAAATTAACTTTAACCCCATGCCTCCGTGTTTTGTATAACACCTTTCCATTGGGAAACTTATCAAACGCCTTACTGAAATCCATATACACCACAGCAACCGTTTTACCGTCATCCACCTGTTTGTTCCCCATTTGAAAGAGCTCAATAAGGTTTGTGAGGCAGGAACTACCCTTCACAAAACCATTTTGACTATCATTAATGAGCTTTATTCTCTCTTGATGGTTAGATATCCTATCTCTCATAAACTTTCCAACGTTTTAACTATTTTATCCAATGTAAGGCTCACTGGTGTATGATTACCATGGTTGTCTCTACTCTCCTTCTTGAATAAGCGGACAGTATTTGCTATCCTCCAGCCTTCTTGCACTAGTCCTGTAGATAATAGCGACATTAAGACCAAAGCAAAAGGCGCTGCAATCTCCTCCCTAACTTCCCAGAGAATCCTATGATAAATCCCATTCAGCCCAGGAGAGTGTTCTATCTTCACACTTTCCACAATTGCGAACACGTCTCCTTGTGAATCTCAATCTCATCTAGTCTAATATCTTGTATCTGAGTATTCTCTTCGACAACATTGCCTTTTCAGAGTGGGAATGCTGACGAAAATTATTCATTTGGCGTGTTCCTGTGACTCCACTCACAACTTCCTCCTACTAAACACGATTGTCCCTAATCTTTCTCTCATCATACCTTTATTCCTGATATACGTATAGAAAGTTTTCGGGTTTTCCTTGACCTTATCTGCCAACGAATTGTTACGCTGCCTTCTGGCTCTTCGTAGCTCTGTCACGGAGACCTTTCCTGGCTAACCTGTAATTCACAAATGTCATTACTGAGCCTTCACGTCTGATCCTATTATAAACTTACTTCTTCCTCTTGTGAAGAGATTCAACATCTTTAGTAAACCACGGCTCCCTGGCTCGAGCACTGCCCTACCTGACAGGTGCACATTTATCAAAGTCACACAATAGCTGTTCCTTGAATGAGCTCCACATTTCAACTGTGCCAATCCCTGCAGCTTCCTTCCCCACCCTCTGCATTCTAAATCTAGCCTAATCCCATCATAATTGTCTTTCCCCCAACAATAACTCTTGCCCAGCTTTATATTCTTACCTCTTTCCATCGCTAAATTAAACGCAACCACATTGTGATCATTATCCTCAAAGTACTCACTTACCTGAAAATCTGGCACCTGGCGTGGTTCGTTACCTCGTACCAAATCCAATGCAGCCTCTGCCCTTGTTAGCTTTTCTACATACTGTATCAGGAAACCACGCTGAACACTCTGGACAAACACTGATCCACCTTTGTTATTTTCAATCTATATTTCGAAAGTTGAACTCCCCCATAATAACTACCCTGTTACTTTTGCTCTTATCGAGAATTATCTTTGCTCTCTTTTCCTCTACGTCTCTGGAATTATTTGGAAGCCTATAGAAAACAGCCAATCGGGTACCTTCTCATTTCTTGCTTCTACACTTAGTCCATATTACCTCAATAGACGAGTTCTAAAACGTTCTTTGTGTCCTTATAATACTATCCTTGACTAACACAGCGACGCCTCCCCCTCTTTTACCATCTTCTCTGTTCTTACGGAAACATCTAAATCCCGGAACCTGCAACAACCATTCTTATCCCTGCTCTATCCATTTTTTTTCTGAAATGGCCACAATATCGAAGTCACAGGTACCAACCCATGCTGCACGTTCACCCATTTTATTCCAGATGTTTGTGGAATTTATGTAGACATATACACTTATCCTATATATAAAACCCCAGATCCCCTCAGTTAGATTGTGCACAGTTACTCACTCACTGGTATGTATTGCCTATGTTTAAAATACCAGATCCAATCGATTAGATTACACACTGTAAATCATTCCCCGGTACTCGTTGTCCTCCATCTCTACACCAGATGGCCTCGATTAGATCACATATACACTCCCCAATATATGTAATCCCGTGTATAAAACCCCAGATCACTTCAATTAGATTGCACACTGTGCATCACTCCTCCGTTTATGTTATATCAAGTATTAAAAACGCACGATTCCCTTGATCAGATTAAAGACTCTAACTCACTCTCCGTTATGTGTTACAGTTTATATAAAGCCCAAGATCCCCTCAATTATATTACACACTGTAACCCACTCCCCAGTGTGTGTTATTCTATGATTAAAACCACAGAACCTTTCGATAAGAACATTCCATAACTCACAACCCGGTTTGTTATATTCCCATTCAAAACACAATGGCCTGGTGAAAAATGTCAATGTGTCACTTGTCCTCCCCTCACATCCTTTGTTTTTGAAAATATAGATGAAATCTAAATGCTGTTTGAGAGAATGATCTGAGATTGTGCATGAGAGAAACAGAGAGAGAGATTCCGTATGAGAGAGACAGTGAGAATGTACATGAGAGAGTGTAACAATGTGTATGAGAGAGATTATGTTCATGTCAGAGAGATCGTGAGAATGCATATGAGAGATATATTGAGATTGTGCAGGAGAGAGAGAGACGTAGTGAGATTGTGTATGAGAGAATGTGAGATTGTGTGTGAGAGAGCAAGGTTGTGTGATATGAGAGAGAGTTGGATTGTGTATGAGGGACAGTGATTAAGCATGAAACAGAATGAGATTGTGCATGAGAGATATTGTGATATTGTGTTTAAAAAAAGATGGGGAAAAAGTTTCAAAATGAGTCTTGAAGTTTGATGACAGAATCACACCAGCTTTCTGTGATTTGTGTAAAAGGATAGGATAATAGTGTTGAATACTGAATAAGTACCGAAGTAAAGGAGGACTTAACTCACGAATGCAGGTCCATGATAGCACGCACACACGCACAATCACTCACACACAGAGATGGACACGAGCTCACAGTTATACAGGGACATGGAACGGCAAACTGATATTGGGATTTTCAAAGTAAAGTTCCGTTAAAAAGATCCCTCGGTGACATTTTAAAACAGGACATTTAAACAAATGGGTTAGGCTCGAGACGCTGAAAGGCTCCTGTCTCACACTTCGGATCGGAATCAGATGGTGCTTTTGGTAGCAGGACGTGGCACACGGGATTAGATTGACGTTACATGCACATTTTCAGAAGCAGTAATCAAATCGGGAATCAGAACAGAACAAAGAGAATCGAACAAAAGACTTAGTGTTACATTGGTGAAATAGTTATTTTGTTGTTGAGAATGCTTGCATCATGGTCCAGAAGGAAGTGGCATGTACGTGTGGACGAATGTGTGTGTGCAAGAGAGAGTGAGTGTATGTGTGTGTGTGTATGTCCGTGTCTGTGAGAGAGAGATGTGGAGACGGTGTGAGCGTGTGAGAGCGAGTCTAAGCATCTGTGTGTGTGACAGTGTATGTGTAAGGGAATGTATTGTGATAGAGGGATTGTGAGTGTGTGTGTGAGAATGTGTGTCTGTGTGCGTGTGTAAATACGTGCAAATGTGGCATGTGAGAGAGTATGTATGAGAGTGTATGTATATGAGAGTGTGAGGGTGAGTGTGTGTGAGAGAGACTGCATGAGAGAGTGCGTGAGTGTTTGAGTGTGTGAAAGTGTGAGAGTGAATTTGTGACATAATGAATGAGACAGTGTGTGAGAGATTGTGTAGCGCGTGTGTGAGAGTGTGTCGGCCTGACTGTGTACAGCATAGAACATAGAACAGTACAGCACAGAACAGGCCCTTCAGGCCACGAAGTTGTGCCGACCATTGATCCTCATGTATGCACCCTCAGATTTCTGAGGCCATATGCATGTCCAGTAGTCTCTAAAATGTCCCCAATGACCTTGCTTCCACAACTGCTGCTGGCAACGCATTCTATGCTCTCACAACTCTGTGCAAAGAACCTGACTCTGACATCCCCTCGATACTTTACTCCAACCAGCTTAAAACTATGAGCCCTCGTGTTCGCCATTTCTGCCCTGGGAAATAATCTCTGGCTATCGACTCTATATATGCTTCTCATTATCTTGTATACCTTAAATAGGTCTGCTCTCCTCTTCCTTTTCTGCAATGAAAATAGTCCGAGCTCAGTCAACCTCTCTTCATAAGATGAGCCCTCAAGTCCAGGCAGCATCCTAGTAAACCTCCTCTGAACCCTCTCCAAAGCATCCACATCTTTCCTATAATAGGGCAACCAGAACTGAACGCATAATTTCCAAGTGCGGTCTAACCGAAGTTTTATACAGCTGCAACAAGATCTCTCGATTATTAAACTCAATCCCTCTGTTAATGAAAGCCAAAACACCATATGCTTTCTTAAAAACCCTGCCTAATTGGGTGGCCATTTTTAGGGATCTATGTACCTGCACACCAAGATCCCTCTGTTCCTCGACACTGCCAAGAATCCTATCCTTAATCCTGTACTCAGCTTTCAAATTCGACCTTCCAAAATGCGTCACCTCGCATTTATCCAAGTTGAAATCCATCTGCCACCTCTCAGCCCATCTCTGCATCCTGTCAATGCCCCACTGTAGCCTGCAATAGACCTCTATACTGTCAAAGACACCTCCAACCTTTGTGTCATCTGCAAACTTGCTGACCCATCGTTCAATTCCCTCATCCAAGTCATTAATAAAAATTACAAACAGTGGAGGCCCAAGGACAGAGCCCTGTGGAAGACCACTCAACACAGACTTCCAGGCAGAATATTTTCCTTCTACTACCACTCGCTGTCTTCTGTTGGCCAGCCAATTCTGCATCCAGACAGATAAGTTCCCCTGTATCCCATTCCTCCTGACCTTCTGAATGAGCCTACCATGGGGAAGCTAATCAAATGCCTTGCTGAAGGCCATATAGACCACATCCACAGCTCGACCCTCATCACTTTTCTAGTCACATCCTCAAACAACTCGAGAAGGCATGACCTGCCCCTCACAAAGCCGTGTTGAGTGCATTTAATCAAGCCATGCTCTTCCAGATGGTCATAAATCCTATCCCTCAGAATCCTTTCGAATACCTTGCAGACGACAGACGTGGGACTTACTGCTCTGTAATTGCCGGGGATTTCCCGATTTCCTTTCTTGAAGAGAGGAATTACATTTGCCACTCTCCAGTCCTCAGTTACGGCTCCAGTGGAGAGCGAGGATCTTTGCAAGTGGCGAAGCAATTGTATTTCTGGTTTCCCAAAGCAGCCGAGGACAAATCTGGTCCGGGCCTGGTGACTTGTCAATCTTAATGTTTGACAAAATTTTCAGCACATCAGCTTCCTCTATCTCTATCCAGTCCAGCATGCACACCTGCTCTTCAAAGGTTTCATTCACTACAAAGTTCGTTTCTTTCGTACAGACAGAAGCAAAAATCTCATTTAGGGCTTCCCCAACCTCCTCAGACTCCACACACAAATTTCCTGTGTTATCCCTGATCGGCCCTACTCTTTCTTTGACCATTCTCTTATTCCTCACAAAAGTGTAAAATGCCTTTGTGTTCTCCCTAATCCATTCTGCCAAGCCTTTCTCGTGTCGCCTCCTGGCTCTCCTCAGACTAGTTTTGAGCTCCTTCCTCGCCTCCCTTTAATCCTCGAGAGCTGAGCTTGACTCTAGCTTTCTCCACCTTATCTAAGCTAACTTTTTCCTTTTGACGAGAATCTCCACCGCTCTCGTCATCCAAGGTTCCTTTATCTTACCACTTCTTGCCTGTCTCAGTGTGACATATTTATTCATCACTTGCAACAACTGTTCCTCAAACAGTCTCCACATGTCTATAGTGCCTTTACCATGGAACAATTGCTCCCAATTCATGCCTCCTAACTCATGTCTAATTGCATCATAGTTTCCTCTTCCCCAATTAACTATCCTCCTATTTTGCCTAATCCTCTCCTTCTACATAGCTATGTAGAATGTGAGGCAGTTGTGGTCACTATCACCAAAATGCTCTCCCACCACAAGATCTGATACCTGCCCTGGCTCGTTTCCAAGCACTAAGTCTAGAATGGCCTCTCCTCTTGTCGGCGTGTCAACGTACTGAATTCGGAAACCCTCCTGAACACACCTTACAAAAACAGCTCCATTCAAGTCTACTGCTCGAAGGAGGCTCCAATCAATTATTGGGAAAGTTAAAGTCACCCATTACAACAACCCTACTACGTCCCCACTTTTCCAAAATCTGCCGATTTCTGCTTTCTTCCATCTCCCTGCTGCTATTGGGGGGCCTGTAGTAAACCCCTAAAGAGGTGACTGCTCCCTTGCTGTTCCTAATTTCCACCCATACTGACTCGATAGGCAGATCTTCCTCAACAATAGAAGCTTTTGTAGCTGTGTTCCCCTCTCTGATTCGTAGTGCTACACCCCCTCCTCTTTTTCCCCCTCCCAGTTCTTTTTAAATGCTCTAAACCCTGAAACATCCAGCAACCATTCCTGCCCCTGAGCACCCCATGTCTCTGTTTTCGCCACGACATCGTAGCACCAGGTACTGATCCATGCTCTAAGTTTGTCACTTTTATTCCTGATACTCCTTGCATTAAAGCAACCACACTTTAACTGGTTCCTTGCCAGGAAAATCCTTCCCACTCGCTGGTCTACCTCTTATATGTCAACTTCTCAAGATGACTTCAGGCTTTAGAACAAAAGGGGTTATCTCAGCCACTTTAAGTCATACAGTCAGAGAGATGTACAGCATGGAAACAGACCCTTCGTTCCAATCCGTTCATGCCGACCAGATATCCCAACCCAATCTAGTCCCAACTGCCAGCGCCTGGCCCATATCACTCCAAACCCTTCCTAATCATATACCTATCCAAATGCCTCTTAAATGTTGCAATTGTACCAGCCTCCACCTCTTCCTCTGGAAGCTCATTCCATAAACGTACCACCATCTGCGTGAAAGAGTTGAAACTAGGTCACTTTTATATCTTTCCCCTCTCATCCTAAAACTATGCCAGACAGTTCTGAACTCCATGACAGCAAGAAAAAGGCTGTGCCTATCATGTTATTTCAATGTGACATAAAAAGATTTCTAGCATTTACGTATTTAAGTTCCAAAGCTAGAAATTCCATTCCAAATGGCGAATGACTTAACTAAGTTTGATAATAAATTTCAACCTTATGGCACTCTAACATTTTGCTGTATGTATTGGGTCTTATGGCCCTGCTCCACAACCATCTGACGGAAAAGCGGCGCTTCAGAAGCTCGGGCATCCAAATAAACCTGTTGGGCAAAAACCCAGTGCTGCCTGTGTTTCTTTTGAACATTTTACACTTATGCTCAACACCAGCTCCGCCAAATTAGAGATACAATATGTTTGGTTTAGACAGAATTTGAAGCTAGAATTTGAAGAAAGCAATAAAATAAAGAGCATATATAAAACGGAAATATCACTTCTATGATGTGTACTTTTAAAAGCAAGATGTTTTGGACATTATTAGATCGAAGTGACATTGAATAAGATGAATTATTTGATAAGAACGCCAGATAGAAAAATAATCTCACTAATTTCACCTGCGAAAATGCTCAAAAGATATTTTGATGAGGTAATAAAGGAAAATAACAATATGTCAGTGCTGAGAAAAGAGTGAAGAACCAAATTCACATGTTTCGGATTCGGATTCGGACACTGCTGAAAATACATGAGGCAAAAAGGAAGTTCTCAAAAGATTGCTTTAAACTATTGAGTTAGCTTTTCGATGAATGTTGAAACGACCTGGAAGGTTACACTCTCAAGGGAGGATATGCAGGAATAAGCTTGGAAGTCCGAACTCATGATACAAATATATAAATTCGGTATCAGTAAAGCAAAATCTGTATCATATTCACATTATACAATGGACACAGATTGAAAAAGTGACAAGGATGCATGCTGACAATGAAATCCAAGTGATTTGCTGCAAATCGAGCTCTCTCAGAATAATGGTTATGAAACCAACTGGCACACGATTATTGGAGAACCAACGTGATGTCAATGCAATTTGCAAATCTAATTCATATCCAAGTCCTCATTCGGAACGTTGCATTGAGAATGTGGGCCATGCAGCCTAATTTATAATTTGCAGTTGCTCAGACTATGTTGGCCGATATATTCATCTGAAAATGTGTAGGAAATGTTGGCTTTGATGACTCTGTATGAATAGTAAGATAAGCTATTTGGTATGACAAATATGACGGCCACGTTTCAAAGACTAACCAATAAGGTGTTTATTTTCTCGAAATTATCCAGTTGTGTTGTGTGTATGGACGATCTGATGATTTTTAGTCACAACTGCAAGAAACATTTCAAACTTGTCACTGCATTATCCAATTGACTTCAGGAGGCGGCCTTGGTAAAAAGTCTCGCTGAGAGTGTTTTCATAAAAAAACTAACGCCTTTATCGTGGTCATATCCTTGGTCACAGGATCTGATAAAAATACTTACTGCGAAGTTTCTGATTCCATTAACGAAGAGGGAAGATCTACGATTCCAGGGACTGACAGGATTATTTCAAAAATTTGTACCGAAATGCGCTGAATTGTCTTCAGTTGGAAAATAGACTCATTTTAATTTAGAGATGTCTGTCTGTTGCAGTAAAAACGTATGCGTTCACCTCACTGCTGAATTCGTAATTTCGACATTATCTTGTCACATGCAATTGTTAAAGCAGTTTATGTGGTTCTGATCTATTGGGACAATACGTAACTGGTAGTTAAATTGTCTCCTATTTTATTAAGCATTTCAGTAGAGTTGCAGTTCACCATATTCATTTTAGAAATTTTTGTTTTATGTACATTAATGTAAAGTCGGAATTGAATGTGTTTATCTAGAAATATCGTCGATTCACTGATTGGTTTGTATGTGGAATACATAGCCCTATACTTGTCATTAAAGCAGTAAAAGTCAGGGTCTGATCTATCTGTCTGACATATTTTTAGAGGTTTGAACTGCTCCACACAAAAGTCATTTGAAAAGGCATCAAAAATCTATTGAATGGCAAAAAGCATTGCAGCGCCATCATCTAGCCATCTCCATCTCATCACATACCTCATAATAATATGTTCAAACTATTGTTATTGGTCTAAGGCTTGTGCAAAGATTTATTGCACGGATGCCACTTGCAATAATTGTGGGCATTTTCGCTGTGCTGGCAACAAACTTCCCAGCTTGACGAACACAACCATAACAATTGAAATGTTACCGGTCTGTTCATATTGTTATGGCGTCTTGTAACCCCATATGGTTTTTAGCATGAAATTTACAACACTGAGCTGCAATTTAAGTTCATCCAGAAGAGTCACAAACCAGAAAGGTTTACTTTGATTTCTCTACAAAGATACTGGCTGGCTTGCTGAACTTTTCCAACCACCTCGGTTTTTGATTCTGAATTACAGCATCCACAGTTCGTTCAGTTTTCTGACGAAGCTGCACCTTCAACAAGGATATGTTGGCCATGTCTTTTTTCCAAAAGTGGAAAAGGTTGTTGAAGCAAAGGTTCTGATATGTCTGAAACTATCTACTTCAGAAGAAAATTAGATAGCTTATATAAAAACAACACCTGTACAACGTAAAGCGAGTGGGCAGTTCTCTAAGGTTAGGATTTGGTTTGGTTTTGGGTTTTAGCGAACTGCTTGTTTTTGCAGTTGATTGGCAAGTTTTAGCGAGGAACACAGAGCAGCGTCTGGGGGCTCGAAGAAGCAGTTACATACTGGTCTTTTCTCACTCTGACATTTCGCCTGAAAGAAGCAGTACTTGATCGACCATTTCTGTGACAAAAGCTTGTTTAGAGAATGGTGCAAGTATTTGCAACAGCCTCATTAAGTTGCGAAAGAGTCGCTTGGGTTTCAAGTAAGTTGTGTTACTCAATAGTTTGTTCACTCTTATTCATTTGTAAATAAATTTATTTTTGCTTAAAACCGAGTGGTTGGGCTAGCTGCATCATTCCTGAAATATTCACCTACATCTACTTCAAACAACGAGAAAAACTAATGTATAAACTATCTTCTTGAAATATTTAGAGTGGACTTGGCTTGGGCCACAGCAATAATTTTGAAGCAATTTTCTAACTTGCGGCTTGATCATCAAGTGTCGAATTCCGAATGTTTTTGGCCATGTTGTTCATCCCCTGATTCTGTCACTTAGTTCTACTGAGTTCAGCGCTGCTTTCAGATATTTTGTTTCAACCTGGGCCATCATCATTTATTCAAACTTAAAGACGTTATCATCGTTATTCAAGATGGTTAGTCATGCACCAAACCTGGCGTGTTTGTCCAAACGTGCACAATATCACGTCCTCGCGTTCACTGATTTGGAAAATAAGCTCAATATTTTTCTAAACATGAGCTACTGTTACCATAGTTTCATGAGTCATATCGAGATTAATAAAATTAGCTCCTTTGACTACACTGCCCAAACCTTATTGAGATCATCTTTACTATTGGAAATCTCATTTTCATTTCCTTTATGAAATGATTATTTTCCTTTGTAGCTCTTCAGAGTCTGTCAGCAGTTGATCTTAATCTGATACATTCTAATTTGCAAAGAATATGACATTTATATTGAACTATGTATTTGTATTTCTTATATGAGACCGTTCATTTCCTAGCCTCTCTTCAAAATGTGCAATTGTGATTGTTCCTTCATTTTAATCCATCTACAGAGCAAAATAATTAATTTTCAACCCTCACTAAAGGACCAAATTTCTTTAACCAACAGTACGTTTCAAACGTGATATTTAAATTAATTACTGATTTGTTTTTACCACAGTTAAGGTAACGACGATTGTGATCCTCACTCGCAGAAACTATGATCTTTCCAAGTGTGTCACTCACTATGTCGTGGCAATGGCAGGAGCGGATTTCCGTGTCGTTATCTCTGACTTGATATTGAGGCAAAAGCCAATTCGATATCCAGATCATTTATGTCTTTTTCATTCCATTCGACTGTGCAATTTGCAGGCTGCTGTGCTTTGCACAGTGACAGACTGTTCTGTATGGTTCACGATTGCTTTCAAGTTTGATCAATTTATAGCGATTTGTTCACACAAACTGAAAACTAAATATTGCACTGCGAAAACAGTGACTTTGATTCTGGGCACGGTGGTTGTGCTAAGTTGTTTGAAAAATGTGTCCTGGTATTTTACATTAATGGACCGTTATTTACTTGAGAACCATATCTGGGTTTGTTGAATTTCTGGAAATAATTGTACTTCGCGTACCTGGGCATCAATTGAATTCTAACATTATATACTAATGTTGTGGTTGTGTTCGCCAAGCTGGGAATTTGTGTTGCAGACATTTCGTCCCTGTCTCGGTGAAATCCTCAGTGCTTGGGAGCCTCCGTGAAGCGCTCCTGTGATCTTTTCTCCGGCATTTATAGGGGTTTGAATCTGCCGCTTCCGGTTGTCAGTTCCAGCTGTCTGCCGCAGTGGCCGGTATATTGGGTCTAGGTCGATGTG
This sequence comes from Chiloscyllium punctatum, assembly GCF_047496795.1. Classification (NCBI taxonomy): domain Eukaryota; kingdom Metazoa; phylum Chordata; class Chondrichthyes; order Orectolobiformes; family Hemiscylliidae; genus Chiloscyllium; species Chiloscyllium punctatum. The sequence goes on along the minus strand of NC_092781.1, from coordinate 19,954,304 downwards.
CATATTGATTGAATCTGTGGATGAGTGCCATGCCTCTAGGAATTCCCTGGCTGTTCTCTGCTTGGCTTGTCCTATAATAGTAGTGTTGTTCCAGTCAAACTCATGTTGAATGTCATCTGCGTGTGTGGCTACTAAGCAGAAGCTGTGATGCAAAGATTAGAACAAACAGTCTTACCGCATATTCAACCCAAACTCTGGATCAGATATGTGGACGACACCTTTGTAATCATTAAAGACACAGAAATAGCGAATACACACCGGATCATCAACGCCACACTCACAGGAATCAGATTCACTAGAGAGGAAGAAAACGACAACCAACTCCCATTCCTTGACGTAATGGTACAGAGAACACCGAACGGAGATTTCACCACAAAGGTTTACAGGAAAGCCACACACACAAACCAAGTCCTGAACAACGAAAGCAACCACCCCAACACACACAAAAGAAGTGGCATCAAGACACTGTTCAAAAGGGCCACAACACACTGCACCACACCAGAGCTGCCAAAATAGGAAGAATAAGACCTCTCCAATGCATTCGCCAAAAACGGATGCCCTCACAATTTCATCAACAGATGCCTAAGGGAAAGACAACGGAATGAGGACATGCCAGAACACAAAGGACTAGCCACTTCACCATAGATCAAGAACATTTCTGCACTGACGGCCAGACAACTACGTCGAATAGGACTCATAACAGCACACAAACCAACAGCCACTCTCAGACAACAATTCACCAGGACAAAGATACCGATACCAAGCATGAGCAAAACCAACGTACTATACAAAATCCCAAACAAGGACTGCACAAAACACTACATAGGACAAACAGGAAGACAGCTAGCGATCCGCATCCATGAACACCAACTCGCCACAAAACGACACGACCAGTTATCCTTAGTACTCTCACACGCAGATGACAAGCAACATGAGTTTGACTGGGACAATACTACTATTATAGGACAAGCCAAACAGAGAACAGCCAGGGAATTCCTCGAGGCATGGCACTCATCCACTGATTCAATCAACAAGCATATCGACCTGTACCCAACATGTTGGTCACTGCAGTGGACAGCTGGTACTGACAACCGGAAGAGGCAGATTCAAGCCACTATATATGCCGCAGAAAAGATCACAGAAGCGCTTCACAGGAAGCTCCCAAGCACTGAGGATGTCACCGAGACAGGGGAGGAAACGTCTGCAACACAAATTCCAATCACGGCGAACACAGCCACAACGAGCACCCGAGCTACAAATCTTCGCACAAACTTTGAATTATAGACTAATTACCAGCATCCCATTTTTGCTTATTGTGCTATTCAATGCTTTTAATGTGAGGTACGTTTTAGTGGCAATAACAGCACCGAAGAGAGTCCAACGTCAAAGCATTGGAGATCCTGCACGAGACGCAGAGATGGTGCAAAGAAAGAGGTCTATTGTTTTGCTGTTCGTTATCTCAGGCAATTTCATTATCTTATGCTTTCTCAATATGCTGTATTCCATATGGAATCGTATGTCGGGTTTTGAACTAACCGCGATGTTTCTGCACAGTTTTGTAAAAGAAATAGGTTTCATGCTCCAGTTCCTTAGTTGCTGCACAACCACATGTATTTATGCAGTGACACAGAGAACGTTCCGAGAGCAAGTCAAAAATCTATTGAAATCACCGTTTGTTTCAATAAATAATTTAGTTCAATGAGTTGAACATGATTTCTGGAGCAAATGCCTTCAAAAAGAACGCATTCTATGAATCCAATGATTTTCCTCTTTCCACTTTGAATAGCATTCAATGTTCAAAATATGAAGAGAAGATCAAATTCCAGTTACCAGGGTTTAGAATATCGAAGTCAAAATGGGAAACAGAAGCACAGCGAGCGACCATGAGGACAGGCATAGCAGCTCGAGAAACAGCAGAGACATTGACGTGGCAACGGTTGGAGTAGAGGGGATCAATATTCAAAATAGACAAGCAGAGACTACTACAGCGAAAACAAGAAAATGGCAACAACACTGAGTGAAACAAAACACACAATGAGTTTGCAAGAAAACATTATTGCAGCAACAGAATGCAGACTGAATTTACTCCTTAAAATCTATTGTGAACCAGATCGCATTTGCGTGAAGGCATGCTCAGCTGCTTGTTTAAAGACCGACAGTGCCGACGAATCGGGAGATACGTGGCTGAGTACCGACAACAATGTCTACAGCACAACCCAGGCAGATCCACGAAGATAGGGATGCCTCACCAGCAATGGTCGAAGCTGCCATGGCAATTTCTCCTGTTTTTTTTTACCAGATCCCTTCCTTGCCGTTGGCTAAGGTAGGATTGTTGAATGATTCTCGATCAGTATTCAAGGTGGGAGCATTTCCCCATTAGGCATTGCACTACCCACACAGTGGCAAATATACAATACATAATAATTGCAAGCCGTGGAGTGCCCCTTTAGATTGATACGGATTGGGGGCAGTTCACGGGAAGCATCATGAAAAGAACTTGTCAGTACTTGGGACTATTATTGGCGTGTATACTTCATAATATTGCAGAGTTTAGCGATTTCAGAGGATGAAAAGAATATAGCAGACAGAGGAAGATGTGTAGACATGATTGCATGTATTTTAATCATATCTGAACATGTCCCGAACAACAATTGATAAACACCACTTGAATCTTTGAAAGTCAAAACCATGAAATTCTTGAGAGCAGAATAATTGGAGGGTCTGTCTTAATAACACAAAATGTCATGTTCTAACGAAATCTGGTTGCGTTAATCTTTTGCACCATGGGGTCGAGGGACAACTAACTGCGAGTGAGTGTGGAGGCGAAATGGATTGCAGAGGTTAACCAACCATATAGATAAGTGAAAGATATGGTTACTGTTCGCGTCGCCCCTGATGGAATGGAATTTTCGGTAACTTGGACAGAATCATGCTAAATATTTATGAAAAATGACACATGCACATGCACATGATAGAGAAGTTAAAGTTGAATCACAAGTTTTGTTTTCCATTTGAAACTATATATGACAACAAATGACAATTGCATAAAGAGATCACATGACAATTTGCCTGGTATGTTGAAGCATGTCAGACTAAGGTTTGTTTTGATGATTCCCGTAATAAATACCGGGACAGGACAGTGCCTTCATTGTCAGATGAAGAATGTCGGCGGTATCCAAAGAAAGGACTTTCTTCAATAATACCTCTGAAGACAGAAATACAACACATTGAACTGTAACATTGTGTGGGGTCATCTCTTTTGGAACGCAAAGAAACACAAAGGAATACCAAATATCCACACCAACTCTGACTGTGAGATGCAGGTATGTGTAGATTGAACCGGACTGAAGGGAGCGTGCTGGAATTCAGCCTCGCTGTCAAAGGCTTTATTAGCTCAACAGATGGAGGGAAGAGTACTGTGCTTCCGAAATACCATGTAGACGTGGACGCTGAAATCGTTCTATGCCATTCCCTATATTTGATTTACTCTCCATATATCACTTACTGTAGGCCAGTTTCAGATAATGCACATCAATCAACGAAAACTGGAAGTTCCTATAGGATGTGACACACTTAACGACGTGCCTATAGATTTCAAAGAAATGGAAGCAGCTCCTATTCTGCATTTAAGGGAAAAATGCAGGACAGAAGATTGGTCAGAGAATACGTTTATACCATTAATTGCAAAGAAAAAATAAGTTATCGAAGAAGACATAGGACCAAAATTACAGAAAGAAATATGGTGAGATAATCTATGGAACTGAGGAATGAAAGTCACGAAGCATCACCGGATCAGGATAACATTTCATCCACTACTAGCATTTCAGATACTACTGACCATATCAGGGAGGGTCGGCGAAAGTGAGGACTGCAGATGCTGAATATTAGAGTGAAGAGTGTGGCGCTGCAAAAGCACAGCAGTGTAAGCAGCATCCGAAGAGCAGGAAAAGTGACGTTTCGGGTAAAAGCCCTTCATCAGGAATGGCGCAGTGAGGCGAGGGGTTGGAGTGATAAATGGGAGGGGAGGGTCTGGAGGAGAAGGTGGCTGACAATGATTAGGTAGACGGAGGTGGGGGTGATGGTGATAAACCAAAGAGAAGGGTGGAACGGATTGGTGGGAAGGGAGACAACAGTCAAGAGGGCGGTGCTGAGTTGGAAGTTTGGAGCTGGGATAAGGGGTGAGATATGAAATGATGAGATTGATGCAATCCACATTGATGCTGTGCGGTTGGAGGGTCCCGAGGCGGAGAATGAGCCTTTAATCTTCCAGGAGTCGGGTGGTTAGGGAGTGGCAATAGAGATGGTCAAGGGCCTGCATATCCTTGGTGAAATGGAGAGGGGAGTTGAAGTGTTCGGCCACGGGGCGTTAGTGTTGTTTGGTCTTCAAGCAGTGAGGCCATCTGGTGTATTCTGTGGTGAAAGTAGTCCTCCTGCAGAACTGCAGGCACATGCGGTGAAAGCAGAGGAACTGGGAAAAAGAGATAGCGAATTGCAGGAGGCAAAGTGGAAGAACGTGTAGTGCAGGTTACTGTGGGAGGTTGTGGAATTGAAGATTGAAGAAGATGTCAGTATAGAATCGGGCACCGTTGATGGAGATGGAGAGGTCCAGAAAATGAAGGGAACGGTATGAGATGGTACAGGTGAACTTAACGACGGGTTGTAATGTGCTGGTGACGTTGATTCACTGTTCAACCTCCTCATGGGAGCACAAGTTGACGCCGATACAGTCATCAGTGTAGCAGAGGAAGAGGTGGAGACTGGTGCTCGTGTAAGTGAAGAAGATAGACTGTTACACGTAACCGAAAAAGAGACAGGCATAGTTGGGGCCTGTGCGCGTGTCAATGGCTACCCTTTTCGTCTGGAGGAAGAGGGACGAATCAAAGGAGAAATTATTGAGGTTGAGAACGGGTTCAGCCAACCTAAAATGAATGTCGGTAGAGGGGTACAGATGGGGACATCAGGAGAGGAAGAAGCGGAGGGGTTGCAGATCGTTGTCATGGTGGATGGAGGTGTATAGGGACTGGATGTGCATGGTGAAGATGAGGCATTTCCAGGAAAACGATAGTCTTGGAGGACGTGGAGGATGTAGGTTTTGTTCAGAATACATGTGAGGATTTTTTGGAACCGGCCGGATAGGACAGTACGAAGGTGTGTGGAAATGTGCTCAGTGGGGCAGGAGAATGCCGAAACGACGAGTTGGCTGGGGTGGTCAGACTTGCAGGTATTGGATAGGAGGTAGAACTTGGCCGTGCCATGTTAACAAACTATGAGGTTGGAAGCAGTGGGTGGCAAATCCGCAGAGATGGTGAGATTATGCACGGTCTGAAAAATGATCGGAGGTCATGGGTAGTCAGGCTATGGTCGATGGATCAGAAGGAGGCGTTGCCTTTGTGCTGGTGCCTTGCTTCAGTGGTGTCTTGGTCAGTGTGCGAATCTGCACTGCCCCCTTGTCCACAAGTTTAATGAAGATGTCAGAGTTGCAGCGGATGGACTGGAGGGCTGTGCTGCGTTGCCAGGCTGAGAGTTAGTCGTGGGTGCGGGGGATGGACATGCTGAGGCAGTCGATTTCCCTGCAGTAGTGAAAATAAGGAGATCGACAGCAGGAAATAGACCGGTATGTGGTGCCCAGTGGGATGAGCTGTGTTGGAGGCTTGAGAAGGAGGTCCTGGCAGAGTGGGCGGGTGTCTTGGTGGGAAAAGTAAGCCCGCAGAAGAACACGGCTGAATAAGTGGTCGATATCACATGGAGGGTGATGAGTTGTAGGTCACGTCACTGATGGAGATTTATAAGCAAATTATTGATTTTTATAAATGAACATCTGAAAAATGCCAAAATAACATATCGAAAAGAATATATCGATTTCATTAGATCGACCAGAATTCCTCAAAATATGTCACTCGTCAGCATGATGAGGCAAGGAAAACTGGGCAAGTAATTGACTCCATAATTCATTTTTAGTGCTTTGGCTTGGTGCACCATTCCGAAAGAATGGGATTGTCTGGGCTGCACAGAACAGAGCAGCATAAAATGAACTCCAGTGTTAGAGATTGCCAAAAAGTAATGCCTGACAATCGTTCGAAAGCTTGGGATAATCTTCGATTCTTGTGTTCTTCACACGTGGAATAATTATAGATCCAAATATTAGATCCAAAGTAGAATGATAAAGATATATTATGGAGCTGCATTTGATTAGGCTGAAGGCATAGATAAGCACAGCTTACAACACATATAATTATTGAATTTCCACCATTTATTGCTTGATCAAACAATCAGAATGCGATTTATAGGCTTTAGTAAAAATCCCTCAAAGAACCCAAATATGTCTATCTTGTGTGAATGGTTAACTGATATACAAAAAAGTCACGAAAAGCGTTCAAGTAAACGATTCAAATAAAACTATGAGGGCAAATCAATCTCAGACAGTAAATAATGCTCCCATACGATTACAGGGAATATTAAATCTCAGGCACAGAAAGTAACAGATAATGGAATGTGGTATTAATGAATCCATTGTAGGACACCAAAGTGCAACTTTAGGACTGTCGAGAAAACAAATTGCTGCAGCTGGCATATGTCTGGGAAGATATGCACTTGACGTTGTGTCCATCTTGAAAACACTCAGGAAGGGAGATTAATGAGGTCAGAAAGCTTATGAGAGTCATGGAGGTCCAGTTGGTTGAAAACAATCTTGTCCATGGAGAGTTGAGAATGCATAGGATCAGTTGATTTGGAAACGTGTGTTAACTCACTAACCATGTTATTGATTTGTAAATGTTAAAGAGCGGAATTAAACAAATGTACGAAGTGTATATTCTCTTTCAGAATTTGAGATGGTCTTTCCCACTGGTGTAACATCAATAAAACTGCTGATGCTGGAAATGAAATCTTGAAAGCCGTGTCGATTTGTGTTGGGGTGGCTCAGTGGTTAGCACTTCAGCTTTGCAACGCCAACTACCGCGTTTGCTACCATCCTTTGGCGACTGTCTGTGTGGAGTTCCCATACCCTCCCTGTTCATGTGTCAGTTTCGTACTGCAATCCAAAGACATGCAGTTAGCTCGACTGCACATGCTAAATTGCCCGTAGTGTTCAGGGATATGAATACTACGTGAAGTAGTTAAGGGTAAATATAGGATAGAGGAATATAACTGTGTGGGTTACTCTTCTGAGGGTTGTTGTGACTTTGTTGGGTCAAAGAGCCTGTTTCTATAATGTAGGGACTCCAGGATGTGCTCTCTCTACCCGAACATGCTGTTGTAATCTGCTGTGCCTCAGCAAGTAAAAAACACACCTTTGGTTGTACAACTATCGGAACAGGCTAATTGAAGTGCACATAAAGTTCACTCTGATCCTGAGCGTTTCACAGAGTCCGACTTCTAATCATGCCTTGTTCCTGAATCACAGAATTTTATATTTTATTATCTAGTCCCTACGTTTAATTGGAAATTTAATGATCACCAATTATGAATTACTGAATGATTATACTGTTGAATAGTTTGGGATTAATGTGCCGCACTGGTGACCTGAGACAACCACGACCTTGGAACATACTTATATAGAAATAAGATCATAATTCCAAGTTAATTTCTGTTCCCAAAGTCAAGCGGAAAATCTCCATAGAATTGCACTAAGAAATTTAGCAGCTCGGTGGCTGAGTGTTTGGTCGTGCTGCCTCACAGCACCAGGGACCCGGATTTGATTCCAACCACAGGCGACTGTCTGTGTAGCTTTTGCACATTCTCCCTTATCTGCGTGGGTTTCCTCTGGGTTCCCCGGTATCTTCCACAATCCAAAGATTTACCGGATAGGCAAATTGGCGTTGCTGAATTTCTCACAGCATTAGGTGTATTAGTCAGGGATAAAAGTGGTGAGTGGATGCAGGTGGGTTATTCGTCGCAGGGTCGATGAGGATGTGTTGGGCTGAAGGACCTGTTTCCATACTGCAGGGATTCTTGTCTGAAGAAGTGGCTCTAGAAATCGTGAATGCACGCATGTGTATTAATGTTTGACAAATCTATTGGAATTCGATTAAAATGTAACAGTTGGCAGGTGAAGTTGTAAGACTTACTAAGAGGGAAAACGAAGCTTCTGTGAGGCCTAGGGGATTGAAAGCAGACTAAGCTTTGGAAGAATATCGGGAAAGTCGGACCAATTTGAAACAAGGTACTAAGACAGCCGAAGGCCTCATAGAATATCTTTATCAAAGGAGATTAAGGAAAATTACAAGTCGTTTAATTCGTATGTATATATAAAATGCAAGAGTGTAACTTGAAATAGGTTTGGCCCACTCAAGGACAAAGGAGGGAAGCATGCGTGTAGTGAGAGAAAATTGGTGAGATGCTTAGCAGTACTTTGCATTGCGATTCACCATGACGGATGGTGAGGTTAGGGGCAGATGTTGGATTACTCTTGGTCAAGTCGGCAGAAGTAGGGAGGAAGTATTGGGTATTTAAAAATGCATTATATGGACAAGACATCAGGTTCAGATGGGATCTCCGCAAGTTTATGAGGAAAGAGAGAAAGGAAAAAGTTGGAGATTTAATAGATAGCATTACAGCCTCATTGAACACGGGCGACGTCCTGGATGGCTAGATAGTTGCTTATTTTTATAGCAGGGATGGCAGGGATAATCCAGGTAATTATAGGCCTGTGAACCTAACATCATGAGAAAAATTGAGGTTGACGGAGGTTCTGATTGATGGCTACAAAGTCATGAGAGCGATATACAGATTGGAAAGCAAGGAGCATTTTCGTCGAGTGGGGTACTCATTTACAAGGGTTAAAGAGTTGAAGGTGAGAAGGTAAACGTTTAACGTCGGGATGCGTGGGAACTTCATTACGGAGTGTTTAGTGGGTGCCTGGATCGCGTTGCTCGTGGGGTTGTTAGAGGTTGGCACGACAACGTCACTTGAGATGTATTTAGAGATATACATAACTGTCCAGAGAGCAGCGAAATACCACCCTTAGAAAATAGGCCATAGTGTCGATAGGTTCTCGGTTGGTGCAGGCTTTGAGGGAGGGAGGACGTGTTCTTGTACTGCAATTTCCTCTGTACATTGTTCTAAACAGGTTCACAAAGGCGGGCCAGTCGTTGTGGTGTATTTGGACTTTCTGACGAAGTGCAGCATTATAGATTATTTTGCAAGTTTAACGCACATGTGACTGAGGGATGTGTATTGACAAAGTTGGAAAAGTGGTTAACTGAGAGTACTCAAAGAGTAGGAATTAACGGATTCTTTGGATGTGGGCGCAAACTGTCTGCAGATGATACCACAGTTGGTGCGAGAGTGAAATGTGCTAAGGATACAGAGTTCCTTCAGCAGAATCTGGATAAGAAGCGGAATTGGGCAAATCATTGGCGGAAGCAGAATAAATTGGATAAATATGAGGTTCTACACTTTAGAAGCAAAAACAAAATTATGACACCGCTCTCAAATGGTGTAAGTTTCAAGTGGAGAGTGTGCAGTGGTACTGGCTGTCCTTGTGCACTAGTCCCTGAAGGTCACCACCCAGGTGCCGCAGGTTTGTACAAAAGGCAACTGGTTTGTTGCCCTTCATTGCGTGGGGTTTCGAGTTCAGCATCACGCTTCTGTTGAAGCAGTTATTTACCGAACTCTTGACGCCACATCCAGAATATTGTGTGCTTTTTTTTCTGCGTTTCTGAATAAGAATGCTCTTGCTCTCGAAGCAACGTCCTGACAGTTCGACAGGCTGAGTCTGGGGTTGGAAGGACAGATGTTCAATGAGAGAATGACGAGGTTCAATTTTTTTTCCGCTGGAGTTCAGACGAATGAGTAGGGAATCTCACGAAGGCATACGAATTTCTAACAGGACAAGATAGGTTAGATGCAGGATGATGTTGACAGTGATGTGTGTGTCCAGAACCAGGGTCACATTTTGAGGATTCTGACAGAACCACTGATGTCGAACATGAGCAAACATTGTGTCATAGAGAGAGTTGTGAGAATGTATGGTTAATTCATGCAAAACTTAGTTGATGACAAAGCATCGAGTATATTCAGGAGATGGTTAGACATTACAATTGGGGCATTGGGATGAACAACCGGATCGAAAGGAGGATTAAGCCACTGAGTTAGATGATCAGCAATGATCTTAAAAATGTCTTAGCGCGTTCAGAAACCTGAATGGCCTCCAGCGACGCCGATCATCTATAGTTATGTGGAAAGGATTGGAGAGAGTGCCTGTACGTTCAGAAAAATCAACATTATTATATCCCAGACAACCTGTGTTGACGCTGACAACGGTCCAGCGCGAAAAACTGGGTTTGTAAAAGAATTTAACCTGTAACTGTGTTTAAGTGGAAATCCAGGTATTGCCAAAGAATACCACTTCAAGAATTAAATTGTACAATAGTTCGGGATGGGGAGGTAGGTTAGACTGATATACATTGATCACTACTAATGTTACAACTAAAAAGGATGAAGAGGAATGACAATTTGAATCTCACACATACCCTAGAAATAGACGTGGGCAGTCCATAGCATTGAGTCAAGAAATCCAGGATTCCCAGTATCCGATGTTATCAACATCCTAAGACTTATCATTGAATAAAGCTGATTAGATTCTACATATTAATGGCTACCGCAAACTTCAGAAAAGGTTGAGGAGAATGAAACAATCGATTTGCAATTTCATGCTCATGATTGAGAAGGAGAAAGCTGGGAATACCTCCTTGAAAACAGAGAAGGCTCACATGCGAAATCTGGTTGAAGTAGACAGAATGGGAAGAGACCAGGCCACAACAAAAATTTTTAAAAGTATGTCCATTCAGATGCTAGGAATAATGCTGCAAAAACGTGTCTCCTGACTGCCCAAACCTGGCCAACACTGCCAAGTCTCAAGTCAGCAGTGCGAAGATGATGATGACTATGATGATCAATAACCATCAAAAGACACATGATACCTTAGAGCGTTGAACAGTTCTCTTGATTGGGATCACAAACACTAACATCGGCTCCATGGATGACTGATCATCAGTAGTAGCAGCATGTGGGCGGCACGGTGGCACAGTGGTTAGCACTGTTGGCGAACAGCGCCAGAGACCCGGGTTCAATTCCCGCTTCAGGCGACTGACTGTGTGGAGTTTGTACGTTCTCCCCCTGTCTGCGTGGGTTTGCTCAGGTTTCCTCCCACAGTCCAAAGATGTGCAGGTCAGGTGAATTGGCCATGCTAAATTGCCAGTACTGTTAGGTAAGGGGTAAATGTAGTGGTATGGGTGGGTTGCACTTCGGCGGGTCGGTGTGGACTTGTTGGCCCGAAGGATCTGTTTCCACACTGTAATGTTATCTAATCTAAAACAAAAACTGCAGAAATTTGCTCGAAATTCAGAGACACTTCCATCGAGAAGTCAAGGCATAGTAGATAATTTGGCAAACGTACAACTGCAAAATCCTGTTCAAAAATCATTCACCATCCATAATCACATGTATACTACCGTTCAGTCAGAGTCATTGGGATGGCATCATGGAATGATCTCCCGGATGGCATTTTGATCTAGATGCAGCACAGTGACGGCAAAACGTTAAGAAAGAAGCTCATTGCTTCCTTCTGAAGAGGTATCGAGTGAAGGTCGATGATTACTTGTCCAGCCACTAATGCCCATGTTCCACGAATGATGTTTTTAACAACTCACTTGTCTCAGATGTGTTTCATAATAGGGTAAAAACAATGACTGCTGATGCTGAAAGCCAAATACTGGATTAGTGGTGCTGGAAGAGCACAGCAGTTCAGGCAGCATCCAACGAGCAGCGAAATCGACGTTTTCCCTTCATCAGGAATCCCAAGTAAACACGGACTGTCTTATTAGCAAAGGATATCCCTTTTGGCAACACCCATTGGAATTTAGTAAAATATGGAACAATGTCAGTGAAGGAAATAGCATTCATAAGCTTTTGACAGGTAAACGTTGAGAGTATTTCTCCCCTCATCTAAGAATTTCGGCTCAAAGGACAGAGTCTCAAAATACATTTAGGACACCCTAAGACTGTGAAAAGGAGGAAATTGTTGTCTCAGAGGTTTGTGTACCTTTGAAAGTCCATGCCACGCAGAGTTTGGGTGCTTGGTCCTTGTGTTTATGTGAGGGTAATGTCAAGATATTGTTGACCAATAAAGGAATAAATAGTTACCGGGAAAATGTTGGAAACTGGACACGAAGAATGTCGAACGGCCATGATTCTATTGAACTGAACGTGCTGGATCATACGAATGGCCTACCACTTCAATTATTTCTTATGGTTCTATGGACGCCTGCAAATGAACATGATGAAAAATAAGCATAGGCAACAAAAGCCAAATTCTCTCCTTCTGTTATATAGTCATAGAGACATACAAATGTACAGCATGGAAACAGACCCTTCGGTCCAACCCGTCCATGCCAAGCAGATAGTTCAACCCAATCACCCATCTGCCAGCACCCGGCCCATATCCCTCCAAATCGTTCCTATTCACATACCCATCCAAATGCCATTTAAATGTTGCAATTGTACAAACCTCCAACTCCGTCTTCCACATCTCAGCGAACTGGCCCAGCTAGTCGACATTGTGTTCTAATCTGAGGTAACCCTCTACGTTGTCCACTACATACCCACTTTTGATGTCATCTGCAAACGTACTAACTGTACCTCTCCTGCTCGCATCCAAATAATTTATGTAACTGACGAAAGGTTGAGGACCCAGCCTCGATCCTTGTGTAACTCCACTGGTTGAAGGCCTCCAGTCTGAAAAACAAACTTCCACCACCTCCCTCTGTCTTCTACCTTTGAGCCAATTCTGTATCCAAATGGCTAGTTCTCTCTGTATTCCATGAGATATAACCTTTCTAATCAGTCTCCCATGGGGAATCTTGTCGAACGCCTTACTGAAGTCCATATAGATCACTTCTACCGCTCTGCACTCATTCATCCTTCTGAAAATTCAAGGACGCAGCCTCGCTGTAAATCAGGTCATAAATAATGCTGTCCCGCTAACTGACAGGCACCCTGAAATTAATACAAGCTCAGGAAGTCATGAATATAATGAAACTAAGACAACCACTGGTACGAAGTCAGAAGCGCAATTCTGTATGTTTCTCAAAGCTTGTCCACCTACCGACATGATGGATAGGCCACGACACCATTATTTCACGCACTTCTAGAAACCACATTATGAGAGGGACGTGTTTTTCTTGGAGTTGTACAGAGGAGATTTGCCAGGACCTTGCCTGGGGCTGAAGAGCTTTGTTTATGTAAAGATGCTTGGCAGACTGGGATCGTTTTGCTCAATACAGAGGAAATTGAGATGGGGATATGAAAGAGGTGTCCAAACGTCTGAGGGTTTAGACATATTAGATAGCGACAATGATTTCATATTGGTGCTGAGATCAGTAACAGGGTGCATAAGTCTCAATTGGGGTAGGAGGCGTAGAGGAAGATTGAGGAAATGTATAATCATGAAGTTGGTTGTGGGAGTCAGTGCTAATAAAAGTGACAGGAACATTTTTCCGTTATTGCCTGAAAGGGGATTGAAACGGTGAAGGTATTATTGTTTTCTTTTCTGTGTTATACATGACTCTGATCAATGGCTGCCAAATATGTGTGTCTATATGTGATGATGTCAAAACGTGCAGCTGAATGCTTCCTAGGGATGTTGGCTAAATTGTGATGCAGAGTGATGCAATGCAGAGCATGCGTTCACTTCTTGTGACGGCTGATGTAATTATGACTGATGAAATGCAGCACTGTCCCCAGTGAGCTTTCAGCACTTACAGCCTGTATCCCTCAGACATGCAGTACGGTGAAGTAAGTGGAACGAAACCACGTCCCACTCAGTTCCTTTGGCACCCAGTCCAGTAACTTGCTTCGTCTGGATGACCGGTAGTCGGGAAGTCGGCAAAACACGTTCGCCTGTGGACACGGAAGATAGAGTTAGAGACTCTGATTGCATGGCATATTCGTGAGTAAGACATGCACAGGGACACACACCCACACACAGAACGAGAGAGAAAGTGAACGTGATAGGATATGAAAATGAGAGTGAGGAAGATAATGCTAGAATGTACAGCAGTAAAATATAGGAAGTGAGAAGGAGAGTCAGAGAAGGGTCAGGCACCATCAGTTTACAAAGGCGGTCGCGGAAAAGGGGTCAGAGAGAAATGCAAGTCGACAATTGAGAGGTAAATGAAATATTGCAAAGTGAAAACAAGGACGGAAAGCTATTTAATCCAATTCGCTTGAACCTGCCACAGGAGAAGTGGAAGCCATTCTGACCATATCCCCAGTTCATGGCGGTTGCAATGGGACAGGTGGGCATTTAGACCCTTCCTCTCTTGAAGAACTTTTTTCTATATAAACGATTTGGACGAACAAAATGAGGCATGGTTAGCAGGTTGTTGGACAAGACCGAAACAGCTGGCATGTTGGTCAGTAAAGAAGGTTACCTCAGTGATACTGACCAATTGGAATAATGACCTGCGCAGTAACCCATGGGATTAAGTTTGCGTCATTGCGAGGTATTGTGTTTTTTTCAACAAACAAGGGCAGGGCACTTGCGATTAATGGGAGAGAGATAAATATACAGAAAGGGAGAGGGACAGACAAAGATAGATGAATTGAGGCAGAGCGACAAGCAAAGACAGAGACAGAGTGATTGATAGTCAGAGAGACTGACAGTGAGTTACAGAAAAAGACAGATTTTATAGCAGTTTTGAAGAACAATGAGGGGAAAGCAGATTTCTGAGTAAAAAATACAGAAATGCCAACGAGTGCGTCTGAAGTCTTTCATTCCCTGACCATGCTCAAGATCATTCTGTGCGGCAAACGTCCTCCAGGATAAGACAGAAGAATGACTGTGATTAATCCTGTAGTTCGTAGAGAGTAGATGAGATAGAAGAGCGTGCAAATTCCTGTATATCGCCTATTGAGTAACTGAGTTGTCACTATCACATGGAGAGCACGACCGAATGTGAAGTATGATTTTAAGGAGGCAGCATTGCCTGCGATCGAGATGTTTCAGGAAATCGTACATTTTGACGCGTATAAATGAGGCAGTGTCACGCGAAGGCAGGAGCAACACACTCAATATTCCCACTTCCTCTTGAAAACAGGGGCCTGGAACTTAGAATAGTGCCGTTTGTGTGTGTGTTTGTGTGTGTGTGAGGCGTAGCAGGTGCAGCGGGGGATTAGGGGGAGGGGATGGTGGAATCTGATAATCTGCCTCACTCACCTTATCACACTTCCCTCTGTCGTACATTCTACGCCAAGTCAGTCAATACAGCCAATTTCCGTCTGACACTACTTTCAACTCCCCCTCAGTCTCTTCATCCTACAGAACCGTCGTCATTACATCCCGCTCTCCTCTGTCATAACTTTCAATTCCCCTCAGTCAATGAATCACAATCCCCATCGTTGCATTCTACTCCCGACAATCTGTACCTCACACATTCCCAGATCACGACATTCTATTTCAATCCATCACTCCATCCTAGAGCACCCAGAGGAAACACAAACAAACACGGGGAGAATGGGTAAACTTCACACAGTCTGTACACCCTGGGCTGGTATCGAACCGGGTCCCTAGCGCTGTAACGGAAACAGTGTTACCCCACTGAGCCCATACGGTTTTCAAATGCTGATGCCATTTTTCTTGTGCTCCTTGTAATTCTTGATTTTACACGGTGGAATTGAATTGCTTTATTGGTGAGCTGTCAATACCTTCAATGAATAATTTTGAAGTGTGCTTTGACAATTGGTTTGATTTAACTCCATACGGAGTCCGTATCGAGTGAAAATCTGGTTCGGACGGGCCTTGCAAAATAATTGATTTATGATGAACTTCGATAAAGTGCTCATAAACTAAATAATGCTGGGAAATATAAGTCACACTAGACTAGAATGATGATGCTTACTTTGATGTTTCAAAGCCAGACAGATTGAAGGTGTCCACAGATGGTTCAAAAACAAATCTGACAGCGGCTGACCCTGCAATACGCAACTGAAGTTTCACCGTTATGGAAGAATGGAATGTAACCATGGTAATGATCAGGAGCACCAAGTCTTAGCTAGACATGGAAGCGCCTCACACCTTTATTTCGAGGAGGCAACATGTACCCAGCACTTACCGTAATGACCATCTGAGGGCCAGTCTGCCATCAATGTGCGAACACCTGTTAAGTTCTGATTTATCAGTGTCGTCAAACCTTATCAATCCATTGGCAGATCGTCAAGATGCTCGTAAAATAGCGCAATGACTCGGAAGGCTACTTATTGCCACAAAATCCCGCTCAGTTCGGTTACATGAAAATAACCATCGAAAGTGTAGAAACCAACTGGACCATCTGAAGAAGAAGACATTGTATGTGGAACGCGGTTAAGTTCTAGTGTGATAGTATGTGATCATATATAGTAGGCTTAAAGTATAAGATATTTTGTAGGATTTATCGTTAGTTTGGAGTACACTCTTTTATTCTAATATCAATTGTATTCAATAGCTGGATATTATTATGTACATAAGTTGACCCCCAGTTCTTTTCTCGGAGTAAGGGATAAAACGCTGTTTTGGAGATGAAACAAATTGACACCGAGATGGACCACGATAAGAAGTGGACTTTGTTGCTTCGACATCACTTCCCCCGAACCTGATGCCTCCGAAGAGTTTGCTTCAGCCAGTTGTTACCAACACTGAACTTTGTTTTTTTCTTAAAGATAAAGCCAAAAGGTATTTACTTCTCATCCATCAAACAACTGTTTCCACGTTTGTTTGAGATAGTCAAGTAAAACATCGAAAAGTTGGTACAGACCCGATTGGATTCGAAACAAGGGAATAATGAAAGCCGTTCCATCAGTCCAATCCATACCCTACTATTTTTCAATGAATTTTAAATGGCAGAGAAAGTACAGGAGCAGAGGATTACCCATATGGGAAACAAAACTATGGCAGTTTCTCAAAAAGAAAATGTAGTCCTGAGGGGCAAAATTCTGGTGCAATGTTAAACCGCGGCTAGTATCCATCGGACAGAAGTTTTCCAATTAATCAGCGAGATCTCAAGTGAAGACCGTTTCTTAACTTGAGAAGCTTACAGCAATCATATACTGTTTAGGACAATTAATCATAAGTTTTGAAAAAAAGATTCGTGCGGAATGAAAGATCGCAAACTGGGAGATTGTCAAAATAATGTCAAAAAGCACTGCTCCGGACCACAGGAATCAAACAAATTACCTCCACATAGTGCAATTCTAATCCTATAATCCCACATGCGTGAGCACATCAGGTTACCCAGTGAGCAATATTAGAGAACGAGGCCGCTGAGAAGGTCGGGACACAATTGAAAAATAAATGTTCAGATATGCAGGAAGCAGCCAGAGATTTGCATCAGGCAGACAGAAAAGAAGACCGTTTGCATTCTGTCAGTGTCAGGCAGCAGAACACATCCCATGGCCTAGATTAGAGGAAGGAGGTGAAGTTATTGCATTGTGTTTCAGCCAGTCACGGCATTCTGCCATCCCTGCACCACAGGATTACATTAGATCACATTACAGTGTGGAAACAGGCCCTTTGGCCCAATAGGTTCACACCGACCCGCCGAAGCGTAACCCACCCGTACACCGACATTTAGCCCTTACCTAACACTTCGGGTAATTTAGCATGGCCAATTCACCTGACCTGCACATCTTTGGACTGTGGGAGGAAACCGGAGCACCCGGAGGAAACCCACGCAGACACAGGGAGAATGTGGGAATGTGGAAACTCCACACAGTCAGTCGCCTGAGGCGGGAATTGAACCCGGGAGTCTGGCGTTGTGAGGCAGCAGTGATAACCACTGTGCCACCGTGCCACCCACAAGTTGTAGAACAGGGTGCGTTTACCGACATGAAAATGTCAATACACACAGCGATCGTTTATAACACAGGGAACCCTGAAGATTTCTTGAGAAAGTGCATGCAAAAGAAAGGGTACCACCGGACTGTCTTTGTCATTCATTTAAGTGAACATTTTTGTGGTTTACAGCGATTTACACAGGGTTCCCTTATCAGAGGCTGACTCAGCCATGTGGGCTTGGATTATAGTATCTCATGACACCGAGGTCAGCAAGAAGACTAGTGTGAATTTCGATCCCGCTGAGCCAAGCCACAATGAAGCTTTGATTATGATGAGAATGTCCAGGGTGTGGGAGAAACAATCCCATTAATTTAACAAAAGCATGGTAGAGAATGGAGTGAGAATACTTCATTTCTGAACCTGCAGACAGTGTCCTGTGTGAAGAAATGAAAGAATGGGGGAATTCTTCCCAGAGAAACGCAGTTCCACATAATCAGCCAGAGTGAAAGGCATAGGGACACAGCAGGCGAATACTTAGCAGGTAGCAAGTTTCTACCACGGCGGGGGCTCAGGTTACTTTGCATGTGACTGTCGAGACCGTGTGCGGGGTTACTCCCAAGTACAGATACTAGCCACCATGGCAGATGCACAGGTGATAGAGGAAGTCATAACTTCCAATACAAGGCCCAATTCGCCATCTACACTCTATTCATTAAGCACTAAACAAACCATAAAATACCCAATCCCAACCTGTGAGGCATCCGTACGATAGTGCCAGGCTTCTGCCTCTCCAGTGCTTCTGCAGAACGAAGTGCAACAATATATGTACACCTGCGGTAAATGGGGAGGAAATAATTTCTTTTCAGATACTGGAGGTTCCCGCAGAATCCTGAACACCTCGTGATTTAATGATCAACACAGCTACTCTCACCACTTTAATACATGTATGGTGGATACCACTGTTCTAGATCAAATTGCAAGACCCAAACAGCGCCTGACACATCTTCGAAACTTACTCTACCGCCACGAAAGTGACGTACCTCAATTGCTGCCACCGACAACAGCTTCCATGTTCAATGAACCCCTGGACACTTAAAATGAGTTAATACGAGATACTCTAAGAGATTGAATTGTCTGACTACCAACTAACAACATGCATATGGCACAATTTCCTGTTTGGCCTGAAATGATGCTATTTCCAGATATCGTCCTGACAGACAGGCAGATGGAACATGCCTGAGTTATTATGAATAACGCGCCAGGCGGTGTGCCTATCTCATGGAAACGTTACACTACAAACTTATAGTAAGAACTATGGGAGAACAGGGAATCACATACTCTCAAATGGTAATTATGGGTGTTCCAATCGGAGGGATAGCCAGACACAAACATGGGCAAAGGCAGGATTCGGTATGGTTACGCCTCCAGAGACAGATGATTTACAACACACTTTTGACTCTCTGCTGGAGGTCATGAAACAGAGCATGCCACACCCCCAAGGTGAAGAGCAACTATTTCTGATGTTCCAAACTCGCATGCACCTACGTGAAATCCAACTCTTATTTCGGTCAACCCAGGTCTAATTAACCGAGTTACACTTCCTTGGTTGCTCACTCATTTTCATTTAGATTTAAACCATTGATCTATTGCGATCGTCTGTCCTTCTTACTTGTTTTTTTAACTGGTGATGACGCTAACCATCTCGTCTTACTTCTCTGGGCAATTGCATCTTCATCTTCACGTGTCGCTGAATTATGGGCCACTATGACCACCCATTTCAGATTTTACTGGCCAAACCATACTAACTTTGCTTCAAACACATGATCCTCGAACACCGAAAACCGAGGTTCGAGCCTACCAGAATTCTGAACATAACTGGACATTCCATATAGTGCATGCATTCCTTTTATTCACAGAAACAAACGTGTTTTGATAAAGCAAGTCGGTGAGGGTGAGGTGATATGCACGATTGACGTTGCATTAGGTCAGAACCGTTCAACTATTAAACAAGTAAACAATGAAAACGACCTTGACTTTTCTCCAGGGCAACCAGGCCAAAACAGAATGCAATCAACATCTACCTCATTGGGATCATAATCGTCATCGGCAACAACACCCAGGAGCCACCAAAAGGAACCAGCCTCACTCATGCTCACAGTTTCCCCAAGCTCAATGAAACATTGTAAATATTTGACGAGGCCTCGTGAATCTTAGCAGCCACATGATAGTGTCAGGCTTCTGCTTCTCCAGTGCTTCTGCAAAACGAAGTGCAATAATACATGTAGACGACCAGTAAATGGGGAGGTAAGAATATCTTTTCAGATACCGGAGTTTCCCGCACACACCTCAACACCTCGAGATTTAATGATCAACACGGCCACTCTCACCATCTTAATTTTACCTGGAGGTATATAATGCTCTGTAATGTTTTTTTTTTTCATTTTTAAAAATTTGTTTCTTGCATTATTTAACAAACTATGCTGCTCTAGTTTATTTTCCATTTTCCGTATGATTTTTATTTTGTATTCGTCTATTTCTCCAATGTCTAAAATATTCCTTGATTTTACGATGTTTGTTCAATTTTGTGACACATTTGTCATTGCGATCTTTTTCTGATTTGTGGTTGAACAAGATTTGTTTCGTTTTATTGTACTCGTTGATCAATACCTTGTAGTTCTTATGTATTTCATTTCATTTGTTGCTTTATTTTCATTTTTCGTTTTGAATTGTTTTGTATTTGTTCGTTTCTCCTTATTTATTGAGCTTACAATGTTTCCTTGAAACGCGTACGCTATCTTTAACAGTGCAGTCGTTCAAGTATATACTTTATTTGAGCTTGATGATCGTCGACACACCTTACAAGGGGTTGGTATTTTCTCATGTGATCAATAACGCTTCGCATTCAGGATCAAGTGGAGGGACTGTGGCTGGACAGGCTGCTGAAAATGATAAATTTCTGAAAATTTAATAAATTGAACAATAGGTAAACTGTGATGCGAAATGAAGCCAGCCTTGATTAAAGTGACTCTGTCAATCCACACGCAGCAGGATCCAGAAAGGTTGTTATTGGTCACAAGAAGCTTGCAAAAAAATCCTAGAGCAGCAGACCTTACAACACAAAAGCCAATTTAGTTTGAAAGGGCAATGGAATTTTGCCTTCAGAACAATCAGAAACCTTCAAGAGTACAGCAGACATGAAGGCCCATGGCAGCCTTATTTGAAGAAAGCCACGCGCACCCAGTAATGGACACTTGTGGTCCACCCTGCCATCAGTGTGCCAACACCCGGTTTATCTGATCGAACACGGTGATCGAACCTGATTAAACCACCAGAGGACACTCAAGACCCTTCCAAAATGGCGTGAAAACTATGGAGTAAAAGAATATTGCACCATCATCTTAAGAGCAGTAGCACAAGATATAACTGGAGAGCGGTAACTCTAGAAGAAATACCAAAAGCCAAGATTACTTTGAAACCATCAGACAAGAACATCGACATTACTACGTGAAACTCAGCGAGGTTCTCGTGTGATGGAAAATGATTATTGAAGTTAACTTCAAACATAAGATAGATTTGTATTGTGCGCCATCAGTTCCTTGTTTATTCATTGCATTATTGTGTTAGTTAAACGAATATTTATGTTTTCGTATTATTCAGAGTCCACTCAGTTCTTTTGTTGGCTATAAGATTTTAAACACACTGGTTGCCAGGAGCAACACTGTTTATTTCCATCTTTGTCTCTCTGTGTTCCAGCTTGTAGCTGTTCTGTTCCTCTTCAAAGTGACAGATGCTCCTAACTGTTTACTTTCAATTTTCCAACGGCCGTGTTTTCTCGTCGACCCTTTGGCTTTTGATATCTGACAACAGCTGCCAATATTCATATGAATCTCCTAGTTGCAGTGTCCTCTTGCTAATTGAAACCATTTTTAGTGTTTGCTTCATCCCCCACGATTTTTTTTTGTCATCCCCACAATCAGTGCTGCTTTCACTGGTGAGCTGATTGTTTGTTGTTTGAATACTTTATGCAAAAATAGCTTTTAATGGGCTACTGAGCTTCTGTCTGAACTTGGACATAATGACACACAGACAATAATGTTCATTCAGCACTTCGCAGCAGAACTACGCTTTTAAATGTATATTCATCAACACAACCGAAAGGTCATCAACATCAAAATAATACAATATATACCGCAAATATATGCCACAAATATATTAAGCTGTCCGATACAGAGAAGAGTAAAATTGACACTGCCTTCTACTTTTCATTTCTGAGTCACTGGACTTCTCTCCCACAATCCGACCCTGCAGACGCTTATGGCCTCGACTATTACAGGAAGGAATTTCGGAGTTTAAGGAGGTTGAGAAGATTGTAGCAGCTGGAGGATCTTCGATAGATGGTGATGCGTGAAAAATCTGGAGAGTGTTATGGAAATATGATTATGGTCGAGAAGTGTGTTTTGAAAGATGTCCACTGTTGCAGAGAGACTCAACCAATGGAAATGCTGCAGAGATGTTTTGATTCATTTTATTTATTTATTTATTTTATTGATTTGGATCTTGCTATTGAGGGAGTGCAGCGTAGGTTCACGAGGTCAATTCCTGGAATGGCAGGATTGCCTTACACGGAAAGACTGAAGCGACTCGGCTTGTATACCCTTGAGTTTAGAAGACTGAGAGGGCATCTAATTGAAACGTATAGGATTATGAAAGGACTGGACACTCTGGCAGGAGGGAACATATTTCCGTTGATGGGGGAGTGCCGAACCAGAGGACACAACTTAAAAATACGGGGTAGACCATTTAGGACAAAGATGAGGAGAAACTACTTCACCCAGAGAGTGGTGGCTGTGTGGAATGCTCTGCCCCATAGGGCAGTGGAGGCCCAGTCTCTGGAATCATTTAAGAAAGAATTGGATAGAGCTCTTAAAGATAGTGGAGTCAAGGGGTATGGAGATAAGGCTGGAACAGGATACTGATTAGGAATGATCAGCCATGATCATATTGAATGGCGGTGCAGGCTCGAAGGGCAGAATGGCCGACTCCTGCATCTATTGTCTATTGTCTATTGATTTGTTGATGAGAGTTGACTCACTTTTTCGAAATAGGAGTTCTTATTGATTTCAAGCATATGACAGAAATAGCAAGAGTCAAAACGGACAGAGGAGATTAAAAATACAATTGGAATTGTAGCGGAATAGGCGGTAAAACATTGGGTAGGAAGGAGCCGTGGAAAATCGGGGAAAGCAGAGATTAACATATTTAATTCAGCTTAGTGTGAAACAGAAGTTTGAGTGTTAGTGTTACGAGTAGGGAACTGTGTTATCTCATGAGCAGGCAGCTAACGACTGACCACTTTTACTGACTACTATATCCTTCGTAAAATATTATATAAGCGCGGACAAGGAAAAGTCCATTGTAATAGTCGTGTCTGGGCACAGCACTGGAATAGTGGAAATGGTCGGGTTGATGCAGGAACCGAACTGACTAACGTGGTAGGGTTGAAAACGGCAATGTTGACCACCATACGTTTACCTTCGCCACAAGTGTGAATTGCCTGCAAAATCTTCACCCTGAACCGATTTAAGGGGGGGGTGGGGGGGTGGGGGGGGGGTGGATCATGGAATGAGTAAGTAACCATCAATCCTTGTGCGCATGTTCATCAGGCCTTGTTCTGAATTTGTGGCTGCTCCTTCTTCTTCTCTATTCAAGAATCAACTCTCTCATGCCCTGATCCTCAATTGGGTTTTTCCAATTTGGACCATCCCATCTCTTCACACTAAAATCCCACAACCTGACTTGGGCGGAGGGACAGGAAATGCTACACAACAAGAAAGAATTAGCCTGATTGGCAAGAGTTAAAGGGGGAGAGCTCAGGAATGTTTGGTAACTTTCACAGCGCAAATAAACGGAGATGGAGAGTATGAAAAAGTCAGGATCGCAGGAGATACGGGGAAATCTGAGAGTTTATGCTAACAAGCTAGCAACTTAGTTGGCAACATAGATTGAAATTGTCAGATATGATGTAGTGAGTAACACAGAGACGTTGCGGCAGAGGAATCAAACTGCGGACGAAATGTCAATGTATAGTTACCAATAATAAGAAGACAGGAAGAGGGGTCGTATTGCCATAGAAGAAATGGAATGAAATCAAGAGAAAGATGCGGTGCAGAGTCAGCAGGTGTAGAATTTTTGAGTTCAGTTGATGAACTGAAAAGGAGAAAGGGCCGTGATGGGATTCATTCACAGATCTCCAAGCAGGAGTGGGGATGTGGGGAAGAAAATAAATCAGGAGAAAGGAAAGGCATGGGGAAAATTCACGATTGCAATAACAATGGATGTGTTTCATGTGCATGTGGACGAGGAAAATTAGTTTGGTAGCAGATCTCAAGAAAATATGCATTTGGACGGGAATATGAAAAGGAATGGATGGAGGGTTATGGGCCGGGTGCTATGAGGTGGGACTAGATTTGGTTTGGATATCCTGTAAGCATGGACGGTTTGGACTGAAGGGTATTTTTCTGTGCCGTACATTGCTATGACTATGACTCTATAATTAGACAAAAAAGCCTGTTTTGCAATGAAGAAAAATCTTTGTACCATATTTGCTTCCTGAGCAGATGTGAGGAGCTGTAAATCGAACCAGCGAAGGTGGATAAGACACTATGATCTTCCTTTATTTTCTCCCCTGCAGGAGACATGGTAACAGCTCTCCTGCCCTTTTTACACCTGATCAGCCAAAGGTTTGTGCTGGTGTCTTGCTCAGGTTCAGCATGCATGACGCGCCTTGTCAATTTCAGCTCTCAATTGACTTCAGTTCAACACTGAAACTGTTCAATATCCATTGCTTATAAAGAACAGCTGACTTAGATGATGCAACATAATGGCTTCGATGCAATTTAACAGCCGTGATCTCTCAAAATTGCAGAGTTGGAGCAACAACTAAATGGTGTCATACTTCTCAAACTTCGAATATATATCGGTCCATCCAGGTCTCTCTATGTGTCGTCGAACCCCTATTGTGCTGTTATTTGTTGTATGTAGTCATTTAGACATTCCTGCCACAGTCACTGCTTCTTATTGGCTCTCTAGCGTTTGGTATCCAACAGCCGCTGCCACCGTTTCTCCAATTTGGTAACTTCATATATAGTACTTCCAACGGATAATATCACTAGGGAATTCCTGTCATGTTCCAATCGATCGTTTGTAAAGCATGATCCACGCTTCTCGCAGTTTCAATCTTGCTATCATTTGATTTGTTTACAAGTTAGTTGAATATATCATGTAAAAATAGATTCCAGTGGATTCCTGAGCTTCTCTCGGAACCTCGGAAGAGATGCCACATAGACAATGGCACTCGTACAGCAATTCAAATTCCGCAGCATATATGCAACAACTTTAAATGTATATTCACCATCACTATCTAAAGGATCATCAACATCAAAGTAATAAAAAATATACCACAGCCACATAAATATGAAGCAGCCAGATATGGCGAATAGTAAAACCACACACTGCCTTCTACTTTCCATCTCTGAATCACGAGAATTATCTTCTTTACTCTGACCCTTCAGTCCTTTACGGACACGACTGGCGACTATAATATGTTTCACCGTCAGAGCATTGAGGAACAGAATTAAACCAAAAGGTAGCATTGGGGTTAGGATCTTCTCAAAGTTGTTAAATCCTTTCCACACAGGGTCATCATAATAAGCATCTTTATTTGAACAGTACCATGGTACATTGTTTATTATCTCATCAGGTTCAAATCTAAAGTAGATAGGAACATTTTTTAAACACAGCACACTGCCAGTAGTTGCCAAAACCACAGTTGCAGTTTTCTCAGTGCAGTATTTGGTTTTGAGTTTCTCACAACAAATAGTGACATAACGATCGAAGGTAAAAGCGATGGTGAACCAGACAGAACAGTCTATGACTACACGACGCAGGGCATAGCGGACACTACACACCGGAGTGATGTCCAGGAACGATGGTGGGAAGTAATCATTCTTGATTTTGCTTAGTATGATCTCAATAATAACGACCAAAAGATCTACTGTTGCCATAGCCAGAAGGTAGCGAGTGGTGCTGGCAGAGATTCCACACCTTCCCCGAGCCAAAATTGCAATTGTCACTAAATTGACTGGAAGAGAGAGAAGGATAGAGAAGCGAAAGATAATTGGATAACACAAACATTCATCATTTTGAGTCTTTGAGTTAAGAGTTACATTTTAGCGCCACAAATGTTTGTGTGGAGTATTGTTAGAAGACCGATAATTTCAATGAACACACCTTTGACACACAATGCTCCTTCAGGTTCAACGCAAATGGGACATGAACATGAAACAGGGTGTTTCGAAGAGAAAAGAATGCATGTAAGACATTGAACAAGAAATAAAATCATGACTGGTTGAGCAACATCCTTGTACATCAAGAGCAATTCCCTAATATTTTACACCCTTTATTAAATTTGAGCCAATTCCGAGAAAAGGGGAGCCCTCTCTTCGCTGTGAATACTACCTCAAATATCACAATACCAATTGTTCTTTGAACGTTCCCTATGATTTGTTTGTCATGACGGATCATGATTTCAGGACAACATGGAAACATAATCAAAATGTATTGAACGACTTCAGCTGGGCAAAAACAAAAACAGGAGAGCTTGATTCAACAAGGGTAATAATACACATACGAGACCTTTAGTACGCAGTATACTGGAAGGCATTCTGGTCCGAAGTGTTCTGGAGAAATTGGTGAATGTGTCTCTAAGATCTGCAGGAATCTCACACTATTCAGAACATGCGACATAGAATAGTACAATGTTGTGCAGGCCATGCCGCCTCGATGTTGTGCCAACCGTTTATTGTCCTCTAAGATCAAACTAACCTATGCACCTACATTTCACTGTCATCCATGTGCTGACCCAAGAGTCGCTTAAATATCCATAATGAAACTGCCACCTCTGCTCGTAGTGACATTTCACAAGCAAACCACTCTCTGTGTAGAAATCTACTTCTGAAACCTCGCCGAAACCTTACCCCAAACAGCTTCAAATTATGTCCCCCCCGTGATAGCAATTTTGTCCCTGTGAAAAACGTGTATGGCTATTCATTGGATCAATTCCTGTCTTCATCATGTATACTTCGTTCAAGTCATCCCTCAAATATTGTCGTTTCATTCAAAAACTCCGCAGTACCCTGAAACTATCTTCTCAAGACATGTCTTCCTGTCCAGTTAAAATCCTGCTAAATTTCGTCTGTACCCTTGCTAAAGCTTTCACATCCTTCCTATAATAAGGCAACGAGAACTGAACATCATATGTCAAATGTTGTCTCACAAGAGCTTTTTAGAACTGCAGCCTAACGTCGTGACTTGTAAACTCTGCTAATGAAAGGCAACAAACCGCACGCCTTCTTAACAAATCTATCAACTTCAACGACAACTTTAAGGAATTAATCCAATTTGCAAACATTGCAAATTCAGATTCAACATCATTCAGGTAAGTGAATAAAGAAAAATAGCGCAGCGAAGTTTCTTGAAATTGCTCAGGCATTTGGGAGCTGGGCCGATACAGTATATTTGCACATAAGATCTTTTGTAATACTAGTGTCCACGAGAGTAGGTAATAAAAATATTTTTCTAAAAGAATTCAAAACGGAATGTCATTTGCTCTAAAGTTGGGGAACTACCACTTGAAGTAGGGAAATGAGAACATTTTACGAGAAGGCAAATAAACCCTGAAAGAATTTTGGATGCTGTAAGGAAAAACCAAAAGCAGCTATTTTTGTAAAAGCTCAGGCGGTCTGTCTGCATATGTGGATGCAGGTTAGAGCTAAAATTTCAGGTCCAGTGACCCTTCATCAGAACTGAGGAAGGCTAATGTTGAGCATCAGCACCGTGAATGGCAGGATACGTTTGTATGGTTGGAAGAGCAGGAATGGAGATGGAGCAGAGTGGAGCATGAAGACTGTCACAATCCAATTCATCCAAATGGCATGTTTCATGCTCTAAAAGCTGTCACGTCAATATTTGGTTTGAATTATCACGCGTAGTTTTTTATTCCGTAATAAGTAATTTCATTCAATGACACAATAGTTACATGGTCTTTGATCAGGAAATGAGATCACACAGCATCATGTCCAAAATGTGACTGCGCAGAGTCACTGCACAGCGGTGCACCACGTCATGCAAATAGATCCTGAAGGATAGTCCACTGAGCACACAGTCATTGGGATGAGGGGTCACAAACCAGTCAGGCAAACAGCTTCAGATTTAATGGTCTCCGCGTGAAAGTGGTGTGGTAAAGTGAAGCATTTACATTTGTGAGGCAAACTATTCTGATACAGCTGATGATAATGCTTAAAAATCTCGGGTCTCAGAGCCAGAACTGCCTGGGTAGATCACAGGATTTATTTTTCATTTTCGCTTTTCCTGTGGAGTAAGTCAACGGGTGTGTTCACAAGAGTCTGGCAAGCATTCCACAACAAAAAAAAAACGCCGTGCAAACACCTTTCTCTTAAAATGAACACAATGTAAATATCAGGTGGAAAGTTTCAATATTTATACAGTGCCGTCGTAACAGGCACCTCAACCTCAATGAAGACTGAATGTAGTTTTCATGCTGAAACTTCTTGTTCATCTGCTATGTTCCGAAAAGCGTACCATTTTGTCAAAAATTCTCAAGAACCCAATGGTGTGTCCCAGAGTTACCCACTGAAGTCTTGAACTAGGCTGCAATTAAGTTAGTACTTGCTATTTCACATTGTAGGTTTCACAGAGTCGAATGTGTAGTCTTAGCTGTTATCAATTCTGTTGTTTAAGACCTGTTCTCCCTCTTGTGCTTCTGTCTGAATGATCCTGTTTATCTCCTTATTTCTGCATTCGGAATCTCAAGGCAGGAAATACTGGAGCAACCATCTGCTTAGTCGAATAGCGACTTCTTTATTAAAGTTCTCCAGGTATTCATTTATTGTTCTTTTTAAAATGCTTTTTGTCAAATAAATCAATTCGGAATGTATTTATGATCCATCAATAACTGAAAATGGAAATCAAAGGTTTTCTTCAATGCTATCACTGTACGCTTCCACGTAGCCCTTACAGTAACATTTGCCATTTTAATTTTGATTGGCTGGTGATATATTAAGTGTAAAAACACAAAATG
Organism: Chiloscyllium punctatum; assembly: GCF_047496795.1. Taxonomy (NCBI): domain Eukaryota; kingdom Metazoa; phylum Chordata; class Chondrichthyes; order Orectolobiformes; family Hemiscylliidae; genus Chiloscyllium; species Chiloscyllium punctatum. The sequence continues at coordinate 19,925,337 of NC_092781.1, read as the reverse complement.
TGAAAGCTTGAAACAGTTGAAGCAACAGTAAATAAGCGCACAACTAGCTCAGGGACGTCTGAAACGAAGCGATGTTTCAAGTAACGTTATTACTCAGATGATAACGGTACAGCCTAGGTTAGTCATAATGGAACAGACTGAATATTTATCACCACTAACCTGGAAAACCAACTGCGCCTAGTGTAACGTAGAATATTTTCCTCACTGTTTGAATTGGAAGATGCATTTTCAGTGCGAATAGACTTGTCGCTTTCTTCTGCAGACAATCCCCCGAAATTCGAATCTGAGATGACGGAATTGCAAGGCCTTAATTTTATGCTCGTTCGCAGCTCCGCAGGGATATTAGTGTTGAAATATCCAACTGTTGTTTGTCTTGAAAAACTGGTAAAAAAAAAGATGACGGCACCTGACATAATCCCCCGATGCAGGATTATGTGTATAGTCAGGATTGAATACGAGAAAAAAAAAACAACCCTTCATGATGGGATACAATTGGTCCCATAAAGGATCTAACCAGAAATGGCAGGGAGGTTGAAAAACTGCAAATGGTCCTTTGTACAAGTTCATTCCCAAGACTGTCCAACGTATTGTATTAGTGATAATCTTCCCTCAATGACCATTGAATGAGTTAATTACTACCATAAGAGGATACACGCAGAACTCTTTACTGAATCCAGGAGCATCCCAGCTCTCTTTAGATGTAGGGTGTCGATTGAATATTTCAGAATGTCACAGTCAGCAAAACGGAATGCCAACTTTTGCACGGTCTCGTTCAGATCTGTGTTTGGGAACTCAAACAATCTCTCCCCTCTCCGTCAGTTTTCATGGTGCAAGGCTCCAGCAGTAAAGAGCGACTTCGAGAGACTGAGAGGACAGACGTAAGTACAGGTCATCACGAAAGAGAAAGTGCAGGTCAGTTAATGTGTCTGAAGGACGATTAATCCCCATGACAGGACAGATTGAATCACAGAATTCTAAACGAGATAGCTAAGGTAGTTGCTGAGGTATTACTGGCGATCTTTTTGGTGACGGGAGGAGATTGCCAGATGATTGGAAAATGATGAACGCAGCAGCCTTGCATATGGATGGACGTACCCAGAAGACAGAAACTAACATGGGTCAGTGTGATCTTGGGTTGGAAACGTTTTGGAGCCTCTTATTAATAATAAGATGGAGGAGTACTTGAAAGTGCCATCCAAACTTGAAAGTTAAAGTAGTGCAAAGAAGATACAGTTTTAGTGGGGGATGTAATGCTTGATAGGAGCATTAGAATAATTTGAGAAAGTTACAAACAAGTTACGTAAAGGACAGCCAGTGGACGAGATATCTTTGGAATTTTTGAAGCCTTTGGCAATTCACCAGACATGAGCCTGTTCAACATGATAACAGCCCATGGCGTTATGGGCAAGGTACTGCATTGTAACTGGGTAGCTGAATGATCTAATGCTCAAAGGGTTTTTGGAGTACATGTATAGGATTTGTCATATAGTTAACATGCAGGTTCAGCTGCGAATTAAGGAAATAAATTGAATGCCTCCGTTCATTGCAAGAGGGCGAGAATGCAACAGTAGAGATTACTGACGACGTTGTATACGGCTCTGTTCAGACTGCAATTCAAATGTTGTGAGCAGTTTTGGGCCTCATACGTCAGGATATGCTGGCATTGACAGGGATCTCGAGGAATGTTTACAACAATTATCCCGTGAATGATGACCATTTCATATGAACATTACCTGATTACTCTGACTTTGTACTCAATAGCGTTAATCAGGAAGTACGGCGTTCGAATTTCAAATTGCAGAATGCTAAGAGGCTTTCATAGAGTGGATGTGATGGAGATGTTTCTATTAGTTGGAGAGATAAGTATTCATTCTTACAGCCTCAAAATGAATGGCAACATCTCGAAATTGAGATGAGGACAGCTTTCTTCAGCGAGAGCGTGATAAAAATGTACAATACATTGTCATAGATGATTGTGGCTGCCAAGTCATTCCGTGTAATTTAAACTGAGACAGAGAGGTTCCAGATGATTAAGGGGATTAAGGTAGACAGCAGGACAATAATATTGAGAAACACATAAGCGAAATGGCAGAACAGATAGAAGGGGTGGAATTGTTTAGGTTCTTCTTTCGTCTTATGTCCTTATCATCGAAGAGTCTAATTTGTGCACATAAGTGAACTGTGTCACCTGAGAAAAAAGTCTCTGAACCTTTCCTCACTCAATCATTTTTGGTCATTTTGCCGAGCAATTAATCATACTTAGCATTTTCAATCTTTCTCTATCTGCGATGCATCTGAGTTCCTCAGGTGCCCGATGTACCTCATTGTCTGATGTACTCATGGGTATACATGTGCAAGCATAATAAATTTTCCGTTAGCTATCTGCCTCTGCCATTTGCAGCCCAATGGTGAATCTTCCACAGAATACAATCCCGACAGCATGGAAACATGATATTCAGTCCAACAAGGCCACGTCGATCCTCTGAAGATTATCCCACCCAGACCCATCCCCTTTCCCTGTAAGCTTACATTTCCAACGGCTAACACAGGTAGCCTACATATCCCTGAAGTTTATCGGCAATTTTTCTTTGCCAATCCGTCTAACGTGAATATCTTTGAACAGGAAGGAAACCGGTAGAAATCCACGTATACACGAGGGAACGAGCTAACTCCACAGGTTTGCCTGAGGATGGAAATGATCTCAGGACACTGCAGTTGTGCGGCAGCAGGGCTGACAACTGAGCCGCCGTGACGTCCAACAGCAGTTATCATTAACCAGAATCCCATGTTGCCTCAACCATTTAAATACACGCGGCTGAAAGATACTGGAAATCATTCAAAGTTTATCCAACATCGACAGTTCACAAATCTGGTGCGGAACGATAGCTGAGTGGTTAGCACAGCTGCCTCACAGTGCCATGGACCCGGGCTCGTTTCAAGACTTGGGCGACTGTCTGTGTGGAATTTGTACAATATCCCTGCTTCCCTGCGTGGTTCACTGCAGTTGTTCCAGTTCCTTCTACTTTTCCAAAATGTGAAGGTCTGGTGGCTTGGCCATTCTAAATTGACCTTAACGTTCGGGAGTGTGTAGGTTATGTGCATTAGTCATGGGAAATGGAGTCTAATAGGGACCGGGCCCTCTTATCATTCAGAGCATCGGTGTGGACTTATTGGGCCCATGGCCTTGTTTCCACCCTGTGGGGATTACATGACCGTGATGCAATACTTGCCACTTGGATAAATCGGTGCAGCTCCTACAACACATGAAGATATTCGACGGAATTAATGTCGAATCAGGCCTCCATGATTGACAAGTTGTACCATCTTCAATGTACACTACAGAAATTCATAACGGCTTATTCGCCCACATATTCCGAAATGAAAGCCATTATGCTCTCTCGCGACAGTTGCTAAAGGTACATAAAAATATCACGAATAGGGATTATTCTCCACACTCACCACGCTTCCGATTAATTTGCATGTCAGTCCTTCAGTGTTACTGTGGCAAAATTCGTGAAATGTCCCCGTGACAGCACAGTGGTTGTCTGCATTCCACTTGGAGTTGAGCATTTCATAAAGGCTACTCTCACCACTACTTTTTCAAGGCAACTAGGAAGGGCAATAAATACTGGGTCCACCAGTGACTTTCATATTACAAAACTGCGTTATAAAGGTATCAAGACCACCATTCAACTGCCATAAATTTTCTGGAGGAATTGGAGGTTTCATGAATTCTGGGATACTTATTTGGACTGTGTTTGATTATACACAAGAGGCTGTTGCGTTAGTGAGGCCATGTTGAGATTTGGCGGTCCATTAGTGTTAGGTAATAACATTTGGATTGTGCACTGATGTGTTGCCCTAAAGGTAATGGGGGACATCGAGGTGGATCATTACAGGGCTCTTATAATTTTAAGCCGAATGATCAAAAACATACTTTGAGCACATAGGTAAACTGCCTTACGTTGGAAAAATAAAGTATCTAAAGTTTTAAAGACGCAATCATTTTATGATTATGTTGTCAAGCCTCGGACAAAAGTTTGCATATGTCATCTTGCTATGTCTGGCCTCCATCTCAGCTCATATGGGGCCCTGGTGCACCTCTTTGCCTGATGCTATGATAGTTCACTGTTAAAACACAGTAAATTGTGCATTGGTTAACTGCCTCTGCCATTCGTTCCTCATTAAGGAATATTCAAGAGAACAGAACCCCTACTCCACAGAAGCAGCTCATTCAGCCAAACAAGTCCACAGCGTTCCTCCACACAATTCTGCTACCAAATTACTCTACATTTCTCATGGCTAACGCACCTAACCGACAAATCCCTGAAGATTATCAGCAGTTTAGCATTGAAATCCACTCAACGTGAACACCTTTGGACTGAGACAGGAAAACGGATAAACCAGCAGAAATCAACACCGACACAGGGCAGCATGCAAATTCCACACAGACAATTGGTTATTATTTGTGGCGTGTCAGATAATTCAGTAGATTCTGAGTGATAAAGTATACATGCAAAGTATAAAGATTGGATTTCATTAAGATCAGTGCGCTTGACTTTGCAAGATTCACAACGGCATAAGGGTCGATGCAATTTGTATGGATTTCTGTAAGGCGTTTGGTAAGGTTCCACCTGTTAGATGGTTCTGTAAATTTAGTTTGCCTGAAATCCCAGGAGAGTTACAGAATTGTATGCTCAATTAGTTAGATGGTAGAAAGCATAGGGTAATTGTAGAAGGATGCTTGTCACACTGGACGCCCATGGAATGTTTGCGTGTCTCATGCGTCGTGGCTGGGGCTGCTGCTTGTTATGTATATCGACTATTTGGATGAGAATGTGAAAGGCAATGAGTTTGCAGATGACACTTCGATATGCAAGACCGTGAACAGTAAGGAACATTGTCATAAATTGCAGAAGGGCCTTGTTCATTTGTTGGTCAGGTAATGCCAAATGAAGTTTAACATAGATAAGCGTGAGGTCTTGCATCCTGGTAAGTCAAATTAAGGTCGGACATTCATTGTGAATGACACGACGTTAAGGAGTACAGTGAAATAGAGTTCCGTGTGTCGGCTTTTCTGAAAGTGGCGTCAGAGGTAGCCAGCGCAATGAACAAAGCTTTTGGCACAATGATTTAATCAGTCAAGGCAAAGAGTACAGAAGTTGAGAAGTTATGTGACAGTTGTGCAGGACTTTGATGAGACAGCACTTGGAGTATTGTGTTCAGGTGTGCACACCTTGCTATAGTGAGAATCATATTAAAATGAAAAGTGTGCAGAATAAATTTAGATGCTGCCAGGACTCAACGGTCTGAGTTATAACGGGGTGGGTGGGGGAGGTTGGACAAGCTTAACTTTTTTCTTTAGTGAGTTGGAGACTACTGAAGGTCGTAAAGAAGCGAATAAGATAATGAGAGGTATGGGCAGGATAAATTCACTCAGGTTTTTTCTCCCCAATATTGTGGAAAGATGGACAAGAGGCCAACAGTTTAGGCTTAAACTCGATAATAATAAAAGAGCACCTGAAGGGCAACTTCTTTACGCAGAGGGTAGTATGCCTTTGGAATGTCCTGCCAGCTGAGGTTGTTGAGGTAGGTACATTTACAACACTTAAAAGGACAGATATGTGGATGGAAGTTGTCAAATTGATGAACAGTTTTGGTTAGGATAATGCTGAGGAAAGAATTTTAAAAATCGATACAATATCTGATTAATTATGCTTGCTCGTCTGAATGACTTGTCAGACTTTTTTGCAGTGTCTTGTCTCAGCAACTTTGAAAACAACAGGTTTTTATTTTGATAAGGTTACTTGCATTTCCAGAGACCAGCTTTTAACAAATGAAACATTGAACTGAATGGAAGAGAAATTCGCAAGTGACTGTTGTGCGCAACATTTTTGTGATAACATTTAAATGTCTATGAGCCCAAGCGTTGATGTTCGTTCCTCTGTTACAAACATATTTTTTTTTTAATTCACTCTCAAATCTCTTTTATTTTCCATTCAAATATCATTTACGTTACGGCTGCGACCAGACATTCTTCAAATAAGTTGCAATCTCTGGTGATCTTGTATGAGTCCTTACTCGTGCAAAGTCACATGTCTCCCAACCTCTTTCATAGAATCTTAGAATAACACAATGCAGAAGAGGCACTTTGATCCATCGAATCTCTGCTAACTTAGCTATACCATATTAAAAGGAGTCCCACTTGCGCACTCGGCCAATAACTTTGAAAATTATGACACTAGTGTTCATGTAAGTATTGACTAAAAGTCGACTACTCTCCAAGGCAAAGCGTTTCAGAATACCACCACTTCCGGATTTTCATTTTTGTCAGGAATTCCCCTGTGACTGTCCTGTATTTCACTGTAAAACAATGTGCCCATTTTTTTGCTATCCCTTAGTCGAAGGGAGACACCTGTTTCCTCATCAGCCCCACGACCATGTCTCTTTCAATCATATGTATTGCTCGACCTGGTTGCTCACAGTAAGCAACAAGGGCTTACGCAGCCTCCATTCAGAGGTATTCCTTCCAGCTGTGTACTGCCATCCTGCATTCTTCATGAGGCAAGCCCTAGTCCCGACTGAACTTCCTCCAATATACTGGCAATGTGCAAATGCAGACATGTCAATTTTGCTCCTTTGCAGTCTCCCATACTAATAGTCTCAGTAAGCCCATACAGAACAAAAACTCTCGGAATGCTTGAATTAAATTCACGCCTTCGAATCTGTTAATAGAATAAAGTTTCTTCCTGTTTGAGTTGGAAGAAGGGACAAAAAAATCTTTCTCTGGAGAACGGCATTAAGTGCAATCACAACTGTTTCTTTTTAAAATAATCTACCATTAACCCCACTTTTCAATCTGTTTCTACAGTCCTTTGACTGGAATGACATCTGTCTTTTCCTGTGTATTATCCAAAGGCAGCATGAATTAAGAAGGGGAGCCCCTTGTGATTGCCCTGTTGTCTGTAAAGTAAAAGAGAAGAATCGAGATTGACTTTGTTTTTCTCTGCAGCTCCCGAGTTTTCACATTTTTCACATCTTCCTTCTTCCCCTGGAAAAGTCTAATATGCGAAATACTCCAACAAACACGACAGATGCACACCCAACACCGTATCACATATCCCTTCACCAATACAATAAGCCATATCTCACACAATATTAAAAGTCAGTTTACAAACACAATAATCCACCCTCCACGGTATATGAAAATTGTCTTGACGGACATAATAATGCGCGTTTCACAATACAGAAAAAAACCCCTCACCAACACAATCACACACACACCACACAGTATCACAAACACCTTCACCAAAAAATTTCCATCCACCAATGCCCTACCCCGACAACATCCTATTCATTGATCCAGTTTTCAGTTTCTAGGCGACCACCGAATATTCTCATTTTCGTGGTCACTTGGGTTTTTTCACTTTAGTTTTTCGAGTTTTGGCAGCAGAGTCTTGCATGGGAGATGATCTTTCAGCATCATCTGTACCTGGGGAGAGATGCAATTTTTCGGTGAGGAGTCGGGTATGAAAATTAGGAATTGCAGTTATACTGCAACTGACAGAATGAACTCAGGAGACATCACCAAACACCTTTCACCATTGATATCCATTTTGTCTAAAAGAAGGAGAACTCCTGTCCCATCAATGACTGAGGAATCCCTTCATATAGATGTTACGGTATGAGGAACTGTCTCCCAATCCATCAATGACAGTTCCATCACTGAATCAGAAAGTGAAGGCTCATCAGTGCCATTTTACCAAAACCATCACGGGATATGTTGACGATGCAGCTCAGGATGTGCTAAAATTTGCAACTGCGGATGATCAGTTAATGCTGACTATGATAATTTAATCAGGGGTTGAAGTAACTGGGTATAACAGCAGAACAAACCCCTTACCTTTTCAAGATAGTCGCTTTGCTTCTCAGGAGTGTCCAGCTTGTTCCTGCCAACGTACATCACTTGAACATGGGCATTGATATGTTCGCATTCTTCCTCTGACAAATCCAGCATTACTAAAATGTTGAGAGGATATGGACTCAGCTTCAACACGTCAAAGCCCCGAATATGATTAATAGCTAAGAAATATTCTGAACGTAAGGCTCCACAAACATTTTAAAAAGTATCAGAATTACAGAGAATGATGTGTGCAAGCTCACAAATCTAAAGTATGCTAGGAGCGATTCGCATACTTTGGTTGGCACAGGTGCTTAGTTGCATGGCACAATGGTTCAGTGGTTAGCACTACTACTGTATAACGCTAGAGTGCCAGGTTCACTTCCAGCTTCAGGCGGCTGTCTGTCTGCGATTTGCAGAATCATCCCCTGTCTGTGTGGGTTTCCTCTGTATATGTCACTTTTCCTCCCCCAGTCCAAAGATGTGCCGATTTAAGTGAACTGGCCTTGGTAATTACCCATTTTGTTCAAGAATGTGTAGGTTAGCTGCATTATTCAGGGGAAATGTGAATAATAGATTATGGGTGTGATACTCATCAGAGGGTTGGTGTGGAATTGTTGTTCCAACTGGCCTGTTTCTGCACTGTAGGGGTCCTATGATTCTATCTTGACTTGATTTTTGGTTGCATAGAGCGGAAGGTCAAAGAAGTTGTGATGAAACTGTGTAAGGCATCCTTCAGTGGATGATTGCATCCAATTGTGGGCGATGGACATCCAGAGTGAGACCGTGACATTAGATAGGAACAGGGAAAGATTCGCAAGAATGGATCTGCTGCAATTGGACTTCAATAACATAGATAACTTTGTTAATTTAGGACTGTTCTTTTTGGAGAGGTGAAGATCAAGACACTTTCAAATTCATTATGGATGTCGACAGTATTGATCCGGGGGAAATGGACAGGAGCACTTTTCCTTCTCATGCAACAACAGTCTCAAACTGAAAACGTGTAATTACTGAAAACGAACGAGAAGCAAATCAAGAGGGGAGGTTGGGGAGCGATGGCTTTGGATAATAAAGCGATTCAAGAGCAACTTTCTTGCATTGCTGGGGAACTGTTAGGGATCAATTTAAAAAATTCAGTGTAGCAGGTAGAACACTTACGAGGAATCTTGATTGATTTGTTTTTTTTCTCAAAGAAATTGTGCAGACAATACAGGGTAAAAGGCTGTGCTGCAGAAATTCTTCAACTATGTCTTATAGGAGACTTAAGTGTACCTCCTTGGAGTGGGCATGTGTATAGCAGGCTCATGGAGACTTTCAATTACGAAGCACCAATGATTATGTGAGAGAGTTAATGCCTGTAACAATTAAGTTGAATTTCTCCTCTCAGAAGCTTTTGGATACCTGGTGTGTCTGCTTGTTTGCACTCAGTAGTTGGTTCTGTTGCAGGGCTTGTTGATTCTGGAAGGAAAGACAAACACGTGAAATGTGGATTTAGGAAATAACTAATGTAAGGAGAGCTGTTGAGATTATGATGCGTGTAAAAGATTTGAATATGGACGCAGAATAGAAATACCGACAGAGTAGGGAAATGACATGTTGGAACAGGGTGTTGGAGAATTAGATGTGATCGATCAGAGGGTCCGAGCTTCGAACAGAGCAATGTAAAGTTATGTTCATCATGTTTCCAAAATGCATACAGGAACGAGATCTACACCATACAAAACGAGATGGTTATGACACGAGACAACAAGATCAAATGATCCGAGTAAATCACTTGTGGATGTGACTTCGAATCCAACACCTGGCAACGACTGTAAAACTGGAGCCTTCCATATACTTCATTGAACAGGACAAGCTGCAAAAGAGGATGAGTAAAGATTTTTGCAACTACAAAGGGTTTGGTTGAAGTAGATGGAGTGCACCTCTTACTCCTGATAACTGGCTGTTAATCCAGCGGACACTGTTTTAAACATGGTTCCAAAAGTTCAAAGAAAGTACACAAGGAGGAGTTAGAACTTGGGATGAACCGTCGAGAAGAGTGAAGACTTGCAGCTCAGTTGAAGCATTCAACAGGTCGTTAGACAATCATGTAATCAGGAACAAGTGTCAGTGTAATGGAGAAAAGGTAGGACATTAACAGTATGGAGTGGTTGAAGAAGAGGCGAGAGAGAGGAGAGAACGTAGATTGACGTTATCAATTTAATTTTGACAACAAATATAAAATAAAAACATTAAAGCTATGAATTATCTGAAATAATTAGTACAATGCATAACCTGGTTAAGGACCTGAGTGGGAAAGAACAGAAGATCAGGGCTAGAAGAAGGAGAATTACAGGAAGCCCATGCAGGTTTTAAATTTCAACTGACTGGTCTGTTCCTATGATATACGAATCACAAAACCAGGTCAAATAAATGTTGTCAGCGTCTAACCCTCTTTGAACTCTTAGTGAAATCTGCACTGAGTCATAGTCTCAATCACACAAGTTTTTTGAGGATTTATCGCGACACTTCTCATCTCTTAATCACATGAAAACTTAAATCAGAGGAAACGTTTAAATAGAATTCTGGTGATTATCCGAGATAGACTGCTATACAGTACTAAGAACAGGTAATTTCGATTCAAAGAGTATTTATTAGTCAGGGTTTTTTTTCCACCACTTTGAAGGGCTTCATATTTGTTGGACATTGGGAACGGTTCTGGGGAAGGTGGGACTCTTATAAAATGGGCGGACATCTGAACCAGGCCGGAACCAATGTCTTGGGGGAGTTTTTGCTCCTGCTGCTGGGGAGGTTTTAAACAAATGTGGCAGCGGCCTGGGAACCAGAAGAGAAAACAAGTTAGGCAGCGAGGTGGCAACTCGAGACTGTAAGAATCATGAAGACAGCATTAATAAAGGGAAGAGTTGCCAGGGAATGTATAAGCTCAAAAGAACTGGTGGTCTGAAATGCATCTACTTCCATGCAAGCAGTATAGTGTATAAGGCAGATGAACTTAGGGCTTGGATTGAGGCCTTGGAGTATGACGTCATTGCAATCACAGAGACTTGGTTGAAGGAAGGGCATGATGATTGGCAACTAAATGTTCCAGGTTATAGACACTTCATACAGGACAGGGAGGGAAATAAAAGGAGGCACGGTGGAGTTGCATTGCTGGTCAGGGGTGATATCACGGCTGTGCTAAAGGAGGACACTATGGAGATAGTGGGTAGCTTGGCATCATGAAAAATAAGAAGGGTGCAATTACATTGTTGGGCCTGTATTACAGCCCTCCAAACAGTGAGTGTGAGATAGAAGAACAAATAGTAACCAGATTATGGAAAGATGTAGAGGCATGAATTTAGTGGTGATGGGAGATTTTAATTTTCTGAACATTGACTGGGATACACTTAGCGTCTGAGGTCTGGGTGGGATAGAATTTGTAAGAAGGGTATAAGCGAGTTTTCTAGAGTAGTCCGACGAGGAAAGGGGCCATATTGGACCTGGTACTGGGGAATGAGCCAGGACAGATGGTAGAAGTTTCAGTGGGGGATTACTTTGGGAACAGTGGCCATAATTCTGTAAGTTTTAGAATACTTGTAGATAAAGATGAGAGTGGTCATAAGGGAAGAGTACTAAACTGGGCCAAGACCAGTTATATCAAAATTAGGCCGGAGCTCTGAAACGTGGTTTGAACACATTTGATATGTGGGAGGCTTTCAAAGGTAGGTTAAAGATCGTGTCAGATAGGCATATCCCGTTGAAGGATAGGAAGGGCAAGTTTCATGAACCATAGATGACAGGAAAAATTGTATGACTAGCCAAAAGGAAGAGGGAAGCGTCCATAAGATCTGGAAAGCTAAGACCAGAACAGGCGCTGGAGGAATATAGGAAGAGTAAGACTGGTCTTAAACCATGAATCAGGCGCTCTAAAAACGGTCATGAAATACAAATTTAAGACGAATCCCAAGCATTTTATTCTTATATCAGAAGCAATGGGAGAAAAGATTGGTCCACTAAAGAATAATGAAGGAAGGTTGTGTGTCGAACCTGAGAGAATGGGTGAGATTCTGAATTATTACTTTGCATCAGTATTAACTGAGGAGAGGAACATGAATCTTGAGATTAGAGATAGAAGTTTGATTAGTCTGGATCACGTTGACATGAGTAGGAAAGAGATGTTGGGTAGGCTAGAGGTTATTAATGTTGACAAATCTGCAGGACCAGATGGGCTCTTTCCCAGGTTGTGGGAAAGTTGCTGGAGAGGGTACTGAGGGATTGGATCTGTTTATATTTACAAAAGAACGGGCTTATCAGTGATAGGCAACATGGTTTTGTGCGGGGGAGGTCGTGCCTTACCAACGTATTAGAGTTCTTTGAGAAAGTGACCAAATTGATAAATGAAGGAAGGGCTGTTGATGTCATATACATGGATTTTAATATGGCGTTTGATAAGGTTCCCCATGGTAGACTAATGGAGAAAGTTAAGTCACGTGGTGTGCAGGGTTTTCCAGCTAGGAGGATAAAGAACTGGTTGAGCAACAGGGCATAGAGTGTCGTAGCTAGAGGGAGTTTCTCGAAATGGAGGAAGATGACCAGTGGTGTTCTGCAGGGTCAGTGTTGGAGTCACTGTTTTTTGTAATATACACAGATGATCCGGAAGAGGGCACTGTTGGTATTATCAGCAAGTTTGCAGATGACACGAAGATTGGTGGAGTCGCAGGAAGCATAAGGGACTGGGAAACAATACAGGAGGATATAGATAGACTGGAGAGTTGGGCCGAAAAATGGCAGATGAATTTCAGTCCAGACAAATGTGAGGTGATGCATTTAGGCAAGACTAATTCTAGAGCGAATAATATGATGAATAGAAGAGCCTTGGGAAAAGTTGATGGGCAGAGAGATCTGGGAGTGCAGGTCCATTGTACCCTGAATGTTGCTGCACAGGTGGACAGAGTGGTCAAGAAGGTATATAGTATTCTTTCCTTCATTGGGCGGGTATTGAGTATAAGAGCTGTCAAGTCATGTTAAAATTGAACAGCACGTTAGTTCAGCTGCATTTGGAATACTGAGTACCGTTCTGGTCGCCACAGTACCAAAAGGACTTGGACGCTTTGGAGAGGGTGCAGAGAAGGTTTACGAGGATGTTCCCTGGTATGGAAGGTGCTAGATATGAAGAGAAGTTGAGTAGGTTAGGTTTATTTTCATGAGAAAAAAGAAGATTGAGTGGGGACCTGATTGAGGTTTGCAAAATCATGAACGGTATCGACAAGGTTGATAGAGACAAGCTGTTTCCCAGGGTGAACGAGAGGTCACGCTTCCAATGTGAGAGGTGGAACGTTTAAGGGGAAATACACGCGGCAAGTACTTCACACAGAGGGTGGTAGAGTCAGGTACAGTAGATTCATTCAAGATGTGTCTGGACAGATGCATGAGTAGGTAGGGATCAGAGGGATACAGATGCTTAGGAATTGACCGACAGGTTTAGAGAGTACATTTGGATTGGCTCATGCTTGGAGGGCCGAAGGGCCTGTTCCGCGGCTGTAAATTATCTTTGTTCTTTGTTTCAATTACAAGGGCGGGAGTGGGGGGTGGGGGGGGGGCACAGGCTCAATGTGAGATGGTGAGATGTACGAAGGAGATTTCGATGCAGAGAGGAGTAGGAGATGAGCCAGAAAAGGTTATGGAAGCTGTCACATGGGCGACATTTCAGAGGCATTTGGATGGTTATAACAACTGGATGGAAATAGAGAAATACGGACGAAATAAGGGATGACGGTTTGTTTTTTTTTAATTCAGAGAGGGACTGATAATTGGCAAAGGATTGGAAGGCTGAAGGGCTGTTCCTGTGCTGTACCTCTCTTTCCTTCCTTAAGAATCAATGTTGGGGAACAATCTGAGAGACAACAATGGAGTCGTAATGTTGGTTGTAGAAAGAGATTTGAAAGAAAATTTCTGAGTGGTCTTTGGAATTTTTAGACCTTTAGATCTCCGAGTTGTTGAAACATTTGAACGTGCAATGAAAGAATGAAAACACATGGCGAGAAGCAATGGCAAGGAGTGTGGGAAATCACGAAGGTCGTTCTCAACATGAACAATTGTGAATAATCAGCCTGATCGCAGTCAAAACGTCACAGACAAGATTGATAAAGTGAAAAATTCACGCTGCCTTAATTAAAAATATGGCCTTCCGAAAGATCAGGATCACAGATTCCCAAGAAACTACAAGGCTCACCATAGCCATCACCTTCACTCAGTTAAGACATAGTGGGGATCTCTTTTAATATGTTCCCACTGTCTGCAGCCACTACATGCTTCAGTCACAATGTCCCAATTCACACTGAGTCACTCCGATCCACCGTACCTCAGCCCTACGTTTTACACATCTCAACCTCTACATCCATATCACCTCAGTCACTAAATCACATTGTCCCCAGCTGCGAAATCCCATTCACGTCTGTCACTACCTCTCACTTTGCTCAGTCACTCTATTACACATCTCAGTCAAAATGTCCCCACACGTCTCAGACACTGTAGCGCAGTCTGCTCAGTTATTACAGCCCAATGCCATAACTCACGAGTTGTATTCCCCTCAGTACCTATCGATTCACCACAGTCATTTAATCAATTTGCTTGACACATCTTCCGGTCATCTCAGTTATTCAATCGCACTACCACCATTCATGAACAACCAATTCCCTCTGTCACTGCTTCCTTCATCCCTCAGCCACTGCAATCACTTCCTTCAAAATCTAAATGGCACTACCCTCAATCACGTAACAAAACTTATTTCAGACATGACATCTTACACACAGGAGCCACTAATTCTACACACCTCAGTCAGTACATCCCAATCTCCACCTCGAATAACATGACAGCTTCCTCTGTCACAATATTCCAGTGCTCTCAATCACTACATTTCACCACCATCAGTTAATCCTTCTCTCTCTCTCCTCAGTCATTCAATCACCCTCCCTTCATTCATTGTTTCCAACTACGCTCATTCACACTACTGAACATCATTCCCTTAGTCACTGAATACCTCTCTTCTTAGTTAATATGTCACTCTCCCCTCAGAACAATAAATTTTATTTCCATCACAAAAGTCACATGTTTGCCGTTCGTGAACTCTCAGTCTGACCTGTTCTTCTGAGTGATATGTGCCGTGGTTTACAATTCAGAGCTCTTGTTCTAATAAATTGTATCAGAGTACATCACACCTTTTCCACACTGCATACCAACTTACTGAAGGACAGACAAAGTCCTTGGCACAACATTACAGCCAACTGTCAGACCTATTGGTGATATTGCTTTCAATGTCTCAAAAATACCCATTGGAAAACATCCGGTCCGACTAAGAGAGGATTTAAAAATCATATTTGGGGTATAATCCGAATATGAGTACTCCCTGGTGCAGAAGATGCAACGGTTTGGATGACAATCATTCAGAGGATGATGGAATTATTATACCTGCAGTTCCATAACTTGTTGGAAATTTGGAACTACAATAAAAGAATGCAAGAATCTCTGGGAGTTACAGAAAAGAGGAGCACCACATAATGGCGGGCACGATATCATATCTATCATAGAGTCATAGAGATGCACAGCATGGAAACACACCCTTTGGTCCACCCGTCCATGCCGACCAGATATCCCAACCCAATCTAGTCCCACCTGCCAGCCCCCGGCCCATATCCCTCCAAACCATTCCTATTCATATACCCAACCAAATGACTCTTAAATGTTACAATTGCACCAGCCTCCACCACATCCTCTGGCAGCTAATTAAATACACGTACCACCCTCTGCATGAAGAAATTAACCCGTAGGTCTTATATCTTTTCCCCTTTCACCCTAAACCTCTGCCCTCTAGTTCTGGACTCCCCGACCGCAGGGAAAAGACTTTGTCTATTTATCCTATCCATGTCCCTCATAATTTGGTAAACCTCTATCAAGGACACCCCTCAGCCTCTGACGCTCCGGGGAAAACAGCCCCACCCTGCTCAGCCTCTCCCTGTAGATCAAATCCTCCAACCCTGGCAACAACAGTCTGAATATAGAGAAGTGTCCTGGATACCTGGCCTAATTCCAGGCACTTCATCAAAATTAGAACAAAAAAATGCAAGCATCACCCAGTCCTATCTGCATGATGACAATATTTAAACAATACGTTCAAATTCCAAGGCTCATAACGTTAGACGTGTCCCATTAACTTCTATTTCAAACAGTCAACGTGGACAAGTTACAGTATTGAACATGCAATATTCATAGCCGATGATTCCAGTGAATCCTTTCATTCTGTTCCCTGTGAAGTCTTAATTACGCATATCCCAGAAACCTCAATCCACAGAAGTCATTGAAAAAAGTCACAATACCCTGCACTTACTCTGTACTGAAATGTTCGTGAGGAAAAGAGACAGTGTTTGACGTAATGTTACAGATATTTGTGGGATGTATCCGAAGTAGTGTTTGCATTTTTAACATCATGAATGTATCAATCGGAGATAGAAAGTGTAATTCCGACTAAGAGGCAATTTAGCTATTAATTTTGAAGTGTAATCGGGGAGATGTGATCAGAGTGGTGGATTATGTGTTACAAAAGATGGAATGAATTTGGAAGACGATTTCTCAGTGAACTTTGGGGATGTTATACCTTCAGGTCCCAGAGTTGTTGGAAGTCTCTTCACTGCAAGAAAGAAATGCAAATATATCTAGGAGGCACATGAAAAAGAGCATAATAATTTATTGCTCAAACCGTTAGAGCTGTCCATCTCAATCCTGAAAAAATGGTCTTTTCCCTGTCAATATATCACAGATAGGCTAACATCACCCAGCATGACCCAGTCATTGCTGCATAATAAGAACATCAAAAGGAATAGGATTGTGTTTTAAGGCACTCTAATTCACGACATCTGCAATTGCATCCCACTTCAAAGAGTCAAATTTCACAAGTCACACCAAACTGAAATCCTTCTCGCAATAGTCATTGGATCATACTTCTGGCAGTTGGGCAACATATTCATTTCGGTGACTTCATTGCACCCTTCCTAGTAACTTTACCTCGCACATTCATTCAAAAAAAAAATCACGCTCCCTTTCGGGCGTGCATCCTACAGTCAGTGCCCTGAAGTTAATCCTGCAGCTATTTGTGGATCGAATTGAAAGTGAGATTGCTTTTAACTTCATGAGAGTGTGAGTTGGAGATTTAATGTGTACTTTCCACTGAGAGGGAACATATCAGGGAAATTTGAGGCGTTATCAGAAAGATATAAATCATACAGTTTCTCCACCTGATGCAGCACTTAACATATTCCGCCTCCTACTATAACAATCCAATTGCTCCTGCAAGTCTCCCCAGTGTCCATGCATACTTGTTCCTCTGTGGCCCGTTGGCTATTCGGGGGCCCACATTTCAACTCCAGTAATGTCACTATCTCCTTCTTACTTCTTAGCTTCACCCACAAAGCCTCACTGGGTGATCCCTCAGTTATTTCATCTCTGATTACTGCTGTGATAGTTGACTTCAGAAAAATGCAAATCCCACTCCATTTTATCCACCTTTTCCGTCCCGGCTAAAGCACCTGTACCCTGTCACAATACGCTGCTTGTATTAATTGCTGTTGTGAAAAGAATACATTTCAGCGATTCAGCTCTGGCTGTTACCTGTTTCTGCCGTCACTCCTCTGTTTGATGATGACCTTTCCGTCTGTTTCTGAGTTGAATAAGTCGCGTCGTCCCCATGTTCAGTGGTGTTTGGATCTGAATCAATGGAGATACAGTATAAGAATGATTCAAAGATGGAACTCTTTAATTCAGATATTTCTCAATAATTCCCAGCGTGCCATGCATTTCATTGAGGCTAGAATGCAATAGTATATTCACTGAGATATTAATCCAGAGAATCGGCGAATGCTTTGGAGATCTGTTTTCAATCTTCACACTGCAGATGGTGGAGATTTAAATCGATGAAAAATAATATATGTGTAATGAAGAATCAACTGATGGCCATGAAACCATGTCCATTTGCTGGAAAAAGGATGACACTACTGGCTAATTAATCACTTCCTGGGAAGAAACCCTCATCTGCTCTCGCCTATAAGTGAGATCAGACCTACAGGAACATTACTGACATCCCACTTCGCTCAGTCACTCTGTCACACTCACCTCAATCACAGCGTCCCACACGTGACAGTCACTGAATCGCAGTCTGCTTAGTCATTACATCCCACTGCATTAGCTCACGAAATTCTATTCCCCCTCTGAACCGACAGATTCACTGCAATCATTTGATCCACTCTATTGACACGCCACCTTCCACTCGCCTCAGTTATTCAATCACACTACCATTACTCACAAACACGCAATTCCCTCAGTCACAGCATTTTCCATCCCTCAGTCACTGCATAACGCTTCCCGCAATGTCTAAGTGGCACTACCCTCAGTCACATCGAAAACTAATTTCAGACATGACATTCCAGACACAGGAACAAATTATCTAAAATACCTGAGTCACGGCTCCCACTCTCCTTCTCAACGGACATGACAACTTCCACTGTCACAATATTCCACTGCTCTCCGTCACTATATTTCAACAGGATCAGTTAAACCACCTCTCTCTCGTCAGTCACTCAATCACCCTCCCTGCTTTCATTGTTTCCGACTACTGAACACCACTAACTGGGTCACTGCATGCTGTGTAACTGGAGACATGTGATCAGAATGGTGGACTATATGTTACAAACATGGAATGGATAAGGAAGACGATTTCTCAGTGGATTTTGGAGTTTTTAATACCTACAGTTTCCAGAGCAGATGAAAGTCTTGTCACTGCAAGAAAAAAAAATGCTGATACATCTCGGAGTCACATGAGCGAGGAACACAACAAATTAGCGGTCAAGACATCACAGTTGTCTGACCCAATGAAAAGACCAATCCTGTACAATTGCTCTTTTCCCTGTCAATATATCATGGGCTAACAAAATGCAAGCATCACCTATTCATATTGTATGATAAGAACATCAAAGGGATAGGATTCTGTTCAAGTCACTCTCATTAGCGACTTCTGCAATTGCATTCCACATCAAACAGTCAAACTGCACAAGTCAAACCAAAAAGGAATTCTATTCCCAATAATCATTAAAACATATTCTCAGCAGTTGGTGCAATATATTCATTTCAGTGATTTCACTGTACCTTTCAAAGTAACTTTGCCTCAAACTTTCATTCCAAAAAATCGCACTCCTTATCGGACATGCATCTTACACTCAGTGCCCTGAATTCAATCCTGCAGCTACTTGTGGATCTAACTGAAAGTGTGATTGCTTTGACCTTCATGACCGTGTCAGTCGGAGAGTTAAAGTGTACTTCGACTGAGAGGGAATGTATCAAGGAACTTTGAGGCATTATCAGAGAGATATAAATTATAGAGATGCCCCAACCTGGTGCATAAGATGCAGCGGATTTGGAATAGAATCTCACAGTGGACTTTGGCTCAATACTGAACACCCTCCCAAAAGTGCAGCCTCAAAAACGTCCCGTGCAACTGCAACATAGCTTTCAACGTCTATACTCAATACCCTGACTGATGAACACCAATGTGCCCAAAACATGGCTCAACGCCCTGTCTACCTGTAACTACACTTTCAGAGAATCGTGCACTTGAACCCCAAAGTCCCTCTGTTTCACTGCACTCCTTAAGGCCCTACCATTCACCACGAAAATCCAACATTGATTTGATTATCCAAAATGCAACACCACACACTTCTCTATATTTAACTCCATTTTCCATTTCTGAGCCCACTTCTGCAGATGTTGAAAGTTCTACTGCCAAACATCTTCACTGACTCTTTTAGTGTCATCTGGAAACTTACTAATCATGATTTGTACATTCTCATCCAAATCATGAATGTAGATAAAAGTCAGGAATGGGCCCAGCACCAACCCCTGAGGCCTTCCACGATTCACAAGCCTCCAGTCCGAACAGCATCCTTCCACTATTACGGTCTGCTTCCTATCATCAAGACAATTGTGCATCAAAATGCCATTTTCCTCTGGATTCCATGCAATCCAACTTTCCAGAGCAGTCTACCACTTGGCACATTATGAAAGACCTGAATGAAAGTAATATAGACAAGGTTATATGCCTTGTCATCGTCAATCTTCCTGGTTAATTTATCAAAGAACTCTAACAAATTTGTGAGGCATGATCACCCACACACAAAGCAATACTGACTACTCCTAATCAAGCCCTGCCTTTCCAAATTCACGTGTGCATTATCTCCCAGAATTTTCTGAAGGAACGTATCGACTCCAGATGTTAGCATTATTGGTCTATAGTTCCCAGATTTTTCTTTGCCGTCCTTATGTAAACAGAGTACTACATCCTTTACCTTCGAGTCTTCCGGGACCTACCCGTAACTAATGATGATGCAAAAGGTATCATCTGGGTCCTTCGCAATTTCTTCTCAGCTCTCTTGAAGTCTTCTTGCATATATTTTGTCAGGACCAGAAGACTTATCCACCTTCACACATTATAGTGCATACAATATCACCGCTACGCTGAGAAGGAATGTCCCAAAGATATGACTACAAATTTCGTCCAGTTCCACACTCTTTCTCCACAATAAAAATAGAGAAGTATTCATTGAGCACCTTGCCTGTCTCTGGCATTTCCGAACATACATGTCCACGCCTTGAGGAGTCATATTCTTTCTCTAGTTATTCTTTTTCTTTTAATACACCGAAGGAGCCTCGTTGGATTCTCCATAATCCTCACGGCTATTTCGTGCCCACTTTCGCCCTCATAATTGCCTCCCTCAGTAAACTCCTGTTTTCCCTGTATCCTTCTAGGAATTCCCTTGATTCCAGCTGCCTGAAACTGAGCCATGTCTCCTTTTTTTCTGGTCATAGCCACAATATATCTCGGATTCCCGGGTTGCCTATTCCTGCCAATCTTGCCCTTCACCTTCAAAGAAACATATAGACTCTAACTAGCTCGATTTTAAAGGACTTCCACTTGCCTTTGCCTGCAAATAAACTCCTGAAAATCCTGTGTAATTCCATCAAAATTCACCTTGCCCCAATTTAGAGCTTGATTCTGGGGGCTAGTTTCGTCCTTCTTAATCAACATGTTTAAAGCCAACAGAACGATGGTTACTGAACCCAAAGGGTTCCACCTCTACCACTTTAGTTACGCCGTCCTGCCTTATTTCCCAAAAGTCGGTCAAGATTTGTCCCTTCCCGAGTCGGAACTGTATGTCCAGATTTTAAAATAGTTTTTCTGAACTCAATGAAGAAATTCCACCCCATCTAACACTAAACACTATGGGAGTCCCAGTCTATGTCAGAAAAATCAAAACATCCTTCTCCAACAATGCAATTGCTCCTGCATGTCTCCCCAATATCCCGGCATATTTGTTCCTCTAATTCCCATTGAATATTTGGGGGACTAAAATACAACCCAGTAATGTCACCGTCCCCTTCTTATTTCTCTACTCCACCCACAAAGCCTCACTGTGTGATCCCTCAGTTATTACATCTGTGATCACTGCTATGATACTCGCCTTGTACAAAAATGCAAATCCCACTCCATTTTATCCACCACTTCTGTCCCGCCTAAACCACCTGCGCTCTAGCCCAATACGCTGCTTTTATTCATTGCTATTGTGTAAAGAATACTTTTCAGCGATTCAGCTCTGGCTGTTACCTGTTTCTGCCGTCACTGCTTTGTTTGATGATGAACTTTCCGTCGGCTTCTGAGTTGAATATGTCACGTTGTTCTCATGTTCAGCAGTGTTTGGATCTGAAGGAATGGAGATACAGTATAAGAATGAATCAAAGATGGAACTCTTTAATTCCGGTATTTCTCAATAATTCACAGCGTGCCACGTATTTCATGGAGGCAAGAGCCCAGTAGTACTTTCACTGAGTTAGTAATCCAGAGACTTAGCGAACGCTATGGGGACCTGTTTTCAAATCTTCAAACTGCAAATGGTGAAATTTTAATTCGATGCAAAGTAACATATCTGGCCTGAAGGATTTACTGATGGCCATGAATCCATGTGCATTTGCTGGCTAATTAATCTCTGTTAGGGAAGGAAACCTCATCTGCTCTGAACTGCAAGTGAGTACAGATCTACAGCGACGTTCTTTACTTGCATACCCTCTGAAATGGCCGAGCACACTATCCTTCGACCACCAATCGACCATCAATCGCTTCGATGTTTCAACAAAGAAACAAATCCAGATAGATCACCTGGCCTCGCACGAAGCACTGGAAAAGATGATGGTCCAATAAGCCCTGTCACCCTCCAAAGTCCTCCTTACTATCATCTGACTATAGTGATAACTTCGCCAATGTTATTTCACAGATTAGTCAGTCATTAGCCTAATTTTGCTTACATCTTCAACCGTGGAGACAATTGACCAGATGTCACCATCGCCATCATAGATATGTCCTGTCCCACTTGCAGGACAGTCCTGGCAGAGGTGGCGGCACAGTGACCTAAAATCAGAATGAAGTTCAGCTCGAAGTCTTCCGCATGGAAACTAGTCCCTCGCCATCTTGTGACGTCAGATTAAACATGGTTAAGAAAACTTATGCTGATTACCACATCTGAGGAATCAGTACTGCTACATACTGCACGATGTATGAGATAATCATAGAGTCTGGCAAGTACATAAGATGTACAATGAATGTGTGGGGAATTGCAATATTCAACACCGATAGTGTATTAGCATAACAGTGTTGATCAACCTGTTCGGTTCCTAAAGATAAAGCTGCTAGAATGGGGCCATGACAGGGGGTGAGGGGGTACAATACACTTGCTTTCATTGTTATCACTATGCCGACTGCAGATGCTTCCGAGCTGAAAATGTGTTGCTGGAAAAACGCAGCAGGTCAGGCAGCATCCAAGGAGCAGGAGAGTCGATGTTTCGGGCATCAGCCCTTCTTCAGGAATCAGGAAAAGATTCCTGAAGAAGGGCAGATGCCCGAAACGTCGATTCTCCTGCTCCTTGGATGCTGCCTGAGCTGCTGCCCCTTTCCAGCAACACATTTTTCAGCTCTGATCTCCAGCATCTGCAGCCCTCACTTTCTCCTTGCCGATGCATCTGCACAAGAAAATACTGTCAAGAGTGACTACCGCATAGTTCTTGTCGAGACGAACTTGAAAACCATCCAAATTGTTATGTGGCACTCTCACCAAGCTAAATGGGACAGACTTCAAGCAGATCTAGCAATTTCAGGTTCGATTAAGCTCGGCTGGACATCAACAGCGACAAAACTGTCTTCCATCCAAATCGGCAACATGTTGTTGAGCATACTCCCCACTCAAACCTTAAAATAAAATGATGGAATCGAACTTGCTCTGTGGAATGTGCAGGAGGGTACAGCAGGAGTAGCACCGAGCGTGCACAAAAATGCCGCATCAACAAAATGAAGCTACAAAACACGGCTACTTCGAGGGAGGGATGAGTGAGGTAGAATTGACTGGGAGATGAGCCTCGCATGAAAGGCAGTGAAACAGCAATGGCGGGAGCTTCTGGGAGTAATTCAGGAGACACACCAGTGATTCAAACTGAGGAAAACAAACAATGATATACGTAGGTTCAGGCAACCACAGATAAGTCAGGGATAGCGTCAGAGCAAAACAGCGAACGTATAATATGTGGCACATGGCCGTGGGATACCGAAAGACTGGGAAGCTCACAAAGATGAACAGAGGGCAACAGAAAAGAAATAAGGAATGCAAAGCTTTAATATGAAGTTCAGCTCTCCGGTAATATAAAGGGAGACTGCAAGAGTTTCTTTAGATAAATCAAGGGGCAAAAGAGAGGGCAACGTGGACGCTGGGCGGCTGGGGACGGGTGCTGGAGAGATAGCATTGGAGAACGAGGAAATCGATGAGAATGGAAATACTTATTTCGCGTCATGCTTCACAGTGGAAGACAGGCAAATATCCCAAAATTTACAGAGAGTGAGGGAGCAGAGCTTCGCGTGGTGACCACCATCAACGAGAAGGTGCGAGAAAAACAGAGTGTCCTGAAGGTGAAAACAAACACCTGAACCAGATGTATTACACCCAATAGTTCAAAGGGAGATATCTGCAGAGATGGTGGGGGTGTCAGTCGTGACAATTCAGGAATCGCTCTATTCAGGAATATTCCTAGAAGACTGAAAAATCACTAACGTGACATCCCTGTTTAAAAAGGGAGTAACTCAAAAGAGGAACACTTGCTGACCAATTAGCCCATCTTTGGGCCTGAATAAGCTACTGGAATCCATTGTTTAGGATGAGATTTCTGAGTATTTGGAAGCACATGGGAAAATAACAGAAAGACAATATGGTTTCATCGAGGGGAAGTAATGATCAGGTTAGACCGAGGAGAGGCTGCTATCTAACTGGAGTTCAAGAAAGTCTTTGTCAAAATGCCTCACAGGAGACTACTGACTAAGATGAGGTTCCATGGTATCAGATGTAAGGTGCCAGGATAGATAGCAGCTTAGATGTGTTATGAAGTTGAAGGTGTGTCCGTTATCTCTAAGAGAGAGTAAATGCTGTCTTGCACTGAGAGCTGACAAGCATCTGTCGTATAACGAATTGGCTGAGTGGAGTGGAACACTGAAAATATGTTACATTTGGCTGTGAAATAGATACCTGAGTTCATTGCTGTTTTGACAACAATCCGAATGTAACCAATCAGCTTAAATTATGCACCAGGATGGGAAAAACAATCGTGTTTGAATTTATTGCTTTGTTAACCTCGAACCAATGAGACGATCTGATGTTTGGATATTAAAAAGAAGGCAGTTCAAAAATTAGGCAAAGTATTGACATGGCAATTGCCATTTAAACAAGTCTCTGTGAAAGGTACCTTCTCGCCTGAAACATATTCGCGATAGAAGAAGGAAGACGACTTAGGGAGGACTTTAATGTAATTTTAATTAGTGTTTTATTGGAACAGTATATTGTTATACAGTTTGAGGCTGATAATAAGCAGTTAAGAGATGTGTGGGGTATTAGAGGTGTGGTTAGCTGTTCTTCAATGTGCACTCATAGAGTTAAAAAATAACTAGATGCCATTTTTAACAGATTGGATTTAGGAGTTCTGTTTTACTCATATGTTAATAAGTTACGAGTGATGGTGAGTTTTATTTTTGGGTGTTTGGTTTAATTAACTGAGGGGTTCACCACAATGTCGTTACAGCTATCCGGAAGAAATCTGAGAGTGGAGATTAACAGATACTTCTCAGGATGGCAGCAGGTAACAAGTGGTGTTCTGCAAAGCTCAGTTTTGGTGCTACAACTTTTCATTTCATACATTAATGATCTAGATGAATGAACTGACGGTATTCTGGGTAAGGCTACAAACAAAACAAAGATAGGTAGATGCACAGCTTGCATTGTAGGGGAGGCTGCAGAAGGATTTGGACAGCTTAGGAGAGTGGGCAAAGAAGTAACATATAGAGTAAAACGTGGAAAAATGTGAGATTATGCACTTTGGTCGGAAGAGTAGAGGCATGGAGTACTTCCTAAATGGGGGAAAAATGTAGAATTCTGAAGTGCAAAGGGACTTCTAGCTCATGAGTCCATCAAGGTAAACTTGCAGGTTGAGTCATTAGTTAGGCAGGCAAATGTAATGAAGACAATTGTTTTGAATGGACCGGAATATTAAAGCGGGGGTTTACCTCTGCGGCTCTATAAAACTCTAGTCAGGCCACATTTGTATTGTGCACAGTTTTGAGCCCCCATATCTCAGAATGGATATATTGGCCCTGGATAATGCACAGAAAACATTCATGAGAATGATCCCAGAAATGAAAAACTTTTGCGGACTCTGGATCTATAGTCGATGGAGTTTAGAAGGAGAAGGGACATATTTGAAACATATAGAGATTAGCCAGAGTAGATATTGGAAAGATGTTTACATGGGCAGGAGAGACGAGGACACGACACCACAGCCTTATAGTAAAAGGACACCTTTTGGAACAGAGATGAACTAGAGTGTGTTGAGTCTTTGGAATTGATTGCCACAGAAGATTGTGGAGGAGAGAACATTGAGTGTATTTCGGACTGAGATAGATGGGTTCTTCAGGTGGGTCATGGTTTACGGCTTGAGAAAATTATCAGGCATGATTGAATAGTGGAGCAGACTCAATGGGCTGAATGGCCTAATTTCTGCTCGCATGTCATTTAGTTTTATGGTCTTATGTCAAACAACATAATCTGCAAATGATAGACCGATATAAGCGATCCCATAAACAATGGATCAGAAGTGCCACATGCAGCGAATGGTGTTTTTACGGAACAACTCATTGCAGGAGGAGCCACAAATACCCTCATCATTAATGATGGAAAAGCACAACACAGTTGAAAACGCTAGTATGAAACGTTTGAGGCGCGATGGCTCTGTCGTTAGCACTGCTGCTTCACAGCGTCAGCGAACCTGGCTTCAATCCCTGCCTCAGACAACTGTCTTTGTCGAGATTGCACATTCTCTCAGGAAACTGTGTGAGTTGCCTCCCACAATCCAAACATGTGCAGGTCATGTGAATTGGCCATGTTGGACTGTCCGTAGTGTTAGGTGTATTAATCAGGGGTAAATGTAGGGGTGTGGTGGGATACTCTTCGGAGAGTTGGTGTGGATTTGTTGGGCAGAAGAGCCTGTTTCCATACTGTAGGGAATCTCATATCAGCATTCCCAAGTGAATCAGCCATCATGGCCTCCTCCAATTGTTCCCTGCATCACAGACAGAAGTTTTCAGCCTTCGCATTTACTCAGCGCAGTGAAAAGATACTGTTGAAGACATTGGATATTGCAAAGCTACAGAGCTCTGAGACTATTCCGGCAATAGTACAGAAGAAGTATACTGCAAAACTTGCCATGCTCTCGCCATGCTCTTTCAAAACAATTCCAAACCTGGCATGAACACTGCAGTGTCCAAAATTTCCTAGTTATGTCTCATCCACTACACGCAGGACAAATCCAAAATATTTATTTTCTATTGCAGCAGTCAACTCCTGATCATCAGGGAAGTGATAGAAGGTGTCATCAACAAGTGAGATAAAGCAGCATCTGGTCAGCAATAACCCACTCAGAGACGCCCAGTGAAGTTCCACAGCAAAGACTCAGCTCCTGCACTCATTACAGCCTCGGTTCAAGAATGGACAAGAGGAAAATTCCAGGGATGAGGCGCAAGTGTCAAACCCTGACACTGAATCTGCATTCGAATGAGTGAGGCATTAAAAGCATGAACAAAAATGGGATTTATGGGTATCAAGGTCAAATATTCTACTGCTTCGAATCAAACCTGTCATGTAGAATTTGATTCTGTGGTTTGGGTCAAACATCTTAGCTTCTTGGCGTCACTTCAGGTCTTCCTGGCGTTAGAATCTTCGGTCAAACCATCCTCAACATGTTCATAAATTACGTTCCCACCGTTTTAAGGTCAGAAACTGGGATGTTCACAGTTGATTGCATAATGGTCAGCTGTGTTTGCGCCCCCTCAGACATTGAAACAGTCCATATTCAAATGCAAGAAGATCTAAATTATATCCCTGTTTTGACTGACATGTGGTAAATAACACCCACACAAATGACAAGAGATGACCAAGGAATCAGGGTGAAATGGTGGTTCCATGTTTCGCACTTCTGCCTCACAGTGCCTGGGACCTGGATTCAATTGCAGCCTCATGAAATTGTTTACGTGGTGATTGCACATTGTCCCCTGCCCGCGTCGTTTCCTTCCACAGTCCAAAAATGTGAATGTTAGATAGAGTAGCCATGGTAAATTTAGGATTAGAGGCATTGGGTTGTGGGTTGTTTGGGAGACCTTCGGAGAGGCGGTGTGGATTCAATGATAATCTTCAAAAAGTAACACCGTAATCATTTTCCTTGTGAATCAATTCCATTACCACAACTGAATATACCATTACTAGCATCCTTGGGGTGACTCAAATAGATTTGTCACAAAAAGATGGCAACAATAATTCCAGGCGAGGAATTCTGCGGCAGGAACTCACGTTCTGACTCCCAGAAGACTGCTTAACACCTCCACGGCAGTTCTCAGGATGCAAGCAGGATCAACAACACTCAAGTATTCCTCTTGATTTGCATTACATCCACAATCATCTGTCTCTCCACCAGCAACATTCAGGAGCACGGTTTGTACTACTTACAAAATGCACTACAGAATTCACTAAAGATCTTCAGACAGCACCTTTCAAACTCACGGCTGCTTCCACCTACACGACCATGGGAAGCAAACACATGGGGGACAAGACAACTTGCAAGAATATGTCCCAGACAATCACCATCATCACTTCGAAATGCATCGCTGCGCCATTCCTGTCTAAATGCTGGTGCTCCCCATCGCTATGGACACGGTGGGTCACCCACCAACACACACACTGGAACTAATCAAGAAGCTATTGCATCCCCACTTTCTCAAGGGCAATTAAGCACGGCCAGTAAATGCTGGCTCAGTCAGACAACAAGTTTCCCACGAATATCTGATACAAATATAATGCCGAGGCACAGTGCCTTCCCCAGAATTAATACCAATTACGAATCTATGCCCTTTATGGTTTTCCTGAAGAAACATTGACAGAAGTGATTGCTGCTGCTCCCGATAGCTGAAAGAAAAACACTTCACCATCAGATTTTTTGCCTCTGTAGTAATTGTACTGAACGAGTGGGGACAACTTCATTTAAATCCCTGCTGGCGAGGGGTTCATTTTATTTTCAGATCCTACATTCTCTGTCGCATTTGTGAAATGTTCTCAAATGAATGTGGAAATGAGACTAGGTTTCGATGTGTCCTTTGAGGAGATGGCAGTACTGTGTTAAGACCAAGAAATGAGAGACTGAAACTTTGACAGTGTACGGTTACGGGGAAAGTGAATTTTACAACGCCTAAGCAAACAGCTCAGCCCAACAGGTCCAAAATGCATTTATGAAGTGGATGCAGTGAGGATGGGAGTAGAACATGGTGACTCAAGTGAGTTCAATGCCGTGACAGTGAAAAATGTCATACAATATCTTGGGACAGTGGGATGCAGTGATTGAGGGACTGGGGTTTGTTTTCTGACATGAGAGGGACATCAGAACAGATTGCAGAGTGATGTAGTTAGTGTAGTGAGTATGATGCTCTTGTTGAGGGAAGTTAGAAATGTTCACCGGAGAAGTGATTAAGATGTGGTAGAATTTAGGAACTAAAGCAAATTGAATTTCATGGCTTAAGGAAGAGGAGTGCTTCGACTGAAAGAAGTTGGATGGAATGCCTTGGAAATCAGCATCCAGTTTCTTTGGATTATTTCCTTTCATAATTAAGACAGGGAGGAACTTTCACGTTGCCAATTATTCTGTGCTGCAGTGGCTGACGTTTACATTTTATTTACGTCCTGTCTGAGAGCAGTGACTTCCCAACTACATTATGTTAACTCGGATCACTTTCGTATATTGTGTTTAAAAAGTTTTCAGTAATTGAAAGTTCAAACTATTTCCAAAGTCATTGGAATGATATTTTCTTGGTGGAGTCAGACACCCCAAAGTTGCCCTTGTGGGTAATGTAAAAAGAGAACACTACCTGTGCAGTAGACCGCACACTGATGCAACGCCTTCAGTTCATAAACAAAGTAACTGCTGCAGTTTTTGATCTTTATCTCATGGACCCAGTGACATTGATTTCTTTCCCAGTTTATACAAACTCTCCTGGTCACTTCCCCATCGGCCATGGTGAGATGAGAACCTGTAATAAGGTTTATCAGTATTGAAGAATGTAATCAATGTGAACAGTGCTGGACAGTTAACATCTGTCTAATAAATTATGAAATTACCCTGTAACCACGCTGTCCCACGTGTCGAGCAGTGATGTGGTGGGACAAGCACCTCTGGCATCTTCCATCCACCGGAGCTGAAACAGCAATCACAGAGTAAGCTAATGAATGGCAATCTTCTATGACAGAATACCCAATTAAAGATCCTTGATGTCACCATACTTCTCATCCCAAAGCAGGTTAACCTTCCCCAGAGGCTCATCATAGTCATGGACCCATAGAGGTTGAGAGCATATGCAAGAAAAAGTCCTTTATCTTATTGTGTTGCACCAGTCAAAAACAGTTTGAAAACCAAATTTTAAACGGCTTGCAAATCAACCTTCTTTGTTTTAGCATTGTAAGCACCCATCGAAATATCTTTTTTAATAATGTGAGAGGTTTTCACTTAGTCATCCTCATGGACATTAAGCGCCAGATTACCATTACCTCTGGGCAAAATCCTTTATCCTCATATGCTGTCTAAACCCGTTACCCTAATTTTATGCCTCCTGGCCATTCATGTCTCCATCAAGGGGGACGAAGAAAGGATATTCTCTTTGAACCTATCTCTGAAAATCGTAACTTCTTTATGCATTTTAATCATGTTGCCTTTCAATCACCTCTGCTACAAGGAAAACAGAAACAGTTGTTTACGTCAGTTTTCCGAAATTAAAATCTATAGCCCCGTCAACGGCGCTTTAGATCGTTCCAACTCAAGCTACATTTCATGGAAATTTCTTCCAAACCATCTCCTGTACTATCACAATCTTTCGATTCTGCATATTCCAGAATTCCGCACAATTCTCGGGGTGAGGCGTGTAAAACGTGTCGCCCAACTATTGCCCCGCTTGTATTAGCCTTTGAAATGTCCATTTCAGGAAGTAGTGGTGAAAAGCATTTTGAATGTATTTAAGTTTGCATTTAATATACTCGTGACTGACAACAGGTTCAAAAGATGCAGAGTCTGGATGGGAAAGATGCCAATCAGACATAGAGTTGGAGTGACATAGAGATGTACAAGACAGAAACAGATACTTTGCTACAACTCATCCATGCCGACCAGATATACTAAAATAATCTAATCCCATTTTCCAACATTTGGCCCATATTCCAACAAATCCTTTCCATTTGTATAACCGTCCTGATGGTTTTGAAATGTTGTAATTGGACCAAACTTCCTCTGGCAGTTCATTCCAAACACATACCGCCTTCTGTGTGAACAAGTTGCCCATTGGGTCAGTTTTAAATCTCTTCACCCTTCACCTTAAAGCTATGCCCTCTAGGTTTGGTCTCCTCGCCCCAGAAATAAAAAAGACCTTGAAAATTGAAGCACTGAATGCCCCTCGTGACGTTATAAATTCTATCAGTTCACCCCTCAGCCACTGATGCTTACGACAACCAACATCGGGAGGAGCATCAAGACCTCAGTCGATCTATCTCGACTTCAAATTTCATTTGTCTGCTAATCTGCCATATTTCCAAATTCAACTGTAAGTCTGAATTTTTGTACGCTGCATGTCTTTTGACACGGATGCTATTAGATGTCCTCGGTCCTCTAACATTCTTGTAAACAATTTCTGAACTGCAGTTTCTCGCTGATCAATGGAAAGTCTGAAAAAAAGTAGTGCAGGAAATAGGGCATGCGACCCATAAGGG
Organism: Chiloscyllium punctatum; assembly: GCF_047496795.1. Lineage (NCBI taxonomy): Eukaryota > Metazoa > Chordata > Chondrichthyes > Orectolobiformes > Hemiscylliidae > Chiloscyllium > Chiloscyllium punctatum. Next base: position 19,893,984 of record NC_092781.1, on the reverse strand, counting down.
ATGATAAGATGTAATCACTTCCAAGGACCGTTCCTCGTCATTCAATATGATCATGATTTGTTTGACATTCGTTGTGTCCACTTTTCAAGCCTTTGCTTGAAACTCAAGGTTCTCATCCTCATTAAACATCTATCCATCTCAACGTTAAAAAGATCCAGGACTCTTCCCCAAAAGATCTCTTTAACAAGCTATTCAACGCATCTGAGAAAATAATTCTGTCCTTTTTTAAGTCTCAATTGGTGCCCCTTTAATCTTTTTTTATTTGTTGTGATATGAGATTCGCCCATGATGGGCAATATCCTCAAAGCATTTACCCTGTCAAGCTGAATAAGAGCTACATGCATTTCAATGAGATTACCTCTTAATCTTCGAAACTATGGCGAGTCCTGTCCCAATTCGTTTAACATTTGCTCATTAGAAAATCCCTCCTCATCTCAGATAATCTTGTTAATCGACTCTACACTGCCTCGAATGAAAGGCTACATCTCCAGAACAAATGGAATCAAAACTGCTCACAGAACTACTAATGTTCTCTGACCAGCAACTTGTACAATTGCAGTAAGTCTTTCCTTCATTTGTACTGTAAGCCCTTGAGAAAATTTACAGACTTTCTGATTACCTGCTGTATCTGTTTGCTTGCTTTCTTTGTCTCGTTCATTAGAACACACAAGGCCGTTTGTGTTGCGGCTTACTGCACCTATCCCTCCCCCATTTACCTTATTAGATGGACTAACGTCCAAAGTGCTCAACTTCTCATTACAAACAATTTATGCATTATTGATCACTTCTTTAACATGACAGATGAGATAGATTACTTGCAGTGTTGAAACAGGCCCTTCGGCCCAACGAGTCCACACGACCCTCTGAAGAGCAACGCATCTCGACCCATTCCCCTACACTTACCCTTGTACCTAACACTATGGACAATTTAGCACCGCCAATTCACCTACCCTGCACATATTTGGACAGTGGGAGGAAACAGGAGCACCCGGAGGAAACCCACGCAGATATGGAGAGAATGTGCAAACTCCACACAGACAGTCGCCTGAAGGCGGGAATTGAACCCAGATCTCTGGCGCTGCGAGGCAGCAGTACTAACCACTCTACCACCGTGCCACCCATTGACCTATCCATATCATTCTGTAAACTCGTTGCATCCCCTTCACAACCTGTGAGGCTCTATATTTTATTCTCCTCCTGTTTAAAATGCCTCAATCTGTCTAGATTTGTCTCCCCTGGCCTTATAATGTCGCCATTTTGTTCCTCATCTATAAGCAGCTATCGTTTCTCCTGTGTCTCTCTGAACCGTCTTCATCGGTGCCTATTTGCATTGTTACACATCCGACCAAATCCATCATGACCTGTCATGAGATAGTCTTTACATATCCTTTATCTTACTTAAAGGTAAGTGTGAAGTGTGGCATTCCAGATGTGACGATATTGTTCAAACTGTGTTGGTTTGAGCAAAATATATTGTTTCCCCACACCAGCGTTAAAATACAAAAAATTGACATGACTTTAAATCTATCTAAATACTTGAGAAAATAGTCATATATTAATGATGACTCATCAACTGTTCCAACGTAGTACCATTTCATAAATACATTCTTGACAAAAAAACAAAATCAGGAAGCGGACTTCCAGTATATGTGATTTTCTCCAGTGCAGGACAAAGCACAAATATAGCAGCAGAATGAGACCTCATTCTTTTTTTCTGCAGCAGAGGGAGGGTTGTGTCTTCAGTTCCAATTCCGAAAAGCCCAACTCCAACAACTGACCGCAAAAACTAAAACAATATTACTGTGCGAGCCAGACTCTCACGCTCATGCTTCTTTTGTCCACTTTTATGAAAGAACCAAAACTACTGAGTCATCGTTACATGGAGTAGATTATCGTGGTAACGTTAACAACACTTGTTTCCTCGAGAAACAAGATGGAACATATCCTTCTTAGAGGCCATCCTGTCACAATGTTTAATCGGTCATTTTTCAACCTGATGGTTCCGACTTCACCCAGTTCCCATCCATGCAGTCAAACAAAGGTAGTCTCATGATGAAAACAACATTATCCATCTTTCACGGATTATTGCCAGGTAGAAATCTGTATTACCTTTTGAATCGATACCATCCGTGTTTCAGGTGCACATCACATTCTGCTTTACCAGTACATTCAGTCTCATGGCAATTCAAACTTCTCCAGGGCTGGACTAACACGTTGTGAAACACACACGGGTCAGTGTCTCCAGATTCTGCAACTGTGTGAAAAAAAAATTTAGTAGTGATATTCAGCACTGTTACAAAACAAGAGAGACGTATTATTCTCTGAATTACAGAATCATAAAATAGTTCAGCATCAAAGAGGCCCCTCAGTCTGTGAAAATGCATGGCAAAGAAAAAAAACACTGATCCCATGTCCCATGAATAGGCCAAAGCATTGAGTAAAATGACGCCACAAATGCACATCATAGGAACTTATGAAAGTCGTGAGTTTACCCATTTGCAATACTTTCCCAGACAGTCCATTTCAGACACCATCTACACGAGACGATGGGTGAAGTTCCCTTGAAACCGCCTGCACTTCAGCAGTAAAAAGTGTGCCCCTTTGCTTTTGAGCCGTCAATACAAGTGTACAGCTGATTTTCATTCAACACTGGAATTACCCATCATAATTGTGTACAGTTGCATCAGATGATGTGGAGGTGCTACTGTAGGACAGGGGTGGACAAAGTAAAAAATCACGCAGTACCAGAATCACAGTCCAAAAGGTTTACTTCAAAGCACCAGCACTCAAAGCGCTGCTTCTTTGTCAGGAAACTAGAGGGGCAGGAGCATAAGACACATACATTACAGCAAAAGCTCGCAGTGTCATGCAATTAAAACGATATATTGAGCAAACCTAGATTGCTGTTAAAATCTTCATCTTTGATTGGCTCTGTTCGTTAAAATGTAAGTCCCAGAACTTCTATTAAGCCATATTCTCGAGAGCAAAAGATAATCTAATGTTTTATCGAACGAAAATGTGACATCTCAGTTCAGAGAATATATTAAAGGTCTGAGAATAGAGTATGTCTCTGTCACCATCTTGAGTCAAATGTTCTATTTCCAAAGTAGGAATTTCTAAATTGTTCCATGGATTCACTGGTTGCAAGCTGTGAATGTGGTGCTGCAAAAGTACAGCAAGTCAGGCAGCATCGAATGAGCAGGATAATCGCCATTTCTAGCAAATGCCCGTCATCATGAATGAGACTTGTGGGCTGGAAGTGCTAAGAGGTAAATAGCAGGGAAGTGGGGCTGTGTGGAAGGTAGATGAGAAAGTGTCAGGTAGATGAAGCTCTGAGTGAAAGTGATACTCGGAGAGGAGGGTAAAGCACGCAGGTGGGAAGGAAGATAGACAGGTCAAGATGGCGGTGCTGTGTTGGAAGCTTGGGACTGGGATAAGGTGGGGGAGGGGAAACGAAGAAACTGATGATCCAGTGTGGTTGCTGTGTCTCAAGGTGGAAGATGAGACGTAGAGTGGTGAGTGTTTGGTGATTGAGGAGGCCCAGCATTTACGTGTCTATGGTGGAGTGGGAGGGGGAGTTAAAGTGTTCACCGACGGGTTGGTGAGGTTGGTTGGTGCGGGTGACCGAGATATGTTCCCTGAAATGATCCACAAATTACCCTCCTGTGTCCTCAGTTGAATGTCAACAACATTGTCTGTAACAGATACAGGAGATGATGTGTGTGGAAGTACACCGAAATTTCTGACAGATGTGTAAGGATCCTTTAAGGCTTTGGATGGAAGTGCCGGGGGCGGACGGGGTGACCTTGCGAAGTGCAAACCCTGCACCGACTTGTAGAATGTTTCAGAGAACATCGCTGTGACACCCACACTAAGCAACCCCACTGCCACGTGTCCGAATACTTTATCTTCCCCTCCCACTCCGCCAAGGACTGCAGGTCCTCGGACTTCTCCATCACCAAACCCTCATCTTCCGACACCTGAATGAAGAACGTCTCTTCTTCCACTTTGTGACACTGCAGCTGCACGGGATCAATGTAGATTTATCTATTTTCCTCATTTCCCCTCTCCTCACCTTGAGCAAGTCCCAAACCTCCAACTCAGCACCGCCCTCTTGATCTGTCCATCTTCCTTCCTACCTATCTGCCCCCGCTTCCTCCCCGACCTCTCACTCACACTCCCACGTTCACCCACCTGTCACAATCCCAGCTTCCTCTCCCCAGGCCGACCCTCCCCCTCTGTTTATCTCTCAGACTCCCACCGCGAACTGCACTCCTGGTGAAGCCTTATGCCCGAAACATCGATTCTCCTGATCCTCAGATGCTGCCTGACCTGCTGTGCATTTCCAGAAACCACACTCTCGACTCTGATCTCCAGCATCTGCAGTGCCCACTTTCTCTTGACTGCAGGTCATGTAATTTTTCAGGAAAAATGCAATGTGTCTGCAAATACATTGTGTTTTTGCTCAAAAAGCACACGACCTGCAGGCAGTCAATGCAGACAGTGAATCCGTATAACATTTCATAAATCCTACTTAAAGGAGTTAAGTACAGGAGAACCGTGCCTGCTAACAGGTAGTCAAGGCCAAGTGTGACAAGAAACAACGAAAATACTTTTTATACGAAGGCACTTTGCAGATTTGCAGTAATTTCGATGAAAGGACTTTAAAATAAAAAGCCATCAGTTTGTCACTTCTGAGACCAAAATTTGAAAATCTGAAAAAGATCAAACAACAGAACAGCTCCGAAGAAGCAGCGAATCCTGGAAATGTCAGCTGGTTGAGGACCTGTCCTAACATTAATCAGTTAATAGCGAAGTTGGATCTCAGGCTTGTGCTCACTTACTTGAATGGTCTAATATTTGGTACAAGGTGGAACAACTTCTGAACTGTTGTTTCAGTGTCTGATTGCCTGCTAGATTTCGGAATAAGTAGCCGAATTAAAGGTGTTCTCTTGTGAATTGCCCTCAATGAACTTATTGCTGATCTGTGGAATAAATTCATCGATCAGCCATTTACTCAAATTCCTTCATGCTTTACATCATTCAGACACGGGAAAAAAGCTGTCTCTGAATAAAAAAAGATTTGATCCAGCATATACTGCTGTTTATGGAAAAGAATTCAAAAAATCTACCAGCCTTTCTGCCTGGAAGTGCTTCCTAACTTTTCGCCAGAACTGTTTAGTCCCAATTCTGAGACAATGCTCCCTATTTCTAGAATCTCCAGTGGAAGTAAATGATATTTCTTTATTTTCTTTCTTCTGTTCATATTTGAACACTCTGATCAGAGCAACAGGCCTAATTTGTCCATTCATTCCCGAGTCTATGCGTCATTCCTATAACCTATAACCTACATCATTATCCCTCCAAGGACAGTATACCTTTACAAAGACGTGAATCCCAGATCGATTCACATTACTGTCAGTGTGTGATTCTTTACTCAGAAAGGAGTTGGAGCGTGGAACGTACTGCATGCAAAAGGAGCAGATTCGCCAACTTTCAGGGAAGTTAAATGATTGTTGGATAGGCATGCTCAAGAGATAACCGAGTGTAGATTATCTGGGCTTCAGACTGGTTTCACATGTGGTTTCACATGTGGTCCGCGCCACATCAAGTACTGAATGCAGTGCATTGTAATCTTCTATGGTCTAAGTTCTATATTCTATCTCTCCGAAGAGTCCACACCTCCTCTTTATTTCTACTACATGCTTAAATCCAGCTTCACTCCTTTTTTTGGAATGGGTTTTTCTCCTGACTTGGCTGATCAGATATTTCCACTTACCTGCTTTTTCCCATGATCCTTGTATTCTCTCATGATTAGGAATCTGTCATCTCAGCTTTAACTAAACACAAGCATCCTATGCTTCTTTGGGCAAACATTTTCAAAGTTGCACAAGATTCGCGTACTCTGTTCTGTTGTCCTTCCTTCTAAAATGAGCAACTACACATTTTCACACCTTGGAATCCATTTGCTAACAGTGGTCCACTGTCAGAGCAAAGATCTTTCTGCAAAATTCCATGCTGCATTTGTTCTTGCTAATCTTATGATTATAAGATAGAACCATATAATCAGGGAACAAAGCAGCCCAGAAGAGTCCTTCGGGCCATTGAGTATGTCTTGCCACAATACACCAATGACTACACTCGTCCTACCCCACACTCGACTCATAGCCGTGAATGTTATGACATTTTAAGTGCTCATGCAATCACCACCATCCACCATCTTGGTGAAATGGTTCTTCCTCGAATCCAATCAAAGCCACTTTAAAACTATTACATCTCATTGTTATTTCGACTGTTGAAGACGGAGGTAGGAGGGGGAATGTTTCCCATGTATGTCAGCGCAAATACTTACTCGAAACTCTTGACAATTTTCCTCATAAACTTTTGGACCTCTATCAGGTCTTTTTTTTTCAAATTTCTCTGCTTCAAAGAAACAGCCAAACACATGCAGCTTTTATTCATTGCTAAGATGCTGTACCATAAGCAACAAGCAGGTGAATCTCCTTTGCACCCTATCCAACACAATCACATCGCATTTTAAGTGTGGTAACCAGAACGTCTTGCAATATTCCAGCTGTGACTGACCAAAGTCCTGCACTTCTCCAATGTGCAACCCTTGCTCTTATAATCTATGCCAGGATTTAAAAAGGCAAGAATTAGGCATACCTCCTCAACTACCCCAATGCGTTCTCTTTCCACTTTTGGCGACCTGCCGAGGAGCACCACAAATCACTTATTTCTCCGAGTTATCTCTTTTCTTGACATTGAAATTGAGTATTCGTTTGACATTGTCCTTTTTTTTCCAATTCGAATGTCCTTGCGCTTCTCAGAGTTATCTCCAATATGCCACTGACGTGTTTACGTGACCAAATCCAATCATTACCCCCACAACCCCCACCCCCCAACTACCACAACAACATCAGTGGCACGGTAGCTCAGTGGCTAGCACTGCTGCCTCAAAGCACCAGGGACTTGTGTTCAGTTTCAGCCTGGGAGGCCTGTCTGGTGAAGTCTGCTCATTCTTCCCACAACTGCGTGGGTTTCCTCTGGGAGCTCTGGTTTACTCCCATGGTCTAATTGTGTGCCTTTTAGGTGGATTGGCCTTGTTAAATTGCTCCAGAGTATTCAGAAGTGTTGGGTAAGCAATGGGAAATGCCAGTTTACAGGGATAGGGTCTGGGTGTGGTAATCTTCGGAGTGTCAAAATGGACTCGAATGGCATGCTTCCAAACTGAAGGGATTCGATTATTTTTTTACAAAAAATCCTTGACAATCAAGGAGTCAGTTCTGATCCATGCCGAATGTCATCGCACAACAGGATCCTGTCAAGCAACAGCTTTCAATAACTACACTTTAATGTTGAGCATCCTGCATTGAAATAAATGCAGGTTAATTTATCAGAGGGAACAAAGAGATTGATGAAGGAAGAGTGGTCCATGTGAACTATATGGACTGCATTAAGGCGGTTGAGAATTATCTTCATCATCAACAGGTTAGCGAGGTTAGATCTCATGGAATGCAGGGAGAACTGGCCATTTGGATGTGGAATTGGCTTGATAGTAGAACACGGAAGGTGTTGGTGGAGGGTTGCTTTTCAAACTGGAGGCCTGTGACCAGTGGTATGCTACAAGGAGGGGTGATGGATCCATTGCTTTTGGTAACTTGTATAAATGATTTCGATGTGAACATTGGAGGTATAGTTACTCAGTTTGCAGATGACACCAAAACTGGAGCTGATGTGCACAGTGAAGATGGCTACCTGAGAGTACAAATGAGGCGTGGCAGATGGAGTTTAATTTAGATAAATGTGAGGTGCTGCATTTCAGAAAGGCAAATCAGAGCAGGATGTATTCATCTATTGGGAAGTTCCTGGAGCGCGTTAATGAACAATGAGACGTTGGAGTGCAGGTTCATAGTTCTTTGAAAGTGGAGTTTCAGGGAGACAGAAGACATTTAGTATGCTGTCCTTTTTTGGACAGACCAGTCCGTAAAGGAGTGGGGAGGTCATGATGCAGCTACACAGCACATTAGTTCGGGCACTTTTGGAAAATTTATTCAACTCTGATCTACCTCCTAGCGGAAGGATATTGGGAAACTTTAAATGATTTAGACAAGATTTGCAAGGATGTTGCCAGGGTTGGAGGATTTGAGCTCCAGTGAAAGGCTGAATCAGCTGAGGCTGTTTTTCCTGCTGCATCCGACGCTGAGGAGTGACTATGTAGAGGTTTAAAATTGATGAGATGTATGCTTCGGGTAAATAAATAAGATACTTTCCCTGGGATGGTGGAGTCTGAAACTTGAGGACATACGTTTAGAGTGAGAGGGAAAAACATTTTCAAGGGATCTCGAGGATAAGTTTTTCAGGCAGAGGGTAGTGGGTGTATGCAATGAGTTGCCGGGGAAGTGGTGGAGACTGACACAATTCCAACTTGTAAAAGATATCTGGATGGAAAAATGAATAGGAAATGTTAAGTGGGAAATGGACCAAGTGCTGGCATATGAGATTAGATTAGGTTAGCCTATCAGGTCCACATGGATAATTTGGACCAAAGAGTCTGTTTCTATGCTGTAGAACTCTATGACTTTGTGACTACATTATTTCGGATATGATGTGATAGACATTTGAAAAGGAGAAAAGCTCAATCAATAAGTCGCTGTGAGTCCCACCATTCAGTTACTTCATCTCACCTCTGTTACTCACCTTCTCTCGCTTTACTTTGTTTTCGGAAGACATTACCAATAGTCACAATACCTCATGGCATCACACACCACATCACCCTCCCCTCAGTCACTATGTCACACTCACCTGAATCATTATATCTCAAATCCCTCAATCATCGCATCTCACTCACTTCAGTTGATATATCACACTCACCTAAGTCACTGCATTCTACTCAATTCAGTTACTGCATTAGTGACCGTGTCATCATTCATTGTATTACACACATCTTAATAGCTACATACCCCTCTCTTCAGTGACAGAATCGCAGTCACCTCAGTCACTACACCTAAATGCCATGCCGCATCCCATTCCCTTCATCACCTCAGGGCACTCTTGCCAGTCAGTGTATCCGTAATCCACTCTGACACAGCATCCATTCGGCTCAGTCACAGCATCTCCCTTTCCTTATTCAATAAAGACGGCATTCCTCAGGTATGTCATTCCATTCTCCTCAGTCACTGCAACCTCACTGCCCTAACTCAGTGCACTCTACATTCCTCAATTTCTGCATCAGCGTGCTGGTCTTCTTGTGGTACGTGACAGTACCTCGGCCTGAAAAGACCTCAGGCTTCCCTGGCCTCTAGGCAATTCCTGAGCGATCTCCCAGCCTCATGAAACTCATCGACCAGCCATTAGCCCAAATTCCTTCATCCTTTACTTCATGCATGCATGGAAGAAACATTGTCTCAAATTTAATAAGAAACACTGATCCATCATAAACTGCCATCTACTGAAAATATTTCAAAGCATCTACCAGCTGGTTTGTAACTGGAAGTGCTTCCTAACTTTTCTCCAGAACCGTCAATCCAAATTCTCAGAATGCTCTCCTTATTTCTAGAATTTCCTATGGGAATTTTTTTCCTTCTGTTCGTATCTTGAAGACTCCGACCAGAGGAATAGACCTAATTTATCGAATAAGTCTGGAAATGTAATCACTGAAGTCTATGTGTCATTTCATTAACCCAACATCATTATCCCTCCAAGGACCATATACCTTTTCAATGACGTGAATCCCAGATCTACTCACATTACTGTCAGAGTGGTCTAACTAGGGTTTTGTATAGCTGCAAGAATACATTGGCTCACATAGACTCTAGTCCTATAGATACAAAGGTCGTATTGCATTATCTTTCTTAGTTATTTTCTGAACTCATTTTTGATATTTTAAAGGACCAAGTAACTGATCCCTTCAGTCAGTCTTTATATTTATATTGGTCAGAAAGTACCCTGATTGATTATTTCCGTTCCAAATTAGATAAACACACACTCTCTTGTATTGAAGTCAATCTGCCACAGTTACTCCCATTTATTTAGTCTTTTAAAATCCTTTGTAACTATGCAATCTTCCAAACTGTATATTATTCTGTGTAACTTTATGTCATGAGAAAACTCTGATGTGATCCTGTCGATGCAACATCCAAGTTGTTAAGAAATGATGTGAATAATTAAGAGCTATTGCAGGTGTTTGTGGGACACCACTAGTCACATGCTGCCAATGGGAGCACTGTGAATTGTCCCCATATTTTGTCGCTTTGTACTCAAATTTTCCAGCTATGTGAGCAACTTGCTCTCAATTCTGTGGGATTATAATTTAGTTAAAATCTAAAAATGGGGCTTTATTCAATCTCTTCTGGAAGCACCTAAGATTAACGTGCATCAACATTCTGCAGCTGTTTTCCACTTGGGTCCAAGCCCCCCCCCCCCCCCCCCCCCAACCCCATCCAATTCAGTGCATTCCATCATCTCCCTCCCATCTACCCCTACGGCTGTTAATATGTGTTCAGATTCTTGCAGCATGTTTGAAGTCCAAAAGCTTATAGGTAGGGATGAGCAACATAAGTGCGATCCCTGCTTCAACTGCCGTCGTTCTGTGGTTCATTCCTGCACCTACCTATCGAGCAACTGGAGATAAGGTGTGCCTTCAGACAGCAAACTGAAGAAGAACTGTAAAAAGAAGGCTCAGTTTGCTTTGCTGGAACTCTTTGCATTGTTTATTTACGAAGCAGAATGTGTGTAAATTCTTTGGTGTGACTTTGATGTTAAAGGGACACATCGTTTTCAATCAATCTATAACATAACAAAATTGTACCTGTGCAGTAAGCGTGTTTTTCCTTTGTTTTCATCAAAAAATACACAAAGTATCTGGAACAGTTTTGAATCGTTATCTGTGTGGTCCAATGGCAGAGGTTGCCATTCCAGTTGAAACATACTGTGCCATTTGTTTTTCCCTGGGACTCGGTGGGATGAGTAGCTGCAATAACGAGTTCACAATTTGATTATCTTGTTTTTAGGGGCAACAAATGCAAAATACATGTTCTGTGCAAAGAGTGAACGTACCATTTAACCATCCTGAAGCTTCTGTGGAGCAATGATGTGCTGGAACAGCAGTCTCTGGCATTTTCCATCCACCGGAACTGAACAAAGGAGAAAGAGCGAACTCATCACAATTGTTTAATGACTGTCCCATTCGAGACGAATTCACACTGTGTTCCAACGGTTTCTCACAATGGCCACCTTCAACTTGCTCTTTTCTCTTAAGAGTTGACACCTTATCTTCTGTTTCCATTCCCTATCATGACATATATTTCTAATGCTTCTAATGTTGCATGACATTCATGCAGCAATAATAAGCTGACAGTTGCATTCTACGTAAGCCTCCACATATTGCCATTCATGGCAATGACTAGCATGAGGGGACATGGTTATACACTCAGGTGTGACAGATGTAGGACATATATCAGAGCTAGTTTCTTTACTCAGAGAATAGGCAGAGGTGGAACGCACTGGCTGCGACAGTAAATTGTCTTTAATTAGGCGGACAGACAAGAACGGAATAGCATAGGTTAGATGAGATTCAGATTGGTTTCAAAGGGCGGTGCTACATCGCGTGCCGAAGGGTCTGTGCTGCGCTGTAATGTTCTATGTTCTATATTCTATCTCTCCGATCAGTCCACACCTCCTCTTTATTTCTACCTCATGCTTAAATCCAACTTTCCTCCTTTATTGGGAAATCAGGTGTGATTTTCCTCGACCCATATTTTATGTAGTGAGTTATTAAAGTGACAGGACCATAAAAAACATGAAGATCAACAATCAGCCCATTTGGACCCTTTGCGAGCTCGGCCACTCACTACAATCCTGGCTAATTGCACTTACTTGCCTACTTCCATGATCTTTGAATTCCGTCATGATTAGAAATCTGTCATCTCAGTTTAAATGAACACCAGCACCCTACTATTCTTTGGGCAAACATTTTCCAAGATTCACAATATTCTCGTACTCTGTACTGATGTCCTTCCTTCTATAATGACCAGCTTTAAACTTTTGCACCTTATTTGCTTCCATTGTCTGAGCAAACATGCTTCTGCTAAATTCCAGACTGGATGTGTTCTTGCCAGTCTTATGATGATTACTTCTCCAGCTCATAGAACTGTTTAGGGAATAAAACAGGACAGAAGTGTCATTCGGGCGATTGAGTCTTTACTGCTAGAAAACACGAATGACTCGACTCATTCAATCCCACACTCGGCCTTGTATGTTATGACATTTTAAGTATTAGATTAAATTACTTACAGTGTGGAAACAGGCCCTTCGGCCCAACAAGTCCACACCGCCCTGCTGAAGCGTAACCCACCCATACCCCTACATCTACCCCTTACCTAACACTACGGGCAATTTAGCATGGCCAATTCACCTGACCTGCACATCTTTGGACTGTGGGAGGAAACCAGAGCACCCGGAGGAAACCCACGCAGACACGGGGAGAACGTGCAAACTCCACACAGTCAGTCGCCTGAGGCGGGAATTAAACCCGGGTCTCCGGCGCTGTGAGGCAGCAGTGCTAACCACTGTGCCACCATTCACCGGGTTGGTGAAATGGTTCTTTCTCGATTTCAAACAAAACCACTTAAAAATTATGCCACCTTGTTCTTATTTCGACTGGTGGGGACGGCGGTTGGAGGGGGAATGTTCCCCATGATTATCAGTGCAAAATCCTTCCAGAAACTCTTGACAATTTTCCTCATACTATTGTACACTTCCATCAAGTCTTCTTTCAAAGTGCTCTGCTTCAAACAAATAGCCACACATATGCAGCTTTTTTTTCATTGCTGAAATGCTGCATCATCGGCAGCAACCTGGTGAAGCTCGTTTGCACCCTATTCCAATGCAATGCAACCAGAGCATCACACAATACCGACGCTGAGAATAAACAAAGTTCTGCACTCCTCCAACTTGTTCTCCTTGCCCTTATAATTTATGTCTGGACTGAAAAAGGCAAGAATTATGCATACCTCATTTACTATCCCATTGTGCTCTCTTCCCACTGTCAGCGATATGCACAGGATCATCACAAGTCCCTTTTTTTCCTCCAAGCTGCCTATTTTCTTGGCATTGAGCACTCGTTTGACATGGTCCTTTTTCCATTTTGAATCACCTTGAACTTACTAGAATTATATCCCATCTGCCACTGATTTGTCTAAGTGACAAAATCCTCCCCCCTCCCCCCCCCCCCCCCCCCCCCCCCCCCCCCCCCCAGCACGACCACCATAATCGAATCGACAGCGTTAGTGACACTTTAGCTCAGTGGTTAGCACTGCTGCCTCAAATCGCCAGCGTTCCACGTTCAGTTTCAGTCTCAGAGGAGCATCTGTATGAAATTTGCTTCTCCTTCCCGTATTGGCATTCGTTTCCTCTGCCTGCTCTAGTTTACTCTCCCATGTGTTTCCACATCCTTGCCCAAATCTAAAGCACATGATATTATATTTTTTTCCTTTGCTGTAACACACTCCTCATACTGTATTGATAGATTATGGAATGTACATTCGGCTTTCCCTGTTACCTGTTAAACCTGTACCATCCATTCTCCAGTTTATCATCGCTCTTTGTCTCATTGGAATATTGAGTATGAGTGCAGTCAATGCTCCTCCAAGCATCATTTAGGACTTTGTGATTTACACACGGGTCATTCTCTGCTGTCGAGGGGCCTATATGATAGAAATATATTTTAACACGATTGTGCAAATTATCACCAATATCACAAAGCGAGCCGCACGGACATTCACACAGCCACAACTGCAATCGCAAGTTACCATAGCGACCTGGAAAGAAGAAACATCACTGCGTCCTCTGGAATACCAGTTTCCGAGTAAAGGAACAAAATTAAGGTATGGATATTTGATCATAGAAAGCGATATTCCAATGCATCTGGAAAGTCTAGGACTGAATGAACTGTTCTCAGAGAAGAGAGAACAAAGAACGAGAGGTCAAGTTGGAAAGATGGATGGTGAAAGAAAAAAAATAAGAAACAAGAACAAATTTAATTGGACGCAACAGTTGTTTGAATTCAAAACAGCACTGCCAGAAAGTACTGAAACAGATTCATCCAAATTTAAGAGATCCAGCATCTCCTCTTCTGTAATATGGAAATGTTTCCAAATATCACCATGTTTTCGACACATTCTGTATCTTACATGTCCTTCTACACAGAAAACACTGATGCTAAACACTTGTTTCTTATATCCCCATCTCATGTGGCTTCACACATAGGTTGCCTTGCTGATTTTTGAGGGGCCGTATTGTCTCCCTGGTTACCTTTTTGTCATCAGAGTTGAAAAATGTGGTGCTGGAAAAACACAGCAGGCCAGGCAGCATCCGAGGAGCAGGAGAATCGACGTTTCGGGCATAAGCCCTTCTTCAGAATAAAGGCTGGTGTACCAAGCGGGCTGAGATAAAAGGTTGGGGAGGGAATTTGTGGGAGGGAAGCTGAGACTACGATAGGTGGAAGGAGGTGAGGGTAACGGTGATAGGCCGGAGAGGGGTGGGAGCAGAGTGGTCGCGAAGAAGATTGCAGGTCAAGAGGGCGGTGCTGAATCCGGCGGTTGGGACTGCCATAAGGTGGAGGGGGGGGGGTGGAAATGAGGAAGCTGGAGAAAGCTACATTCATCCCGTGTGGTTGGAGGGTTCCTAGGCGGAAGATGAAGCGCTCTACCTCCAGGCGTCGTGTGGCCAGGGTCTGACGATGCAGGAGGCCAAGCACCTGCATGTACTTGGCGGAGTGGGAGGGGGAGTTAAGGTGTTTAGCCGCGGCGTGGTGGGTTTGTTGGTGCGTGTGTCCCAGATTTATTCCCTGAAACATTCCGCAAGTAGGTGGCCTGCCTCCCCAATGTTTCAGGGAACACCTCTGGGACACCTGCACCAACAAACCCAACCGCCCCGTGGCTCAACACTTTAACTCCCCCTCCCACTCCGCTAATTGCATGCAGGTCCTTGGCCTCCTCCATCTCCAGACCCTGGCCACACGACGCCTGGAGGAAGAGCGCCTCATCGTTCTTCCAGACCTCTCCGCCCCCCAACCCCTCTCCGGCCTAACACCCTCACCCTCACCTTCACCTCCTTCGTATTCCCAGCACCCCTCCCCCAAATTCCCTCCTCCCTACCTTTTATCACAGCCCGCTTGGCACACCAGCCTCATTCCTGAAGAAGGGATTATGCCTGAAACTTCGATTCTCCTGCTCCTGGGATGCTGCCTGGCCTGCTGTGTTTTTCCAGCACCACATTTTTCAACTCTGGTACCCCAGCATCTGCAGTCCTCACTTTCTCCTAGAATTTTGTCCTCGGTATAGTTATGAAACCCCTCTGGATTCTCATTCAACCCGTTTTCCAAAGCTATCTAATGTCTCCTTCTTATCCTCTTGATTTCCATCTTAAGTATATTCCTCCTGCTTTTATACCCTAAAGATTCACTCGATCTCTGCTGTCTCTACCTTACATTTGCTTTCTTTCTTTTCATATCCAAAACCTTAATTTCTCTGGTCACCCAGCATTCCCTACAGCTACCGGCTTTTCACTCTAAGTGTAATATACTGTCTCTGGCCTGTCATTCTCTCATTTCTGAAGGCTTGCCATTTTCCAGCTGTACCTTTACCTGCGAACATCTGGTCCAATCAAATTTTAGAAGCTCTTGCCGATAGCATTAAAAATGGCCTTCCTCCATTTTAGACCTTCAACTTTTAAATCTATCATTTTCCACGACTATTTCAAAACTAAAACAATTATGGTCGCTGGCCCCAAAGTGCTGCCCCAATGACATCTCTGTCACCTGCTCTGCCTTATTTCCTAAGAGTAGGTCACGTTTTGCTGCTTATCTAATAGGTACATCGACATACTGAATCAGAAAATGTTCTTATTCACACTTAACAAATTAGTCTCCATCGAAATCCTTGAGAAATTGAGGACCGCAGATGTTGGAGATTAGAGTCGAAAATGTGACGCTGGAAAAGCACAGCCAGTCAGGCAGCAACTGAAGAGCAGGAGAATCGACATTTCAGGCATAAGCCCTGATGAAGGATGTATGCCTGAAACGTCGATTCTCCTGCTCCTCCAATGCAGCCTGACTGGCTGTGTTTTTCCAGCACCACACTGTTCGACTCCATCTAAAACTTTAACACTATTGCATTCCCAGTCAAATTAAAGCCCTCTACCAATGCCACCCTATTATTCTCACAGATAACTGAGATCTCCTTACAAATCTGCGTCGCAATTTCACGTTGACTATAAGGTGGGATCTCAGTAAGGTGTTCATCCTTGTTCTATTTCGCAGTACCAACAAAATAATTTCCCTGGATGCATTCATAGGAATTTCCTTCTAAAGTTCAGCCATTACGCTATCCCTTATCAAAAACACTGCTCCTCCTCATCTCTTCCCCCCTTTTTATGCTTCCTATAGCATTTGCATCCTGGAAAATTAAGGTGCCAGTCCTATCCATGTCCCAGCCATGTCTCTGTAATTGCTATCATATCCCAGTCCCGTGTCCCTAAACATGTTCTGACTACACCTACCTTCAATGTTGGGCCTCTTGCATTGAAATATATGCAGTTTAATTTTTCAGAAGTAACAAAGAGCATTGATGAAGGCCCAGCAGTGGATATGCTTTACATGCACTGCAGTAAGGCATTTGAAATGTATCCTCATGGTCACTGGATAGCAAGGATAAATCTCATTGAATGCAGGGAGAACTAGCCACTTGGATACGGAACTAGGCTGAAGATAGAAGATGGAGGGTGTTAGTGGAAGGTTGCTTTTCAAACTGGAGGCCTTTGAACTGTGGTATGCCACAAGGAGGGGTGATCTTTCCACTGCTTTTGGTCACCGATATAAATGATTTGGATGAGAGCATAGGAGGTATGCTGAATACATTTGCAGATGACACCAAAACTGGAGCTGTCGTGGTGCACGAAGGAGGTTACCTCAGAGCACAACTGGATCTTAGTCAGATGTGCCAATGGGCTGAGGAGTGTCAGATGGAGTTTAATTTAGATAAATGTGAGGTGCTGTATTTCGGAAAGGCAAATCAGAGCAGGACTTAAACACTTAATGGTCACGTTCTAGAGAGTGTTGCTGTTCGAAGAGACCGTGGAGTGCAGTTCATAGTTCATTGAAAGTGGTTTCACAGGTAGCTAGGATAGTGACCAAGGCATTTGGTATGCTTTCCTTTATTGGTCAGAGCATTGAGTACTGCTGTTGGGAGGTCATGATGTGACTGCACAGAACGTTAGTTATGCCACTTTTGGAATATTATATGCTATTCTGGCCTTCTTCCTAGCGGAAGGATATTTGGAAACTTTAAACGGTTCAGAAAAGATTTGCAAGCGTGTTGCCAGGGTTGGAGGATTTGAGCTAAAAGGAAAGGCTGAATAAGCTGATGCTGTTCTCCCTGGCGCATCGGCGGCTGAGGGGGTGACTGTGCAGAGGTTAGAAATTGATGTGATTCATGGTTAGAGTAAATAGACAAGATATTTTCCTTGGGATGGCGGAGTCTGGAGGGGATAGTTTTCGAGTGAGAGGCGAAAAAATCTACAAGGGATCTAAAGGGTAACGTTTTCATGCAGAGAATGGTGGGTGCATATATTCATTTGGCAGGGGAAGTGGTAGAGGCTAATACAATTGTAATTTTTGACAGGTAACTGGATGGGAATATTATGAGGAAACTTTAAGAGGGATATTGGACTAGTGATGGCAAATTAGACTCGATTAGGATATCTGGTCAGCATGGACGAATTGGATCAAAAACTCTGTTTCGATGCTGTCCAACTCTATGATTAACTTGGTTCGGATATGATGTGATAGACATTTCGAAAGGAGAAAAGCCCAATAATATATACCTGTCACGATGTGCCACACCAATCAGTTAACTTACCTGACCTCTGGTATCACCTTCTCTCACTTTGGTGTGTAATTGGAAGACACTGCCATCAGTCACACGTCACGTCCTCACACACCCCATCTCATTCCCCTCAGGCAATGTATCACACTCACCTCACTCACTGCATCCTACTCACCTCAGACACTGCATTCAGGACCGCGTCCTCATTCATTGCATCACACACATCTCAATAACCATATCCCCTCCCCTCAGTTATGGAATCTTAGTCACCTCAGTTATTACACCAAATTCCAAGCCGCATCATATTCTCTTTCGTCACTTAAGGCACTTTCGTCAGTCAATGCATTCATAATCCACTCCGACACAGTACCCAACCCGGCTTAGTCACACCATCTCCCTCTCCTTATTCAGGGAAGAGAGCATACCTCAGGCACATCATTCCACTCCCCTCAGTCACTGCATCCTCCATGCTCTAAATCAGTACACTCCAAACCCCTCAATTTCTGCATCAGCGTGGTGGTCTTCTTGTGGTACGAGGTAGTCCCTAGGCCTGAAAAGGTCTCAGCGTGGTTTTTTGCCCTCGAGGTAATTCCAGAGCGATCTCCCAGCCGCCTGAAACTCGAGATGAAGCCCAGTGTGGTCTGTAATCAGCGCCCAGTACGTGCAGAAAGTGCAGAGTGCTGTATTCTCGGTTGGAATTCTGTTGTTCAGAAAGTTAAATTCTCCAAACTGACATTTTTATTTCTCAATTTCTTAGATTAGATTAGATTCCCTACAGTACAGAACCAGGACCTTCAGCACAACAAGTCCACACCGACCCTCTCATTTACTACAATCCATTCCCATCAGACACTTCATTCCACACCTTTTGGTCACTGAGAGATATTATTCTGTGTTGCAACATGGAATTATCCTCAGTCACTGTATCTCATTTCTCCCAGTTGTTACCTTCATTCAACACATTACACTTCCCAAAGTCACTACATCTCAATTATTTCATTACTTCAATATATTCCCCTCAGTCACTATGTCACATTCTCACTCTTTGTGTCCTGTTTGCCGGTTCACGAAACTCCACTCAGAAAAGTCACAACATCATTTTCCCATTTTTGACAGAACGCAACTCATCACAATCTCTGAATTTCTCACGCCTCAATTACAATATCCAACTTCAGTTATTGACTGCATTCCACTCCCCTCAGTGCCAGCATGACACTATCCTCAGGAATTGGATTCCACTCTTCGGAATCACTGCAACCCACTCCCCTCAGTGACTATATTTCACTTCCCTCCGTCACCGCTTCTTACTTCTCTCTGTGTCTGCATCTCACTCCAATAAGTCACTCCGTCATGTTCCGCTCAGTCACTCGGTCATTCCCCTCAACTCCCCTCAGTCACCATACCATGCTCACAACAGTCTCCATATTCCACGTCCCTCAGTTTCTGCATCCCATTTCCCTCAGTCACTAAATCTCACCACTCTGAGTTACTGATACCCACGGTTCTCATTCACTGCTTCCCATTTACCTGAGTCACTCTATCCCAAAATGCACAATGGCTAAATCCCATGCCATCTCACTCATTCGAACCAACTAACCTCAGTTAACACATCCCACTCGCCTCAGGCTTCATCTCACACTTCACTCAGTTATTACATTCCCACTCTGGTCATTCACTTCAATGCATTCCACATAGTCGCTAAATCTGACAATCCTGTTACGATGTTCGTATCCCCTCAGTTACAATATCGCACTCACCTCGGTGATTACTTCCCACAAGCCTCACTCCACACACCCTGGACAAGTCCTCCACCCCTTTGCCATGGTATTTACTCTTATCAGTCTCGTTGTTGAGCTCTCCCACTACTGCAATCTCTTTCACAGAATGTGTGAGTGAGAGGATGAGCTAAAATCGCCGTTCACTTATTTCACTGAACTGTTAATATTATACATCTGCTTTTATCGCCTTCTTCACTTACAAATTTGAGGGTTACATCTCACAATCGCAAATCTGTTCAGAATGTATGATGCAGAGGATCACACTGTATGTGATTAGTAAACAGCTCTGTGCCTGTATAATAAGCAGTGCTGTGAGGACAGCCACCCTTTCCTTATGTAGAAATGAAACAAATATTTAAAAGGAAAGAAATCTTGATGTCTATGATCACAGTTCAGCCACGATGTCATTGAATGCTCAAACGGGCTTGAGGGCCTGAATGTTGCAATGAATGACTGGAGAGGTCTGGTTCATTTATCCCCCATGCTATAGGCAGGGTTAATAGCAGATTTCACAGACGAATTAAGAATCATATGAATGCTGCATTGTGTGTACACTAGAGCAACATGAATCCGATTCGGTACAGTATCAATTAAAATACTGATGAAAAGGTTCCAAACTGAATTTGGGGACTTGCTCCATTGACTAATCAGCAGCGGGCTTTAGTGGCATATTCTAACTGTTGTTGTCACTCTAATTTGGTAAGAACTGTGGGTAGAAAATCAGTCAGTTCAGCTTCTACTGATTCCAGAAATTCCCCATTTTTAAAAAAAGGCTGGTTAATCCTTTATATTTCCAATAGGAATGAACTCACCATTGGGAACGAGGAAGTCGATTTAACAGAGACCTACCATTCAACTTAGTTTTAAAATTTGCATTTATGTTCTGTGTATTTTCCAAAAATTGCATCATTCTTTGCAACACGCAAATCGCAGGAATATCCATAAAGCCACGGATGAATGTTACCAGGTGAGCGGTTGCTCCCATTTAATTTATATTTAAATCAACCACATTGAAGTTTGACTATTATGCAAATGACTTACTCAGCAGCCCGAGAATCAGCAGTAGTGTCCTCATCTCAATATGTGATATTCTAGAAAGTGAAACAAAAAAATTATGTTAGAGAAGGAGAGTTCAAGCGAGAATAGGAGGAAATGTATCTTGGTGGGGGCGGGGGGAAAGCGGGGAATTAACTGCCGAGAATTTAATTTTACAGATGTTGACGTCTGTCAGTGTGACACAGAGACACAATAGTTAGCACTGCTGCCTCACAATGCTCAGGTCGATTCCACTGTTGGACAAATTCCGGTGTGGAGTTTGTACATTTTCCCCTTGTCTGCGTGGTTTACTCTGAGTGCTCTGGTTTTCTCCTACAGTTCAAAGATGTGCAAAGTAGGTGAATTACTTATGCGAAATTGCACATTCTATATATGGATAAGCAGGTGAGGTGGGTTAGTTATGGGTAATGTGGGCTTAGAGGAGTATGGTCGGGGCGAGGGTGTTGGTGAGATGCTCTTTGGATGGTCCCTACGGACTCAATGGGCCGAATGGACTTCTTTTACACTGTTGGGGTTCTCAATTTCTATGATCTCGCCCCATCACTTGGACCCTCACAGACAAATTTAACTTTGCCCCTTTCATTCGAGAATTCACCTATGGAGTGTAATCTACACAATTTCCTCTTTGGGAACGCAGAGGACGGAAGTTAATCTGTCTCCTGCACTGCAATATTTGTAAATGTTGACGCTGGAAACACGCGTTTCATAACATTGAAGGCTATGAGCATCAATTGAGAAACTCGGTTGAGTGTAGCCATTAGCTTCTTTTTCTGTTCTGTATGATTGCTTCTGTTCAGGAGTTATTAAAAATGATATCAGACATTTGCTCATCTTTTTCATCACTCATGACCTCCACTGCTCTGGAGGGAACGACATTTTCCTTGGTGGTCCCATAAGGCAAAAAGGAAGTTATACAATGAAGATGTCATGTATTCATGACGGATTGGTCTATGAAAATATCGCAAGATTTTCCCATGAACTCTTCAAGCTGGCTATTAAAACCATTCTCTATTTTTGTTTTCGAAGACATGTGTAGATTAAAGATCTCCATGACCACTTCTTTTGTATTATCCCAAGCATCCACAAAGTTGCTTCATATGTTACCAGCCACAATGAGCTTATTGTTCAAGAAGATGCCAGCCGCAGCTAATACTCCATTACTTTGCCTACAATTTTATCTCTTCAGAGAGACAGATCAAAATCTACCTCACTCACTCACTCAGACACGAAGCAATCTCTCTCCATTATTGTAGCTGTGTAATGTTGATTGCGGTATCCCACGATCTCTCGTTTGACTTGAAATTTATTATTCACTTTCAATAAGACATCAAAAGACAGAAGGAGCTACGTCTGCTTTTCTCACGGATAACCCAATGGATATTTAACGTTCATGTTCATCTCTCAATTTGGGATCCAGGCGGATTAACATCAACTCTGTATTTCATTCTTCAAATGGGCCCAAGCGAATGGACTACAATTGAATTGTTTACACTTGTTTTAAAATTGAAATGTCTACAGTGACGTATGTAGGACTGCCTACGTTATGACACATGTATTGATTATGGTAAACTGCCATTTGAATTGAATAATCCACAGAACCAAATTTAGAAATATTTACGTCTGCATTTTTTCATGTTTTTGTTGCAAACTGCATTGTTTTGATGGCATTGTTTAACATATCCTAGAATGATTATTCTGTCATGAAGAGTGCTGTGTAATTAACCTTGGCCGACATACTGACCTTTTATCCATGCCCCTGTAAACATCTGGGATGACATGAAGTTGAGCATAGATCTTGGCAGGTTTTATGTGAACGCTATGAGGTTAAAGATGCGGTATAGCGAGGCAACATGCGACATTATCGACTTTTGGAAGGGAAGTGGAAGAAAATACTTTATGACATGGACTGTAATGACAGTTTAAAGTAAAATCATAGATTGCTGTAGCTCTACAGGTGATGTAAGCATCAGTGGAGGAATAGTCAGTTTCTGTTTGAGCTCTCGAAACCCTTCCTCATGAAACCAGAAATTTTAAATCCGTTTCTCTCTCCTCAGATCACGCCAGACCTGCTGAGTTCGTAACAACATCTTGTTTCTATTTCAGATTGCCAAAACTGGCAGTTGGGCAGGTCTAACTTTCCAGAAAGGAAGCATCTGTTCGTTTTAGTTCATCAGGAGGAATAACAAGATGACAGCATTTTACGATGGGCATTTCGGCGGCGGGGTGGGGGGGGGGGGGGGGGGGGGGGGGCGGGCGGGCGGTGTTGGCGAAGAAAAAAGAAAATCCATGCAAATTGTAGTCAGTGGTCGGGATTGCACTGTCAACAAGAACGTTGGAGGTGGCAAACAGCGAATCGTTTTCAGAATACTTGGATGAACAGATGTGCCTTAATATTCAAGGTTATGGGATGAGGACGTGAATTTGACATGACCCGAGTATTTTAATGGTTCAGAGTCAATAGGTTGAAAGTGCCTCTTATATGTTAGTAGATTCTGTGATGTTGACAATTGGTGCATTACCATTAGAGTCAGCAAACCACGGGTGGATTTAAGGATTGAAAAGAAGAGTCCTTCATGGCGAGGCCAGCCATTGTGGGAAAGGAAGCTCCTCTGCTTGGATCATTCTGCATCACAAATCAGCCGATTTACCAGTTGAGCTACGAAAGGCCATTTGGTTTGAATATCACATGGAAGTCAATGGTACACCACAGACATTGAGATGTAATATCAACATCACAAAGCCCTCCGCCACACAGAATCCAACACGAACAATTCCAATACTTCCACAGAATGTGACACGTATACTGACATCACTTGACATCGCTATGGTGCATCTAAATACTTCTTCGCAATATGTTTCCAAAGTAATAAGAGCTTTGGCTTCCCACTGCAAATTCTGTGGCAAGCTATATCCTCACACATTCTTGAGATCTCCTGCCCCGATCTTACATCTATGTTCTAGCCATTTCAGCGACCCCTCCATCAACCTGAAAAGTTCTTTGTGGAGTTTTGAGAAGATTTGTAGTTCCGGTTTAGGTTCTGGATATAGGTTTGCTCGCTGAGCTGGAACATTCATTTTCAGATGTTTCATCACTGTTCGAGGTAACATCTGCAGTGAAACACAGAATGAAGCACTGGTTGTGTAGCCTTCTATTTATGTGTTTGAGTTTCCTCGGATCGGTGATGTCTTTTCCTATGGTGACATCATTTCCTATGGTGATGTCATATCCTGTTTTCTTTCTCAGGCGAATGTTAGATGGGGTCCAAGTCAATGTGTGTGTTGATAGAGTTCTGTCGAATGCTTTGAGGTATTCTCGTGCATGTCTCTGGTGGCTTGTTCTTGGGGAAATTCAGATTGGCATTGACAGGAAAACTGCAGAAGGACTCATCCCAACATCCACAAATGAAGCTGCATTAGAACACTATTTCAATAATCCGTCACACATTGCAGCACAGAAGATATACCCAGAAAAGAGGAAGATCACTGAAACAGTGTATTTAAAAACAATACGTACCCAATGAACACTGTCCGCCAATTACTGAGCAACAAACCCAAAACAAGCAGACAAAACATGTCCAGAAACCCTAGCCACTCTCTCCTACATCAAAGACTCCTCAGAAATGACTGACAGACGACTTAAACCTCTTGGCATCATGATAGTCCACAAACCCACCAACACACTAAAACAGTTTCTAGTGAAATTGAAAGATCGTCTCTGACCAATAAGCAAAACTAATATTATTTACAATATACCCTCTAAGAACTGCAACAAACACTGCACTGGACAACAGGCAGAACACTCGTCACCTGGATAAATGAACATCATCTCGCCACAAAATTATGTACCCTCTCACTAGTATCCTTACAGAGGCATGGAATTGAGGGTGATTTAGCAGTTTGGATTAGCAATTAGCTTTCTGAAAGAAGACAGCGAGTAGTGGTTGATGAAAAATATTCAGCTTAGTGTCCAATTTTCAGTGGTGTGCCGCAAGGATCTGTTTTGGGACCAGTGCTGTTTGTCATTTTTAGAAATGACTTAGACTCAGGCATAGACGGATGGATTAGTAAGTTTGCAGACGACACTAAAGTCGGTGGAGTAGTGGACAGTTTTGTCGTATGTTACAGGTTGCAGGGGGACTCTGGATAAACTGCAGAATTGGGCTGAGAAGTGGAAAACGGATTTCAATGCAGCTAAATGTGAGGTGATGCACTTTGGGAAGAATTACAGGATGGCAGCGTACTTGGTCAATGGAAAGATTCTTGGTACCGTGGATGTGCAGAGGGATCTTGGAGTCCATCTACATAGATCCCTGAAAGTTGCCACCCAGGAGAATAGTGTCATGAAGAAGGCATAAGGTGTGTTAGATTTCATTGGAAGAGGGATTGAGTACCGGAGCTGCAATATCATGTTGCAACTATACAAAACGCTGGTGTGGCCACACTTGGAATATTGTGTACAGGTCAGGTCCCCTGAAAATTTTGGGAAGGACGCGGAAACAGTGAAATAGCTGCAGAGGAGGTTTATCATGTTGTTGCCTGTAGTGGAGTGAAGGTCTTTTGAGGAAAGGCAGAAAGTCTTGAGTCTGTTCTCATTGGAAAGAAGAAGGCTAAGAGGGCATTTGATAGAGACATCCAAGCTGAACTGAGGATCAGATAGGGCAGACCATGAAAGTCTTTCTTCTATGATAATGATGTCAGCTTGTACGAGGTGGCATAACTACAATATGAGGGATGATAGATTTAAGACAGATATCAGAGGCAGGTGCTTAACCCACCAGTGAAACGTTCGGAGGCTCTAGAGACAATAGAGAATTTGTGCAGGAGTAGGCCATTCTGCCCCTCGAGACTGCAAATCCATTCATTATGATCATGGCTGATCATCCTCAATCAGTATCCTGTTCCTGCCTTATCTCCATAACCCTTGATTCCACTATCCTTGAGAGCTCTATCCAACTCTTTCTTAAACGAATCCAGAGACTGGGACTCCACTGCCTTCTGAGGTAGAAATTCCACGCACACACCACTCTCTGGGTGAAGAAGTTTCTCCTCATCTCTGTCCTAAACGGCCTACCCCTTATTTTTAAGCTGTGTCCTCTGGTTCGCGACTCACCCCTCAGTGGATACATGTTTCTTGCCTCGAGAGTGTCCAATCCTTTAATAATCTTATATGTCTCAATCAGATTCCCCTCTCAGTCTTCAAAACTCAAGGGTAAAAAAGTCCAGTAGCTCCAATCTTTCAACATCAGATAGTCCCGCCATTCCAGGAATTGACCTCATGAGCCTACGCTGCACTCCCTCAATAGCTAGAAAGTCTTTCCTCAAATTTAGAAACCAGAACTGCACGCAACTGCTGGACCTGCGTGCTTACCTTCATTGACTGGTGTACAAAAACACACAGATCTCTTTGTACTGCCCCTTTTCCTAACTTGGCTCCATTTAGGTCGTAATATGCCTTCCTGTTCTTACCACCAAAGTGGATAACCATACATTTATCCACATTACACTGCACCTGCCATGCATCCGTCCACTCACCGAGCCTGTCCAGGTCACTGTGTAATCTCCTATCATCTTCCTTACATTTCACCTTGCCACCCAGCTTTTTATCATGAGCAAATTTGCTAATGTTACTATTAATACCATCTTCTATATCATTAATATATATTGTAAAAAGCTGCGGCCACAGCACTGATCCTTGCGGTACCCCACTGGTAACTGCCTGCCATTCTAAAATGGAGCCGTTTAGCACAACTCTTTGTTTCCTATCAGCTAACCAACGTTCAATCCAAGTCAGAACTTTGCCACCAATACCATGCGCCCTTATTATGCTCGCTAACCTCCGATGTGGGACTTTATCAAAGGCTTCTGAAAGTCCAGGTACACTACATCCACTGGATCTCCCTTATCCATCTTCAGAGTTACAACCTCAAAGAATTCCAGAAGATTAGTCAAGCATGATTTCTCCTTCATTAATCCATGCTGACTCTGACCTATCTTGTTTCTGCTTTCCAGATGTGTCGCTGGCATTGTTACCTCGTTAGGTGACGAAACATCCGAAAATGAACCTTCCAGTTCAGCCATCAAACTTTAATCTGGAAACGTTCTTTGCTGTCTACTATGTCCATACCTCTCCTAGTTTTGTTGAATTGCATCTGTTCCACTCTCCTGACTTTCCCCAACTTTACCCAATGCCCGCAGCCACCCGTGTCACATTCTATGCTCCTATGATAAAAAGCGCAGTCTGTTCAAGCTTTCTTCATCACTGAAAATTTGCAGTCAAATATTTTCCTGGTCAATCTCCTCTGCACTCACTGCTGGGCAATTATGTTTTTCCTAGAATGTGCGGCTTCCTTAGCTACATGCAACTGTCTGGGTGCAGCACAAACAATATGACAACAGCTGTTTAATTTGGTGAATTGTACTGTCTTCAGGGTCTGTCTTGGAGTCAGAGATTTTCCTACTTTCAGTCTCTTCATTAATTTCAGTACCTGCATTGCTTGCAGGTTATCTCTTAATGTTAGGGCCTGTATTCGTCTATGCTGACTGTACTGTTGGGATCTTTTTTCATCGAGAGGGTGGTGGGAACCTGGAACTCACTTTCTCAAAGGCTGGGAGAAGCAGAAATCCTCATAACTTTGAAGAAATAGTCAGGTGTCGACTTCAGACGACAGGGCACACAAGACATCGAAATCGGTTAGAATATTAAGTTGCATGGCAAGGTACAGTCAGCCAAAGTATTTTAATTTTCTCTGTTATTAACATCAAATGCTTTTTGGCTCTGCCTGTAATAATTTGTGATCCCTATTAGTTTTACGAATGTTGCTCCAACATTCAACCCTTCCTCAGTCGTTGCATCCTACACCTGCCAGCCACGACATTCCACTACCATCAGTCGTGAAACCCTTCTGCCCTCAGTCTCTAATTTCGATTTCTATCAATCACTACATCCCACTCGCGTCAGTCACAATATCTTTTTCCCATCAGAAGCTAAATTCCATCCCGTCAGTTAATGATTACCATTGTCCTCAGTGACTGCATCCCACTCGCTTTGTTCCAATTCCCCTCACTCATAAATCCAACCCCACCTCAGTAATTCCATCCCACTACTCTTAGTCACTATGCCTTATTTGCCTCAGTCACCACATGCCACTCCATTCAGTCAGTGCACCCCACTATCCTCATTCAGTTCAACCCATTGACCTCAGTAACTGCATCCGATTCCCTAAAGTCAGACTATCCCATTCACCTCAGTTTCTACTTCTCATTCCACTCAGTCAATGGAGCCTCTTCCACTCAGTTACTGTATCACACACAAGTCAGTGATTTCTTAATCCCACATGTCCCGCCCATGCCCTTCTCCACCCTGTTGTGGTATCGACTCTTCCTCTGAACACATTCGGGCTGCCACACTACGGTAACCACTTTCGCAGACAGAGTGTGAATAACAGCGAAAACTGAACACGACTGGTACCGATTTCGTTGTCGTGAAAAGGTCACAATATGTTTCTGACATTTAGTACTTTCTTCATTAATGGTTTGTGAAACACTAAATTCTGTTGTTCATGCAAAACCTGTTAATTAAACTGTGGGTGATTTATGAATAATTGTCCCTTCTGTTGCATATTTTGTGTCACACCCAGACGACCATGTGTTGTTCTGGAAACAGTATATTACAGGAGGGATATAACTGTCCTGCATAGTGTGTACAGGACATTGACCAGGATATTCAATGTGACAGAAGGGAGCCAGCTTCAGCATAAACATAAGTGAATGAGGGAAGCTTTCAATCTTGGTTTCTATGATCACCTCACTGAAGTTCTGATCAGGCATGATGGGCTGAGTGTCCTAACTCTTTTGATAGAACATTTATAAAGACTGGAGAATTTTTTACGTTTATCAGTGTGGTAAGCAGCGTTCAGAGGAAAATCTGCAGACCAGTTCAGAATCATCTAGTGACTTTCCTGAGAGGACAGTCAGAAAGTGTTTCCATTGAAACAATTAACACTGTGGACGGAGGTACATTTTCAATTGAAATTGAACAGAAACGACAGTGAAACAAGGACAATTTGGTGAATTAGGCGAGTTGCACCTTTTGATTATCATCATGAACATGCAGAGTGGAATGACCTTCCTCACTGCTGTTGTCACTCTGTAAATTACTGTAATTTGTCAGATGGGAGCCTCCCTCACTTTGACCTGCCTCCACTGATTCCAACAGTTTTAGCTTCCAGAATCAAAAAAAGTAGCCTGTTTCAGTCCTTTGTCCAGTCCAAAGACAATTAGTTTATCATTTGGAAAAAAGGAGGCCTGTCTGTCACAGGTCTGTCATTCACTTTTTTTTTAACACAATCTCGCTTAGTAACGTTTCATTTTATGTATTCTTTAAATTGGAGTTAATCCTTCTGGACAGGTCATACAAGTGTAGTCAACCCCCATATGGTCTCAAATGACAGTCACTAGCGAGTTTTCTTTTGGTACCTAGTGATTTTTAAAAGTCTCATAAATTTTGAATGTTATGAAAATGACTTCATAGGAAACTGAGAAACTGCAACAGAGGAGCGACCTCGTGCACAATATTGGAGAAAGTGAAAAACAGAATTTAGTTTCGAGAAAACAAATTTTAGCGGTAATACAAGTGAAATGCAATGCGCAGAGAGGGCACCTGATTAAAGAGGATTTCAACTTACACTGGTAATGCTCTGTCTCTCTCACTCACTGGAAACACAACGGATAGATTTACTTCCATCCTTACATTCAAAAACATTCCCTGAAAATGTAACGTACATGCACGTTCATGGTGGGAACATTATCTCTCTCCTGCACTGCGACCATTAAAAAAAGTCTTATGTCGTGACTCAAGACAAACGTTTAAAACACCTCAATTGCGTGGGCATTTCAAGTATTGAAATCTTCTAGACTCTCGGCCCAGTGCAGGAAGTTGGGACGAGTGTTGAGATTACTGTATGTTTGGTTGTGTTATAACTATGCAGGATTAAATCAGACATCGTTAAGATATATTTGCTCTACTTTTTTCAACGTCTATCACTTTCTCTGTGTCTACATTCCAGTCAACTCCTCCAATGGAGAGAAAATGCATTCATCGGTATCTCCAGAAAGCAAACAAAAATGAATTAAAAACAAAAATGTCAGTTTTGCTGAACAAACGAGTCTGAGAAAAATCTCAGGACTTTAAAACATATGTTTCTGAAAAGGATCAGATTTCTTTTCTCGAAATAATTTGTAGATTGAGGATATTCATGATCGTTGCATTTGTATTGTCACAAACGTCCAATATTTCATTTGGTATTTAAAGTAACGCATGCTACTTATTGTTCTAGAGTTTGCAGAGCACAAATAATAGGCCATTCTTTCCCCATACAGACTTCCTCCCCACAGACACAGATTGAGATTTCCCTAACTCACTCATTCCAACCTAAATTGCCAGAATGATCTTTATAATTCGTCATCACTGTGGCCACAAAATGCAGCATGGGATCAAACAACTTCTCTCTTTCCGTCCCCACAAGATCTCCCAACTTCAAATGGCTCGTTGAGAGGCAGAGGGCAATTCAACTCTTTCTGTCAATGACAACTCAATTGACTTTACGTCTACGTTTCTCGTTCACTGTGAAACAGATAGAGTCATATCCGGCTCTTTCCTTGACAGAGAGCCCAAACCAAACACTATGCATTAATTACAAACGCCATTTTCGACGGGTAAGCCTTTGAGTCCAACAATTATTTTTCCACATAAACAATCCCCAAACACCCGACCATTAAAACCTATGCATTCCTGGTACAGGCATTCTCTTCTTCAGCTCCACTTCCAGTCCTGATGTTTTGAAACGCTGTCAACATTCGAAACAAAATGGCCATGAAAGGAGCATTGCATCGGTAGAATAATCACCAAGTCAATCATTGATGGGCTTGCTTCGATCATTAGTTCACACTGGGCTACTTACCAGAGTCTCCAAAGGTGATGCTGCTGTTGAGATACAGCGGGATATATGTTCACGTTATTCACCTTCAGGCAGGCAGAATGTCTTGATATTACGAATGGCACATTCAGCACTACCCGCTGTGTTACACATACAATGACAATGGTTATTTATGCTATTTATATACGCCAAAGATTTACATTAATGTACGTTCCTGAGTTTGCACTGGAAGAATTTACATACCCGAAACAAAGAAGCATCTCATTCGTTTGTTTTTTAAGTCTCGGAACAGTCTTCCATAATGAAGGATGGTAACTGAGATTAGCTTCAGAATAAGCGACAGAAATAGCCTGAGAAGAGATATGGGCGGGTTTGATTTGCAGGATAGAAATTTGGTACATAGAATATAATGTGACAAAATGTGATATTATCTCAATATAAATGCAAATTGGACAGAATGGGAATATGGAAATGAAAACAATGTTATTATAAAGCAAAATACACATTCAGCAGATCTTACATCATCTGTGGAAAGAGAAACAGAGCTAGCATTTCGGGTCTTCTTCACAATTTAAAACCTGAAACGTTAAATCTCCATGGCTGCTGTCAGTCCTATTGCAAGTTATCCAGACATTTCAGTTTTTGTTTCAGGTTCTGAAAGTCCACAATCCTTTGTTTCCTTCGCTTCTTTTTCTTTTGTATGACAGTCTAAAGATTGTGATACAATGGAAATATCCAGCTTTGTTGGATTGAGATCGGTCAAGTCGCCAAAGTCAGGCAGGACCACAGGCATGTTCTTCCACTACAGAAAGAAGGCTGTTCGTCAACAAGGGCCGAAAACAGTGCAGAATCGTTACGAAGTGAGAGACAGGACATTTGGAAAAGATTTGAGAGAAATGAATAGTACCAGTCTGGAAATACACAGTCTTGGAGGGATGTTGACACGGGAAATGTCGCAATCTTTAGATAACATTTGGAAAACCAGTTGAAGTAACATAGTATCCAATGTTATGCGTCTCTTCCGGGAGACTAAGTGTTTTGCACATCATGTATTGCTGACAGGAGATAATCCACAGTTTGAAGGTTCACTTGCAACTGCAGGCGGCGATGAAAGAGGCAATTATTGGCAGTTCCACTGGGTGGTCAACACATCTCAGCTGGAGGTAAAGGTTGAGAAGACAGTGCCATCATGGAGATCAATGCCGTTGTGGGAAGAGAAGCCACTCGGTTGGGACCCAACTGCAAATCGACAATCATACGAAGTGAACGACCAACCACAATGTTTAATACACAGGTAACAGAGAAACCATGCACTTACTGAGTCAGAGAAAACCTGCAGCACAAAAAAGGACCTTTAACTGATAAAGTTATGGCCAGACAAAAACAAAAGCCGAATAATTCGAAACCCATTTTACAATCTTTAACGCAAAACCTTGTTTACATTCGTAATGCAAAGGCATATCTAAATATTTGTTTCCAATTATATGAGGGATTCAGAATCCCACCTCAATTCTTTAAGAAATTTTGCCTCACACATCCTTCACACCTTCTGCCCATTACCTCAAATCTATGTTCCCATCCATGACTTTGATGCCTCCATCAACGTGAAAAATAGTTTTTCCTCTTCACTTCAATGTCTGTGTCCCACCCCCATAGTCAATACATCACAATCCCCTCAGTCACCATGTCTCCACCACTTCAATGCCTGTGTCCCACCCCCTTAGTCAATACATCACAATCGCCTCACTCACCATGTGCCACTCCACACATGTGCCACATCTCACTACGGTCATTCCTTTTATCCTTGCCACTCAGTCACTGCATCCGAACTGCTCTTAGCCAATATATCCCATTCTCCTCAGTCAATCTATCCCATTCTGGGCAGTCACAAGAATGCACTCGCCTCATTCACTACATCCAATTCACATTTATTTATTGTACATCATTTATCTCTCACTAACCTTCCTCCCATTACATCCCCCCCGCCTTCTCCGCTTTGATGTTCCAAATACTCTACCCATTCTCACATTTGGGACTTCCTTGAATGGGGAACATCTGTCAGATACACAGAATAAGCGACACTCAGAACATAACGTGGCCATTCAGTTCCTTCACGTTGATGTAAGGGTTACCTTAGCTGTCTCTCCGTCAACATACTTTCTGACGAGCATTCTTTACCTATGAGGATAAGGATGTGATCAACTCTCGACATGCTGTTGGGAATGGATGACTGAGAGAACTCCATTGTAGACGCTTTAGAACACAATTTGTATATTTGTAAAATAGTCACCGTTAAGGAGGGGAACACTCTTCACCTGATGCACAGATAAACTGAAGCAGTTTCTAATCTTGGCTTCTATGGTGACAGATCAGAAATTATCTCACTGAATGGTGAAATAGGATTGACGGGTTGCATGACCTACCAATTTTCGTAAATTCTTTGAGAGACTGGAGTGGTCTGACGATTTTGTTTTCCTGGTGGGCAGAGGTGAGAGGACATTAAACAGATGAGTTCGAAATCATGTGGTGGTTTAACGTGCAGACAGGGAAAAGCTGTCTCCATAGATGCAATGAGGAACAATCATACGGTTTCAGCTCATCGATTACAGAAATAATCTTGAAAGTTGACAAACGTCTAATTTAGAGAACGGTTTCTTTTTTATAATCAGCATAGACGATCAAATGGCCTTCCTTCCTGCTGTTGCCAAACTAATTCTCTGGAAACTGTCCTTGGAAACATTGGACCCTTTTCACTCCACTGATACAAGCTTGGCAACCTGTTATAAAAGATCCTGTTCAAAACTATTTCTGGTCCAAATTCAATTAGCGAGCAATTGAAGCGAACATGAAAGTTCATTTGTCACAGGCCTGCCATTCCGATTTGTTTGTTTCAGATTTTCGCACTCACATTGCATGCAACCTGTCACAAAAGGCTTGTAGCTTTGTGACCCAGTCATGACAGTGACATCAACTGCCATAATGTTTTAATTGGCAGTGCGGTTTGAGAATTTGCTGCCGTGCTAAAATAAATATATTGCAATGGAGTATGGCCGAAATACCTGATAAGGAAGTCAGCCGTCGAATTTTCCAGGGAATGAAACACATTTAAGTTTGAAAAAGTGAACTCTTCAGATTATTGGAGAGACGTTTTACGTGGGGGATATACTTTGATAAATAAGGATTTCATCCTCCAGTAGTTGTGCGCGATCTTGCTCCCTCGCCAGGGCATGGTTAACAGTTTAGCTGAACCTCTCTCACTCAGGTTATTCCCAAAATGTCTTCATGTTTTACTTAATGTGCACACAGGAGAGAGAACCCTACCTCTGTCCTGCTCTACTAATTTTTGAAAAAGAAAGTAAATTGAGGCAGTAAACTTCATGACTTTAAGCCAAGCATTTAGAGTAGCAGTTGAATTGTGGCATTTAAGATTATGGGAATAGTGCAGAAAGTCGGATAGTGTTATGCATTACTTTATTTTTGTTAGTATGCGCTTGATGGACTGTCAGGATGCCCTCGATACCATAGGATTTGCTACTGTATCTGCTCACAGGCCAATAAAAAAATTGGTTGCCACCTATTTTCCCATCCTTTGCCATGATCCTACATCTCTTCAGTACCTACATTTGAGTTTACTACTCCACGAGACAACACCCCCACAGTACCTCCAACTCATCCACGCCGACCAGATATCTTAAACTAATCTCATCTCAAATGCGAGCAATTGGCCGCTCGCCCTTTGAACTTTTCCTATTCGCATACCCATCCAGATCCCTTTTACATGTTGTGATTGCCACCACCAGTTCATCTACCATACATGCCCCAACCTTTGCATGAAAATTTTGTAATTAGTTCCCTTTTATATTTTTCCCCTCTTAACCTAACCCTATGTCCTCTTGTTCTGGACAACCCCTCCCAAGGGCAAATACCTTGTCTATTTATCATATGTCGGCCCCTCGTTAAAGTAAAACTCGATAAAGTCACCCCTCAGCCTCTGTCGCTCCAGTGAAAAGAGCCTCAGTCTATTCAGCCTCTCCCTGTAGCTCAAATCCTCCAACCCTGGCAAAATCCTTGTCAAGATTTTCTGAAATCTTTCAAGTTTCACAACATCCTTCCGATAGAAAGGAGACAAGAATTGCACGCAATATTCCAAAAGTGGCCTAAACCATGTATTGTACAGTAACAACATGATCTCCAATCTCCTATACTCATTGCTGTGACCAATAAAGGAAAGCATACCAAGCACCTTCTTCACAATCCTCTCTACCTGTGACTCTATTTTCAAGGAGCTATGAAACGGCACTCCAAGGTCTCTTTGTTCAGCAACACTCCCCAGGCCCTCACCATTTGTTTTTCCAAAATGCAGCACCTCATAAGTAGCTAAATTAAATTCCATCTGCAATTACTTGGCCCATTTGCCCATGTAGTCAATATCTCATTATATTCTGAGTTAAGTGCACCACCAGTCTTGATGTCACCTGCAAATTTTATATAATGTGATTGTGGTCACTATCACCGACTTACTCACTCACCTCCTAATTTAACAACTGGTCTGGTTGATATAACAGTACGAAATCCAATGTGGCCTTTGCCCTTGTTAGCCTGTCCACGTACTGAGTCAGGAAACCCTCCTGCACACATTGGACCAAAACTGACCCATCCAACGTTCTTGAACTACACTATTTCCAGTCAGTATTTCGAAAGTTAAAGTCCCCCATAACAACTAACCGATCTCTCTCCCTCCTATCGATAATCATCTTTGCTGTTCTTTCCTCTTCATCTCTGGAACTATTCGGAGGCCTATGGAAAACTTCCAACAGAGTGACCTCTCCTTTCCTGTTTCTGACCTCATCCCATACTAACTCAGTAGACAAGTCCTCCAACGTCCTTTTTTGCAACCATAATACTTTCCTTGACTGATGATGCCACACACCGTCCCACCCCACTTTTCCATCTTCTCTGTCCTTACTGGACCATATAATTCCTGGAACGTGCAACAACCATTTCTGTCCCTGCTCTACCCATGTCTCCGAAATAACCACAACATCGAAATCCCAGGTTCGATCCCAGGCTGCACGTTCACCCACCTTTTTCCAGATGCTGTCTGCGTTGCAGTAGACAAACTTCAAACCGACTTTTTGCTTGCCAGTACCCTCTTGCGACCTTGAAACCTTGTTTCAGACCTGTCTTCTCTCAACCTTCTGTATACTCGAACGGCAATTTAGGTTTCCATCCATCTGCTAAATTATTTCAAACCCACCTGAAGAGTGTAAGCAAATTTCGCCAAGCACCCTCTAGAATATTTGTGCCCCCTCTGGCTCAGTTTTCCAAAGCCCACCTACCCCGAAACGAGCCCCAAGTATTCAGGAATCCAAAACCCTCCCTCCTACACTATCCATTAGCCATATATCCAACTCCTGCCTCGAGGCCAAAGTGGGTACTGAAGATACTGGAGATTGGAGTCAAGATTAGAGTTGTCCTAGAAAAGCACAGCAGTGCAGGTAGCAAGAAAAATCGACGTTTAAGGCAAAAACTCTTCATCAGTAGTGAGGCTTACCTCCTCTCTCTCCCTATTCCTCACCTCACTACCACAGATATGGGAAACAAACCAGAAATAACAACTCCGCCTGCCCTAGCTCTAAGATTCCATCCTAGCTCCCTGAATGTCTGCCTTAAATCCCCATCTCTCGTCACACCTATGTCGTTGGTGCCTATGTGGAATGCGACTTGGTGCTGCTCCCCCTCCCCCTCAAGGATTCCGAAAACATGAGCAGAGACATCACGAACCCAGACACCTGGGAGGCAACACACCACAAATCCTCCTATCTGTCCCCCGGATTATACAGTTCCAATTACTTGTGCTCTGCTCCTCTTCCCCCTTCCCTTCTGAGCAATAGGGATAGACTTTGTGCCCTATACAGGTCCCATTGCTTACCCCGGGCATTGAGAAGATTATTCTGGAAGGGTGTTGTCTTATTTGGAATAATAACATTCCCTACTTCCAGCTCATATTGGACAATAGAATTAGTCCTCCACATTTTGTTCCTGCGGATGTCCTCAGAGTCTTGCCACTAAACTTTCATTAGGTTTTTTCCTCCTGGGACAGATATCTCGCTATCCTGTCTCATTCTTCAAGGAATTCCTCGTTATTTTACATATTTTGATGCATATCAAAATCAACGCCAACTGGAATGCTTCTCTATACAGGGCAGTAACTAAGACCTGTTTCTTCAGTTCGCTGTCACTTTTGTTGTAAGGTTTCAACATACTCACATTACATCCGATAGAGTTTCTTTTTGTCTGACCTCTTTACCAGAGTGTTTGTCTGATTCAACTTCTTCTCAATTTGTTAGGGACCACTCAATCTGGCTTTGAGAGGCTCTCCTTTCACTTGTAACAATACCCATGGGAAAACGTACTCAGCTTCGAGCTTCTTTTGTCGGCCTCGTGCTTCCATCTGTGCTTTTCCCTCTTCAGGTAATTCACTTATTCGATTTAATTTCTTCCTTCACTTTAGATATACAATCCAAATGTGAAATCTCTGACGTCGGTCCTGTCAATTGTTTTCTTTATTAGTTTGAAATGCCTTCTCACTTCATACACAAATATTGACTCCAAGGGAGTAAACTAAGTAGATTCGTTTGGAGCATCTCTAATGGTAATCGAGATGAAGGGGATGCATTTATCCCCATCATTCGGGAAAGAATGACAGTACACTTTTAACATTATCCTCAGGTTCTGAAGCCACGTTCCCAAGTCTCCATGATGGTACACGCTTGGTTGAACATGCTGCATGTCTAATCTATCCATGATTTTCATACATATTTTAGCAGTAAATTTCGACCATTGGAGTAACTGAATCTCCCTGTGTAGCCCATACCATCTAAACAAAATGGCCTTTGACGTAACAGTAGGTAATGGAATTGCCTACGGAAAACGGGGAGACACAGCCATTACGGTTGGTAAGTACTGGGTCCCATTTTTAGTTTTAGAGAGGGTACATACGCAATTAAGCGTATAACCCGTGTGAAATGTTCTGAAAAAGTGGCAATTAGCAACAAAGGTGCTGGTTTTGTAATTGCCTGTGGCTTCCCCACCATTTGGCACGGATGAACTTATGGCATATTTTACCAACCTTCTTGTTCAGTGCAGGACAACGGACGTAGCCTGCATCGTCCTCACATTTTGATTAACTCCGACAGGTGATTCGGACATTACTCGCAATGTTTCCTGAACATATGATAATTGCAACACAATGTGGTGCACTTCCGCCCATTTCTTCTCTGCATGAACCTGCTGTTATGTCCATTTTACCCCTCGAATTCTGTCCTTAAGATAATAATACTCGGGAATATATTCTGACTCCTTTTCTGAGTATGCCCCATGATATAGATCTGTTACCGTCCCATTTTTCGGTTGGAAGTCCATTTGCTTTTCAGGACAAACCAACTCTGCCTGATCCTCTACCTATTCTGGTTTTTGCTGTACCATGACATCAAGCAGGGTGTCACCTAACTGAAGATCAACTTCTTAATCTGTTTCTTTAGCTTTTCGTTCTTGCTGTAACTTAACATAATGGGATCTATTTACTACACGGCCTGGAATAATTCCAATAATTTTGCTTTGAAATACTCAGTTTCCTGTTGGAAATTAAATTTTACCGTCTGCAAAAATGAATGTTCCTCTGCCATCCGAGACACTCTTCTCACTTTTTGAACCATCTCTTCACCCACATAAGTTCTTATCACCTCAGGAAGTGAGCTCTTAAACTCCTCCCACCGAACAATCTCTCTTACAGCCTTATGTGTCTTGTCTATTTTTCAGTTGCACATCTATCGTAATTCCATGTTTAACTCTTGAGATCTCAAGGTAAGTCCGATCTGGTTCCTTCTTTATATTTGTACACTGTTGTCTATATGGTTCTGGTACCAAATCATAAACACTCAAAATAACATGTTTGGCAAATGCATACTCTCTGGACCCCCGTGACAGCCTTGCGCATATCTCACCAGCCCTGCCTACAGCATTATTCAGTATGAGGTGAAAGTGAGTAATGTACATGCTGGAGATTAGAGTCAACATTCGAGTAGTGCTGGAAAAGCACAGCAGGTCAGGCAGCATCAAAGGAGCAGGAAAATCGATTTTTCGGGCAAAATCCCTTCATCAAGAATTCTGATGAAGGGCTTTTGTCTGAAATGCCGATTTTCCTGTAAATCAGCATTACACATGCGTTCTCTGGGCACCACATCTGCCGAGCCAATTTTATAAATATGATATCCCTACCATGTTTTTGTCTAAGATGGGTTTGTTCATCGTCACTCTCCACTGCCCTAAGTTTGCCGAATAGTTTCATCGTTCTAAACTGACTTTCGTGTTCACTTTGCTATTTCCGGAGTTCAAATTCTTTTTTCTCCATCTCTTTCACTTTTTGCCAAGCTGGGAAACTTCTCTCTTTTCCTTGATCTTCTAACATAGCTGTTCTTTCATTTTGAAAATTTCTTCTCTCTTTCTCTCTCTGGGTCTTTGGTTTGCAGAGATTTTTTCTGTGGAGAGCGTGGTGCTAGAAACGCACAGCACGTCAGGTAGCATCCGAGGAGTAGGAGAATTGACATTTTCGTCATAAGCCCTTCATTTCCTGGAACGTCGATTCTCTGGCTCCTTCGAAGTTCCCTGACCTCCTGTGCTTTTCCAGCACCACATTCTCGTCTGTAATCTCCAGGATCTGCGTTCCTCACTATTGCCTAAGAATCTTTTCTCACTATCTTTCTCCTCTATCTCAAGCTGTTTCATCTGCCATTGAATTTTAGCCATTTCCAAAGTTGTAAATGGCCTTTCCAGCAGATGTAAATATTGAACTATTCCAGTAATGCCCACATCGCTTTTTTTTCCCGAGAGACAGGCGAGTCCAGCTCTATCTGTCTGCTAACTGTAGCAGCTTTTCCTTGCTCAAGGCTTATAAAACTCCCTAAGTCACTTCTTCAAACCCCAGAATATACTTAGTAACTGAAAGTGTCATTTCTCTCACTTATAATCTTACCAAAGGGAAGCATCTGAAATTAAACAATTTTTTCTCGCCTAAATTTTATTTTACATTCCAGCACAGTAATCGAACAGCGTGATTGAATTTTCTGGGAGCTTTCACATCTCAAAGCTGTTCATTAATCTGTCGAAATCGGCCCACATCCGCCTAAATATATCTAACCCTGTCCAAATCCCAAAATGGATCGCTCCAAACCTGCCCAAATTCTGGATGATGAGCTCAAACTGTCTACACACAGAGGATGAACCCCTCTATTAATTTAAACCAAGCAACCAGAGAAGATTACCTCGCCTCGTTAAATGTTAAAATGTGTGCATGAGTGAAAGAGAACACATAATTTCTACTATTTAAAGAGAAATAATAATTTATTTTCCTAACTCTGATAGTGAACGTGAACCAACAAGTATAATCAATTCCAAACTGACTTTTCTTAACTCAACACTTTCTGACCACAATTCGATAAAAATGCTGTTCTCATAACACAAATATTAAAGGTAACATTAACTTAATTTCTCAGAGTTCATGCAGATGGTCTTCTCATCTCTCTTCAATCTTCCTTCCTTTGCTTCCCAACTTTGCTGTCTTCGTCCTTTTTGCTTTGAGATTTTTTTTTAAACTGGTAAATGTAGCCTTTGATAGATAGTGCCATCTGGTTACTTTTAGAACTTTTCATATTAGATGGACAGTGAGCTCTCTCGGTGTATGGCAGTTTGTGTGACAGGTTTTCAAAATACCTGTATTTTTATACTTCCAACACGGTTCCCTCTCATTGGTTGGATCTCATCCATATAATAAATTCAAATTCAGTTGGATTTAAGTATTGTGGGAATAATTTAAATTGATTGGTTGAGTTTGAAGTGTTACCGAAACAGCAACCAAAGTTCAGGAGTTCATTTAGCAGCCAATTGTTCAAAGTATCTATTTTTTGAACAGCCCGTCTCTAGTACTTCGTCTCTTTGGACTTATGAATGATATATATGTAGATAGATAGATTGGTAGATCAATAGATAGATAGATAGATAGATAGATAGATAGATAGATAGATAGATAGATAGATAGATAGATAGATAGATAGATAGATAGATAGATAGATAGATAGATAGATAGATAGATAGATAGATAGATAGATAGATAGATCGATAGATCGATAGATAGATAGATAGATAGATAGATAGATAGATAGATCGATAGATAGATAGATAGATAGATAGATAGATAGATAGATAGATAGATAGATAGATAGATAGATAGATAGATAGATAGATAGATAGATAGATAGATAGATAGATAGATAGATAGATAGAAGTAGTAATGTTGTTTAGCACGATATTTCTGCACAAATCTTCTTTACAATTATGGTTATCAGAAATATCAAAGCAGTATCATGAAATATTTCGAATGAATGCAACATAGTTGAAAATGAAAGACTATTCCTGCCAGCACGCGCTTAATTTTTAAAATCTTGCATCCATCGGAGACAGGCAATTGCTAAAATGTAATTCCATGACTTCAGCACGCCATGGCAGTGTAGAATTGGGTATTACTTGCACCAGAAAACAGGAATTTGCTCTCTACTAATATTGTTGGCTTATCGAAATCGCATGGACTGCAGAGAATCCCAGACAATCAGCTTGTCTCCACTTCTGAGCAGTACAAAGAGCGTGAGAAAATTGCTGGCCGAGGCAGTGACTCTTACCACCTATGAGGAATTTCAAAATACACAGAAACGATGCACATGAGTGGAAAGATACATAAAATGAAGCAAATATCCAGGAGATTTATGGTAGGGTAATAGATTTGGTGTATCACCAACCCAGCTACCCCGTGGCTCAACACTTCAACTCCCCCTCGCACTCCACCAAGGACATGCAGGACCTTGGACTCCTCTATCGCCAGACCATAGCAACACGAAGGCTGGAGGAAGAACGCCTCATCTTCCACCTAGAAAACCTGCAACCACAACGTGTGAACTCAGATTACTCAAGTTTCCTCATTTCCCCTCCCCCCAACTTGTCTCAGTCCCAACCCTCGAACTCAGCACCGCCTTCCTAACTTGAAATCTTCTTCCTGACCTCTCTGCGCCCACCTCAACTCCGGCCTATCACCCTCACCTTACCCTCCTTCCACCTATCGTATTTCCAACGCCCCTCCCCCAAGACCCTCCTCCCTATCTTTTATCTTAGCCTGCTTGGCTCACTTTCCTCATTCCTGAAGAAGGGATCATGCCTGAAAAGTCGATCGCCCTGCTCCTTGGATGCTGCCTGACCTACTGCGCTTTTCCAGCATCACATTTTCAGGTACAGATATAGTGTGACAGACCTGAATGTGAAAGATTGGTGTGTGGTGTTTAATCATTCGCTTTATCTTGTGTCAATATAATGTATTACATGGCATGTTCACTGTGCTTAAAGGAACACACTTTGAACAGAATTGGCAACTCAAGACTGAAAATCCGCAAAAGTGCTATTGATCATCAAAACCAGCAGAATTGTACTCTTGTATAATCTCCAGTCTCAAAATCCTGCTTCAGCATATCTCCAATGAAGCCAGGGTATCAATCCTGGTTCAATGGAGAGTTTTATGACACATGCGAGAAGCAGCAGCAAGCATAGTTGTCAATGTGGTATCAAACTGGCGAACGTACTGAGCATGATTACTTGCATGTTGCGCAGTATAAGCAGGAGGTGTTAGACAGAGCCGCCCTCAAATTTCCCTGCAAATAATTTGCCAGATTCCATTGAATCAAGAATAAGCATCTAAAAAAAGAAAAATCTGTCTT
The DNA here is from genome assembly GCF_047496795.1 of Chiloscyllium punctatum. Taxonomy (NCBI): domain Eukaryota; kingdom Metazoa; phylum Chordata; class Chondrichthyes; order Orectolobiformes; family Hemiscylliidae; genus Chiloscyllium; species Chiloscyllium punctatum. The sequence goes on along the minus strand of NC_092781.1, from coordinate 19,851,514 downwards.
TTCTCGATATTTGAATTAAACAAACCAATGTATAAGGTCTAAAGTCTGAAGTGATAACACAACCTGTCTTGAATGGTGATGGATATATTTTGGTGGAGTTGTTGGACGAGTTGTTCAGAGGACTTTTGCATGCCTGAGATCGCAGAGACACGTTTATTTCCAGCAAATGCTTAGAAGGACAATTAAAAGGATTGACTTCGCTGTCATTCCACTGGACATTTTGCCACACGTCTCTGTTCCTTCGTTCCTCTGGTTTGGAGATGGCTGTGGACGTTGCAACTTTTCTTATGTTAGGTGGTAAGAGGACAATCTCAATCCTGTCAGCGTTGTGAAAGCAATCTTAATCATTACTGGGGGTAATAGATTCATAGTGTGTCAGTCCTCCCAGTGTTGCAGTGGAAGGTAATTCTTCTCATGCAATGCCACTTGTCAGACAGCTAATCTGAAACAGTGGCATCGTCCTGAATTATTGGATTCGTGTATGTATTTTCAGATGATATTGTAAAATGTCGGAATTGATAAGAATTGGATGAGGCTAGGCATTTGCTATTAATTCCATCATTTGTGCCATTCTTGCTCACTAGTTAAATGTGCAGAAAGTTTCGACACGGGCATTGCTTTGAAAGGATCTCCCTCTCCTTTACTTTCTCTCCTATAAGATCAGTTGAGTTTGGTATTTCTTCAGTGACACTTGAGCTTTTTCAAATTTACAACGGGTTTCAAAACTCCTGGAACGTTGAACCAATCCAGTCTATGTTAACGTTGTCTGGAGGAAGATGTTTAGTCCGGTGCTGATGTATGACAGTCATTGTAATCACTGAGGCTTGCTTTCGGTTCGGACCAAAAAAAGAACGATGATTAGTTTGGATATTCTTTGAAGAAAAGCAATTTCCAATTGATCACAATAATTCCAGACAAGCAATATGGTTATTCTCTTCGAACTGAGTGTAGAGTATTTCAGAGAATCCTTTCCCTTGATTTTATTTTTCAAATGCAAGCAGGTATATCTGAAGAACCTCAGGCAGTCTGGCGGCACCTGTTGATAAACAGAGTTGATATTTTCTGTCTCATAAATCTGAGGAGTCTTCAGAGAAGTCACCAGTCTTGCTGAAATTTGTCAAGCAGGATTTTTTTTTAACCACAGATTTCCGTAATTCTGATTTTCTTTTTCGTCTATTTTATTAGAAGATTACTTTGTTCAAATTCCAGATATGGGGTGCTTGGTCAGCAGTTTTTGAATTATTGGAAGCTGAGTTCTCGGTTTTGTGGTGGTATTTCATTCTCTGTGAGAAATCTTCACACTTTCCCTGCAAATGATTGGTAAGAGTCCGTTGAATCAAAAGTAAGCATCTGGAAAAAAAAAACAAATCGGTCTCTTCTCCTGATTTGAAATCGACAAAATAATATTATCAGTAAATGAATGACATATTTGTAAATTTCAGAACATTTTAAGATTTCTCAAACTGTGTCGTTTGTGGTGAAGACGAGTTTTCCTTCCACCTTAAGGAAACTAATCTGCTTAACATGTAAATAATAATCTCAAGTCTCCTCTATCTATATAACAGTGAACAGTCACACATTTGCATTTTTAAATGACCTAACCCGCTTCATTGGAATAGGGACACTGAATTGTCGAGTTGTGAGCAAACCATGTTGGCTCATAAGTGCCGAATTGCCTCGCTTTGGGAGCACCTCCACATCACGGGAGGACAAGAAACCATTTATCCCTGTTCACCCAGGTTGATGTGAAACAGCAGCCAGATTGTCCCTTGCGCACAATCGCGTTGCCCAGATTTCTGGATCACCGCGCAAGTGCTTGTACCTCACATTACCAGAAGTTAAACACCAATTCACCACTACCCTCCCCCCAACGCAGTATCTATTTCCTTCACAGTTGGTAATGGTCGTAAATGACGGGTCTGCAAAGCCAGTAAACAAAATGTATCAACTCGGTCTTTTGGGCAGCGGTAAGGTTCCGAGTAGTAAACTGATTGAGGGGAAGTGTGTGTAGCTGCTGTTGCCGCTTCTCACCAGCTTTGTGTCTCTCTCAGCACTCAATTCCTCACTCGCACAATCGCGTTCTCCATCTTCATTCTGGATGCATGAATCGACCTAAAGACAGTCCACACTTCAGTTGATTGATGGAGTGGAAACAATGGGCTTTTTCTCGTGTAATGTCTTTATTAATTGATCGAATAATTGCTGTCAGTGGATGGTTCTCCGCACTTTTGACCTGTTTTCTGGACTTGGACTGAGTCACCCGATAAATAAATGTATCTGCAGCAATTTAAGTTGCTCCGCTTCCACCCAACTTCTCCAAGTATACACAAAGACACAACATACTCACTGAGATTAACGCTTGTGAATCTGTAAAATGTGTAATATATGTTTGGAAGGAGTAACTGAAATAAAGAACACTGGGCTAATGGTAAGTTTATTGGTAGTGTAAAACAGCAGAGAGATTCCAGTGTCCATGTGCAGAGATCCCTGAAAGTTGCCACCGAGGTTGATAGGGTTGCAAAGAAGGCATACGATCTGTTAGCTTTCCTTGGTAGAGGGATTGAGTTTCAGAGCCACATTGTCATGCTACATCTGTTCAAAAATCTGATGTGACCGCACTTGGAGTATTGCATGCAGTTCTGATCAATGCATTAGCGGAATGGATGTGGAAGCTCTGGAAAGGGCTCAGAGGAGATTTACTCGGATGTTGCCTGGTACGGAATGAAGGTCTTATGAGGAAAGGTGGATGCCTTGAGGCTACTTTAGTTAGAGAGAAGAAGGTTAAGAAGTGAATTAATTGAGACCTATAGGATAATCAGAAGGTGAGCTAGGGTGGACAGTGATAGCAGTTTTCCTCGAATAGTGATGGCTAGCACCAGGGTACATAGCTGCAAATTGAGAGGTGATGGGTATAGGAGCGATGTCGCAGATAGTTTCTTTACTCAGAATGTAGTCAGGGCGTGGAACACACTGCCTGCTGCAACAGGAGACTCGCAACCTTTAAGGGCTTTTAAATGGTCATTGGACAAATATATGGATGAAAATGAAATTGTGTAATTCAGATAGACTTCAGATTGCTTCCACAGGTCGGTACACGGAGCCTCTACTGTGCTGTAATGTTCTATGATCTATGTTCTATAATATCGGTCAGCCACAGGGTATGAAACTGTCACACATGGTGAAGAGGAAAACTACTGATTTCCTTCTGCTCTCCAACTCTGGGTCTCTGTGACACTGGCTCTTGCTCTACCCCTTCAGTTCCTTGTGAACCTGACTAGTCAATAAAATGCACATTATAGTAAGAGCATTAAGGAATATAATTGGAGCAAATGGGAGAATTGGTGTTAAAATCATATCTTGCCAGTCAAAAATCAAAATTCCAGGATTAATACAAAAACGTGCATTTCTCTAACAGAACAATGATACTTTATCAATATTCCTTCCAGTTTCTTACACAAAGTAGAAGCGAATATTTGTTTAAACAAAAACGCGTTTGGGAGAAAAGCAGAACTGCAGTTGCCAGAATTCTCAGCTTCTGTCAACAAATGGCCATAAATCGATCAATGTTAAAAGTAACGGCCAACCAGACGGAACAGTCTGTTGCTTCACGAGCTAGAAAATGTATAATGCTGCACACGGAGTGATGTCCAGAAAAAAAATAATTAAAATATCATTTTTGAACTGTTTCAATATGACGTCAGTGATGATGACCATTCGATCCGCTGTGTCCATGGCCACCAGGTAATATGTTGTCCAAGTGGAAGGGTCACACTTTCCCTCGGGACAGCATCGCAATAGCTAACAGATTAACTGCAAAAGATTAATGAGAAATGAGTAAGAAAATTGTTAGTCAGAATAATTTTCGAGTGAGTAAGAACGGCAGGGTTGAAATTCAAATTCAAGAGCGAAAACAATTCGTGATCAAGTCCGTCAAAATCTCATCAAGTTCACGACATATCCACATCCATGATTAATACCTTCTTACATACTAATCCGGAGTTATGAAGAGAAAGCAACAGAAAGCTCCCAACTGCGTCAGAGTGTGAACTGTTCTAATGAGGGTGACAAAATTAGACTTTGCAAGTTTTGAGAATATTCGTAGCTCACGTTGAGGTTCTGGATGTAGGTTTGCTCGCAGAGCTGGGAGGTTCATATCTAGACGTTTCATCACCCTACTAGGTAATATCTTGAGTGGGCCTCAGTCGAAGCAGTGTACATGAGTCCTGCTTTCTATTTATATCTTTCGGTTGGCGATGTGTTATTTCCTGTGGTGATGTCATTTCCTGTGGTGATCTCAGTTTCTGTTCTTTTTCTCAGGGGGTGACGCATCGAATTAGACCCTATCTAACACCCCCTGAGAAAAAGAACAGGAAATGACATCACCAACCCAAAGAAACCCAAACATATAAATAGAAAGCAGGAATCATGTAAAATGCTTTGCTTGAGGCCCACTGAAGATGTTACCTAGTGGATGACAAAACGTCTGGAAAGGAACCTCCCAGCTCAGCAAACCTACATCCAAAATTTGAATTTCTCGTTCAACCACTTGGGGGAATTTTCCAATCTCACGAGTTTCCGCTGCTGAGGTATGATCAGCACTGCATAAGAGATGCCTTTACTGGACTGCTGCTACTTCATTAGTTGCTTTGGAATAGGATCATAAGATACAGAATTTATAGCAATAGATTACAGTGTCATGCAACTGAAATGATACATTGAACAAACCGAGATTGCTGCTCAGTATTTCATCTGTTATAAAGGTTTGCAGGTTTGTTCATTAATTTGTAAACCCCAGAACTTCTTTGAAGTCGCATTCTTGAGATAGCTTGAGGTTTTGTTTTCAGAAAGGTGACATCTCAGCTCAGACAGGATCCGTTCAGTTGAGGAAGATTGCGACGGACTTCTCAAGAAGCTCAAGGAAGCCCTCACAAGAACAGGATACAATGTTCACTCATTGAAAGCCAGTTCAAACATGTCACAATGAGATATTGGAAAGACCTAATTAGGAGATAGACATGGGATGCAACGGATAGGATTGTCCAGTACTTCCCAGGAGCAGAGAAATTGTGCTATGTTCTTCGCAGCCTGGAACACATTATCGATGAGGATCAGCACCTCGTCAAGACCTTCCCTACGCCTCCACTTCTCGCCTTTAGTACCTGCTGCACCAAAACCATTGTTTGCAGCAAATTGCCCAGCCTTCAAGACAACATCGACCACAACACCGTAAACCTCTGTCATGGCAAGCACTGCAAGACGTGTCAGAATATCTCCATGAATACCAGCATCACACGTGAGGAAACCACCCCCCGTGTACGAGGTATGCACTCACGTGACTCGGCCAATATTGCTTATTTCGTACGCTACTAGCATGGATGGCCCAAAGCATGGTACATTGGCGACACCAAACAGATGTGTGACCACTGCTGAAGAGGCACTGCGCAGCAACCGCCATACAGGGGTGTTCCCTCCCAGTCAGGGAATGCTTCAGCAGACAGGGACATTCAGCTTCGGATATTTTGGTGACCATCTTCCAAGGTGGACTTTGGGATATGCACCAACGCAGAGTGGCAGAGCAGAGGCTGACAGCAAATTTTGATACCTATGAAGACAGCCTCTAAGGTGACCTTGGGTTCATGTCACACTACACCCTGCACTCTCTCTCTCACACACACAAAGAAGTACACATACACACAAACTCCTACATACTCACACACTCACGCAGACCAGCTGTCAGACACACGCTCTCTCATACACACACACATATACGCATCACACTTTAACCCACGTGCACACCCGCTTACAGGTTTGTACTCCATCTCTCACATACAAACACACACACACACAATTTACCCGGCATACACGCACTCTCAAGTCACTCACAAGCACACACACTTACATGCACACACTCACAGTCTCCATCGCTCATGTACAGGCACACACGTTAAAGTAGATGGGGTGAATTTGCATTTTCTGAATTATACATGGAGATATTATTCTATTTTGCTCAAAACGCACACGTTCTGTGGGCAGTAAATGCAGACAGTCAATTCATGTGATATTCTATAAACTCCTACTGTGGAAATACAACCTGTCCAACTCAAGTTTGGAACAAAGACAGATTCTAACCTTGTAGCTTAAATGCATTGTCTGAGCTGAGATTTCAGCTTTTTAAAATATAAAATCTTAAGTTATCTCGGGAACGTGACTGAATAGAAGTTCTGGGATTTCCATATTATTGAACTGACACCTGCAATCCATTCTAAAAGATGGAAGACTGAACAGAAATCAAAGTTGTTTCAGTATATCATTTCAGTTTCATGACACTGTCGTGTATTGTTGTAAATTCAGTGTCTTACGATCCTCTCCAAAAGCTACCTGATGAAGGAACGGCTCTCCAAAAGCTAGTGCTACGACATTAGCCCGTTGGACTATAATCTGATGTTGCGTGATTTTTAACTTCGTCCACCACAATGCAAAACTGGCATCTCCAGTCAGCATTGGCCAGTCAGAGAAAGGGTACATCAATAGACCCGATACCGAAAACCGTCAGAGACCTGAGTCAATGCTTCAAAATCCAGATTCGGGACAGAGTTATCTGAATAGGAAGATCCTGCTACCAGAAATGTTCAACTTGATTTGCTAAACCTGGAAAAATGTCAGAACAACAGCGTGGTATTCGGATTGAAGAATTTGCTACAATAGTGGTTAATCAGCCTCCTTTAACTGCATTGTGGCATTAATTTGAAGTCCACGTATCATTGTGAGGAGGAACATGCCACGAACATAAAAGGGAAACACAGTGCAGCAAAACCCATGTGCCATAAACGAAAACTTGTAATTTTTAAATAACCCTCGAAGAGCCACGTATATGCACGCAGGAAATTCTGTCCTCATATCTAGGTTTAATTATTGTCTAGAAATTGAAAACTGGAATTGCTGTACTTTTCATGAGAAAAAAAGTAAGTTCAGAAAAACAGATTAGATGCATATACACGCAGATCTGTGAGTGGAATGCAAGTCCTGTAACCCAAAATGACGTCCATGGTTTCATTACCACAACTCAGGTCTGTGATAGCATACTACCCAGTTCTTTGGATGAGTGAAGCACCAATCAATGTCAGGAAACATTACACACAACAGGATTCGACAGGCCATCAGAGAGACAGTCCATCTACCAGGCTATGCATTCTCTTACTCTGCCACTGGTGTAATGACAGCATTGATTAACATCAATGCAATGCACTGAAGTAACCAGTTAAAACCTGTTGAGCATGACTCTTGAACCTGCTTTCTAGAACACCTGGATGAGGAAGGATACCGGAAGCGTGGGAAAACCACGTTTCCAAACAAGATATAAGCAGTTCCCACTTAAAACATCTTTGACCGTTCCTTCACTGTCAAGCGAACAATTTTCTGAAACATCCCTCCTAACAGCACTCTTTCTGTAGCTGCGTGAGTAAGGCTCCTTTGGTTTAAGAAGGCATCGATCATAGTCAGTTTTACATCAGCATTGGCTACACATTTCCAACTCAACGTTGCCATTTTGATGCACTTTCTGACAACGATATCCGTGGTAACAGTCACTGACTACATCCTGAAGCGTTTGAATTCTGCATGAAGCTGAAAGGTCTGGATGGTCCTAATCTGAATGAACAACAGAAAATTCCAATAACATTCTATAGGTCAGGCAGCAATACTGGTCACGTGAAGGCTATTTCATTATGATTCACTCATCGGGTGTGAATATTGAGGGATTAGTCAGCATTAATTTTCAGTGTTTGACCTTCAGAAGGTGATGACGTCAGAGTGATGACTTTTAATCGCATTGTTAGGTCTACGAGAAAATAAATGACTGTATCAATAAAATAATTATGATCTGTTTTTGATATTACAACGTTAATATTTTAACAGTTTGAGAACAGAAATTGCAAAACATGATCAGACCTGAATGTTGACATTATCAGCTGTTCGTGGTTGCCATTCCAGATGTAAGATACACAAGGAATGTCATGACTAAGTCCTTCTGCAAAAATCTCCAGCGTACAATGTTAACGCTACAGTCACCGATTGCAGAATCTTAATTGTTTGACGCACAAGAAAATCATTGTTTCAGGCATCTTCAGGAGAAAGGTGTAGGACAAACTAAAATTAAAATAGAAATTGTTGGATAAAGTCACCGGGTAGAGGTACATATGTCGAGAGATGATTGCTTTCATGTTTTGAGATCAGTAACCTGTTTTCATTCACGGACAGATAGTGAAGAAGAGATGGATATACCTTTCAGTGGATGAAGCTCTTGCTCTTTAAAAGGGCAATATCCTTTCAAAGCAGCTTAGTGTGCAGCAAGATATACTTCTATTTAGCAATCATAAGGTACAACCATGAAATGGAGCAGGAGATCCCGTGAATAAAGACGAGGATAGAAATGGCTGAAGAATGCGTCTTCACTGTTTCAGTTGCTTGTGTTTGGTGGGGATGCTGAGGATGAAGTATTCAATGCAATGGTGTTTCAAGTTAAAGCTGCACATAAGAGGACAACAGTTGCTCACAATAGCAACAAGATACTAAGTGCATAATACCGAATCAAACCAAGAAGCAACATAAGACACAGAATTTAAAAAGTTAAGCTTACTGTCATAAATTCCCTGAAACACCGATTGCAGCAAGCACAGTGTAATATCCTTTCATCACCATGTCAAACGTTACATCATCTGAGTTAATTACCTTTGAAATTCGCTGTATCAACGCTGACTACACAGGGTTGTTTGACATAGCGAATAAGGAAAATAGCCACATCAAATTCTGATTGGCTGTTTGAAAGAATCGTTTTATCCTGTTGAGCTCATCTCTGATCCTCCAAGAAAATATCCCTCCTGCTGCTTCACACTGCACAGCGCATTCACGCTGGGCTGGGGATTGACAGCAGCCCCTGCAAATGTGAATAGAGGAGAGGAGGGTATTGCTCCAATCAATAAGAGTAAATGAGGGGTGGTGTTGAGCCTGCTCATGGTGCTTCCTAGTTTGGGAAAAGGCTCACTCTGTCCTCATTCAGAACAAAACAGACTGGAAAGGAGCTAAATATCTGAATGATTGTCTCTGTCATGTGGGAGATGCTGGAATCCAGCAAAATCCATCCAGAAAGTAAGGTGGAAGCACTGCCAGCAGTCTTCAGCCAGGAGTGCGAAAGGATGATAAGGCCTTTGATACATGAATCAATTTTTTTCTCGTCTGCAGAGTAATCTAATATCCCCAGCAAGGAAACATGGGAACCGGAGACGGCTATTTGGCCCGTCCAGCCTGTCCCTCTGTTAAATATAATGATGAATGGTCATCGGACTCAGTGAAGCTGGTTCAGTGTGACCACAACATTATTATTGACACAGACATTTTTAAAATATGCCAGTTATGTCTTGTCCACAAAAGTAGAACAAATCCAACCCCACGTATTGCTCAACACTAGTCAATCAACTGAGTGATAGAAGGAGGTAACAGTACTGCTACAAGGCTGAACTCCATTAGCAGTATGCAGCTCACTGATGCTGTGCATTACATCAGGGCCACACTGCTTTTCTCCTCATTACGGAATTAATCCAACATGCATTGAACACTAAACTACAGTGGCAAGGTGAGACAGTCTGAGCTTGACATTATGACAGCATCGGGAGTGTGGTGCTGCAAAAGAACTGCAGGTCAGGCAGCGTCCGACGAGCAGGAGAATCGACATTTCAGGCAGGAGCCCTATCTTAGGAATGAGTCTGGGAGCCTCGGGAGTGGAGAGATGAATGGGAGGGGGGTGACGCTGGAGAGAAGGTAGCTGAGAGTGCAGTAGGTTAAACGTGAAGATGTCACAGACAGTAAGGGAATGGCGATTACAGTGATCAGGAGTGGAGGAGATATAAACCAAATGCACATTTTAACCTTTTGTTCTTTGCTTGACCACGGGAAAATTTGCTCAATGACGTGGAATTAATGCACAGATAGAACTTGGTGTGAACAAGTATACACCCGGCAGAATGTTTGGTGATCTCACATTTCTGTGTGTGGAATGGGGTGTAGGGTTAGTATTAGAGGCTGGAAAGGAATACAGTGGAACAGTCAAATCAAAGTGAATAGTGACGTGGACTGTGCTGTCAAATGCATTCTACCTGTGATGGTATGGAAGCAGGCGATGTTCGGGAGCACTGCAGCCAGATTTCAGAATAGTGTTGAAATACGCTGAGGATCCCATTGTGTGGTTAAACCAGAGACACCGATTGTGCACGGTTTAAGACTGATTCGACCTCAGCTGTGCCCCGTAGATGGATGGCATCGATAGTTAGAGAGCAGAATTAAGTGGTTATTTTCGCAATTCTTTAACTGGAGCAAATATCTGTTGATGGAGGCAACAGCATAATAGTATTATCGCCAGATTATGAATCCAAAGACCCAGACAATGTTTTGGCGGCACGTTTTTGTATTCAACTATGACAGATGGAACCCAAGTTGATTGTTGGAAAAGCCCAACATGAACACTAAAGTCATTGAGATAAGACCAATCTGGTTCATAGGTGACTCTAAATCCTAAGCAATGTGGTTGGCTGTTAACAGCTCTTGATGGACAAGAAACGCTGTATGAGCCTGTGACGCCCACTCACAGTGAATAAATAAAATATCCAGGGGTGTTGGATGTACAGTCTGACAACTTAGCAACAGTGGAGTAATGGAGACATTGGGTTGTGTTACAAGATAGAATTGGGGCATGCCAGTAGATGTGTGAAAGCTAATGAAGGGCTTTTGGCTGAGATCACTTCCTAATGGTATGTAGGTGTGAATAACAGGAACAGGGATTTTCGGGGTCACCGTTTTCCAGATATTTAGAGAAGTTTTTCACTGAATCGATGCTATTGGTTGATATTTCCTTAGATGAACCACACCAGACGAGAGCAAAAACTGTGAAAAATATCAGTGAATCAGTCGATCCTCAGCGATTGAGTGGCAAAAGGTCAAGGATTGGAGGCAGGTATTAAGGGTGTAAGGAGCTCTGGAGGTAGGATAGGAGCTGGCGAAAGTTGAGAGTTCAGAGCTCAGACAAGATGGAACCTTAGAGACAGTGCCAGGAAAAGGAGTGACATGGAAAAGGCAGCTGCTCACATTGTCTCAAACTGAATGACAAAGAAGCTCCGTGAGCGTTTCACAAGATGGAGGAAATAGAAATAGAAAGTATTTCAAAAGAAAGTGAAGTTATGAATTTATCTCACATGAATTAATCTCACATACAATACTTCACTGAATGAATTTACAAAATCTAAATCAATATCACTCATGTGTTCCCTGTTATCGATATTATTCTTATCTTCCCTAAGCATTTTATAAACTTGTCACGCATGACTTCCCTTTCACAAGACATGCTGACTCTGCTTGATTCGAGAGTGTAGTGCTGGAACAGCACAGCCGGTCAGGCAGCATCCGAGGAGCAGGAAAATCAACGTTTTATGCATAGGCCTTTCATCAGCATTACACTATCGACTCTGATCTCCAGCATTTGCAATCTTCACTTTCTCCTAACTGACTCTGCTTCATTGTATGATGCAGCTCCTTATGCTGAAAACGTCATTCAGTCCTTTGTAACTTCGAGACTGAATGAACCTAACACTCCTGATCCACCTCCCAATTTCTTTCTCTCTGTAACCTTCAGAACATCCAAAACTCTGCTGCCCATGTGCTCACTCACACTGAGTCTTTTCTCCCAAACCTGAGCTCAGTGACTTCGTCAGTTGAGCCAGAGCGACATTTTAAGAATTTCTTGCACTTACTTTCAGCTCCCTGTATGATAGTGATCATTCCAATCTCTGCCAGTCGCACGATAATTCAAGATATCTGCACTCACGAATTCCAGTTTGTTGAATATGCTCACTCTCCCAGCAATGGTGGATGCTCTTTCAGGACGAATCTTTTATATAGCAAATTAAGTATTAAGTAATCAAAATAGAAATGCCACTCTCGGAGTCGGGTGATTATTTCATGACATGACAGCAGGTGGACCCCACTGTGGTGCATAGTGACCAGGTCCACAGCAAATGTTGGTTGCTTGAGGAACTCCGGCTCCGATTGGTAACCTGGAGCTTGAGATCTAAACACTGCTACACATAAGGGATCAGGGAATGATTTACTTGGAAACTCTGTTTCAGAAGGCAGTCTCATTGCTTTGATTAACTGCCGTAAATTCGGTCATGGTCAGGGATAGAGAGGGCATCACTATAAGTGAGGCAGGTAGAGGAAATCAGAACGTAGTGCTAAAGGAGCTCGGCCCTTCCACTCGTTGACAGTTTTGAGATTCTTGTAACCTGTCTGGAGAGAGTTGTCGCTGCAGAGAGGATGAGCAACCTGACCACAGCACTGTGGTAGAAGGAGCCACTCACACTGGGGAAGAAACAGAAGGTGTAGTCATGATCAGGGATAGACGAGTAAAGGAAATAGACACTGTTCTCTGTTGCCAGAATTGAGAGTCTGGAAGGTCCATTTTCCTGCCTTGTGCCCGGGTTCTGGATCCCTCATCTGGGCGGCAGAGCAACATTGAAGTGAGGGTAGAATGTGCCAGTTGTACTTAGAGGGATAAAAGGGAAAGGTGCTGATGATGGAATATATACATCTCAAGGTGAAAGGAAAAGCAGAACTTAAAAGGTTATAATCTCCGGATTACGATGTGATCCATTAGCAAATTGGCACAAAGTCAGCAAGATTAGATATACAGGAATGGCTGAAAAATTAACGTTGGGCAGAACAGGTTTGAATTCATTGGACAATGGTTTTAGTACTCGGTTTTTTAAAAACAAATAGAAGGAGATAACCTGAAAACAAAAAGCGATACGAGGAGATAAGATGAATTATGAGAGCTAGACAGCTATTAGGATAATGAGGCTGCAAGGGAGATTTTAGATATCTAAAATGTTACAGAGAGACAGGAGTAGCGAGCTTTGAGAGGATTTGTATCTCAAGTTGAGGCTCTGTATGTAGGTTTTATCACCGAGCTGCAAGGTTCATTTTCAGACGTTTTGTCACCATATTAGGTAACTCGCCACACAGTGAGCCTTTGGACAAAGGCAACAAACCGACACAAGCAGACAAAACGTGTCCAGAAATCTTAGCCACCCTCCCATATATCAAAAACATCTCGAAAATGACTGTCATGCTACTCAGACCCCTTGGCATCATGGTAGCCCACAAACCCATCAACACACTAAAACAGCAGCTAATGATCTTGAAAGACCCTATACAGAAACTAAGCAAAACTAATGTAATTGACACAATAGCGTGCAGGAACTGTAACAAAATCTCCATTGGACAAATAGGCGGAACACTAGCCACTAGGAGACATGAACACCAACTAGGCAAAGAAAAGACATGACGCCCTCTCTCTAGTATCCTTACATATGTGGAAAATAAAGAGCATGAAAGCATGGCAAGGGTTAAAGCATGAAGACCACTGGCAATCTGTGTTCAGTGGAAGGCAGGATGAGATAACCATAGTGGAACATTCTTACACCAATTAGCAGAGTAAGGTTAAGGCTGAAAGGTCACTATGGTGTAATGAGATAACACAAGTCATAAAGCAAGTTTCTCTGATAAGTGTTGTTATGACACAATTAGGACCATAAATAATTGGGATATGACATTTAAACGTCTAATTAATAGTTAGTAGAGTCATCTTGAGACAGGAGACTATTGTAATATATAAAATAGCTCAATATCTATCATGATAGGTTAGTGTTCAATGGAAGATCACTGTAGCAGAAGTGATAAGAAATATCTAATCATGATATTAGGAAAATATTAATTAGGGTCTGGAATAAAAGACTACTGTAGCAGAGTTAGCAATAAATATCTAACCGTGACATTAGAATAACATTAAGTAGAATGTACAACTAAAGAGATAGTGGGAACTAACATTACTGATTTATTGTGTAGCTAGAGTGAGGTACTTTGATTAATACAGTTGGACATGCTGATAAGCTAACAGAAACATGATTTTAAAAATCTAAAAATCCACGGACCCTGAGGTTCGTGGGCTTTCGAGAATCTGCTTTCTCAGTGTTGCGGTTATTTGTTTGCAAATAAAAGACCGACTTCTTGAAGAACTCTCTGTGTCTCCTGGCGGTTCCCTATATTTTCTCCTCAGCAGATAAGGAACGACACCACATCGACTGGGATAATGCATCCATCGAAGGACAAGCCAAACGTAGACAAGCACGAGAATTCCTAGAAGCATTGCATTTCACCCATAATACTAACAACAAACACATTGAGTTGAAACCCATTTACGACCCCTGAGAAAAAGAATAGGAAATGACATCACCATATGAAATGACGTCACCACAGGACTTGACATCACCAGCCCAAAGAAACCGAAACATACAACTTGAAAGCAGGAATCATCAGCAGTACTTCGTCCGGAGACTTAATGACGATGTTGCCTAGTATGATGATGAAACGTGTGAAAATGAACCATCCAGCTTAGCGAGCAAACCTATATCCAGACAAGAGTAGACATAGAAACGCTAAAAAACGGAAGGTTGGAGCAGTGGTAATGGGGAAGGAAGAAACTGCAAAGGAACTGAAGAGCTAATTTACACCAGTTTTCACAGTGGAAGATAATGATAACATAGCAGAATTTTAGAGAGAGACATAGACAATAGTGAAATCGCTGGCTATCAATCAGGAGAAGGTGCTAGGGAAGCTGAAAGGTCTGAAAGAAATAAACCACTCGGATTCGATGGACTGCAGCCCAGATTGTTTAAGGACACAGCTGAGGACTTTGACAGGGCATTAGCTGTAATTTTCCAAAAAACGTTGAAATCAGTAAGGGTCTCATCGGACTGTACAGTGACTCATGCAACATCTATTTTGAAGAAATGAGGGTGGTAGAGGGAGGAAATTATAGGACTGCACAAATGAGAGGAGATAGGAGAAGTGCTAAATACACCAGTATTCACACTGAAAAATGTAATTTTGTCGAGGAGAATATTGAGATACAGGCTACTAGACTGGATGGAATAGAGGTTCCGAAGGAAGAGGTGAGCAAGCAAATGAATTCCCTCTGGAAGTCGTGTGACAAGTATTGACAGAGATCCAGGAAAATAACATGAACGAAGCTTTGATTTGAATTGAAGCCTGAACTCTGGTTCTCCTCCGAGACTGTGCCTGGTCTGCTTAAACTGTATATATTTCATGTTTTGCATTTGATTGTGAAAACAATTGAGACTGATTGATTTGCTGCAGACAACATCCACCAGTCATCACGGGGACGGCGATCAAGTCGTGCGTCTAACCCTGTCAAATGTTTTATTGCGCAGGTGAGGCTTCCTGCTTCGTGGATTCGTGGAGCACGTTGTTTGGAAATACAGCAACGCAGCTGAGATCCGGCATGGAACAGCGAGTTGATGTTCATGACAGCGATGGTCGGCTTTCGAACGAAGACACATCTCAGGCGATCATGTGACAAGTTCGTGCAGACAGTGAAAGTAAAATGCCACGACGATCCCTGACACTGCATCGCTAACCACGCCATCGCTTCGCATGGTCAGTGTGGGGATTGAACCCACGACCTTGGCACTATTAGCACCACACACTAACCAGCTGAGCCAAGCAACCAATGCCATCGGCGATCTGAAAGCAAATGCATATATTGCTCACAACCACATCGACTGTTCAGTTTCTGCTTCCTATCGATCGCATGATTGTCTGAAGTATTTCATTTCATTGCAAAGCATTACAACAAAAAAATCATTTACTTTTCAGAACGCACATATTCGAGTTAAACATTTGCTCTGATATCCAAAATTAAGCACAATCTCTGGACGCATGCAATTTCAATCGCAATGCCATCAGCTCAGCTGCAGCATGTCATGTTGACAAATATCATCTTGATAAAACGTACCTTCTCTCCAAGGCCCCAAGGGACACATGCATATCCGCCACAAATTCACCTGCACCTCCATACATATCAGTTTTTGCATCCGCTGCACCCGATGTGGTCACCTCTATATTGGGGAGACAGGTCGCCTACTTGCGAAACATTTCAGAGAACACTTCTGGGACATCTGGACCAACCAACCTAACCACCCGGTGGCTCAACACTTCAACTCCCCCTCCCACTCTACAAAGGACGTGCAGGTCCTTGTCCTCCATCCCAGACCATAACAACACAACTGTTGGAGGAAGATCGCCTCTTCTTCCACCTCGGAACCCTCCAACCACAAGGGATGAACTCAGATTTCTCCAGTTTCCTCATTTACCCTCCCCCACCTTGCCTCAGTCAATTCCCTCGAACTCAGCACCTCCTTCCTAACCTGCAATCTTCTTCCTGACGTCTCCTCCCCCACCCCCACTCCGGCCTATCACCCTCACCTTGACCTCCTTCTACCGATCGCATTTCCAACGCCCCTACCCGAAGTCCCTCCTCCCTCCCTTAAATCTTACTCTGCTGGACAGAATTTCCCTCATTCCTGAAGGACTCATGTCCTAAACGTCGATTCTCCTGCTCCTTGGATTCTGCCTAACCTGCTGCGCTTTTCCAGCAACACAGTAATAAAAATAAACTGAGTATCTTAATCCTTCTCCACTACTTTTGTTATTTTCTGAAACTTAATTTAAGTCTTTAATCAGTTTCACAAAAATCAATCGTAATCAAACCAAGTTCAGCTCAGGATCTAATTTTAATTTAATTCAGGAATTATTCACATAAATAGAAGGATAATATACCAAAAAAAGTCACTCAGAAAGTTCAAGGTTCTTATCTGAAGTCACCGTAACCATGGCCCCTTGGCCCCAGTAACCAAGATAATTGCAGCGTTACATTCTCTGTACTGGGTCACACAATCACTTATTCTGCACGAAAATAAAGAAAAGCCTGCATTATTATATTCAGAACCACTGTCAAAATGACGTCACGATACATTTTCATCACGTTAAAATTTACAATTGGATATTGATCATTCTTATTAAAGTATTATATTGTTTTATACTTCACAGAGTAACACATGAGCTGATTCTCAAAATCACTAACCGCTACAATAATAATTTTCACCACCTTTACAAATTAAATTTACAATTTAAACGTTGAAAATTACATCATACCCCACGGAACCAATACTGTAATGGAAGTTTGATAGTCTGTATAAGTAAACTTTCAGTACTTTCAAGTAATGGGGACGAGACGGGATTTTGTATTGATCCTAATTGCTTTGCCACTCCAGTTTGTTACTGTGAGACACACTGGTTGAAATACTACAGCTGGCTGCAACAGTGAAATGCAGATAATTAATTTCGTCAATTCCTGGAAATAAGTGATTCATACTCTCCAAAAACTGATATGGTGGTATACTTCGGCTTTTACTATTCACTGCATTTTTAAAGATTGGAATACTTTTACATTTTTTAGCGTGCATTTAATATGACCATTCAATATGAGGAATGTGGTATAATTTTATTCATTTGATCACACTAGTCACAATTGGACGGCGTTTAAATTAAGTCTCATATTATTTTCTCGCTCCTTCAATGGTAGTAATCACCAAATTGAGATAAACCCATGTCAGTGGATTTTGTATGAAAGATGTCTCTGTAAACACCACTGTGACTGACCGTACTGTTGCAGCTATTTAGACGCGTACATTTTCTGTTATGTACTCTGGATCTCAATTTTCATGTGAAATAGACATTAATTCCTGACAGTGTATTGAATTAACTGCATGGTTTACAGAACACGATTAGCAGACATTTCGCGAACCTAAATAATGAAAAACAACACTTTCATCTTGCAAAAATAGAAAAGATTATCTGTATCTTTCTCCCCTTTCTTTCCCCGAGACCATTTTCTTCCCCCTGCAAAAAACCAACCAACGATAAAAACATTTTCTTCGATTAATCTAGTAAGGGAGCTTCAATATGTGGTTTTGGGCCTTTGACATTCATCTTTACAAAAAATACTTTAAATTCATTCAGGGTACACAGAATTCACTGGCTGTATATTCATGATCGTGTTGCTAAATACCTCGATGATAGTGGTCTTGAATTACCTTCTTGACTCATCATGTGTTATCCGGAAAATACAATGTTGTTAGGGAGCAAAAATCCAGATTTATCATCCAGTGAGATTGAATGATTTGAGATGTATTTCCAAGACAGAATATGAAATGAGTCTTGGAGGGGAAACTTGTGAATGATGAATCACCTAAGTACCTGCTGTTTTGTTTACCAGATGGTGCGAGACATAAGTTTGCAAGATGTTGTCTGACAAGTTT
Organism: Chiloscyllium punctatum; assembly: GCF_047496795.1. Taxonomy (NCBI): domain Eukaryota; kingdom Metazoa; phylum Chordata; class Chondrichthyes; order Orectolobiformes; family Hemiscylliidae; genus Chiloscyllium; species Chiloscyllium punctatum. The sequence continues at coordinate 19,833,233 of NC_092781.1, read as the reverse complement.
TTCGAGTTTGTGAAATTTTTTTTGTAAAACCTGTGCTACCATGTGTCGGTAGTGTCATCTTATACAAGGATCCAGATTCAATAAATTATGTCGTTGACTACAATGTTATAAAGCTTATTGAATGTTGATCAATGTAGATTTACTACGTAAAGCTGAATGAATTTCATCATTCTGTTGACTTGTGCCATGAAATTGTTCACAAAATTGGGCGTGTCATCAGTTCCAATGTTGAAAACATTTTGGAATTCTTGAGGCCGCAGTTTTTGGTAACTGGAAGTTATCGGATATTGACAGCGTGGGCTTCAATGCAGGAACTGCTACTGAAGGTCAGGCAGTGTTGACTAGAAAGTCTCTTCTACAAATGGTTATTATCTTATACGTCTGTGGTGTGATTGTTAACTGCCACTGCGAAAGACATTCCAAGTATTGTTCAGCGTCACGAGTGAACGCAATGATTGCGATCTGAACCACAACTCTTCCAGGTGATTGCTCGGACAAGTATGAGAGCGAACCATGCAGATTTATATGCTGACTCAAAAAACTATCTGCCACAACCGCACCTGCCAATGTAAGATTCAGTGAGAATGGTTTTTAATATTACAAAGATCCATATATGCCACATCAGTCAAGAATGGCTTGGATTCCAAAGCCAATCAATCTCCCCTGCAGAGTTCAGGTTTTCTCCATGTTTGAATCAGGTTTGTGGTGGCGAACTGAGTGGCCACATTTTCAACCAAACTGAGCCGATGTGAAAAGGTGATTATGAAGGAAAACTCGACATCCAGCTGTTAATATGCTTTTCCCTCACTTAACTGGTGATCAAGAGGCACGGACCAAGGCGAGTTTAGAGATAGCGACATACTTAACTATTAACAATGAGCATCAGTTGGGAGCTATGTTTGAGCCAAGGGACAGATGAGTTGTTTCCTTCATTTTATGCGAAGAATATTTAAGCACAGTTTTCAGATTGCCAGACTGATGCTAGTGTTGTAGCTGTATGGGAACAGTTCAAGTTGCAGTTTGGTGTTAAGTACCAAATTTCGGCTAAAAGATTATCAGATCCATCGATGGAGCATTATCCACTGCATACAGAATTGTATTCTCCAACAGTCCAAAGATGTCCAGGCGAGGTGGTTTAATCATGGGAAATGCAGACTAACAAGGATAGGATGCTATTCAGAAGGTTGTCCTGTACCCAATGGGACTGCATCCACACTGTAGAAATTCAATAATTCAATAATATCTGACAAATCTACATGATGTGAGCACCAAGAGCATTTAATTTGTTTCTTTCACCAGGAATACCGTTCTTCTTCTGCACACACCATTTCCCTGATAGATGCAGGCGGCCGAATCATGAACATACACAACTCTGACGCCTTATTTGTCTTGGATTGTGCCATTGACAGCGTAAAAGCTGCAAAACCATTCTAACTTATCTTTACATATTAGTACTACTATGTTTATTTGGACATGTTTCTGCATATTCCCCCAGTCAATCACGTCCTCCTGAACTCTGTTCCTTTTTTGTGCTTATAATTTCATCCGGTTTAGTGCAATCCAGAAACTTTGAAGTTGCAGCCCATATTTAATTTGCAGTAACATCATCCAAACTAATGAGCAGATGTTCTTATTTTGATCTTTGGTATTAGCTGTTTCAATTATTTCTCCTGCAAAGACATAAAACAGATTAGGCAGCGATTTTTCACTGATATAGGCTTGTTGATTTATAACTTACTTGGAGTCACTCTGACCAGTGCATAAACCTGTGCAATTTGCATTTTGAAAGGTTCGTTACACATGATTGAAATGCATTATTTCTGATCAAATTAATTTAAATTAGCTATTTTAATTTATCCTTTAATTGTATGGAGAAGAATGCTTTAAATGTTCTACACATTGTTCAAACAAGCAACAGATATTCAGATAATAAAATCAAATGCCAACTTGTCCTAAACAGGATGTCAACTTTATCAGAGACTATTAAGTTATGCTTCCAATTTACTTTGCTTTATTGTTCTTTATTTTAAAAAAAAAGGAGGACATTTATTTATTTTGCTTGACATATTTGAATCAATATCTGTTTTAAATTTGTTGTTTATTCATCAAAACTAAAATCATTTCGTCTCCATCTGAAATAGTATTATCATTTCTGCCTCCTCCAAGTTAATTTTCGACTCATCTACTCAATGCAGAAATTTGGTGCACTCAGCAATATCTTCAGATACATGACATCAAACCTTGCACCATAGACAATCAACATTTCATCCAACATTCCAGTTCGACAGCAACAGCTTCTAAACTACGATCTGAGTATCATGGTCTTGTGAACACCAGATAAAATGGGTACAATTTCATTCACGGGGTACTTGACCCTCGGAATTGGGGCCGATGCAGGTCATTCAGACAATACACTGTCCAGCAGAATTTAATTCAATGATGACTGAAATAATGTTCAGCTCAAACCTGCCTTCCCGATAATTTTTCAAAACCTTGCATCTCAATAATCCGCATGCCTCTGAAGTGAAAGAAATCAAGAAGTTGGCTTCTGCCACATTTTCAAAGTAAGACTTCCAAACACTCTGATCACCTGTGAGGGGATAAAATGCTTTAATCGATGTTTTAAACTGATAAGCCCGATTTCTAAACGGAGAACTCTGGTTGGAGCATCTACGACAATAGGAAGTATATGATATGAATTTGAACCACACTAGGATCAAACATGTTAGTTCCACTCAAAAGTTTAGAAAACAAAAGCAATTTTGTAAAAACCCTACTGTACTCCAGCCAATACAAGCCAGACCTCAGCATCTTTCACAATTAGGCAAACCAATCACTGAATCATAATTGTGATTAATTGGGGTAGCATGGTGGCTCAGTGGTTAGCGTTAATGTTTCACAGCACCAGGGACCCGGCTCGATTTCAAATTCAGGAGACTTCTGTCTGGAGTTTGCATATTTTCCCGTGTCAGCGTGGGTTTCCTCCTGGTACTCCAGTTTTCTACCACAATCTGAAGATATGCAGGTGAGGTGGGTTGGCCATGGGAGATGCAGTATGTTTGTAGCGTGTGGGTCTGAATGAGATGGTCTTCGAAGGATGAACGCGGACTTGCTGGGCCAAATAGCTACAGTGATTGCATTCTATTCTCGTATTCTCAGAACTCTTTCCAGTGTATTGATAATATTTGTTCAAAAAGGCGTCCAATACTTAGTCCAATAATTCCAGATTTGATCCCCTTGGTGCCTTGCATAGCTGGAACGTTAAGACCCAAACATTTAGTTATATTCTCATTGTAATAACCCAAAAAGTTGTATTTTCGCTCATATCTATTTGCTGCACCTCGAGGTGATGCCTAGATCACACAACATCTTAGAGCTTTGAATGTTCAGATTATTTCAATGTCATACTTTATTTCGTCAATTTGTACAATTGTATATTTTGACACATGAAACTTAATTTGATAAATTTTACATGTTCACTTTATGTATCTATATTTTTTAGTCTCGTTTTACTACCATCACCCCTTACTTTTCATTACGTTGACTGGGACTTCCAGAGAGTCTGTAGCTTAGATCGGGCAGAATCTGAATGCGGGAGGATTTTTGGAAGCAATATGTGCATATTTTAATGAGGAAAGGGGTAGCATCAGAGCTTCTGTTTGGGGAATGAGCCGAACCACGAATTTTAAGTTACAGTGGGGAAGCATGTTGGGAATAATGATCGTAGTACTGTGAAATGTGGGACAGTTATGGATTAGGATAAAAATAGTCGCGAATTGAAAAGGTAAATCACGGGAAGGCTATTTACAACAATAATAGGCACGAACTAGATTCATTAGAATGGATCAAATGTAAAGTGAATTCATCTGTCCACAACTGACAGATGCAAACATTGTAAATCCAGTTCGTCAGAGTTCATGACGAAGGACATTCATGTGGGCATGAAAGGTATGGAATGCAGGATTTGGGGAATTTGGGTAACAAGGATATTGAAAGATCAGTCAGGATAAAAAGATGACATACTCAAGCGTTAGAAAACTGAAATATTACTCCACCCCTGAGTAATATAAAGAGAGCAGGACAAAAACTTATAAGAGGAACGAAGAGGGCGAAATAGTATCGGAAACGCCTTTGAAAATTAGGTATAAGGAGAATCACAACACATTTTACACGTAAATTAGGAGCCAATGGTAACTAGGGAACTAGTATATCATTTCAAGGACAAATTAGTAAAGTTATGGTTTCAGCCAGAAAAAGTGGATGCAGCCTTCAGTAAATAATTTGCATCAGCATTTTCTAATGAGAACTAAATGGACGATTTTAAGATTTAGGATTGGAGTGTAAATGTTTTTTGGCATGTCGATATTAAGGAGAAGGCATTGGGTATCTTGAAAACATATTAAATATATAAGCCCACCCCCCCCCCGCACCCCGGATCTTATGGAAACTCTTCCATGAATGTAAGGGAGACAAATGAGTTAATTACAGGGCCCTTTGTAGAGATGATTGCATCGTATTTTACAAGGCCTCAGAAGTCTGGAAGATAGGCAGTGTCGTTCGTATGGTGGAAGAAGGGCAAGATTGATACTTCGGGAAATTATGGGTTGCTGTGCTTACGTCATGGTGGGGATTTTGTTGCAGAATATACTTATAGACCGGACTGACTTGAATTTGGAAAAGTATGTTCGTATGAAGGAGGTTCAGCATAGATTTATGCGAGAGACGTCATGTGTCACAAATTTGATTGGGTTAATTTGATCAATGGGGTATGGCAGTGGAATGTGTCGGCATCGACTTTCTTGAAGCATTTTGCAAGCTCCCTCCTGGTGGATTTGTTTAGGAGTGTACCTCAGATGGAATACAAAGTGAGTCGGTGTGTTAGATACAAAATTGGCTTTGTTCCTGGAGAGAGACGGTAACTGTGGAGAGTGGTCTCCAGTATGCAAATCTGTGACTGCTGGTGTTACAGCAGGTTCTGTAGACTGACATCGATACTTTACATTTAATTTGATTTATTGATTTATTATGTTCACGTTACTTGGATGCACTGAAAAATATCGTTTTTCCTGCTGTCCAGGGAAATCTACCTGATCTAAGTAAACCAGAATAATAGAACAAAACGCACAATATATTGTTATGTCGTCAGAAAAAAAGCTGCAGATAAAAATCATCTCTGGTGCTCTGTGTGGTGCATTCATAATTTGGATAACAGTAAAATCGAAGCTGTTCCTGAATGTGTTGACATAGATTTTCAAGCATTTTTACCTTGTCAATCGATCTTCAATCGGGATGTTTACCACAGGTGCTTGCGAAGCGATAGAGCACTCCGAATCTTGCTTTTACTTGGAACCCTCTTAAAATCCAGCTCAAATCGGAAGAGAGATCAATGACCATATCATTTCCCTAGTGGGGCACAACAGTTTTATTTGCTTCACATCTAAATGATTGCATGCAACAATGCCTTTGTTCCTACCTCATAAACTATACATCCAATCCTGTGACAGACCTGTCCAATGATGGACATCCCTATCGACACCCCTACTTACCATGATTCAATTATGCTTATCAAAAAAGATAATCATCAGGTATTGCGTTCTTTCAATTTATCCCGATATTCACACTCAAATGTTAACTATTATAATCTTTTACACGTATTTTGCACAATTCCTTTTCTGTAAGGATTGCTCAAATTCTGTTATTCATTGTTATAGGTTTTATGCGTGTTGCTCCTGCTAGCATTCTTTATCTCATGAGTTGTGTGCAGTTTCTTTCCCACCTGACGTTCAGGGTCAGTTAGTCACTGTCCCTCTATCATTCAGATGCATTGCAACATATTCCAATGACATAGTGTTTTGGGGATGAAAGTGACAGCACTTATTCTCAGTAACTCTTCTGCATCAGAGGACTATATTCCTTTTATCACTGTTAAGAGTAAAACGTAATCACTTTCACAACTCAATGCACTTTTCTAATCCACTACATTTTTGCATGACATCACCCCAACCTTGTCGTTTGTGTCTGCTATTGTGCGACCCGACTGTGTTTTCTAACGCTTGCTGCAAGATTAAAGCTGTCTGTTCTCACAGATCTCTGGTCGAACAGCGTCCTGCAGTCATCTGCAGCTCAAGACATTACACATATTCTGAAAATTAATTTGTAAGGTTCTTTGTTCAAAATCGAGCCTGTTACGTAGAGATACCTCCGACCCCAAAGCAACCATTGTGCTAACTAATGGCCTGACCTTAATTCTGGATCTAGCAATTTATTTCGGATAATGCAGCCACATCATTACAAAGATCTGCCCCAACAGGATTTGACTGCAGATTTGGAGTTTCTCTGCGCCATCTTGGTAGACCAGTTATCTAGGATTTATCTATGATGATTCTTCAACTATAGTTCATTATCTGGGCAGACCTCTGGAATGTCATGTGGTTTTGAAAGACTTGAGACAAAATGTGACCCGTTTTCTTTATCTTTCTTCTTATCTCGCTTTCTCTGTCACGTGAAATTTCAATCGGTATCGAACACTTTTAGTTGAAATCTATGTCGCATCATCATACTGAGATTACTACTGCTGTGAATATTTCTCCATTTCCTTTTCTTTCTTCTCTTCTCTTACACTCTCTTTGTATCCTTACTTTAACACTGTATCACCATGATCTGTCTCGCTCTGTTCCCATAGTTTCATTTATGATCTTCTCCTTCCAAGTATGTGCAATTTCATTGACATCTGTTATTATTGTGTTGTCTCCTTACAAAATCTACCATGACTTATGATGATGGAAAATTGCCGATCTTCTGCATTTGTCAAGTTTTAGAAGTGTAGCCGTTGTCGTGTAAATACCCTGGCAGCAGTGTCCATTCAAGACGTTCCAAAGCATTGAAAGGAATGTGTTAACGTGGTTGCGAGTTCGCTCGCCGATATGGTGAGTTGTCTTGCAAACGTTTCATCACCATTTTAGGTAACATCATTTGTGTGACTTCCTTGAAGTGCTGCTGTTCTACTCCGCTTGATATTTTATGCCGAATGTTAATTTACATTTTACCACTTCCGACATTCATTTGTAATATTTTGCACGTGGGAAATATGTCAACATGTTTGTTGATGACATTGCTGGTAGAAAACTCGGTCTGTAAGTATTCCAGTGCAGGTGTGTGTTTAGTTTGACCTAAGATATTGATGTTACCCCAGCTAAATTGACTGTCTGCTTTGTCTGTGCATATTGAGATGAGGGAGAACTGGTCGTGGTGTTTTGATGCTCTTTGTAGTTTGTGTATCCGGATTCAACGTTTTCTTTCCCCCCAGTCTGACTGATGTAATGATTGTGATCGTGGGTTACATACAAAATTGCATATTATGTTGGTTCTGCATATTATGCGTATGGTGTCTTTCGTTCTCAATATGTTTGGTCAGCTGTTACATGGAACAATATGTGAAATTTTTGTTTTCCATATATCTAACATAGATCATCTGAGAGCACCATACACTGCTCAATTCCAGTAAACATTGTGATGACCATATTTGAAAAAACAAAAAAAAATCACATATGACTCTATATAACAGCTAACCAATCAGATTGAGAGTAGGACTGTACACTGTGCACATTGCGATCAGTCCACATCACAAAAAAAGGCAGACATGTTTGCTATGCTTAGACAGAGGTGATTGAAAGGGCGAGTGATTGTTCTGCATCAAATTAACTTGGGAAAAGATGGCTTGGGTAGGAAGAAACGATTCGTTTTGTTGGGAGGATGAAAGACCGTGGGCAATGATTTACAGTAAGGGGTGGAATGTTCAGCGGATTTCAAAGGAAAAATATTTTTTACAGAGATTGGTGCCAATCTCAAACTCACAGTGTATAAGTGCCAAAATCCGTTAACATTTAAGAAACATACAGATCTCAGGATGAAATTAGAGGCTATGGCCCAAGGGCTCGACAACATAATTAGAAATGCAACACAGTTGTTTTTGTTTGGCATGCAGATAAGTTGCTCAAAAGTACTTTTTGTTGTGTATTTTCTGTTCTGAACTTCTATATGACTCTATAAGCAATCTCTCCAAAGATTTTCAATTCTGGCTGGCACGGTGGCTCAGTGGCTTGTACTGCTGCCTCACAGCACGAGGGATCAAGGTTTGAATCCAGATTCGCGTGTCTGTTTGTGTAGATTTTGCACATTTTCGACTTGTCTGAGTGGGTTTCCGCCAGGTGCTCCGGTTTGTTCCTACAAGCCAAAGATGCACAGGTCAGGTGAATTGGCCACGCTAAATTGCCCCCATAGTGTTGGTGAATTAGTCAGAGAGAAATGGGGCTTGGTGGGTTTCTCTTCTGAAGGTCGGTGTGGACTTGTTGGGCAGAACGGCCTGTTTCCACACTGTAGGGAATCTAATTTAATCTAACCAAAGTCTATACAGACCAGAGTTATCAGCACTCTTCTATCTAAGGTATTTGGTGCTCCAAATGTTGAATGGCGACTAGTGTAGTCCTACTATCATCGTGAGAAGTCTGAACTGTGCTCTGAGGTTTGCTTGTTGTTCAAGAAGAGATTTTCAGCACAGGGCTGTACATAGCTTTCCGAGTGTTTCCGATTTAAAGAGGCCAGATCTGGGCATAGAACTCGCTTTGTCATCTATATCACAAAGGTGGAGTGAATAAAAAAGCATAGAGCCGCAATTATTGTCGAGTACAGTAATTTTTGAGGTCAGAGTTGTGCTTCACTTTGTATTATTTTCTGACAAAGTGCTGTGGTGACCACAGCTGTGGACGCTGCTTCACTTGTCGTCGGCCGAATCTGTAAAGGGAATAGAACGGTGAACAACAATAATGATGCATCTTTTAAGTTTTTTCGACAATCAGGAAACGTCCCACGATGTCTTCTGGAAATTCGAAGAATTAATATCGACTGGAACTCACGAACAGTTAAATTGAACTGTATAACGAATTTGATTAAACTAATTTGTTTTAATCTGTCTTAACAAAAACATACATGTAACAGATCATCTCCTGTTGATCTTTTATAAACTACCTAATTGTTCTTGTTGTCTGCACGTATGGAAAACAGAGAGAGTTGGGCGTATGGCTTAGTTGGCATTTGGTGTTCATGGATGTTGGTTGCTAGGTGTTTGCCTGTGTGTCCTAAATTTTTATTGTTCAGTGCAGTCGCTGCATGGGATTTTGTAAATTACATTCGTCCTGCACATGTTGTGTATTGGGTCCTTTATTCTGGTGAGCTGCTACCTGAGTGTGTCTGTGGGTTTCTATGCTGTCAGGATTTCTATTTGTCAGAGAAGTCTGTTTGTCAGTTATCTGACGATGCTTCTACTTTAACAAATTTATTTTACCCTTGACAGTTTTCGAGATGGTTCGTAAAGGCAGAGGTTCCAATATGTCCGTAAATTTGTACTTGAACGAGCTTTGAAGTTTCTTTTTTAAATTCTTGCACCATGAGATGGGAGTGGAGTTACTATTTTTGTTCGGTTTCCCTTGTCATTGTTTTATTTAAACGATGTTGTGCCCGGTTTGGGTCACTACTGGTGACGGGTTCACCTGTTTCTTCCCAGATTAAAGATCTTTCTGTATCTAATGTTCCAACAACGTTTTATGAAATCTCTGATTGTATTAGTTCTGATATTCCTTAATCTAATAGTTACCAGAATGACCACGAATGCCCACTGCCTGACAAACCTCTGGGTCTGTTTTTTTTTTCTTCCTTTTGTCAATTCTACAGAACTGCCCCTCTAATATGGAGAAAACAGAAATGGAAGGAAGTCTGGGAGATCGGTTAGTACGCAAGCAGCTATTTTGTCACATTAGTGCCTGCTGGCACGGTCCAAGACTCAGTGGTGTGGCTGACCTCGCACTTGATAGTGAGCTCTTTGCCTGAGTGTGGCCTGAGACATTTTCCTTAATTTAGATAGATACTAGAATTCTTAGATTGAATATTTTCACTCTGATCCCCAAAAGTATGCATTGTTGCCGTGCGTAACTCTCCATATTACTTTCCAGTGTTTGTGCACTGCCTACAAGGCACAGGCCAAAAATGCCCCACAATACTCTCCATTACTCAGAGGAATGCAGCTTTAACAAGATTGAAGAAGCTCTAATCTAATCCATGTCAAAACCGCCCATGTGATGATCATTCAATCTGGCAGCGACAATATTCAATTTCTTTGTAAACCGTGCATAGTGTGAACTGCAGCATTATTTACAAATTTCACTACAGCAACGGATAACACTACGTTGACCAGAAAGTCCAGTCTCACCGTGTACCACAGGTAATGATAAAAGGATCTGAGAATAATAAAAGAGCATCGACGAGTTATCATATCGAGCCAGTTCTGCCATAACACCTGATAATTGCTGATCTGTTGCCAAACTCCTTATATCTGCCTTTGTCCTATTCTCACAATCTCGTTAATCAAACAATCACCATAAAAGGCAATCTTAGATATACATTATCAAACGATCTAGCGTCAACAGATGTTTAAGGAAAACACAATTAAACATCTCCCACGATTTCTGCTCACAAGTGCATTATGTTATTTCTCCTGAACAAACTGGCCCTATTTTCGTCAGGTAATCTACCACTTTTATGGAATCTCCAACAAGTGGAAATTGTTTCTATTCATCTGTTCTTGTTCTTCCGTTCATACCTTGAAGACTTTGCATGCATCATCCCTTAACATTCAAACTTCGAGGGACACTGAGTTTAATTTGTATTATTTCTGCTAATAACTGAACCGCGTGTACATCTATGTGTGTTAAAATCAGCAAGAACTGAGTCAATTGAAGGGACATAGAGATGAGACGCTCATAATAGAATACATATGTAGATGGAGGCGATTCGGCCAATCAATTCTACACCATAGAACTGAAGAGTAACCCACCCAGACATACTCCCTCCCCTGTTCTTGTCATCCTGTATTTCTACTGCCAATCCACTGAAACTCGACATCTTTGTACTTTGGGAGAAAACTAATGCAGACACAAGGTGCAGGTACAAATTCTACACATACAGTCGCCCGAGGCTGGTATCATGCCACGGTCACCAGGTCCGTAAAACAGCAGGGTAAATACAGAGCAACCGTGCTGCAGAATGGAAGGCAAATTAGTACCGACGTATTTCGGAATATGAACATTCTGACATGAAAAGGAGACAGAGTGAAAATATTGAAGTGGATTTCCCGTATGGTTAGGAATAAAGAGGTTGAACCAGTTCGATTGAGAGATTGAACTCCAAAGTGACTGAGAGAATAAAAGGAATGGGAACCAAACTTTGCAGATATTCCCGACATAAAATGGTGTGACATAATTATATGCCAGTTCCAAATAAATGTCCTCAAACACAGTGAGAACAGATAAGGAAGTTTGAACATGGATTCTACACAGTATTTCTATTTCAAATAATTTCCATCAAACTTTTCCATTGTAGATCATGTTATTTGATGAATACAATTCAGACAATTCAGATAATGCTTGAACGATGTGATTCTGCCACTGCAACACATGGTTCAAAAGTGATAATATGTTGATCAGACAACCGCTGGCCCAGTGAGCTCAATCACGGGACTAGGGAGACGATTAAAAAGATGACTTGCAAACGAGGGTGGAATGACTGATGATTCATGACAATAATACTATTTAAAACATGTCTAAATGGAAACTGATAGTGGGTGTGGCCAGAACCAGGGAGATACTGGACTTGAACGTGTGGTTGGGGCACTGGTGTAGGAAGCAAGGATTTATGTTCTTGGATCACTGGGGTACATTTTGTGGTCAGCGTAAATTCTACAAGCGAGACGGTTTGCACCTTAATAGGGTCGGGACCAGCATTCTGGCAGGCAGGTTTTTCACTGCAACACCGCTTCATTTAAACTAAATTGCGGGGGGAGAGGTCAAACTGGATGTTTAAAAAGGAAATTGAAGGGAAATTTAGAACAAGAGAAGTCAAGAAAGACAACTGTATCAATGAGGCAGAAAACTCGGAAAGGGATCATGCTGTAAGGTTGAGTGAAATAAGGGGTTGATGGGAAGGGTGAGAGCAGTAACAAATTAAAAATACTATACATGAGTGCACAAAGCATTACACATAAGATGGATGAGCTTGATGCTCTTTTGGAAATTGGCAGATACGATATTGTGGGGATAACTGAGACGTGGGTTCAAGTGGACAGGGCCTGGGAAATGAATATTCAAGGCTACACGTGCTATCGTAAGAACAGACTGACGGGCAGAGGGGGTTGGTCGCCTTGTTGTTAAGGGAGGATATTCAGTCCCTTGCGCGGGGGTTGCTAGAGTCAGGGGATGTAGAGTCAGTGTGGATAGAGCTGCGAAATGCTAAGCGTAAAAAGACCATCTTGGGAGGCATCTACAGGCCCCCAAACAGTAGTCTGGATGTCGGATGTAAGTTGAATCAGGAGCTGAAATTGGCCTGTCGCAAAGATGTTACTACAGTTGTTATGGGGGATTTTAACATGCTGGTAGACTGGGAGAATCAGGATGGTATTGGACCTCAAGAAAGAGAATTTGTGGAGTGCCTCAGAGATGGATTCTTAGAGCAACTGGTGCTGGAGTCGACCAGGGAGAACGCAATTCTGGATCTGGTATTGTGTAACGAACCAGAATTGGTCATAGACCTCGAAGTGAAGGAGCCATTGGGAAGTAGTGACCATAATACATTAAGCTTCAATCTGCAATTTGAGAGTGAGAGGGTACAGTCGGAAGTGACATTACTTCTGTTGAATAAAGGGAACGATGGAGCTATGAGGGAGGAGCTGGCCAAAGTTCAATGGTGCAATACCTTAGCAGGGAGGACCGTGGATGAACAACGGCGGATATTTCTGAGTATAATGCAGAAGCTGCAGGATCAGTTAATTCTTAAAAGAAAGAAAGATCCCAGGAGGAGGCATGGTCGGCCGTGGCTGACGAGGGAAGTTAAGAAACATATGAAGTTAAAAGAGAAAAAGTATAACATAGCAAAGATAAGTGGGAAAACTGAGGACTGGGAAGCTTTTAAAGAGGAACAGAGGATTACTAAGAAGGAAATATGCAGAGGGAAAATGAGGTACGAAGGTAAACTGGCCAATAATATAAAGGAGGATAGTAATAGCTTTTTGAGGTATGTGCAAGGCAAAAAATGGTTAGGACTAAAATTGGGTCCTTGAAGACAGAAACAAGGGAATATATTACGGGGAACAAAGAAATGGCAGAAGAAATAAATGGGTACTTCAGATCTGTGTTCACTGGGGAAGACATAAGCAATCTCCCTGTGGTAACAGGGGCTAAAGGACCTGAACTTAAGTGAATTTACATTTGCTAGGATTTGGTGTTGGAGAAACTGTGAGGTCTCAAGGTTGATAAGTCTGTGGGGCCTGATGGTCTACATTCCAGGGTCCTGAAGGAGGTGGCTCGGGAAATCTGGATGCGTTGGTGATTATTTTCCAGAGTTCGATAGATTCAGGGTCGGTTCCTGAGGATTGGAGGGTGGCTAATGTTGTACCACTTTTTAAGAAAGGTGGGAGAGAGAAAGCAGGAAATTATAGACCAGTTAGTCTGACCTCATTGGTGGGAAAGATGCTGGAGTCTATTATAAAGGATGAAATTACGGCGCACCTGGATAGCAGTAACAGGATAGGACAGAGTCCGCATGGATTTATGAAGGGGAAATCATGCTTTACTAATCTTCTTGAATTTTTTGAGGATGTAACTCTGAAGATGGACGAGGGAGATCCAGTAGATGTAGTGTATCTGGACTTTCAGAAAGCTTTTGATAAAGTCCCACACTGGAGGTTAGTGAGTAAAATTAGGGCGCATGGTATTGGGGGCAAAGTACTAGATTGGATTGAAAATTGGTTGGCTGATAGGAAACAAAGGGCTCCATTTCGGAATGGCAGGCCGTGACCAGTGGGGTACCGCAGCGATCCATGCTGGGACCGCAGCCTTTTACAATATATGTTAATGATATAGAAGATGGTATCAGCAATAACATTAGCAAATTTGCTGATGATACAAAGCTGGGTAGCAGGGTGAAATGTGATGAGAATATTAGGAGATTACAGGGTGACCTGGACAAGTTAGGTGAGTGGGCAGATGCATGGCAGATGCAGTTTAATGTGGATACATGTATGGTTATCCACTCTGGTGGCAAGAACAGGAAGGCAGATTACTACCTCAATGGAATCAATTTAGGTAAAGGCGCAGTACAGAGAGATCTGGGTGTTCTTGATCACCAGTCAATGAAGGCAAGCATGCAGGTACAGCGGGTAGTGAAGAAGGCGAATAGCATGGTGGCCTTCATAACAAGAGGAATTGAGAATAGAAGCAAAGAGGTGCTTTTTCAGCTCTACAGGGCCCTGGTGAGACCATACCTGGAGTACAGTGTGCAGTTGTGGTCTCCAAATTTGTGGAAAGACATGCTGGCTGTTGAGGGAGTGCAGCGTATGTTCACGAGGTCAATTCCTGGAATGGCGGGATTATCTTACACTGAAAGACCGATGCGACTGGGCTTGTATATCCTTGAGTTTAGAAGACTGAGAGGGGATCTGATTGAGACATGTAAGACTATGAAAGGATTGGACGCTCTGGCAGCAGGAAACATGTTTCCTCTGATGGGTGAGTGCCGAACCAGAGGACACAGCTTAAAAATACGGGGTAGACCATTTAGGACAGAGATGAGGAGAAATATCTTCTCCCAGAGAGTTGTGGATGTGTTGAATGTTCTGCCCCAGAGGGCAGTGGAGGCTCAGTCTCTGGATTCATTTAAGAAAGAGATGGATAGAGCTCTCAAAGATAGTGGAATCAAGGGTTATGGAGATAAGGCAGGAAGAGGATATTGATTATGAATCATTGGCCATGATCATATTGAATGGCGGTGCAGGCTAGAAGTGCTGAATGGCCTACTCCTGCACCTATTGTGTATTGTCTAATGAAAAAAAGCTTGAAAAAAATGCGTGTTTTCAATTGGGGTACCAGGTTTAAAGGAACAGAATCAATGTCAATAGGAAGTTCGCAGAGTGTCAGGGATGTTGAGAGATGAGCTGAAAATGTGTTGCTGGAAAAGTGCAGCAGGTCAGGCAGCATCCAAGGAACAGGAGAATAGACTTTTCGGGCATAAGCCCTTCTTCAGGAATCCACTTTGGTGGATGTTCAGGATGTTGAGAGATGAGATGAGCGATTATGTTGTTATCGATATGAAAATTTGTTCGAGTTGATCTTGCCAAAATCAGTGTTCTGATTTCTGTCCTTGCTGAGATGTATTGACGTTTAAATATTGCGATGCAGAGCACGACCTCAAATCTTGACCTGAGGGGAAAACCTACATTTGTGTGAATTACCTGGACAGCGGGTAAGAGTACCAAATGGATGACGGAGCTGATGCAGATTAATTTAGCGTGATGAGATCTTAGTCATTTTTGCTGAACAAATTCATGAAGTATTAAATCCAAAGTGTTATTTGGAAAACGAAGACGGTAAAGAGACACAAGGGTTTATATATGTATGGAACTTATTTAATTTGATGTGACAGATTTAGATAATAGCTTATGAAATATAGAGTGCATCAGCCTTTAACAAAATGAATGTAGAATGCTAAGTTCATCAAGCTACATTATATTTCAATAATGATTATTTTGACCAAATAGGACATTAATATGCAGTTCTGTTCCACTGTCGTTGGAAGATAGCAAAATCAGTAAGCGTTGAAAGAAATTCATCATGGTAGTTCCAATGGAGGGAAACGTAAATTCTGGATGGTGAAAATGCCTCCCTTGACAGAAGTCGAGGGTGCGAATTCAAATCAATTCAAAAGAGAAAGCATGTAGAAATGATGTCAAAATCATTGCACATGGAAGGACAGAAGATGATCCTAAATGGCTTTTCAGGACGTGTCGCCATTGCAGCTGGATAAAGGCAATGGAAAGCAAATGTAATTCTTATATTAAATGTGCAGAATTGCGGATGGAAATATAAAGAATTAAAAAGAAACCCTGCAGAATCCTTTCAGATGAACGTCTCCATCCGACGTCAGCATCGGTCCAACAGACGGAATAAAAGCCTTTGGTCTGATTACTGTCGGATTCCATATTCATATTTAAGTCCTCCATTAACGTTTTTGTTATCCTTTCAACAGTACTTTGCCAGTAGTCAGAGCGGGCCGTAGCTCATGCTCATTCTGTGTGTTACCTACATTGGATATGCATGTTTTGGTAATGTTCTCAGAGAAGAAAATCAGTACCACTCATCTCTCACTCTGCTGTCAATGAAAATCATCATAGATTCACAGTGTCATACAGCAGGGAAAAAGACGCTTCAGTCCAACCAGTCTATTCCGAACATAATTCCAAACTTAATTGTTCCCATCTGCGTGCTCCGGCCACAATTCCTTCTAATCTTCCCTATTCATATATTTATCCAAGTATATTTTAAACATTGTAATTGCATTCCTGAACGAACGCCATGTAAGATATCCGTCATCAAATGAGCAGTCTGCAGAACACAACCTGATCACTGTGGCAATGAGATCCAAACATAATCCCCATTTTCTGAAGATAAAAGGCCTCAGGAGTACGTTTACGTCACCATTAGAGAATACCACAGCAACCTCCCACTCAATGTCACACAATGTGAAATGAAATGAACATCAATTCTAAGCTCCCAGTGCTTCAGTTATTTACATCGTCTAACTAATTGGAAAAAGCATGAAAAGGGATATTTAATCATAACCTTTAAATGTCTTCTGAACTTCGATTGGATAACGGCATAAACACAACTGTTTGTGCAGCAGCCTGAGGTTTGCAGCATAAAACTCAGTTCAAGCACAAAGTAATGTATATGTATAGTCTTATAGCCCAAGTTTGCTATCCGTTTCCACAAATAAAAGAGCGTCATCAAAACACGTAGCACGATGAAATTTCCAGAGATAACAAACAGGAAAACAATAGATTTCCTCCGGCTCTCTCCCTCTGAATCTCCATGACACTCCCACATTCTCTGAGACTGAAGCCTCTTGCGAGCTTTACTGCTCATTAAAACTTGTCTGATGGTGAAAACGTTGAACAGCACAATTAGCACAAACGGAACGGCCAATGATAAGACGTGATGCAAGAACTCAATTGCTGTCCAGACCAGAGACAATTGAACTTCCTCAGCCATGATACAAAACCACGGGGTGTTCCACA
The DNA here is from genome assembly GCF_047496795.1 of Chiloscyllium punctatum. Lineage (NCBI taxonomy): Eukaryota > Metazoa > Chordata > Chondrichthyes > Orectolobiformes > Hemiscylliidae > Chiloscyllium > Chiloscyllium punctatum. Next base: position 19,816,060 of record NC_092781.1, on the reverse strand, counting down.
TTCCGTAGAAACCAGTTAACATAAAATGCCAGCTGATGTTTTTTAAACAGCATAGTACTCCAAGTGTTCCAAGAACCATGTCTGCTGTTTTTATGGTGCAATATTTACTTCTCCACTTCTTGCAACAGATGGTCACAAATCGATCAAAAGTAAAAGCAACAGTGAACCAGACAGATGAATCTGTGACAACATTTATAAGTGCAGCATGGATATTACACATGCGAATGGTCCGTATGAAAAGAAAGTGATGTTTATAGACCAGTACAATATGCCTTAGGATTAGATCGAAGATAATAACAAGTATGTCCGCCACTGCCATGGCCACCATGTATCGCGTGACACATTTGGAGAGACGACAGTCTTGACGACTCAGTATCATGATCGTCATTATGTTAACTGTGACGTGGAAATAAACAGGGAAATTGTATATTAGATTGATGTCAACGTTAAATCGCAGTCTTTGGATCTATAAACGTGTTACTGTTTATTCTAATGCATTGAAATGATTGAACTTAGACTTTTTCTAAAAAAAGAAGTGGGTCAGTGTGTCACACAACGAATGTCTATTCTCCAGAGCATGGTTCAGACACAGTCCGTCTCTCAGCATTCCAAACTGAATGCATCATCTTCAATGATGAACAGATTACAGTTGGGAGTACCCACGAGCTGGAAACAGTGGTTGGCAGACAGGTCCCCTGGTTGTGGTCTTGAGGAGACGATGTACTAAAATTGGGGAAGCATGCAGGGCACTGGAAGCAAGGATATTTATTTTAAGAAAAATACGTTGCATTATTATGAGCCAAAGTACATCGGCACTCACTTTGGTATCAGGGGATGTTACCTTTTCTGTAAGATATTACACGGAAGATTAAAAAAAAATACATGACATTACTTTATGGCAGGTGAAAAATGTAAGACATACAACATAGAGTGTCGGCCCATTCATAATGAGTGTGCAGAATAATTTGGTGACAGCGTAGAGTCAAAGAGTCAACAATAATCACAACAATGAAAAAATCCCTTTGGTCAATTGCGTCTGCACTGAGCATGAACAATCCATTTCAATGTCTTGACTCCCTCAACTTCATGATACTCTTTCGGGGAGAAGTTCATAAACGCTGCTGCCCTCAGTGTGGAATGTGGTAAAATGATTTGGGCGCCACACTTTATTTTTATTTTATTTCTAGCTGAAAGAAAATGTTTGGGCGTCAAATGGTAAGACTGGGAAGGATACCAACCAGATACGTCAATTGATGCAAGACAAGGCGATTGTATTACTTGATCAGTCCTGGAATTAAATTGTGAGTTTCAAGCACGAATATAACAGTAACATTGCCCAGATGGTAGGCAGCAGCTGATGGTCAAAGCGGATGCACAATTTTAAAGAACAAACTAAGTTAAGATGATTTCTTCAGCCAATTCCTGTGGAGTTGTGAAAATGATACCAGAAAACATATGGTGAGAATAATCTCTCCTTATCATTCAGCTTTTGAGTTATGCGTTATGCTCATTTCAGGAGCTACAGTTCTATTTCTTTATTTTGCTTCAGAAAAAGCTGCAGTGCAGTTGAAACGCTTGTTGTGCGCACTGAAATGTCTGATCTCGTCATGTGACCTCCGAGGATAGGTCGAAAGGCAGCAGCTCGAAAGAAATGCACATCGTTTCCACTAACACTGCTGAAGCCACATTAAGTCAAAGGGCAATCGCTAATATAAATCGAAATACAGCAAGACTGATTAAATATCCAATGCTTGGTCTAAAACGTTGCAAATAACATACCTGCTCCTAAAATTTCAGACTGTGATAATCTCCAACGAGAGAAGAATAAACACCCCTTAATATTCACTTATGTTAGCATGTCTCGTTTCCCCTTTAGTAACGCAACGGGAAGCTACCATTGAACAGAAACTGAACTGATGTATCCTTTGCGTGCAATGACTGCAGGAACTGACCAGAAGCCAAGAATCCAACAGCAAGTAACATATGTCTTGGCTTCCCCCCAAAATTCGTCAATCATCAACAAGGCACAAGCCGATAGTGTGATTCATTCTGACGAAAGGTCTCTGAAATCTAAATATGATATGTATTTTCTTTCCGTAGCTACTGTCAAATGTGATGAATTTCTCCAAAATAATCTGTTTTTATTTCAGATTACCTGCATTCGTAGTTCTTTGTTTCATTATATAATTGAATAGCCCCCAACCTGTCTGGATGTTTGCAGCTCCAATAACGTTACTAAAAGAAGCTTGACACTGTCCAGGCCAAAGAAGTCAGCTGGATTAACAGCAAATCCACAGAACATATACTGTCTCGAATGCAGATATCTAATAGCAGCAGTGTGTTTGGTCTACACGATAATTTGGATATACTCAGAAGTCACATTTCTCAATGCCTTCTATTTGCATGAACATAACCATTTAGAAGGGCGAGGGCTGACGTAAAGAAGAAACGCAACACCTTCTTAATCCTCACCATACTCGGTATAACCCTGATTTCCATCTGTTCATCATTCTTGCTGTGTATTTAGGTTAATGACCTGTAATTCCCTTCGTAATTGTACTCTGGATGTGTTGGTGGTACATGGATTGCACAGTTCCAGAACCTATTTCATCGTCAACATTTCAGGGACACCGGGAGATGGATAATAGATTTTGCCCCCAACAATAATACCGAAACCCTATGACTGAACTAAAATTCAATGAATCTTGGCAAGACGGTTTCATCTTAAATTGGACCATTTCCTCACACACGGAAGTGGATGCACAGCTGAGAATAAGCTGTGTGGGCAATTACCATAATTTCATAGAAAAAGTATCGAAAACAAAGTTGACAAGATTGATATACGATTTTCAACATGCAACAACATCTGTATCAATGGCTTTCAGAACAAGCTGGATCGTCTCATAGGTCCTGAACTTAATAGCAGTGCATTCAATAGTCGTGACAACGACGTAAGTCATTGTCTACGTTAAATACAGAAGGTGACTAAAATAGTTTAAGCAGAACAAATATTATTGAGAGAGCGAAATCTTGAACTGAAAGTATAGAATTTGACTTGTTGCCTGACTGAAACCCATATAAGTAATTGAGCGCAATGAGTATTAGTATGATGGATTTTTCATATACCAGGCTATGATCAAAATTATCAGATGAACAAAAATATCGCAAGAGTGTGTGTATGTGTGCATGTGTGTATTGGTGTGCACCCACATGAGCACATGCATGCATGTACGTATCCGTGTGTGTACGTTCTTGTATATACTTGATTGTATGGGATATATTCATAACCTTTCCTCTGCGTTTTCTTAAGTCCAAGTACGGAATAGGTTGCTGAATATTTACACAACCTTGTGAACCCAATGTTCAGTGCGCAATGATCAGGACAGTGTGAGGATTGGATTTCAAATCTGCAGCAATTAAGCCAATGTGTATAAGTTTCGTTTCCTACATTTTGCCAATACATTAAGGGAATTCTCTTGTAAAAATAAAAATGATCAGAAAAAAATACAGCAATGTCATTAAGAAAAAAAAGGAAAAGCAGCAGAATTTAGGAGACGATTGACAGTTTGGTAAAATGAACAAAGATATGATAGAATACCTGAAATACTGTGAGATGTGAAGAGATGTTTTATTGAATGTTACACTGAAGATACACAACATACACTAACGTGTAAAAGTTTACACTGAGATCTCCAACATGGAAAGCTATCGGTTGTGTTATACTGTTTTGCAGAAATTTGTCCTCTGAAAGACATGGAATGAATAAGCTCTGAACATGAGTAAAATTATGGTCAAATTAATTGGAGTTAGTAATTGAATTGATATTGTCTCAGGTTTGCTGTGATGGAGTGGTATGGTCCCAGCCTTGCTGCCAGGGCCCCCGCATTCAAATCTCAATGTCCCCAGAGGAAGAGAATTACATATCTGAACTACTTGGCAAGAAATATCTGAATTAATTAAAGTCATGGATTGACGATTCACGGTTGGGTATTGATTCATGAGAAAATTTCAGTCTGTGAGCAGCGAAAAGCTTTTTTCTTTGAAAAAAAATCAGTATCGAAAGCAGAAATCGGTCAGAAATACAAGTCTACAGTCTTAAACCAAAATCAAAATTGATTAAAGTGACTTACCAGGGACACCAACAAACGCCAGTATTGGATAATATACTGCTTGGATAATCCGAAGTATTTGATAGATTCGCCAATGGATTGGAATTTGGTCATAGCGTGTAGAAAGAACATGAAACGCGTGGTACACGCTTCTGTTGATAGCTGTAACTCTCCAACGTGTGGTTGTCAGATTCAAATCCATTGTGGATATACTCCTAGTCACTGCTCTTAGAATATGATGTGTTTGTGTCAATAAAGTAGATTCTGATCAGTTCCGGCAAGCTTCAATTCTGTTGCATGAAGATTTATTCCATTGACGTAAAAATTCCAACTTTTTGCTCTCAGATCCTGACCTCTCTTTGCCCTCTCCATAGATTTACAGTGTGCTGCTTGCTCGAAGAGATGATACATTGAGAGGAATCTCTTATTTATGTAATTTGCAAAGCCTCCAGTGTGTCAATTAACATTCTTGGAGGCAGACGGGAAAGCCTAAATGGAGACAATTAGCATTCTGTAGGCTAACAGGATTAGTCTTTGAATAAACATTTTCAGTTAACTACTTGTACTCCATTGCCCATTGTGCTACGATGACGCTGTAAAGTCTTGAAGTGACACAAGAGGTTTAGATATCACCTGAGAAGGTTCTACAGGAAAGAGCGGTGCAAAATGCTGAGGCACTGTCCCTAGACATTCAAACATTTATAAGTTTGGGCTCCAGACAGATGTGTAAGTGTTCAGCAATGATAAATGCAGTTTAAAGATTGTCAAAGGAACAAAGCATAACACTGAATAATAATATTACTCCAACTTAAGTGTTTTGATATATCCAGAAGTATCTCCTGAGATAACATCATTTTTGTTTGGAATACTATTTATTGGCCTAGGGCACGGCATGGCGATATGTCAGCAGGAATATATAAACGTGAGATGGTGACTCACTGAAAGCGTTTGCTGAAGGTTTTGGTTGGAGTTATAAATAACGACTCCAAAAAAAAAGCCGTGGGTCAAATGAAACAACTCAGACCATGACGTTATAACTAATATGAAGGCACTTAGCTGTGATTTGGTATCGAACTTCTGCTCGTTCTTTGAATGCGGTTATGTCCGATCTGATTGAGACTTAACTTAATTGTCCTGCCACTCGTATGCAAATCTCCTGAATGCATGAATAACAAAGATCAGTCCTACTCAGGCTTTTTGAATTCAATAACAAAGCTTTACTACTGTCACGAGAGATATTTTCTGAAGTTATAGAGTCAGAGAGTCATAGAGATGTACAGCATGGAAACAGATTCTTCGGTCCAACCCATCCATGCCGACCAGATATCCCAACCCAATCTTGTCCCACCTTCCAGCACCCGGCCCATATCCCTACAAACCCTTCCTATTCACATTCCCATTCAAATGCCTTTGAATGATTCAATTGTACCAGCTTCCACCACTTCCTTTGGCAGCTCATTTCATACACGTACCACCCTTTGTGTGTAAAAGGTGCCCCTTCGGTCTCTTTTATATCTTTCCACTCTCACCCTAAACCTATGTCGTCTAGTTCTGGACTCCCCAATCCCAGGGAAAAGACTTTGTCTATTTATCCTATCCATGCCCCTCATAATTTTGTAAACCAGATAGAGAGTTGGCTATGATGAGAAACAGTCATTCAGTAAAAACGAGTAATTTCCAGATTGTCCAAGTCCCAAGCCTCCAATTCGGCACCGCCCACTGGATCTGTCTATCACTCCTCCCCTCTGATATATCACCATCTCTCTCAAGTTCATCCACCTATCGCTTTTTTCAGCTAAACCCCGCATTTTTCTCTCAGCCTCAGCCCACAAGCCTCATTCCTGATGAAGGGCTTATGCTTGAAACGTCGATTCTCCTGCTCCTCGAATGCTGCCTAACCTGCTGTGCTTTCCCAGGAACACATTCTCAAAAAAACGAGAGAAAAGCTAAGTTAGGTCAGATAAAATGCTGAAATGAATGGAATATAAAGTAATATATTTTCAAATTCGTGTAGAACATAGAAAATCAGCATAGGTATTAACTGAATAAGACTGGAAAATAGTGTGATAAAAGGAGTCTATCTGTCCTCACGAAAAATAAAAACAACTTACCACACAGATGTATGTACCTGTATGCAGGATTTCCAGCCTGTTGCCTGTTCTTGCAGCCATACTATCGATATGGCGTTTCCATTTCAGCATCTGATCATGCTATGATTTTGATAATGGAGGAAACTCAGTGATGGTAGCTCAGTTCAGTGTCAAAGGGCAATGGTTAAATTCTTTCTTGTTCCAGATGACAAATCCAAGAATGGTGACAGTAAGGGCATTCAGTGATGGTAATAATATTGAATGTCAACGGACAATGGGTATATACTTCATTGGATATGATCATTTCCTGGCATTTGTGTGGCGTGAATGCTATTTGCATCTTGTCAGAACCGTGTTGGAATTTGTCCAGGTCTGGTCTGGAGAGAGACTGATATGCGATCAGATGAGTGGAGAAAGTGAGGACTGCAGATGCTGGCGATCAGAGCTGAAAATGTGCTGCAGGAAGAGAGCAGCAGGTCAGGCAGCATCCAAGGAACAGGAGAATCGACATTTCGGGCATCAGCCCTTCTTCCTGAAGAAGGGCTGATGCCCGAAACGTCGCTTCTCCTGTTCCTTGGATGCTGCCTGACCTGCTGCGCTCTTCCATCAACACATTTTCAGATCAGATGAGTGGCCAAAATAACGATTATTGTGCAATCATCAGCGGATATTGACAATTTAGGACACTAACCTGATTAACACCTGCACAGAAATAACTGAAATGAGATTGAATGAATAACCACACTCACATCAACCAATATCCTTTGTCCAAGATAGGCCACCAGCTCGCGGAGGATCTTCCACCTGATTTGCAGTGTCTTGCGTCTTTCTCAGACTCCACAATATCACTCTCAATCAAACATGGTCTTGATATCAAGGGCAGTGACATTGAACTAACGTTTGGAATTCAGCTTTTTTGTGCTTGTTTGCAGCAAGGTTGGAACAAGACAAGTATCCGATTGAATCTGGTATCCAAAGAAAGCAGTTTCAAAGCTTCTGCAGCACGATTATAAACAGTTCAGCCATTGTCTTTATGATAATTCCATTTCACTGATCACAGTATAATAGACGTTTCATGGAACCAATGCAGTGTTTTCAGCTAATCGAGCGAGAAACGATCCTAACCCTCATGACAATGTACTCCATATTTTGCTGCACAATATTTAACATAAGCACCCAATAATCAGCATGTGAACATGTTAATAAACAGATAGTATAGAGAAATTAAAACCATTAAATAAAGTATCAGGTTTACAGCACACCTCTTCAAGAAACACAGGAGGTTAAAAATCGAACTGAAAGGCACATCTCATCATTTTAATAATAAAAAATTAGGTTGCTTCGCAGAAGTTAAAATAATGATAAAAAGGAAGTTAGAAACATGAATGCTCGAACCTTAAAATAGCAAGCAAAATATTGCTTAACACCAGCACTATTCACCAAATCAATTCTGCAGAATTAAAGCCCAACCTCAAATCTTTGCATTTTCCATACGCAATAATTCCTGTTGTCTTCTCTATGTTATCAGGTTTTGCGATATGAATGCTTGCACGTCTGAAAACGTAGACATTCTCAACCCTTCAATATCCAGTATAAATTCTATATACACCCACCAAGTCAGGAAGTGACAGGAACAAGGGCAAACGTTTTCTCCTGATGTAATGTGGTTACATTGAATATTTCTTTTTATGTCTCTTGCAAAACACCCCAAAATGTTTTGATCTCCTGTTCTCTGAGGGAAAATGTATATTTAATTATCCTGAACACCCTGTGGTAAACCTGGAACATATAAATGAATCACCTTTAAACCTTTAAGCGCCCCGCCTCTCTTGACATGTTAGTTTATGTTGCCATACTGCACAATTGTTATCCACTCCCTTGCGCTACTGTTTCAAAATAGAAGTTCAAAAAATGAACACTAGTATAAAGATTATTATAATTTGCCTGATATGCGTGCTGGTGTATCCACTCCAAACGAATAACCATAACTAATAAAACCTGTGATTGACATCGCGAAGCAATGTTTTATTTTAAGTGTCCGTTGTTTTAGTTGTGTCGAATATATACATGTACATATACAAATAAAGCTTCTACTACATTGGTAGTTAATAAACATATTTTAACGCGACGAACCCCATTTTCCAGTACTGAGCCATTGTGCTGCATGCATTGCCCTTGTCGGTGCATTTCCCAATACTTGTTTAAAGGTCTTCAGGGTTTCTTCCTCTAACCAGTGCAGGCAGTGCCTTACAGTTTCTTACCACTCTCTGGATGGATTCATTTTGTCTCGTATCACCTCTAAACTTCCTTACCCTGATATAATCCAGACCTTCATGGATTTCGATCTCCCCGTCTACGCTGCTCGTACCTTCCTCTTGCACTCAGATGGTTGGAGGGTGGCACTAATAATGCCAAAGCCGTGGGTTCAATCCCCCACTGACCAAGCGTGTCGCTGAAGTTTGCAAGTGAGAAATGCTTGCAGTGTCAAAGTTGGTAACTGCTGCCTCAAATCACTCAGGTCCCAGTTTAAATTCCAATCTCAGCCGACTGTCTGCGTGCTATTTGCACTTTCTCCCCGTGTCTGTATGGGATTCCTGCGGGTGCTCCGGTTTGGTCCGACATTCCGAAGATGTGCAGGTCAGGTGAAGTAGCCATGCTAAGTTGCCCTAACTGTCAGGTGCATTATGCAGAGCGAAAGGGGTCTGGGTGGGTTACCCTTTGGAGGGTCAGTGTGGACTGTTTGGGTGGAAGGACCTATTTCCATGCTGTAGGGAACCTAATCATCTAAACCACCCTAATCTCCTCTACTATGCAGCAAACAACGTCAGTCTGCCTCCATCTTACTGAAAAACAAAATCTCTCCAACACCGATAACATCCTGATAAATCACTTCAGCAACTACTCTTAAATAGAGAGTGCATCAAAGCTGCATTGAAAAAAGATTGTCGAAGAGGGTTTGTCTCCTTTGTCAGAATAGGTGGACATCAGCAACTGGCAAGGAGCAATCACTTTATTTAATATTTTCTATCGACACCCTAATAAGAGGAGAGAGAGAGAGATGGAAGAACAGATTGGACAGTAGAACTAGGTAAAGTACAAATGTAACACAGTTGTTGTTACAGCTGACTTTAATTTCTCCGATATTGTTTGGAACCTCCTGAGTGCAGATGGCCGGGATGAAACCGTTTTTTTTCCAAGTGTGTTAAGGAGGTATTGTTGACTCAATATAGACATAGGTCGACTATGCTGGAGGCCATGTTGGATGTGGTGCAAGGCACTGAGCCGAGCCGGGTGTCAGATCACTCAGTGAGAGATCATTTCGCTTAAACTAGCCACAACTGCGTCAGTTTTATAGCAATGGCAAGGGTGATGAGTAGACAATACAGCAATGTTTTTAATTGTGGTAGGGAGCATTAAGCTTTTATTAAACAAGTGTAAATTGGGAGTATAAATTGGGAACTAAAGGAAATGTACAACAGAAATGTATAGGCTGTTTATGGAACACTTGTTGCGAGTGTTGGATATCTTTGTCCCACTGAGTTACGTCAGGAATGTTAAGTGGAAGAAGCCTTGAATGAAAAAAGCAGAGGAGTTTTTCGTCAAAAGAAAGAAGGAAACCGACTTATGTTTGAGGAAGCAAGGATCTGGCACAGCTTTAGGCTCGCTGAAAAAAAACATTTAAAAATGGATTGAGTAGACCCAGGCGGGAGCAGTAAAAAGCCTTGGCAGGAAGGATTAGCTAAAAGCCAAACGCGTTTGACACAGTTTTGAGGAATAAGAAAATGATGAGAGGTAGAGTGGGTCAATCTATGATTGCGGAGGGAACGTTTGCCTGGAGTCTGAACAGGAAGCCAAATCCACAAATGATTGTTTGGTTTCCGAGACAGAGTCTTTGTTGTTATGAAGTTAAAGATGTGTAATGTACTTTGAAGAGAGAGTGAGAGCTGGCAAGCACCTGTCATATGATTGATCATTGAAACATGCAACTTAAGAGGAAAACTTTGGCTGTAACCTAGAAACCTCAATTGCTTTGCCAGCATTTCGAATTAGCCAATCAGTGTAAATTATGTCCCAAGAAACAAAAATCAAATTGAATTCGAATTTTACTATTTTAACAATATTGAATCAATGAGACGATCCAATACTTGGAGTACAAAAAGTAGGCGTTTTGGACAGTTAGCCAGGAAGAACAGTATCGACAACTTGTAGTACTGATTTCACCAAATTCTCTGCCCAAGGTACCTTTTTCATACGAAACACACAAGCATCAGATGACTTAGGACGACTCAGACAGATACACAAACAGAGGAAGATCGATAGTGGGAATGACAACCCTTGTCTCATGTTGAAATCTGAGTATTTATAAATTTCGTAGGGATTTTATTGGATCAGTGCATTGTGATAGATTTGGAAGTAAATACCAAATAAAGTAGAAAAATGAGACACAGAGTTGCAAGTTGCTCTTGTTTAACGTTCACTTTTAGAGTGACAGCATAAAATCAATATTTTTTGTGAAGTGTTTGAACTTGGGACAATTGATTGTCATTCATACTTTAGCAGATTATGAGGCGAAGTGAGGTTGATTGTGTGTATTTGCTTTAATTAACAGAAGGATTTGCCAGCGCGTCACAACAACTTGGGGGCTTGGGTCCGTGAATCGGACGCAGTAATCAGATCCTGTCTGAGATTTGGACAGATTTGTGGTAGGAAAGATCGCAGCAGATTTAAACAAACGCTAATTAGTGTCCGAGATCTGAAAGAAAAGGTAGGTGAGACAATTTCTTAAATTTCTGTTACTTGGGATTGGTTACATTAAAACTGAGAAAAATGGCTCGAAAAATTGCTAAAGATATTCTGGGATTTAAAAATGGCTCCCAAATTTGCCAAGAACGTTTCGAAACAAAATAAAAGAGCATACTTTTAAAATTAGTGAAGATGGTAGAATTCTGTTTAAACAAGGACATAAGTAAAACAGAAATTGTAAGTGAGTTATTCAACCACTTCGATGTGTCAGAGAAACACACAAGTACAGTAAAGTTAGAAAAATAAACCTCAATTATAATTGAGAAAACTGGAGTTAGTAGATGTATAAAGAGAGAGCGGGAAACGAAAAGAAAGAGAAGCTTCTGAGCTGAGCAAAGAGAGAGCGCGAAAAAAGTGATGGATAAAAAGAGAAACAATGGAAAAGGAGAGAGAATTTGAACATCAGAAATTATGACTTATTCAGGAAAGTCAAGTAACAGGATGGAGATGAAGAGACAAATTAGTGACAGATACAAATATGTTAAAATACGGTAACGTCTTGATGAGAAAGATGTCAAAGCCTTCTTTATTTTATTTGAATTATTGGTGAGGCAAATGAAGTGGTCAGTGGAATTGTGGGTAATGCTAATTCTGTCTAATTTCTTCGGCAAAGCCAATGAGGTCTGTGCAGTGCTGTCAGCTGAGTGATAAAGAGATAATGAAGAGGTCAAGCAGGTCAATTTGAGTGCTCACGAATTGGTACCAGATGCGCATAGACAGCAGTTCAGAAACTTAATGAAGAAACCAGGAACAGGCTTATGTTGAGACTGAGAGAATTAAAATAGTCATCTTGAAAGATAGGTGCATGTCTTAAAAATAGTTAAGACGTATGAGACTCGAGAAGAGATTATTCCCCTGGAAGAGTTGAAAAACTCAGGTCCCGACACAACAAGAATTCATGTGGATGAACAGAAAGCTCAAGAAGTGTGACGACGTGGCAGATTGGTGCAGAAGGCAAAATTTAGTTACTGGTAGACTTGCATCCTGTGAGGGATAGAATTTGGGCGAAGGGGAGATCCTACACTCAGGAACAAAGAGTAGGGAACACTGGTTATTGTTTCCCACAGTTGAAAAAGGAACGTAATGTTGTGGAAAGAAGATGAAAGGCCTCAGATTTCCACTGTGCAAAGATGTTACTTGTACACTCACAGCACTGGTCGTTCAAGAAAAGCCCCGTGGGAAAAGATGTGGTAAAAGAGGTGAAGCTAGTGGCATTAATTAATGTAGCAAAGAAAACGCCAAGAAACGTCGAGAAGTTGCAGGACAGTGCACATCCCAGGAAATGTCGGAGTTCATGACTGATATCAATCAAGAATTCGCTTCTGTTAGTAAAGCTAACTGAGGAAGAACAGAGCAAGAATGGAAAGAAAGTATAATTTTGGGAGGTACAGAATCGAGTCATTTTGTAATTGTAAAAGACGAATGTATTTGCACTCTTTTTGATCTGTTACCTGAGATAGTGGTAATTTCTGGGATAGATGGACAGAAATTCAGCATTGACCTATGTAAGGTCAGGTTGGAGCGCCAACTCAAGACTGGGGAAGTTCTGAATGACAGAATATCAGGTCCAGAACGTCAGTTTGTTCTTGGAAATGTCTTGGCAGGATCCAAGGTGGGAGTGACACACTTTTTTGCGGAGAAGCCCGACGAAGACCAGGTAGCTGAGAACATAAAAGAAAAATATCCTGAAATTTTCCAAGACAGTGTAGAAACCAGATCCCACAATCAACTCACTGACCGACCCAAAAACAAAAGAGAAAGAAAACGGAGCTGAGGCTCAGTTAACGGACACCTTGTTTGACATAATAGCCTTTGGAAAAACCAGAACAGGAAGGGAGTCAGGCAGAAATGCTCAGTCCCGAAAAACTCATGAACTTACAATCGAAAGATGAGACGATAAAAAAAATGTTGATGCCTACTCTGAAAGGGAGGCAGAGAATGTTCCTGAAGGCTATTATCTTAAATATGGAATCCTAAGACGAAACTGGAGAGCACGGCATGTTAGTGCACAGGAGAAATAGGCAGAAGTACACAAGATTGTGTTGACGGTAGAATACAGGCAGGAAGTGTCACGGGTTTTACATTAACTACCTGTAGGATGCCATCTCGGTGTACCAAAGACTCGGGTAAAGGTACAAAACCATTTTTACTGGCCTGGAATGAACAAGGATTTGGTTAATTATTACCATACATGTCGCACATGTCAAATGGTAGGTAATCTAAAGACTAATAAATTCAGCACCTTTGTTGCCAATTCCTGCATTGAAAGAACCTATCACAAGGGTTAAAACTGCATGAGTATGTCTTTTCCCAAAAACTAAACTTGGGAACCAACACTTGCTACTCAAAATGAATGCGTCCACCAGATTTCCCATGGCCATTCAGTGACAGAATATTAAGGCACAAAGGTTAGTAGAGGCATTAATTGCTTTCTTCACACAGTATGGGCGACCCCACGAAATTCAATCAGGACAAGGGTCCAATTTTAATGATAGCCTTTTTAAGGAGGTCATGTATAGTTTAGTCATAGGGCAAATTAAATCCATTGCGTGATGTCGAAAATCTCTGGGAGCTTTCGAAAGCTCGCATCAGACCCGGAAGACCATGCTTATTGTCTGGAATACGTGACAGATCGGGGTAAAGGTGTCCCATTCGTATTGTTTGCCGTTAGGGAATTCCTAAACATATCTAATCATTTGACTTCCTTCGAATTAATATCTGGGCATGAAGTTAGAGGCCATTTGAATTAATTAATCAGAAATTGGTAGGACGAATGTTGGGGATCTCACATTTAGGTTATGTGTCGGAGGTGAGAGGGACATTAAATTGGGTAAGTAAGTTAGCTAAACAGCACCGAAAGAAGGCACAAGACACAAACACAAGTGTTCCCAGTATAGATTTTTGCAGAACACCACTGCTCATGGAAAAGTCACAGTGGTTCCCATGCATCTTAATCTATTGGATGAACCTACCGTGATGCACCTTGTTAAACGCCTTACCAAAAAGCATGTGGACAACATTCACTGCTCTATCCCCTTTGATCACCGTTGTCACCTACTCAAAACGTTCAATCAAACTTAGTAAGACACGATCTGCTCCACACAAAATCATGTTGATTGCCCCTCATGAGCACACCTTTTTATAAATGCACATACATCGTAAGTATTCTCTCCAACAGCTTCCCAACCATTGATGAGAGACTCACTGGTGTACAGTTTCTCGGATTATCCCTTTCGCCCTTCTTGAACAGAAAAACAACATTAGACACATGCCAGTCCTCCAGGATCTGTCCACTGGATAATGTGGATGCAAAGATCATCAAGGCCCAGGCAAACTTCTTTCTTTCCTCTGAGGTAGATACCATCAGGCCCTGGAGACATATTCACCTTAACGCTCTTCAAGAGACCCAACACTTCTTTCTTATGTCAAAATGCCCTGGCATGTTCGCATGCCCTGCATTAATCTCACAATCCTCCACATCCTTCTCCTGGGTGAATACCAATGAATGTTCCCTCCACTATCTTCGAGTGATCATACCTTCTCCCGATTATCCTCTTATTTTGAATGTCTGTATGCAATGCCTTGCGATACTCTTCAACCTTAATTGCTGAAGTCATTTTATGGAACCTTCTTGCTCTACTAATTCCCTGCTTGAGTTATTTCTCCTTTTTATGTCTGATTTTAGCATCCAAAAACCTGAAATACGATTCTTTTATCCCTTGGACAAAATTTACACTTTCCCTTGTTATCCAAGCATCCCTTATACAGCCTTGTCCTTCATCCTTCCCAGAACATGGCGCTCCCAATATTCACAATTAGCGAACTCTATTCCAAACCTCACTGCAGATTGAAAAACATCGAAACATCCAAACAGATCTTCTGCCTTTCCCACCACACAGTTTCTGTTGTATCCATGTTACCCCTCCCTGTTACACTATGAATGACAACGAAACTCAAATCTGTTTCGTGTTACCTTCAGGAAATCCATGTAAACCCCATCAGGAGCATTTCCCTCATTAAACACTTTGTTAATCCATTGAAAAACATTAGCAAGTTAGGTAAGCACAATTTCACCGTGACTTTTCCTTACCAACCCACTTTTGTCCACATAACTACGAGCTTTATTCCAAATAATTGTTGCCAGAAGCTTCCAGGAAGTGAAGCAGCCATGACTGTAAGTAACTGGATTAGCTTTCCAACAAGTTTTAGAAAAAGTTTGTCGTGTTGACAACCGTCCAGTCTCCTGGGACCTCATCAGAATCTCGTAAAGGCTATAATCTTATCGCTAGTGCCTCTATAATTCTCCTTTCCACGCAAAATCCTTGGATGCACCTTATCTGGTCCTGCTACCTCTGAGTGCCAACACCAATTGGACAGGTGATTGGATTGGATTGGAGCCTTTCATTGTGGGAACAGGCATTTCGGCCCAACGAGTGAACACCATTCCTCCAAAGAACAACCCAACCAGCCCCATCTCCCTTCAAATCGCTGCCAAACCCTATAATCCTGCATGCCTCACAACTAACTCACAACTATGCCCCTAAATACTAATGGGTTCGTTAGCCTGCCCGATTCACCTAAATTTGCACATTTTGGAATGTGGGGGGAAACCAGAGCAACCAGCAGAAACTCACACAGAGCGGGAGAGAATATACCAACTCGACACAGTCGTCCGAGGGTGGAATCAGACCTGGGTCCCTGGTGCTGAGGTAGTGCGAACCACTGAACCACCACTTCATCTGAAAGGAAAGGTTCAGAGGGATAGGAGCCAAACACAGCCAAATGGAGCGAGTTCAGTTCAGGAAAGCCGGTGAGGTGGTGCCAGCCCAGAGAGAGTGCTGTCAGCATGGAGGGTTTGGCCAAAGACAGTTCTCAGGAAGGCTCACTCGACCCGAAGGGTAAACTCCGCCAGAGCCGTTGAGCTTTTCCAGCAATTGGGGCTTGTGTTTCTTGTGGCCTGTTTCCCTGCTGTGGGCCATTCTGACCTCCCTGCCCGGGGAAAGTAAGCTGTTTGATGTTATCTCTCTCACAGTCTACAGACACATGTTAACAGTTTGTGAAACAGCATGGAAGCTGTTTTCATGCCATCAGTGAAAGGATTTTGGTTTTACACAAACCCTTTGACTCCAGTGCAGCTAACACTCCGGGAGAGAGAGAAAGCCAGCAGCCGTCCTATAGGTCCCAGCTTGAAACGCGAAGCATGCGCAAGCCCCGCCCTCCCTCGCGCAATGTCAGTTAAACGGCGGCGCCTCGAGACACCGCGAGCCTTCAGGACGGGACCGAGTTCAGTCTCCGGCTCCGATTGGGTAAGAGCTCTGTCAATCCAGTGGTGCCAACCAATAGGGATTGCGGTGCCGCTTGGGGCCCCTCCCTAGAGGTGAATCCTTGGAAAAACTCAGCAGGTTTGGCAGCTTCTGTGAGATTAAAGCAGAGGAAACGTTTCCCATCCACTCACCCTTCATCACAATTGACAGCAAGAAGGAAAAGCAACCCTCCTTAATCAGCTTATTGTGCAGACAATCAACTGTCTTGAAAATTCCCAGCACATTTATTTTTGTGACCACGCTAAGTAAGCGTCTTTGAGATCTGGAAATGTGATCTTCGAACAAGAAGGATAGGAATTTTATTCAGTAATGAGATGGGGGACAGGGGAAGGAATTTGGGTTGAGTATGATCATATCAGCCATGGTCTGATTTAAAGGTGGAGCGGAATTTGGGAGTGAATCACTTCCTTCTGCTGTTCCATTTTATGATGATCCCTGTTCCATTGGGACAAGAACAGTCCACACTCAGTCCCATCAATGTGACTGTTCTCCTGTTTGGTCTAACAACATTTCATATGGTGGCTGGTGGATCAGAGGGTCAGCATACCCCAGGTGAGGGGAGAGTTTGAGAAGGTGAATCCTTCATGGTAACCCCTGGTTGTGGGAATTGAACCCACACTGTTGATATCACACTGTATTACAAACGAACTCTCTATCCAAAAGAGCTAACAAACTTCATTCCAGGGGGCTTTCCTTGTACAACACAATTATAACCAGCTCTCAACTCGATTGGAGCCAGGAGCAAGCCCATTAGCGCCCCTCCTGAGCCAGAAGGGAGAGCAGGGGAAGCCAGTGAGGTAAATCCGTCCCTCCCATGTGTCTTTCACAAACTGCGCTGGAGAAGAGAGCACATCGGGCCTGCTATTTTTTTCCTCGTGACTGGCCTTCTCCACCTTGTACTGAGAGACTAAGGGCAGCTTCGAAGAGATTTCACTTCTCACTCAAAATCTTGAACTCAAATCCGAAAAAGTTGGTTCACTCCTAAACTCTAAGAAGAGTGCAGCAATCTTTGGGCCAAGAGTTGGAAGATTGCATTAAGAACATAAGACCATTCCAAATTGAAACAGAAGAGGCCAGATATTGGAGTTGAAACTCTGACAATACAGCGAAAGTGAGAATCATCAGACAAGAGATGGAACAGAGAGAATAGTTGAACACTTCCTCTTTCATTGTCGTTCATAAACACACAGCGAAGAGAAATGAGGGGTTTAGGCTGTCTCTGGGATTTTACCCCCAAGGGTGAGCTCTAGGTTGGGTCGAGTTAAATAGCAATAAAAGATCGCGCAGGGGCTGCTGCATAGTCAAATCCAACAGCTATCACTGACTCCCTCTGTCACTACAGCTCTCATCTCAATTTCCACTTTCCCAGAAGTCTCTCCTGCATCTTTTCTTCAATCCCCATCCTATCCCACCGTCTTTATTTCTCTACCCTTGTTCAAATTCCTTTCAGATCCCTTTCCTACAACTTATGGCCTCCCTGTCACCTCGCCATCTTTTTTTTTCCAGGAATGCTTCTTCATTCAAACCCTTCAAAACTAACATCTTTGCTCATTTCTCTCTGCATCTGTCTCTCAGCTCTATGGGACTTTGTTGTTTGTGTCTGTAGACCATTTTGTATGCACTGCAGTGGCACACTCACTCTCTTAGCTCTACCTCTAAGTGTTTGCAAATCTCTTTTACTGCCCTACATTTCTCCTTGGGATTTCTCTCCTCTTCTCTGTGTTACCTTCTTTCTTTCTCTTCCTTTCTTTTCCCTCCCTCCATCCCCTCTTCCATCCTATACCTGTCGGACATTCTGCTGCGTTCCCCAAATCCCCCCCCCCAGCTTTCACTGTCGATCTCTCCCTCACGTTCTCTGCCTGCCCTTCTCTCATTCTCGCACTCCCTCCTTCTATCTGTTGGTCCTCCTCTCATTTTTCTCCTTGCATTTTCTCACGCTTTTATCCTTTGACTCCTCTGCTCTATCCTATTGACTGTACAGGCAGCATTGGGAAGACATGGACTCAGTGACACAGAGAGCTGTGCAGTTAATGCAGTGGGATCCTCCTTACACCGCCTCTGTCCCACGTTATACCACCACTATTTTTCTCAACAGAGGATGGGGGAGTGGAAGGGGCATGCAGTGACCTCCTGATGACAGTGTGCCCAGGATGGCTGAAGACTGGAACCTTGCATTGAATTCATGTGGTCAGTGAAACGGCTAGATCGTATTGAGCGAGGGTGGAGTGTTTTATGGGGGTTTGGGAGGGAGGAAGGAAGGGTCTGTTGTATGAGAGAGATAGAGGAGTTAGCACGAGATGCAGTATGTAGGACAGGATGAAGGAGTGGTCTCCACAGAAAGATTAGTCAATGAGGCCATTCGCGGAAAGTCCTGAGCAATCGCACAGGACCAGGATGATTGAATGAGGAGCCTAAGAGGACAGCCATTGTGACTTGAAGCTTCTGTAATTTTGGCACTGGGGTCTTGCTTAGCGTTAAAGCCATCTGATATTTATAAGTCAGTCCACACAGACTCACTTATGTCTACCTCAGAGAGTGGGCTTGGCATAATATTTGGGGACAATGGTAAGGCCACTGTTTGCAATTCTCGTCTCCCTGCTTAAAGAAGGATGTTGTGAAACCTGAAAGGTTTATAAAAGATTTACAAGGATATTGTCAGCTTTGGAGGGCTTGAGCTGCATTGAGTGGTTGAATAGACTGGGCCTATTTTCCCCGGTGCACTGGAAGCTGAGGAGTGGTCATATAAAGGTTTAGAAAATCATGAGGTGCACTGATGGGATGATTAGCCAAAGTCGTTTCCCTTGGGTGGGTGAATCCAAAACTCGAGGACATGTTTCGAGGTGAGATGAGGAAAACGTATAAGGGATCTAAGGGGCAACATTTTGATGCAAAGTTTGGTGTGTCTATGGAACGAGCTATCAGAGGAAGTGGTGGAGGTTGGTACAATGATAACATTTAAAAGGCATCTGGATAGGAATGTGAGCGGGAAGGATTTGGATGGATATGGGCCAAGTGCTGGCAAATGGGATGAGAGTAATTTCTGTTATCAGATCGGCATGGACAAATTGGACCATAGGTTTTCTGTGCTCTACAACTATGACTCTGTGACAAACGTAGAGACACGCTGATACATTTCCAGGCAGAGGTAAACCCCAGGAGAGGAGGAGTGTCAGAAAATATCAAAAGTGCTCGGAGTAACTGGGATAGCGAGAAACATCCTTCATTCCGCCGTCCTTGTTTCTCTTTGTTCTCTCTCCCGCCTTCTCTGTCCTTCTCTCCATCCTTTCTCTCTGTCCTTCTATCCATCTTTTATATCTATCCTCCCTTTCTCCCTCTTTCAGATCTGTGTGTGTTTCTCCGTGGCAGTGTCTCTGTGAATGGGATCTCTATTATATTTGGACTGAATCCTGTCTGCCTCTCTCATGTTCTGTCTCTGTCCAGCTTGTGCTTGGAGTGATAAAATACCACCTTGTACTGGACAGCCAAGTCACTGCATAAGAAGCTGATTTCTGAGGCGGTAATATCAGAGTCTGTGTGTATCTCACATTGCAAAATAAAAATCATACATTGTGGATGCCATAAATCAGAAACACGCATAGAAAATGCTGGAAAAGCAGAGCAGTCTGGTAGCATCTGTGAAGAAAACTCAGAATTCTCTTTTGCGTCGGTGCAGTGGAAGCATTCTATATAATGTATATAATGTCATGAACACTGCACAAACAATAATCATTTACCAATTGGAGAGGGAGCACAACATTTCCACCAATGACGATGTTCAACACTGAGACGTCGACGTCCAGTTGCAACCCTTTCCACAGCTGTCTTGTATTTGTGTCTCCGAGTGTGTGTGTATGTGTGTTTGCATTAACAGTGTTGTTAGTTTAGATGATGTTGTGAGCTGCTGCCTTCCTCCTCTCCCTCCATGATTGAATCCACAAACATCTGTTCCCACATCACCGACCGTCATTAGCAGAAGTGTGTCCCATCTACAAGATGCGCTGCAGACATACATGCAAGATCCTCAGAGAGTACCTTCCAACCACGCGTGCATTTCCATCCAAAATGTGTTGCAGCCTCTAAAGAAGGACAAGGGCAGTAAACACATTGGAACACCAACCTTCTGCAAGTTCCCTTCTTGATTAAGAAATATATCACATGTTCTTTTGTGATACTGCATCAAAATCCTGGAATTCCCTCCCTCACAATCTTGTGGGTCTATCTACAGCACGTGGACTACAGCAGTTCAAGAAGGCAGCTCACTGCAACGTTGTCAAAAATAAAAGCAACGAGGGAAGGGTAACATGTTCTGGACCCAACCAGTGATACCCTCATCCCACTAGTGAATAAAAACGATTAATTCATAATCTGGAAACAGTGGGACCCTCCTGTGGACTACACTGAGGAGTTTGTTTAGTCATAATTCAAGGAATTCATGTTAGCAGTTATTTTATTGCATGACCGTTCTTCGGTGTGCACCTAAACAATCATGTCTTTGTGCAGCAACGTACGCTTTATGACATGAAACCAACTACAATAAAGTCATATGGAATCAGCAGGTAATCGACAAGATTAAATCCTTGAAAGACATAATATGAGAAATGTAAATGATCGACTGAACACAGGTAGTTGAAGCTCCGAGATATTCAAAAAAGCAAAATCACAGAATTCCTCCTGCCTTCCATCTCTGGGTCTCTGATTCTCTCCTTGTTCTCTACCGTCAGCCTCTTCCAAACTTGACTGATCACTAAAATGTGTCTGACTGTCAGAGCACTGAGCAACAGACTTAAAACGAATGGCAGTAAAGGCGTTAGAAACAAATCAATCCAGTCTAGTGCCACCCACCAAGTCTCAGTAAGATAGCTTCATTTTGTGTGGGCCAGGCAGGATCAATCGTTGTGTTGGGGCCTGAAACGTTTCACCTGAGTGTGTGAGGAGGCAGGGTGAATTGAGGATTTAGGGACAGGAACAATGTGCCTAAGAGTGTGGTGTAGGCAAGGTCAATTGAGGGGTTAGGATCAGGAACATAGTGCCTGACAATGTGGGCGAGGCAGGTTCATAGAGTTGTGCAGCACGGAGACAGGTCCTTCAGCCCAAACTGGCCCGTGCCGACCAAATTGTCCATCCATGGTTACCCTATTTCCCTATACCTGGCCCGGATCCTTGTAAACTTTTCCGATCCATGTATTTGTTCAAATGTTTTTTTTTAATGTTGTCAATTGAAGGGTTAAGATATTGAACACATTGACTGAGAGTGCTTCTCAAGGATTTAAGGTATGAACATGCTGCCTGAGGGAATAATAGATTTAGGGTCCACAAAACACTGCCTGAGAGTAAGGCAGGTTCAATCGAGGGTTTAGCGTCTGGACATGCTGCCTGACAATGTGGGGAAAGCAGATTCGATCGAGGATTTAGGGTCTGAACATGCTGCCTGAGAGTGTTGATAAGACAGGGTCAGTCGAGGTGTTCAGGCCTGAAACGTGCTGCCTTGGTGTGTGAGGGAGGCAGGGTTGATGAAGGGGTTGGGGTCTCGAACATTCTCCCTGAAAAAGCAGTGCGAGCAAATTCAATCTGGAACCTGTGGAGCAGAGTTCGTCAAAAATGGAAAGCGACACTACAATACTGCGGCACTTCTTCAATACTAACCCCTGACAGTGCGGCATTGCATCTCTACTGTCCTGAGACAGGACTGTACTAAGGATTAGATAGTACAGCACTCCCTTAGTAGTGATCCTTCCAACAATACAGCACTCCCTAAGTACTGATCATCCAACAGTACGGTGATTCCTTAGTTATGACCCTCCAATAGTGCAGCACTCCTTCACGATTGAAGTCATTTGCTACCTTTCCTCTTAATTTATCTGCCCAGTTTTCCTTCGCTGTTCTGACAGTCATTTCATTGCAATTGCTGTTGATGCAAATTACTCACTCCCAAACTGAATATTATATTCTATCATGTTATAATTGCAGCATCCGAGAGGATCTTTCACTCAGAGGTCCTCCCCTAAACATGCCCCATTCCCATTTTCAGATCCAGTGTAAACCACAATAACAAAGTAAGAACAAGAAGCACACATAGTCCAATTGGCCCATTGAGCCTGCTCAGCCATTCAATTACATCATGTCTAATCTTTTCATGGGCTCAGCCCCACTTCCCACCTTCTCAACATCGCCCTTAATTCCTTTACTGTCCAAAAAGTTATTTATCTTCGCTTTAGGACATTCAATGAGGAAGCTTCAACCATTTAATTGGGCAAGAAATTCTATAGATTCACTGCCCTCTGGATGAAGAAGTTCCTCCTCAATTTAGTCCCAAATTTGCTCCCGCTAACGTTGAGGTATCTGCCTTCTTGTTCCAGTTTCACTTGCCAGTGGAAACATTCTCTCTAATTTGATACTATCTATTCACCTCATAGTTTGATATGTTTCTTTTAGATCCCCCACTATTCTTCTAAGCTGCAATTTATATATTCCCAGAAACCTCTGCCTCACGTCATCGGTCAATCCCTTCAACTTCAGCATCAAACAAATGCATCTCCTCTGCTCCCTCTCCAGAGCTAGTACATCCTTTCTCAATTAAGGAGACCAAAAGTGCACACAGTGGTCTCAACAGCACCCTGTAGCATACACGCCCATTTGCAATGAAGGACAAAATTCTAAATTACCTACTGTACTTGTATACCAACCTTCTGTGTATCTTGTGCAATTCTACTGAGGTCCCTGTCCGCAGCAACTTGTTGCAATTTTTCCCATTCAAATAATAATCTTTTTAAATGTTATTCCTACTAATTTGGATGACATCACGTTTATTAACATGCATTCTTTCTGTCAGATGTTTGTCCACTCATTAAAACCATCTTTGTTCCTCTGCAAGCTTTCACAGTCTTCTGCACACGTTGCTCTACCACTCATACGAATGTCCTCTGCAAACTTTGACACACTACACATGGTCCCCAATTCCAAACCATCTATACAAAGTGTGAATAATTGTGGTCGCAACACGGATTCCTGAGATGCAAAACTCGTCACTGATCACAAACCAACAATGCTCATTTATCCCCACTCTGATTCCTGTTAGTTAACCAATCCTCTGTTCATGCTAACAGATTGCCCATAACGCCACACAACCTTACCTTATCCAACAGCCTTTTGTGAGGCATCTTGTCGAATGGCTTTTTGAAATCTTGAGAAACTACATGTACTGTTGCCCCATTGTCCACAGTGCTTGAAATGTCTTCATCGGATTTCAGTGAATTAGTTAAGGATGACCTGCCTTTCATGAACCCATGCTGCATCTGTCCAATGGAGTAATTTCTTTCTTGGTGTTTTGCTAATTCTTCTTTGATAATAGATTCAAGTATTTTTCCCACTGTTGAAGTTAATATCACCTCCCTATAATTCCCCATCTTTTGTCTACGTCCTTTTAAAAAACAAAATCGTTGTCATATTTGCTGTTCTCCTATCTTCCAGAACTGCCCTTGAGTCCATTGAATTTTGGAAAATTACCAAAAGTGCACTTGGTATTTCTGTCCCTATCGCTTTTCATACCCTAAGACGCATTTCATTAGGAGCAGTAGAGTTGTGTTATGTTTAGCTTCATTAGCTTCAACAACACTACTTCTTTTGTGATAATGATCATTTGTAAGTCCTAACCTACATTACCCTCCCTGACAATTACTGAAATGTTATTCGTGTCCTCCACGGTGATGACTGACAAAAAAAAAGCTTTTCCATGTATCACACATTTCCTCATATCCCATTATTAAATCACACTTCTTGTCTTCTTAAGGACCAATGTTTACCTGTGCCACAACATTTCATTTTAAATTTTGAAACCTTTGCTATCAGCCTTCTCATTCTAAGTTAGTTTACTATCATAATTTATCCTACTTTCGGTTATAACTTTTTTGTGGCTTTTTGTTGTCCTTTGATGTTTTCCCAATCTTCTAGATTCGGGCAGGTCTCTGCCATTTTGTATGCCTTCTCTTTCAATTTGATAGCCTCCCTTGTTTCCTTTGGCATCTATATGGCAGATTTCCACTTTTCCTACAGTCCTTCCTTTTCGCTGGTATATACTTTTCATGAGCACGTTGAAGAATTGTGTTGGAAAGTCCTCCACTGTTCGTCAACTGATCTACATTAAAGTCTTTGCTTCCAGTCTACTTCAGCCATCTCCTCCCTCAACCTATTGTCGTCTCCTTTGTTTTAGTACGTGACCTTGAAGTGGGATTTTCTTTTCTGAGTTTCCATCTGTATTCTAAACTCAACCATACTGCAATCTTACCTACCAACAGGATCTCTTACTAGGAGATCATGAATTATTCCTGTCTCATTGCACAGGACCAGACCTCGGGAAGCTTGTTCCATTGTTGGTTCCGTTATAGACTGTTGAATAAAACTATTGTGGATACATTCAATGAACTCCTCCTCAAGGCTACCTTGATTGACCTGGTTCAATCAATCGACATGTAGATTAAAAATCCCATAACACTTACCATACTATTTTTACAGGCAAATGGTACATCATTGTTCGTTGTGTACATCACTGTGATGCTATAATTTCATGGCCGACAAACTATGCCTTTCACTGACTTTTTAGAATTTCTAATCTCCACCCAAATGAATTCAATCTTAATCTCTACAGAACTTACATCATCTCTCACCATCGCCCTGATCCTTAAATATGAAAGCTACATTACCTTCCTTACCTTCTTTTCTGTCATTCTGAAGCGTCTGAATCACCTGGATATTAAACTCCCAGTTGTGATCATCGGCAACCATGTCTCTGTAATGGCTACTAAATCATATTCCTTCTCAATGATTTGTGCCATTAACATTGTTTCAAATGCTAACAGCATTCATGCAAAGTGCCTTTCTGGTAGTTTTTATACCCTCTTTTTGAATTGTAACATCTCTATTAATAATGTCTCTTGAGTTGTCCTTCCTTTCAACTTCTTTCATAGTTAAACTGTGCGTAGTTAAACGCTGCGTAGTTAAACTCTGCAAACAAGCAAACCTGCTGCTTCGCTGTCGTTTGCCCCTCCCATCCTCCCCACCAATGCACTCGTGTGAATTCCAAGTGAACACGCTATTTGTCCTTTTCGATGCAACACTGGTTCTGTATCGGTTCAGACGTTGACCATCCCATTCGGTCGGATTCCCTCGTTCTAAAATTGATGACAATACCTCATGAAATGGAACCCCTCTTCCCACACTACTCCAAGAGCCATGTGTTTACTGACTAATTTTCTTCTTACTAAGCAAAGTTGCAAGTGGTTCAGGTAGTAACCCAAAGATTATAAACCTTGAATACCTGTTTCTTAATTACTTTTTTAGGCTTGATAATCCCCAAAGAGATCATCTCGCTGAGGCATGCCTACGTTGTTGGTCCCAAAGTGGACCACAGCAACTGGATCATCCTTCTCCCTCTCAATCTCCTTTCAGGCCGGTCAGCGATGTCCCTCTGCCGAACTAGGGAAGGCAACAGACCGGATGAGACCTGTGATCCTCCTTACAATTTATTCTATCTATCGCCCAATTAAAAATCCCCTACAAATCTCACTTGGCTTTCTCTGCCCTCTTTTTTCTCTCTGATTTCTCTCCCATATCGCTCCTCTCACTCATGATATTGATACAAAGCATCCATTGGGACCACTACCGCCATCATCTGGTTTCAGATACGAATTATCACTGTGGTCCTGAATGCAATCTGTTTTTCTCTGGTTTTGGTTGTATCCTGAAAGTTCTAATACAGTTCATTGATTTTCCTTTATTTTCGATTATCTTATTGTTAAGTTTTTCCTTGATCATTCTATACTCCTTTTTAAGTTCTGCTGTCTTCAGCGCACAGTATTGACGATAAGGATGTGTAGAAAATACTGATTTTGAGGGTTTCACGATTTTTATTTAATTGAACATCCTGGCATGTACTCTCCTCACTTTATTCTTGAATGTGCAAACTTTCTGACACTTTCAGACTTGTCGAGAAAAAGTCTTCTTCCTGTCCTCTCTGGCCAAACCTCACATGACTTTATGTAAAGCGGTCTTCCCCTCATTTAGAACTTCGTTTCCAGGCCGATTCTCGTCTTTTGTTTTCCATACAAATCTTGATTAAAACGGAGTCTCTAATCTCCAGCATTTGCAGTTCTCACTTTCGCCTTGATTATAGTGGATTCGTGACCAATAGATGTACTTTAAGAATTCTCCTGCCTCTAAGCCATTCACGTTATCATTATTCCAATTAATAATCGGAAATTTGAAATCGCCAAACCAGCTCCATATGAATTTGACATTCCTGGAAATTTACAGACATATAAACTCTTTTGTTTCTTTTTCCCGAAGTAATAGAGGGCATATAGTACATTCCTTGGTGATGTAATTGCTCCGGTTTGGTTTGCTGTATTTACTTTTAATTGGATAAATTCACTTGAGGAAATTCTTCATACTTTATTATTCTGTACTCGTGGAAATTGATCACTGATCAATATTATGACTTGCCCTCCAATTTTCACTGCTTCTCTGTATTGCTTGAAGCCTGGACATTCTGGAAAATTGACCGACATATCTCTCTGCTTGCCTTCACTGACATTAATGACTTCAAACCTGTCTCTTAACTTATGATATCAAATCCTCCGTCTTTGATCTTGAGAACGCTGGCTAGAAAATATGTATCATTCAATCTTAACAATTTCAATTTTGCTTCACCGTGACTGGCTTTCTGCTTATTAGTACCTCCTAATTTATTTCCGGACTGTCTTTTCTCGATCTTACTCTGTATCTTCCCCTGATGACTCATCCCTCGGGATACCTCCCCCAACCATATTACTTTAATATTGCCCCAACAGAATGAGCAATCATTACCGGAGGGATTCAGTTCTCATTCTGCTTAAGGTACAACTAGTATGGCTTTGCTCCTACCTGACCAACAATTGTCACAAAGTCCAAGAAAGCAAAATCATCAAGAGAAATTTCATGCAGACTAAAAACAAAAGTAAGATTTATTCTTATCGAGAAAGACCTATGATGTACTTTCATGGATTGCAAAACAATTTAACACAAATATAAATAAAATCCATGAGTGGTACAAAGAAATTCAAAGGACTTGAGAGATCAGAGGAGGGTTAATGAGAATGGTCGGGGAAATATTCATCCTAGTAGAGCAGCCGACCAACTGTACAATCCTTAGAAAAAGGATTCTTGAATGAGCATCAGATAAACTATAACATTCAAGTCTATGGATCACATACTCAAAAGTGGGAAGAGTTGATAGACCATAGTTTTGGCAGAGTATCCTCGATGGTCCTAAGGCCTTATTATTTAGTGGGCGATTCGATGATTCTGTCTTATGACACGAGGTAACCCCCCCCCCCCCCCCCACCCCTCCGGCTCGCTAACTTAAACGAGCAAGACAGATAAGATTTACCCCATGCGGTAATATGAACATTTGAGATGCAAAGAACTATCCCAAAAGTGACTATTTAAAGGAAAAATCAGCATCTTTGTTTAAGGTCTATCAGGGAATATGAACTAACATCTGATTACAACTCATTTATCTCACCCTATCGATTACCTTTCCCTCTACAATACTGGTCTGATAAAACACCTGATTAAGCTTTGCTGAAAAATTCAATTTTCAAAAAACAGCCAGCTGTTGAATCTTCTCTTGGCATCTTCCTCTGTAGGTTTGCTCTCCGGGTCGGTGTCGATCTTTTTTTACTGTGCAAACTCCTTCTCCAGACAGGTAACTCTGAGAGAGTTCTGATGAGCAGTCTACATTTGCCAGTATTTTGGCAATTCTCTCTCAACTGATCAAGTTTCTTTTTCTTTTCTTATACCCCAAAACATCGGAACACTCCATGGTTTTAATATTGTCCAAATACCAAATTCAAATTTGATTAGAATTTGTTGTCTTGGGGCATAATGCAAACTGACTGGTTGAATTTGCATTTGCTTTTGCCTCATAGCAGCTCAGCCAGTGCTAGTTGTTCTGACCAAGCGTTACATTGTTATCTTGTTCTGGGCTCTGTGCATCTCTAAGTCCTTCTTTCAACTGTCTTCAAGGTACAGCCCCCCTTACGTCATTAATGATTGCAAAAGAATAAAAATCGTTACAAGTCAATAATTTTTTCATGAATGTGGAAAACTAAAATATTACTCGCTGAAATCACAGAAACCCAAGCTCACATGAAAGTTATGTATCATTCTTCATATTCAATATCGCACTTAATTTATTCAACATGTAATACATATCACACAGTTTACATTACAACATCTTGCAAAGGTGTCCAGCACACTGGCCAGCATCTCGGAACAGCACACTACGTTTCAGTGACGTTGTGAATAAAATATATCAAGTTGCATTTCAGCTTGATGAATCCCCATTAGAATTGGAAAATGTTTGAGATGTCACTTTTTTAAAAATGTGGCAATGGCGACAGGAAGAAACTAGTAGAACAAAGGCAAGAAAAGGGCACAAGGCTCTGGTAGGAAGAATGTTGCTGGTGATTATGTGTGGTGCGGGATGAAAACACAACAAAAAATATCTGGACAAAGTAATATTCTCTGGAATAGAGCAAATTTGCAGGATTCTTTCCTGGAACTACTAAAGGTAGAGTTGAAATTTGATACGTCCAGTGATCATCTGTGTCACAGGGGAACTTGTCTCATAAAATTCTTCTTATCGAGAAAATGGCATTGTATACATCATTACATCTGTATCATTAATGCACATCAGAATTGAAGTATGCATACAGTGTGCCTTTTGAGACTTGACAATCCAAAAAATCCAGTTTCAAAAACACGCTTTTCATAACCTTTGGTTTTCTACAGATACCATGTAGTCACTTGGCAATACTTCCTCCTTGGTCAACATAGAGCTCCGTTTCATCAAAGTTTTCGTCATTTCATTCTTCCCAAAAAATTTCTAAGTTCTGAAAAACAACAACAGATTCATAGCCTATTCCACAGGAGAATATAAAACTTAGAACTTGGGCTGGCATGATGGGTCAGGGGTTAGCATTGCTATGTCACAGTGCCAGGCAGCTGGGTTCAATTCCCATCTCGGGAGACTGTTTGTGTGGAGTTCACACATTCTTCCTGAGCCTGCAAGGGTTTCCTCCCGAAATCCAAAAGATGGGCAGACCAGGTGAATTGTCCATGCTAAGTTTCCCGTAGTGTTAGGTGCATTCGTCAGGATTAAATGAAGGGAAATGTGTCTGGGTTGGTTTCTCTTTGGAGGGTTGGGCCAAATGGCCTGTTTTCACACTACACTGAATCTAATGTACAAAAACACATGAAGGCCCTTCAGCCCATTGAGTGCGTGCTGTCCACGTCGTCGTTTTAAACATACACCGTTTGTCTGCACATGGTCTATTTGCCAATTTGTTGGCTTTTCATGCAACTATCTGAATGATTCTTTGGTGTTCCTATCGTATCCATTTCTAACATTTGTCCGGACAGCATATTCCAGGCCCTGTTCACGTGCTGTGTAAAAAGATTTTTTGTTGCAAATCCCCCTTAAACTCTTCCACCCCCCCTACTCCACTAACTTCAAACTATGCAGACCATTATGTGATATTTCCACCCTGTGATAAAGGCTCTGACTATCGACCCTATTAATTCATCCCAACATTTTGTAATTCTATCAGGTTTTCCCTTTGCCTCTGAAACCTCTTGAGGTCATTAATCCAAGCACATCCCTCTTCTACTGATAACTAATGGATTCCGATCCATGAAAATCCTTGTAAACCACTTTTGCAAACGAAACCAAGACTTCATTTCCTTTCTAAATTTCAAATAGAACTGCACGCAATGCTCCAATGTGGCTCAAATCTTACATGCTTACAAAATGACTGGCCAACTATCGCAGTGAAGGATCATACCGATGTCAAAAAGCATAGCGTTTGCCTTCTTTACCACCTTATGCACTTGTGTTA
This sequence comes from Chiloscyllium punctatum, assembly GCF_047496795.1. Classification (NCBI taxonomy): domain Eukaryota; kingdom Metazoa; phylum Chordata; class Chondrichthyes; order Orectolobiformes; family Hemiscylliidae; genus Chiloscyllium; species Chiloscyllium punctatum. The sequence goes on along the minus strand of NC_092781.1, from coordinate 19,785,803 downwards.
GATAGTTATTTTGCATTTGAAGAAGATAATCTAATTTCAGACGCACAAGTATGCAAACCCTCTTTCTCAGAACCAATGTTTCACAAACACACACGAATACACATGCACACGTGTTTTCACACATACTCTCACACAAACTTTTTCAAACATTCTCATTGTATCATATACACTAACGAAAGTCTCTCTCGTTCTGTCTCTCTCTCTCACACACAAATGTAGTCACATGCGTGCTCTATCAGACATGCAGAAAGACCCGCTCAGTCTCTCCCAAATACACTCACTGACGCACATGAGCAATTCCTGCCTCGCATACATACGCTGGTCGTAATCCAGGAGTTCGTGTTTTCATTTTAATGCTTATATTTTGACAGTTCATGAAGACTTAGTTGCAGCTACAGGTCTTTAAATAATTCTTTGTTGTTCCAGGCATCTGGTCTGCTCTCTGTTTCGAATGAAGTCCAATTGATCAGTAAATTGAGACAATTCGTGCACTTAATGTGCAATTCAATGACAATTTTCTGGAATAACGGGACTTCCATTTTCAACGTTGCTCCCTCTGACAGGTAACCCTACAGTACTTTACTGATAATTGTGGACTATCGTGGCTGTTCGGGCCATGTGTCCTGTCAGCAGAGTCTTCAAATCTCTACCCTCAACCTTTACTTCTAGGTTTATTAGTTGAAGGGACTTTCGCACAAATTGAAAAAATGTTTAGTTTGTATGTTAATTCCCAGAACAGTGAGCGCCTTGTGGGAAATCACTGCAATTTGAGAGAAAAAAAAGTATGTCAACGTTATTTGAAACCTAATGAATGCAAAATTAACCGGATGCAAAGTAGGTTAACAGGTGAAGCACATAAATTATATCCTTCACTCTCAGCAGAGACTTTCGGTACTGAAAACAGTGCAAAATAGAATTAGTTGTCAGTGAATGCCTCAAGGCATAGAGGGAAAGGAGAGAGGAGAAAGTGAGGACTGAAGATGCTGGAGACCAGAGCTGAGAATGTGTTGCTGGAAAAGCGCTGCAGGTCAGGCAGCGGTTCCTTGGATGCTGCTTGCCATGCTGCGCTTTTCCAGCAACACATTCTCAGCAGGGATAGGAGAGAACCAGGGCAAACCTATATCAATTCTAATTATGACAGGTGAATATTCGAAGCCAATGCAACACCAGAAGATCTTCGACCAAATATGCAACCACTCGATTCAAAATAAAAACTCACCAGCTGGCCCCCACCTTGTAGGAGGTAGCCAACGACCAGCTGAATGTCAAAACTGTTGGCATCCCCAATGGCACCCTGCAAAACTGGATGATTCAGGACTATCTGCTGTTCGAGAAAGTGGGCGCATGCACCCTCATCGTTTCCAATTGCTACACTTACTTACCCAACCCCAGTGAGGACATCAGTAACCCAGCCTGGCATATCCAATGCACTACAGCTGTACTGCTCAACCAAAAACCAAATGGGACCGATGGAACTGGGCAAGAACTGTGACAGTTATCCTGGAGCACAGCCTTGCGACAGGGATTCATATTCATCATTACTATCATTGTCGATATCGCACTTCTTGCATGGCTATTAAAATGTGTTTAAATCGCCAGCGTTTGTCTTCCAAGGTGCTACCCCCGCCGCCTTACCATGCATCAATGAAGGCCCATTCGAACAATAACTTTGCAACCGACACGGAATATGCAGCTTTGGACCCGGACTTCAAATACAACCCAACTGATGCTGCCCCGACGGCGTCAGATAAACTTCTGGTTCTCGCGACACACCCTCTTCATCTCAAACCCAGTTCTCAGACAAAAACAAAAAAAGGAGGAATTGTCGGAGAAAAGAAAATGAACTACTCTGCGTGCCCACTACTTGATTGCAGAAGCCATGTCGGTTATTAACTAAACACAACATACGAAAAATACCTCAACTTGACTACAACGAGCTCAGTAACAAAACAGCAAAACAAGCCATTTTCTAAACAGCTTCCAGACTCAATGAATACACTCCTGAGATGATCTGACCACAGTATTCCTAGCTCACAATAGCATCATCTCGATCGAAGTGATGAGAGGACATCCCCAGTCTCCTCAAGTACATAACCCCACAAAGCCTACCGAGACTGAGTGACACCTGATACGACGGAAGATTGCACACCACCCTGCATAAGCATTGAAACGAGGATACTGGAGATGAGCACCTGCACTAGACGAGGAACGGGCACCCCTGTTTCAATTACATTTTTTTTCCCATTCCATATAATTTTATTCATATTGTCTTGGAATTAACAATGCATGACTGGAACACGGATGTAACACTATACACACTATTTGTATCTGCAGCACGGGGTAGAGAATCCTGGAATTATCTGTGCAGTGTGTCCATGCTGTACCACTCCTAGCAATTTCTCTTGCCCATGATATCGTCAGAAATAAACCAGTATTCGTCTATTTAACAAGATATGTGTGTGACCTCTTTATGTCATTGACGATTCTCCACCAGTATTGCTTTGCCACACTTAAAGTACTCAGATTTCCAGTTTTTTCTATTCAGTGCCAATCATAGATGACATTCCATCTTCGCATTTGGCTGAACTGAATCTCCATCGGGACACTCCCAGTCTACAGCCTAGCCAGCTCAACCTGTTTCCAGGAGGGTTTCTGGTTAGACTCTGTTCAATTAAGCTTGATTGTCCTCAACAACCCCATTGCATTTATTCAGTAACGGTGCTGGTGTCATAAAACACAGACACGTTAAATTTTCTATACATTTGTCTCCAACATGTTTGGACAATATATTTCATAGCAGACAAGACAATTCATTAGGCACAAAGGCAAATACGTTCGTTTGGAACAAACATGCTCTGAAAATGATTGCTGGCAGCCTTTATTATGTTGTTGGACATCAGCAGTACATGTAGATTATTGTCTTCTACAAGCTGGAGAATTTATTTATTCTATCATTTACAGTGGCTATATGTATCAATGAGACAATGCCATTGGTTTTATATGAAGCGATAGAAATGTGCAAAAATCGTTATTATTTCACTTTTTAAATTTGCAGAAGACAATTAAAGCAATGTCCTTGAATGAGTCAGCATGAACAGAAATGGTCCGGTTTTTTATTCAGCTGGGATTGATGAAGCTCTGTCTTATCAGTTGGCTCGTTACACGACAGGGTACCACACAAAACTGGCAATTCCACAGTGATTCCCTCTATCCTTAGCAATTTTTATGTACCCTTCTTCACCCCAGTCTGTTCCCCAGCTGGAAAATAAGAAAATCAATTGATGCTGGAATCAAAACGCTGATAAAAGAGACATGTTTGGAGAAGCAGCTGTTTTCACTCTTGTATATAATTGGAATTATTTTCGGGACTGAATACTGGAATTACTGAGCTCGATAACGATTTGTAATGAATAACTTGCATCAGGCTGGAAAGAGTGAATTGGTTTTTTTTGCATCAATTGCTGATCTGTACATTATGTATGGACTCACTACAACATTTAAAATGGCATGAGGTGAGATCATTATCAGGGATAGTTCTGCAGCTGGAGTAGATATGAAGGGAAAAGTGAATAGGGACGAGTGAGAGCAGTATATGTGGCCTCCTGGAGATTTCCTTCTTGCCTTATGGAGAAGGAGATTTTCTCAGAGATTTTTTTAACCATCATCGTTCTGAGATTGCCTGCCACAGGATAGAGTCTGTGCAGAGTATGCGTTGATTTGGGCACAGGTTACCCAGTGTCTCCTAAACTGCCTTAAAATTTGTTCCATATACGGTTTCCCTGCCCAAATCACATTTCCAGCTTTACCAAACTATTGCTGCACCCATTACATTGTAATAATAGCTAACTTATTAACCAACAATGTGGATGTGGATGGTGTCGTAAGCTACCCACATACTGTTTCCTCTGGGATCATGTCGAAATATGTGTATGTGTCAATGTGTGTGTGTGTGTGTGTGTGTGTGTGTGTGTGTGTGTGTGTGTGTGTGTGTGTGTATTCACCCGAACCACAGGATTTATTTAATCAAACATGTATCCAGTCTGGCCGTGAAGATGTGACTGCTTCTTCCAAACCTGACTGACGTGATTGTAATAACGGCATCCAGCGACGCCTCATAGAATAAATCTCTTAAAGGAGACAGACGGTCGTTGATGGAAAATATTCATTCTAGATTTCAGTTACTAATGAAGTACTGCAAAGATCAGTTTTGCATCCACTTTTGTAAGTCGATTTTTATATAAATGAACTGAATGAGAGCACAGAAGGATGGTGGATTAATATGCCGATGACATTAAGGTCGTTAGAATTGTGGACAGTTACTAAGGATGTATGGATTGCAGAGATAAGTAGATAAGCTGCAGAGCTATGACGAAAAGTGACAAATGCAGTTTAACGCGGAAAAGTGTGAGATGATTCAGTTTGGAAGGAATCAAATGTAATGGGCGAATGGTCAGATTCGTGCTTCTGTAGATGAGCACAGAGATCTCGGTGTCGAGGTACATCGATGTTTGAATGTTGCCTCCCAGGTTGATAGGGTTATTGAGATGCCATATGGTGTGTTAGCTTTAATTGTTAAAGGAGGATTCAGTTTCGGAACCAGGAGATCATTCTTCAAGCCGTGCAAATCTCTGTTGCAAACACATTCTGGGAAATATGTGCAGTTCTGGTCACGATATTACAGGAAGAATGTGCATGCTTTGGAACGTGTTCAGATGAGATTGACTGGGAAATCGCCAGTAATGGAGGGAAATATTAAAAGGAAATACTGAGGGAGTTAATGCTGTTTTCGTTAGAACAAGGTTTGAGAGGTGAATTAATTGAGATACATAAGTTAATGAAAATATTTGATAGGTTGGATAGTGAGAGGCATTTTTTTCTTGAATGGCGATGGCTGGCAGGGGGGCTTTAAAATCTAGAGTGATAGATATTGGACAGATGTCAGAGTTAGTTTCTTTCCTCAGATTGTTGTCGGAGCTTGGGACTCTGCCTGCAACAGTAGAGGCATTGTCACATTTCAGAGCATTTAAATGGTCAATGGTCAGGCATATGGACGAGAATGGAATAGTGTTTGTTACATGGGCTTCAAATTGGTTCCACAGGTCGGCGCAACTTTACTGGGCTGTACAGTTCTATTTTCTACGTTCCAGAATTGGGGCTGTTAATCTGGTCCCATCAGTGCCCTGGTGACAGGTGAGACGGTTGATTGATTCGAGCTTTGTCTTTGTTTCCCTGTGAATAGGTTGTACAGTTGGGTTTGGGGTCTGGCTTTCCCGCCCATTGCACCAGTAAATTTCTTTTTGTTGTGTATAGCTGTTAATTTTAACCATATGTTTGTAATTTGTACTGGTAATTTTTAAAAAAGGTTGTGTTTAAGGGATAATGACACTCTGATGCCTTCCTCTGTACGAAGCAATACTTCAGGCAAGAACCGTACACTTGTAAGTGCAGCGTTACTTGGTGATTGGTTACCTGCCTCTAACGTTTTTTCAGATATCATCCCAGACAGCACAACCATTAAGCATTCACTGACAGATAAACACAGTGTCACGTGCTCGTTGAACAGATACACAGGTTGCAGCACAGAGACAGGAAATTCACGCCATGTCGCTATCATTCTCCGTCTGTGATCAGATGTTTGTTATTTCATAGAGTACGGACCTGTTTTTAACCAGCCAATAGCTCATTCCATCCTCAATTCCAAAACCAACCACCAGCACTTCATGGGTTACATATCCATAGCAATTTTCATCATAGTAAACGCCTGTTAGGAGACACATATTAAATGGTTTATCGGTGAAATATTTAATTAGTGTTAATTTAGCTTTGATTAATGAGGATTGACATGTCTCTTTTTACTAATTGTCTTCAAATTGATGGTCCTCACTCCTCACCATGACGTCTGTTGACTTTAATCAATGTTTCCCAATGACATCGCCTCTGCCATTCTCACTTCCTCTCGGCACATCCTTCAGAGTCATAGACTTTTTTAGTGTAGAAATGCTTCGATCCTTCGATGGAAATCGTCCATATCCTCAACCAATCTAGTCCTATTTTCCTGCACTTGGCCAATATCCCTGTAAACCATTCCTATACATCTACCCATCCAGATGCCTTTTCTAATGTTGTATTTGTATCACTCTCCACCACTTCCTCTGGTATTTCATTCCAGACACGTATCATGCTCGGTGTGAAAACATTGCACCTCAGGTAACTTTTAAATCCTTCCCATCTCACCTTAAACTTATGGTCTCTAGTTTTGGACTCCTGTCCTCTTTATTCGTCCCATACCCATTATTGTTTATGAAATTCCACAAGCTCACCCTTCAGTCTCTGTCGTACCAGCGAACAAGGCTGCAGCATTCTCAGCCTCGGGTGAAAGTGAGGAGTACAGATGCTGGAGATCATAGTCCAGATTAGACTTATGCTGGAAATGAACAGCAGGTCAGGCAGCATCTGAGGAGCAGGAAAATCGACTTTTCGAGCACAGATACTTCATCAGGAAGGGCGTTTGCCCGAAACTCAATTTTCCTCCTCCTAAAATGCTGCCAGACCTGCTGTGCTTCTCCACCAAACCTCTAAGCTGGGCACAATTCAGCCTCACTCTCCCCCTCAAATACTTGAACCCTTGCTAAGTCCTTGTAAATATTTTCTGGATCCTTTCAGATTTACTAAAAAAATTTCTTCTAGCAGAAAGTACAGACTTTAGCATATAATTTAAAGCTGTCCTTACCAATGTCCTGTGCAGCTGGAACATGACATCCCAAAGCTTACGAATGCTGCTTCCACTACCCTGTTTACGTGTGACTCCAAGATCATGGAATTGTGCACGCGGGCCCCGAGGTCTCTTTTTTTAAATAACACTCCCTCAGGCCCTGAAACCTACTGCTATACATTTCTTTACTTTCTTTAATTGTCTTCTTTCCATTCCTGCTGGCACTGCTCCATCATCCCTTTTCTTATTTAATCTCCTTGTTCGACCCAATCACAGACTATCTGTTTTCGAATTGATGGGTCCGAACTTGATTACATTCTTCCATTTTTGACAAATTTTGCTGTTGTGTTTTGTATCAATGATTGATATAGTATCTTGCTGAGATTATTTTCGGTGTAGGGATAATTTACCAGACACTTGCAGAACACACTGACCATGGTATCTGACTGTGTGAAACTTCAGTTTGGTGCCATGTGTGTTAACACACTCTGTTAACTTACAATATCCGACACCTGGGGTGATGAAGGAGCGCCAATCTGCATTCAGTATTTTTCGGGTTTGTCTCCAATTGTGGGTTGTACAGTAGAAGTGCTTTGTGATTTGAAATGCTGATGGAGTCAATAGGGAATGGTCCTGCACATGGAGACGACCTGTGTCATCATCACAAGGAAGCTGTGCAGGCGTCCACCTCCCTGTTCAGACCACCGTCTTTGCAAGTCATCTCGAGTCGCCACACGAGAGGAGATCAAGAACAGAATAGAAACAGCTGCTGAGAGAAGAGGTGGAGCAGAGAGTGAAAGACTCTCAGCAGGAGGCCAAGAGATTTCAAGTCGAAGGTCTCGCCCTTCCTCTTAATCCAGATACAGTGACTGTAGCGTCTTCAGTTTACAATTAATAAAACACTGACATGTGCAGGCACTCAGCAGCACATCAGGACAGTTACACCTCACTATCAGTTCTCTTAGCTATCGCACAACGTTTTGAGCTATTTGCATCACTCCGAATGGGAGCAGGTCCATTTCTCATTACCATTCATGAGCTCACCTTGTAGCATAGTCTAGCTTTAACTCGATGATATCTGACAGAACTGGACGGCATGTCACACGAGAGGAGTGTAGGGAGGAACAAGGATAAGGGTCATGGTCCATGGTGAACTTTGCAGTAATATTAATACCAAAATAGTGACAGTAAATGTGTCTATAGATTTATGATTTCTAATACCTTTTCTTGAACACTCGATAATCGGATTCAAAGACATCATCCAGTACTCTGCAACTTACCTCCTTTATAATGTTGAAAGGATTTCAGACTTGCATTAATCACAACAGACATCGGTCCTATCTCTCTCACTGCTTGTTCCAATGCTGCCTCGCCTCCCCAAACCCATTTGTAGTCAGTGATTTTAGCAGCAATTTTATCTCGTTGAAATCTGCAGAAGCCTCCATCCTATAATTTAAATAAAATGTTGAAAAGGAATGCTCATTAAGTTCATGATAAAGCTATTTTTTTATTTTCTTGATACTTTTCTGCATTCCTACTTTGGCAGCCAATTTGTTTTCCCAAATCTGTGTGATATTTGTTCACTTTTTTTTAGAAAAAAATACATTTATAGTGACTAAGCATGAAAACAAGCCGTTTGTTCCAACTCGTCCACGCCGATCATATATCCTGACGTATTGTCGTCCTATTCGCGACCATTTGGCCCTGAACACTTCCAATCCATATACCCATCTGGGTACCTTTTAAATTTTATAATTGCCCCAGCCTCCACCACTTGTTCAGGCAGGTCATTCCATACATACATGAGCCTCGGCGCGAAACAATTACAAATCAGATCATTTTTAGGGTTTTCTTGTGTCAAATTTAATATTTATTGCTCAATGTATTCGAAATATTCTACACTGAGACCAAGCAATGGTATTGCAAATGAATTGAAATGTGAGTACATGAAGAACATTGTTATTTGTCTTGACAATTCAGTATCCCAATCAAGCTCACCCCCTCGTTAGCTCATAGCGAAACTAGACTAGAAAGAGTTAAGCCTCTTCAGTGTTTTCGGTCGACTCATCTGAAAATTGTGATCGTCCTTTAGTAAACTCAAATCTTCACATGCAAATAAATGTTTCCCAAACCGTCAATACTTGCAACATTAGAGTCATTGGATTACAACTAATTAGTATTAGTCTCAGTGCTTATTCAAATATTTCCCCTTTCACCTTAAGGCTCTGCTCTCTAGGTTTGAACGCCGATCCCATGGCTAAAACATTCGGCTCTTCACCCGATCCATGTACTTCATGATTTTTTAAACATCAATAATATCACCCCTCAGCCTCTGTTCTTCCGCTGGGAGAAAAGCCCCGCCTATTCAGTCTCTCCCGATAACTGAAACCCAAACCCAGCAACATCCTCATCAATATTTTCTGCACCCTGTGAAAGTTAAAAACATCGTCCCTTTAACAGAGCAACAAAACTTGTGTAGAGTTTTACAAAAGTGGCCTCGTCGATGTCCTGTACAGCTGCAATATGACGTCGCAATACCTGTACCAATGATTTGAACAATGAAGGTAACTGTGCCAAGTGCCTCCTTCACCATCCTATCTATCCTCGGCTCCACTTCCAAGGAATTATGCACCTGCACACTTGGCCTCTCCATAAATTCCTGCATGTGGGAAAGGATGGAGTATATTGATTGTCTAAAGTATGGCCACTATGCCCGTGTTTTAACGAAAATTGGAAAATTATAAATGTGTTGACTTTTCAGAGTGTTGCTACTGTCTGATGGAGTGAAGATTCTGGTCAATAATTTTCAATTACTTCTCATCAATGTTGCAGTTACTTCAGCTTCAGGACACAGGGAAGAACATGATGCCAATTCTGGGGTGAGATTGATACTGGGAGTGATATTGGAATGGGTGTCTGTGTGTAGCAGGAGGGATTGCCACATTCACCCAGGTTTAATTCCAAGGTGGCTTAAAATGTAGTTGTGGCAGACTGTGTCAGCGTTCATTCAAACTTGGCTTGGAGAAGTTGTGATGAGCTGCCTTCCACAACATTTCCAGAATTTTTGATTGGTACTATTCTGTTCGAGAGGGAGTTCAAGTCTTTTGACCCAAAGTCGGTGACGGAATGACAATAAATTTCTGAGCCCGGATGGTGACTGATTTGAGGGGATGTTGCAGGGAGTGGTGTTCATTGTATCTCCAGCCCTCCTTGGCGGAAGTGGCCTTCGGTTTAGAAGATTCTGTCGACAGTCCATCAGTCAACTTCACAGCTGTAGCTCGTGAATTGTATATACTGCTGTCACTTTGTGATGATATTGGAGGGAATTAATATTTGTGGATTTGATGCCAGACAAATGGAGTGAATGTCCTGGATGGTGTCAAACCCACTCAGTGTCAAAACATAGAACACTGAACAGTGCAGCACAGTGCAGGCCCTTCGGACCCCAATGTTGTGCCAAATATTTATCTTCATCTAAGATCAACCTAAATACACACCTCTCCAATTGCTGCCGTGCATGTGCTTGACCAGCAGTCGCTTAAATGCTGTGAATGTCTCTAACTTTACTTCCAAAGCTGGCAGTGGAGTCCACGCATCAAAACATCTGCGGAAACAACCTACCTCTGGTATCTTCCCTTTACTTTCTCCAGTGACCATAACTGTATGACCTCTCATGACAGCCCTTTTCCTGGATAAACGTCTCTGGTTACCTTCCATTTCTTTATCCAAGCCATTTATATAAAAAAAAACAAAGAGCAAAGGCCCAAGAACAGATCCCTGTAGGAGATCACTGGTCTCCGACCTTCAAATGAATGACATCCCATCCACGACCATTTCCTATCTTCTCTTGGCAAGCCAATTCCGTATATAGTCAGCCAAATTTCAGTAGATCCTATAACCTCCTAACTTGCTGAATGAGCCTGCCGTGGGGAACCCATCAAATACCTTACTGCAATCCATATACATCCTATCCACTGCTCGACCTTCATCAACCTGTCTCAACACATCCTCAAAGAACGCATACGAATTGTGATGCATGACATGCTCCTCAAAAAGCCACATTGATTTTCCTTAATCAAAAATCATTATCTAAACAATCCAAAATCCTATATCTGCGAACTTTTTCCAGTACCTTGCTGACCACAGACGTAAACCTACCGAGACAATAATTTCCATTTTTGTTTCTCTATTTAATTCCTTGAAGAGAATTACAATATATTCCTCCCTCCAAACATAACGAACTACTCCTGTGAAGAGGTTGGATTCAAAGATCATTGCCAGATGTGCAGCAATCTCATTTCTCACTTCTCGTAGGAAATGTGGATATATCTAATCCTGCCCTCGAGATTGAATCATACTCACGCTTTTCACAATTTATACCATATCCACATTCTAAATATCAATCAGTTCAAGCCTAGTAAGCTCTTCCCCAGTATTCTCGCTATCATCAATCTCCCTCTCTCGCACGACTACTACAGCAAAATAAAACTCATTTTGATCCTTCTCTATCTCGCCACGCTCGATGCTTAAGTTCCCTCCATTGGCTTGGATCCAGCTTAGACTCTCGCAGATCATTCTCTTATTCCTAATGTAAGTGTGCAAAACATTCGGATATTTTCAAATCCTTCTCGCCAAGGCTTTCTCATGCCCCCAACCAGTTTTCCTTCGTCCATTTTTGAGTTCTTTCCTTTCGACGCTGTAATCGAAAAAAATTTCGCCAGATCCCTTTCTTCTGCTCTTGTCATCCAGGGCTGATTTCCTTTACAATTCCGCACCGGTCTCATTGGGACAAAGTTATTCAACACAGTAAAAAAATGCTCCACATTTCTGTTGTGCATTCCCGTAGAACAATTATTCCTAATTTACACTCCACAGGACCTGTCGAAGAGTAGTAAAACATCCCGTCCCCAGATTAAATTCCCTCTCATAAAGGAGAAAGTGAGTACTGCAGATACTGGAGATCAGAGCAGAAAATATGTTGCTGGAAAAGCACAGCAGGTCAGGCAGCATCCAGGGAGCAGGAGAATCGACGTTTCAGGCATGAGCCCTTCTTCCTGAAGACGGGCTCATGCACGAAACATCGACTCTCCTGCTCCTTGGATGCTGCCTGACCTGCTGCGCTTTTCCAGCAACACATTTTCGGCTTCCCTCTCATACAGTCCGTTTCTATTCCTACCCACGGCGACTGCACATTTGTGGCATTTATGCTTTCTGTCACCGAAATGCTCTTCCATCGAGATATCTAACACCTGGCCTGGCGAATTGTCTCGAACCAAATCCAATGTGGCCTCTCTCAGTCGGCCTATCTATTTAGTGCATCAGGAATACTTCCTGGTAACACCCAACAAAATCATCTCCATCCTGATAATCTTCACCGCGGATGTTCCAATTAATATTGGGGAATTTCAAATCACCCTTATCAGCTATTCTCTTATATCTGCACGTTTCCAAGATCTACTGTCCAATCTGTCCAATGTCTATAGTAGACAACCAATAATATAACTGTTTCTTTCTTTGTTGTCGGAGCTGTAGTCATCCAGGGATGATGAAGTATTCCACCATATCCTTGCCTTTTGTTTAGTTGATGGAAAGGCTTCAAAGATGTTGATCATGTGAGACTCAGTGATGATTACATTACGTCACTTGTTGGATTATGTCATTGCCTGGCACTTGTCTGGTGAGAATGTCATTTGTTATTTATCTTCGCAAGTGGAGATATTGTCCACACCTTGCCGCATTGGACACAGATTTCTTCAAAATGTGATAAATTCAAATGGTGCTGACAATCGTGTAGATAATCCCCCTGCTTACCTTTTGGATAGAAGGCCACTGACGAAGCAGCTGAAGGTGGCTGTACCAAGAAGGCTACACTGAGGAACTCCGATCGACATGTCCCGAGCAGAAAGCCATCAAATAACTGCAAACACCTTCCAGTGTGTTCGATATAATTACAACCAAAAGATTTTTTTCTTCCAATTTCCATTCACTCCAGATTTTCTTGGGCTCCTTGATGTCACGTCACGCCTGAATGGAAAGGGGTGTCATTCTCACTTTAACGCTTGATATCAGGTCGTTTCCCCAACTATGGAGTGTAAATTCGGGACTAAAGTTGTAATGAATCACAAGCCGAGTATTCGTGCTGGAGTCCAAACTGAGGCTGCCAAATTGGCAATTTATCATACTGAGCAGTTCTGATCCCAATGCCAATATAATTCATTCAGTGGTGAGTGAGGTGATCAACATGAGACGACAACGACATGCAAATGTGTTCAGCATTGATTTGTAGATTTAGGGGTCGGGAAAATATCAAGTACCAGTTGAGGAAGGGTACCCCTGCTGTTATCTGACCTCACTGCACCACACCCCACCCCAGCCAAACACACCCCGACTCAAAGCTGTGTTGTGATCGTCACCTCCACTCCTCTCACTCAGTCACTTACTGTTGGTCTGTTACCCAAGATCAATACCAGCCCTCAGGTTGTTGTACTGAATGTTACTGCCTTCCTGATGAGCAGCGCCACTGGCCTTTGGCTGGTAATGACCACTCCTTGGCGCTGTCCTTTGTGCAAAGCCCTTCTCTTGTCCAGCTCAGTGCCTGAGTGACAATTCCTACACTGGAGCTTCATGAAAAGAGGAGACTCTCTTAATGTTGACTCGCCAGCCAGTGGGTGAGAGGCCATCACTTCCATAAAACATAGCCAGAGAATAGGTTTAGTGTAGAGTGATGCCCAGTCACCAGATCATGTATGCCTGTCATATGACGAGAGTGTTTCTTTCATTCAGTTGTTTCTTTGGCCAATGAAACGCTGGATTTTGGAAAGCGGGGAGCGTGGGCAGACAATGAACTTAAATTTTGCGTTGCTTGTGGTCTCAGATTACCACAGGAACAATTAAACAGTGTTGACACAAACCTAAAACAAAAGCAATTGCTGTCCTGGATAATAACGCGCAAGTCTTCTACAATGAGTCCAGACATGAGAGTGTGGAAGAGCTGGGGTAAGGACTTGAAGAATGAACCGAAGAACAACGTGAAACTGTGTAACACTGAGACAAAGAGCTGGGATTTGCACGCAAGAGGCTGATCCCAAACAAATCCAAGACTCGGGGCAATTGTGACGTGTTGACAGACAACAACGGCGTCTGGAGGAACAACATCAACCGTAAAGCAACTTACGCAAAAACGTCTCCTGAGTATCGATTCAAGCCAAGTTTCTTAATTACACCACAATATGCCAAATGTCAACCCAGCAAGTCGCATGGTAAATGACATTCCTAAAGAGTAAACGCCTCTCTTAATAAATCAACATATTTACATTCCTTTTCATGTAAAATTCCAGATTATATGAGAGTGACTGACCAGCCCGTTGGGGCATGTGGGAGAAGCAGACAGACATTCCTGACTCTTCAGATCTGTCCATCGCTGTGTTAGGATGTTAACTGTTATAGTGGATGGCGCACGTCCCACTCTGAAGGACAGAATATGCTGAATGTTCCGTTGATTCAGCCGAACCTCACATCCAGATGCTAAATCACAGTATGATAGAATTCCCAGAGTGTAGAAAATGCCCATTCGGCCCTACCTTATCCCTGTAACCCTGCGTCTCCCATGGCTTAAACACCTAACCTATAATTCCCTTCGCACTCTGGTTAGGTAACATAGACAATCCCCCTAACCTCCATATCTTTGAACTGTGGGAATGGTGAGCATTAATTCACAGAAAGTGAAGTATTCTTAACTCCTCAGACATATTGTCTGAGGGTACGAGGTGTTGTGTCAAGATGTAGGAGAGCTTTCCAAGATAAGGTTGAGATGAGTGGGAGTGCTGAAAGATTTTATTCTCTCAGCCTCCTTAATGGTGCTAATACAGTGACACTTTCAGAAACCTGAGGGCAGACTCTTACGGAAGGACTGACAGAGATCCAGGATGGCAGCTCCCATTTGAAAAGCATTGCGTTTCAGGGTCTAACACCATGGATGTTGGAAAAAGTCCGTGCTTCTGAAAAGCACCGAAGAATTTTCATTTGAGTTATTTAGTGTCACGTGCATATTCTTTGCACATATCGGGAAATGTGTTGTCTCGTGTTGCCACGCTGCAGCACCATCTCAAAACACATTTAAAATCACAACATACAATATAAAAGAGAAACATATGGAGATATAAAGAGAACGTCCAACTTCATAGTCATTGCTAAGTGCTCCATCATGGACATGCTGGTCAGGCATGTGTCCCCTTCTCTATCACCGTCGGAATGAAAGTCGCCAAATCTTTGGCAGCATCTTGACTCCGCTGATGCCTTGGTCAAAAGGAGGCCTTGATGGACCTCAGCAAAGTAGTTGGCACTGATGCTGCTAGGCATGACATTGGTCCAAACACGATTCTGTTGTTACCACGAGGCTGCTTTAGATATCGCTGTCTAATGCAGTCACTGCAGTTGCTGCCGGATCTTGTACTGGGCCTAAGCTCCATTGCTGCCTCCATGAATCTGTGATGGCGACCTGCACTGACAGGAACCCGAACTCACCTTCCCCCCATCTCCATGAATCTGTGCTGGATACAGATCATGACAGGAACCCGAAAACACCTTTCCCGTCCCTCCATGAATCTGTGCTGGATAGCGACACTGACAGAAACAAAACCAATCTGCACTAATCTATGATGGATGCAGTAATGACAGGAAACCAAACTCACCTTTTCTGCCTCCATGAATCTGAGCTGGATACAGATACTGACAGGAAACAAATCTCACCTCCGCTCTGCCTCCGTCAACCCCTGCTGGATACAGGCACTGACAGAAAACTAACCCACTTGCACGCTACCTCAATGAGTCTGTGCAGGGTGCAGATGCTGCCAAAATCCCAGACTCACCTGCACAGCTAATTTTGTGAATCTCTGATAGACGCAGACATTGCCATGAACGAAAGCAGAGCTCATCTGCTGCCTGCACGAAACTGTACTCAATACGGACACTGCCAGGTACCTAGACTCATCACCGCCTGAGCAGCCATGAATTAGCGTCAGGACAGGAGCCATAAGCAACCCAAACTCTCTTGGCTATTTCCGTTGTGAGTCCATGCTGCTCGACACACTCACAGGTTTCGTTGCTCTTCACCAAGAGGTAATTAAAATAAACTCCAATATAACTTGCATGTGAACACAGACAGGACCGAAGAAATGAAATAAAACGAAATGAGAATCCCGACTCCACCACCATCTTACTAGAAGTCTTGTGGATTTACCTTTCCTGTGTAAGGGTAAGTTTCCTCAGAGTTGATGCCTTGAAATTCAATCACTTGAAGAAAGCCGTGCCATGCGAATCCAGTAGAGCATCCATCAATTGGTATACTACAATCAATCAGATTTTGTTCACTGAGAGAAACCAGGTTTCCATGCCTTTTTGCCCACTGTCCTTCTATGGCACCAGTTGCACTGAAAGCCCAGGAAGAATGACATTGACCCTAGTGTTGACAGAAATATAACCACATTAACTCATATTGATCGACAAATGATAGCCAGTTTGCATCAACATACATTTGGAACACCGTCTCACACGAACTTTTAGAACTTCATCTAAAGGTTTGTTCAGGTTTCTCAGAATTACATGGAACCTGTGAATATCGGTGTGCATGGGTTCAGATGTGATTTGATTTATGTATTGTCACGTGTCCCGAACAACAGTGAAACCATTTGTTTATGACCAATAGAGGCACATGATAGTATGCGAGGATGAAGAGATCAAAAAAGAGTTGGACAAATGGTACATCGCAGAGAGTGGGCACAAGGCAAATTCAATTTCAGCAAGATCAGAAGGATTTGAGCTAGAGAGTTTCAAAGCCGACTAAAAACAGCTGGGGAAAAGCTGTTCCTGCACCTGCTGGTGGATGTGTTCCAGCTTTAGTATCTTCTACCTGACGGAATACATGTAAGTAGTACATTACCGGGGTGAGGTAGGTCCTTGATTTATGTTGCCTGCCGTTTCATGGCAGCGAAATGTGTAAGTAGAGTTCATAGATAGAGTATTCGATTCAATGATCGTCTGGGACTCGCATACAACCTTCATGAGTTTGTTATGATCCTGAGCTTCGCAGTTGCTAGACCTGGCCTTCCGGACCCAGACAGTATGCGCTCAAAGGTGCAACTGTCGAAGTTAGTGATGGTCCTTGTTCACATGCCAATATTCCTGAGCTCTCTGAAAAAGAAGAGGCGTTGTTGTATATTTTCCAACGGCACAAACACATGGTATTTTCTGGAAAGTTTGTCCATTATGTTCAGTCTAGGAAATTTGACATTTCCATTCTCTCAACCTCATTCCCATTGATGTAGATGGAGCGTGTTGTTCTCCTTTCATTCTGAAGTTAATTATGTGTTCTTTAATTTTACCGGAATTGAGAGAGAGAGAAGCTATTCCCATTTCACCACGTCAATGATCCCTCTATCTCCATTGTGTCTTTTCATTCATCGTTAACAAATTTCCCTCCTGTTGCAGTGCTGTCGTCAGTGAATATATAGATGGTGTTCGTTCAGAATTCGTGTGTGTAAAGGTAGTACAGTAACTGGATGAGCATTCATTATTGGGGGACGCAAGTGGTGAAGGTTATTCGGGAGAAGGTACAGTTGCCGATCTTCAATGATTGGTATCTGTGGGTCAGACAGCTGCGGATACAGTTGCAGACGATAGAATCATGAACAATGTCACAGGGCTTTGAGTTCAATGTGGCAAAGGTGTGATAAGAGTGTTGAAGGCAGAGGCACAGTCAATGAGTAGAAGTCTGACGAAAGTGTCCTATTCCCAATGTTCAAGGCTTGCAGGGCGAGAGATATTTCACCCACCGTGTCCCTGTTACTTCAATCGGCACATTTTAATTGTCAGAGGGAGGCTGGGAGAATGGAGTTGATGTGGGCCCTCACCAGCTTTTCGAAGCACTTCATGATTATTGTGCTCAGGTCACTGGTCTGTACTCATTAAGGAACAATGCATGAGTTTTGTTTCCTTACTTACGAAGATGATGGTGGTCTTCTTGAAGCAGGTTGGGACTTCAGCTTGTAGAAGAGAGAGTTTGAAGATGTCGGAGAATTTTCCGCACTGGAGCTGTGTCGCCTGGCGGGGACAGTGTTTGGGCCAAGCAGCGTCCTTAGCGTTATTCCCAGGAGGACTGATCTGATTTCTACAGCAGTGACCAACAACTTGAAGCATTGAAATGTAACAGGATTATTTGATTATGAAAAGTCTTCTTAATACCAAAACTTGTCTCATTATTCAATTTCCACTCTTGACAAATTCGCAAAATGCATTGGCTATCAAGGGAACATGGCATTGGCTCTCAGAGAGGGACAGGATGAACGCTGTTTCCGATTGGTTACAAACGACCATGGTGTTCGATCAGACCAAATATCATCTCAGGGCAAGATGCACAGGCTCCAGTTGTATGGGCCTTGCCCATGAACTTTAGCATCTGGCATTTGCTCGTCCCCAGTCCAGGGATCGACCATAGTCTGGTGCCGGGGCGGGGAGTTGTCCTTGCGTCTGCAATCCAGAGACTTGGTTTCAACAGTCCTTTGGCTACAAAGTGACTAGTTCGGGGATTGGGAACTGTTGTCACTGGGAGAAGAGTTTGCAATTCTTCACCTCTGAGGGCTGTGCGTTGAGAGGTCTGGGAGATTGCAGTTATGAGCGAGGTTGGGTGATAACACGATATGCAATGATGATTAAAATGAATCTTGGATGGGAAGGGATTCCATAAAGTTGTTGGATGAAGTGTGATGGTGTTAGCAGCACAGCCTTACCTCTGCAAAGCTTGCTCCTCTTCCTTCCACATGCGACACCAAGCTCACAGTACACACGTTGGTCCGATGTGACCATGTCATTGGGCATCATGGTGGTGCAGTTTTATTAAGGCTTCTCTCCACCGAGAGAAAAACAGCCAAGTGGAAGGTCAAGCTGATACCACATATCGAAAAGGATCAAATAACGTACGAGGTTTGTCACGCTTGCCACTAAACTTCATATTTTAGTGGCTAAGGGATTGGTGTGGGAAAGAGGGATTCCACTTCATGGGGCACTGGCATCAGTTTTGGAACAGGGGGGATCTGTACCGTTGGGAGGGTCTCCACCTGAACCGATCAGGTACCAATGTTCTGGCGAAGAGGATAAATAGGGTGGTCAGTAGGACTTTAAACTTCTGAGTTGGGGGGAAGGGAAAGTGAAAGCAACAGGGAGTATGGAGGTAAATGGAAAGATAAGCAGCAGGATAGCATGTTTCCAGGCGGATTTAAAATTGAGGCAGACTGAGAATGCAGAAAAAAGCAAGGATAACTTAGGACATATGACTTACAACATCTCTAATAAGGAAGTTAGCATTAAGGCACTTTACCTGAATGCTCGTAGCATTCATAATAAAGCCGATGAATTAATGGCACAGATAATAGTGAATGATTATGATGTAGTAGGCATCACAGAGACTTGGTTACAGGGGGGTCAGGACTGGCAGTTAAACCTCCATGGTTTTTCGACTTATCGAAAAGACAGAGAGGTGGGCAGAGGGGGTGGAGTTGCCTTGTTAGTTAAGAACAAAATTAAATCTATGGTATTGAATGACATAGCGTCGGATGATGTTGAGTCTGTGTGGGTGGAATTGAGGAACCACAAAGGCAAAAAAACCATAATTGGAGTTGTGTACAGACCTCCTAACAGTGGTCAGGACCAGGGACGCAACATGTACCGGGAAATAGAGAAGGCATGTCAGAAAGGCAAGGTTACATTGATCATGGGTGACTTCAATATGCAGGTGGACTGGGTAAATAATGTTGCTAGTGGATCTAAAGAAAGGGAATTCATGGAATGCTTACAGGATGGCTTTTTGGAACAGCTAGTCATGGAGCCCACAAGAGAGCAGGCTATTCTGGACCTAGTGCTTTGCAATGAACCAGACTCTATAAAAGATCTTAAAGTAAGGGAACCCTTAGGAAGTAGCGACCATAATATGGTAGAGTTCAGTCTGGAGTTTGAAAGGGAGAAGGCGAAATCTGATGTAATGGTGTTACAGTTGAATAAAGGTAATTATGAGGGCATGAGAGAGGAACTGACTAAAATAGACTGGAAGCAGAGGCTAACCGGGAAGACACTAGAGCAAAAATGGCAGGAGTTTGTAGGTATAATTGAGGACACTGTACAGAGGTTCATTCCCAAGAAAAGAAAGATTAACCGGGGAGGGATTAGACAACCTTGGCTGACAAAGGAAGTCAGGAAATGTATTAAAGAAAAAGAGAGATCCTATAAAGTGGCTAAGAACAGTGGGAAATCAGAAGATTGGGAAGGATACAAAAGCAAACAGAGGATAACAAAGAGTGTAATAAGAAATGAGAGGATCAAATATGAAGGTAGGCTAGCCAGTAATATTAGAAATAATAGTAAAAGTTTCTTTCAGTACATAAGAAACAAACGACAGGCAAAAGTAGACATTGGGCCACTTCAAACTGATGCAGGGAGCCTAGTGATGGGAGATAAGGAAATAGCAGGAGAACTTAACAAGTACTTTGCGTCAGTTTTCACAGTGGAAGACAGGAGTAATATCCCAAAAATTAAAGGGTGTCACCGGGCTGAGTTGAGTATGGTTGCCATTACGAAAGAGATAGTGCTAGAAAAGTTAAAAAGTCTTAAAATTGATAAATCTCCTGGCCCCGATGGGATACACCCTAGAGTTCTGAGAGAGGTTGCTGAGGAAATAGCAGAGGCATTGGTTGAGATCTTTCAAGAGTCACTGGAGTCAGGAAAGGTCCCGGACGATTGGAAGATGGCTGTAGTAACCCCCTTGTTCAAGAAAGGATCAAGGCAAAAGATGGAAAATTATAGGCCAATCAGCTTAACCTCGGTTGTTGGTAAAATTCTAGAATCCATCATTAAGGATGAGGTTTCTAAATTCTTGGAAGAGCAGAGTCTGATTAGAACAAGTCAACATGGATTTAGTAAAGGGAGGTCATGCCTGACAAACCTGTTGGAATTTTTTGAAGAGGTAACAAGTAGGTTAGACCAGGGGAACCCAGTGGATGTGGTCTATCTGGACTTTCAAAAGGCCTTTGATAAGGTGCCACACGGGAGACTGCTGAGCAAGGTGAGGGCCCATGGTGTTCGAGGTGAGCTGCTGGGATGGATTGAGGATTGGCTATCTAACAGAAGGCAGAGAGTTGGGATAAAAGGTTCTTTTTCAGAATGGCAGCCGGTGACGAGCGGTGTCCCGCAGGGTTCGGTGCTGGGGCCACAGCTGTTCGCATTATATATTAATGATTTGGATGAGGGAACCGGGGGCATTCTAGCGAAGTTTGCCGATGATACAAAGTTAGGTAGACAGGCAGGTAGTACTGAGGAAGTGGGGAGGCTACAGAAGGATCTAGACAGGTTGGGAGAGTGGTCCAGGAAATGGCTGATGGAATTTAACGTGAGCAAGTGCGAGGTCTTGCACTTTGGCAAAAAGAATATAGGAATGGACTACTTTCTAAATGCTGAGAAACTTAATAAAGCCAAAGCACAAAGGGATCTGGGAGTGCTAGTCGAGGATTCTCTAAAGGTAAACATGCAGGTTGAGTCTGTGATTAAGAAAGCGAATGCAATGTTGTC
The DNA here is from genome assembly GCF_047496795.1 of Chiloscyllium punctatum. Taxonomy (NCBI): domain Eukaryota; kingdom Metazoa; phylum Chordata; class Chondrichthyes; order Orectolobiformes; family Hemiscylliidae; genus Chiloscyllium; species Chiloscyllium punctatum. The sequence goes on along the minus strand of NC_092781.1, from coordinate 19,764,481 downwards.
TCTTATCTCAAGAGGGTTGGAATATAAAAGCAGAGATGTACTACTAAGACTTTATAAAGCTCTGGTTAGGCCCCATTTGGAGTACTGTGTCCAGTTTTGGTCCCCACACCTCAGGAAGGACATACTGGCACTGGAACGTGTCCAGCGGAGATTCACACGGATGATCCCTGGAATGACAGGTCTAGCATATGAGGAACGGCTGAGGATACTGGGGTTGTATTCGTTGGAGTTTAGAAGATTAAGGGGAGATCTAATAGAGACGTACAAAATAATACATGGCTTTGAAAAGGTGGATGCTAGAAAATTGTTTCTGTTAGGCGAGGAGACTAGGACCCGTGGACACAGCCTTAGAATTAGAGGGGGTCATTTCAGAACGGAAGTGCGGAGACATTTCTTCAGCCAGAGAGTGGTGGGCCTGTGGAATTCATTGCCACGGAGTGCAGTGGAAGCCGGGACGCTAAATGTCTTCAAGGCCGAGATTGATAGGTTCTTGTTGTCTAGAGGAATTAAGGGCTACGGGGAGAACGCTGGCAAGTGGAGCTGAAATGCGCATCAGCCATGATTGAATGGCGGAGTGGACTCGATGGGCCGAATAGCCTTACTTCCACTCCTATGTCTTATGGTCTTATGGTCTTATATTCCTTCATTGTCTCAGATTTAATGAATACCAGTTTCTGGGTTGGGCAGGAAGGATCGGACACATTGTTGCAGCCTGTTAGCCCTGCAATGGTTTGTTCAGTCAGTCTCGCAGCAATTTTGTCTGTCGGGCGTGAGGGAGCACTGACAATGCTGAGCAGAACTGGGCAGCAGTTTGGAGGTGGAGGCTCAGCCACTTCTATGATATCTGGAGTCTGGGTCTTCGGAGTGACCTGTGTGTGCCTCCTCCTCCAGCAGGGCACTGTCCCTTTTACTTGTGATTAGAAAGTGGCAACTCGACTACAGGCCTGTGGAGCAGTTGGCGATGGGGTACAGCTTTGTGCCCATGGCCAGCAGACGCTGAGGGTGCTGGGCCTGCTTCTCCATGGCAACTGGCACACTGTCCTTGGACTTTAGATGATTCATTGATTGGGGTATCTGGGTCCCCGCAGAGTATCTGTCATCTTTCAAGTGTACATCCCTGTCTGCTGCATCTGCTGCGCCATGGTACATGTAGATTTTTGTCGACACCACGGTCTCCTTTGCCCGTTCCGGGTCGCTGGCAGCCCTCTGAGTGCTGTAGGAAATGACACAGTGAGGTGCTTACCAGAAAGTGCTCCCATACCCTCAATAGCTCACATTCCCAGGGAGCTAGTGGTGTGTGCGGGACGCAGCCTTACTGATATTTCCACTGAGGCCTCAATACTTTCATGCTCAGAGAATGAGGAGGTGTCTTCTTTCCCTGTGGAGCTAGAATAGATGCTGATGGAACCGACAGAACACGAGAGACAGAAGTTTCTGGGGTCAATGCAAAGACACACTGAGAATTAATGAGAGTGACAGAATGCTAACAAAGCAGTGATGAGTGGTATTTACTCGCTCAGTGGAATGTGGGTGTATCATGTTTTCTGGTGAGAAACAGGAGTCACTCCTCACAGGCTGAGGAATCTGGTGTCAGACATCTCTCCACCAATCCAAGAGCTTTCTGTCCTCCAGTGTTCTCTCATCTCCTGGAATGACAGGGCAGGAAGGATTGAGTGAGAGATTTAAATTTGGCATGGCCCTTGGTGTTGGTACATGACGGGAGTTATTCCGAGGTCGTGAAGTGGCAATGCCAATGCGATGTTGGTTTTGAAGATGAGGAAGACGTCAGTGACATCATGAATCTGGGTAGGAGGGGGTGCTGAGGCTGGGATATAGACGGAGGGGGAAGGTGGGTGGCCACAGCGCTTCTGACACATAGCATTCTGATGGCAATGTTGGTTGTTTTTCTGTACCATTCTCTGGCCTGTTCAAAAACATTCCTATCTGAGCAGGGCAAGGTGACCATGCTCGTGCTCATGTGGGTTCACAGCAGCTTTTTCATGATGGGTGAGCTCCCAGGATATCGGGCACTATTCATGAATCTATTGAATAGCTCCGGGAAGAATGTGTGGGAAGATTAGACACGGAGTGGATATGTGGGATGTTATAGCTGCATTGACGTGGCTACCGAGATGCTTTTGATAACGATAGTGAGAAATCTCACTGAGCCTCATGGTGTTCTCTCACCCAAACATTCAATGCAACTGACACTTAGTGAATTACAGTATAGTCCGATCGTTTACAACTCCCATTTGTACACAATATTTCATATAATTACCAGCAGGCTCTGCCCTCCTGTCGATCAGCCTTGTCCAGTTGGAGAGAATGATTGAGAGAGGTACAAGGCCCAACAGAAGTGAATGTGGTTTTCAAATTTGGGGTGTCGAGCATATGATCGAATATTCTTTGAATAAGACTGGACATGGTATCACAAGGAAGCTTGGCACTGCAGCTCGCAACATTACCATTATTGAGTTGTGCCAATTTATATCTGAACTTATATTTATTACATCGGAATTGTACTGGTAGACTTCAATTTTACAATTAAATCTAACCATTGAATTTGTTTTTGCAGTATGATTTCTCTAGATATTATGAGTAAAAGCACGAACATTATCATTGATACATATACCATGCTCCCTTGAATACCAGGAAACAAATGCAACAAGAAAACAGGAGAAGCAATTTGTGTTAAAAATTATCAACTGAAACGGAGCCTTTCCTAACAATTCCGACAAGCTGATCAAAACGTCCAATTCTGTTGAGAAATTAATGTCTGCACTTAATAATCTTGAGAGCTTTTCATGATTTGTTTACCTGGTTTTTCACTGGAGTAACTAAACCTTCTCTTCGCCAGTCAACAGTTGCAGTTCTTAGTTTAAAGTAACTTTCTTTAGATGCACTACTTTCATCTGTTTCATCAGCTTCAATTTCAGTCATGTTAACAGCTTCGATTCGGCGATGTCCATTCATGAGCTTATTGAACTCTTCATTGGTCTGAAAATTCAAACACATTGGTGAAATGATTGACTTTTAGTGGTGATTATGTCGGAGAGTGTCAATAACGTAAGAGAGCTACATTCTACATAATCGCTGACTTTAGCATGAAGTGCGGGGAAAGCAATGAGGGCATTCATTACTCGTGTTTAATCTTTAACTGAATAAGTGAGCAGCAGGCAAATAAGTGGCCATCCATTTCGTCCCAATCCAATAAAAAGCTGTGTGAGAAGGCTCGAGCAGCTCAAATATCTCTGCTCGATCGTTCAATTACCAAAATGGCAATTGCTTTGTACATGTGTTTCATTTTGCAAGAATCAGTTCGATAATGGTCTATGATCATTAAAACCTGACAGGTCAATTTCATCATGGAAGGATAGGTTAACTCACCTCAGATTGGTGGGGTTTATTGGTGTTTGAGATGAACCTTCCCAATCAGGAGGATTTCACATTCCATCACTGGCCTGATCTGAATTCCGGATAACACGTTGGTCTTGAGTTGGCCTCATTGCCCATGGACTATTAGGTTTAGGTACGAAAATGAAATTGCTCTTTTTCAAGAAGATACTGGATTGGAATGGTTAGAAAAGGACCAAATTTGGTGCTATCTATCATCAAATATCGTATCATCAGGAACTTTGGATATCTCCATACCAAACTCAGCTTGCAAACTGGTAGTGAGTCATCTGGTGTCTCTTTTTGATGGGTAGGAAGGGATACATGTCGGTTTGAAAGGGGAATGAACATGTCCCATCCTCTGAGTAATAAGCGTGGCCCTCGGGACATGCAAAAGTCAGAGTTGCGCCTGCCTTTTTGATGGCTATATGGAGCATGCCTTGTTCCAGTCCTACTCTGACCCCTGTCAAAGTTCTGTGTCTGATCCATTGATTGTTGCTTCCAACTCTCACCCAGAATTAGAAATAGTAATCAATTTTACTCCGAATTTCCACCCTTCCCCCAACTTCACCTGGAATCTCTGAAAATCTTCCTTTCCTTTCTTGAGTTTAGTGTTTCCATTTAAGGGCTAGACCATCTACTGTCTCCCACAGTTACGTTGAACTACGTCTCCTCACACCCTGCGAACTGCAAAGATTCCATTCCATTTCCCAGGTTCTCCACCTGTTCATCGGTGTCACCACCCACTGGGGTGTTTGTCACATCTTCGCTTTTCCTAACCTAAGGACTCCTCTCAATGCCGTTGACAGGCATTTCAGCTGTCTTACTCAATTTGCGCAATTGTTTCCTCCCCCATAAGAACATAACAAATAGCAACATGAGTAGACTATTGGCCCCTCCACCTTGCTTCATCATTACATTCAGCCTCTCCCTATCGCTCAAATCCTGCAGTCCTGCCAAAATACTTGTAAATCTTTTCTGACCCCTTTCAAGTTTCACAACATCTTTGCGAGTGGAATGAGACCAGACTTGCACGCAATATACCAACAGTGGCCTAACCAATGTCCTCCACAACAGAAACATGACCTCCCAACAGCTCTATTCAATAACATGACAAATATAGGGCAGAATAACAAACGCTTTCTTCACTGAACTATCTTCCTGCAAAGACATTCAGGCCTCAGAGAGAAGGAATTCCTCTTCATCTCGATTTCAAAACGCTGTCCATTTATTGTAATTCGATGATGTCAAGTCCTAGCCTCTCTCATTCGCGTCAACATCATCTGTGCACTCACCCTGTCAAACCCAGTAAGAACATGTAAATTTCAAAGGGATCACCTGTCAATCTTCTAAACCCCATTCACTAAAGTCCCAACCTGGTTGGTCTTTACTCACAGGACAATCTTTGGTGCAGTTGTTCCCCTTCATCCCAGAAGGAAAATAGGATTATTTCTGTCTTCACTTTCAATAATCCCATTCTCTGCTTTCTGTTTAGCGAATAAATCCTCAACCAATGCCAATATGTTACGCATTTCACCATAATCTTTTATTTTGTTTAGCAACAGCTGGTGTGGCCCTGCATGAAATGTCTTTTAAAATTGCAAGTGAACACAATCTATTGGCTTTCCTGTGGTTAAAAAAAAGTGTTGCCTGTTTGTTCACTTATTAACATTTGTGTGCACATAGGTCCAGCAAGTTATTAAAGAGGCAAAATATATAGTTGCCATTAATGCAGAGCAAAGACAGCATCAAAGTGGGGAAGTCTTGTTGTGATTGGACAAAGTCAGTCAGACAGCACAGAGGGCACTGTGATTAGCATTGATTTCACTCTTTGCGGAGGAATATTTGGAAGGAAAGTTGAAGCAGGTTAATCAAAAATATTCCTACGAAGAAGAGAGTTATCACGAAAGAAACAGTTTGACAGACTGTGCCCACTCCTCATGAAGGATGAGAAGGTGGAGTGCTGAACTTACTGAAACAAATAAGATTCGAAGGCGCTTGACAGGGCTAATGGTGAGAGGATGCTTTTCTTGATGGTAAAGGTGAGTACAGAACAATGTCCTGGCATAGACATTGACGCTACTATTTACTTATCTATGTGACTGAACTCTGTGATCTGCCTGTATTGTTCGCAAGACAAAGCCTTTCACTGTGCCTTGGTACACATCACATTAAATTCAATTCGACTCAAAATAATTCAATTAATTTCAATTCAGCTTAATTCAATCTAATTCAATTCAATTCAAGCCAATTCAATTCAAATCATTTCTTTTCGATTCATGGGATGCTGGTGTAATGCTGATGTCATTAGTCACATTTTGTTTGAAGTGCCGAGAACAGGGGAAATGACCAACTGTCCTGAGGAGCAATAATACAGAGAGCAGGATTATTCTTTAATATGTTTGGAAAGCAAGTTAGTTTATCTGCTGTGGATAAAGTTTAGTCAGCAATAGGTAGGACAGAGGCAGAGATCCAGCAGTCTCAAGAAGAATATTATAGCCGAAGGGAGCAGCCTCCACAGTACAGAATGCAACTCAGGCGTCCAGACTTCATAATAGACAGCATCGATAAAGGCTCAACAACACAGAGGTGTATCCATGGTGTGACTGCCGTCCATAGAGTGTGCTCAAGCCAGCCGGTGCTGTATAATGCAAATTAGTTGTACAAAATATGATCATGCAAGTGAGCAGAAATTGTCAAATTCAGGGGATGGCCAGTCATTAGAGTTGTCTTCCAAAAGAGAAATGGAGACTTGAGTCATTGAATATATTCAAACTTGAGCGAGATTATTTTGATTTCCAGATGAGTAACGGGTAATGGAAGCCTGGAATGAGAAGGAAGGAATCAACAAATTGGAGTAAAGTGAGATCAGTCATTGAGTGTACTGAATGAGTGAGTCAGCTTGGGGGACGAAATGACCAAGTGCTGCTCCTGTAGCTGAATATAACCTTGTACCAGCTTCACAATTTCACAATGACCGGCATCAAATTGATCGTAGACGATATATCCTGTACACACCAGATCTCCAAAGTTGTTCATTCCCAATTTAGATGTGCGTTTCCCCAATGAGTGCTCGAGGTTGTGTTGTTCGATGTATCTCATATTGTCCTCCCATATCATTCTCCTGTAGCTCTCCTCATCCTGAATAAACAGGTTAATATAATTAGACTCCAGCTTCTTTCATTCATAAAATAATACAGAAGCATTAGAAAACGGTTTGTGAAATCTGAAATAACATTTTCCTGTCAGGATTCATCGTCCCACCCAGATGTGAAAATGATTACTCAGGTTCCCCAGACCCAACTCAACATAACGCACCCACAGCAAAACCTGTCGAGCTGCCAGTCTGAGAGATTCATGCTGAAAGTGAATTAAAATTAAATAGCTGAACAAGAGTCCATGCCTGAAGCAAGATTAGGCCAGTGGCAAGCATGGAATTCCTTGCAAAACAACTGTGGCCACTACATGGGCAATTACTGTCCATGTATGTATCTTCTTAACCTGTTGTGTGAGAGAACTGCGTTAAGCTGCCAGCATAGTAAACTGGGTTTCGGCAAAGAGATGCTTCATTGAATGGGCCGCTTGGAATGATCAGACGGCTCCCCCATCCCTCAGTCTCCAAGATGCCCACTTACAAATGCCTCTTCAACACCAAGAATGGATCTTAATCTTCTAGAGTCAGATTTGTGTTTTTTGTCGTAAATCCAACAGGACTGCAGCGGGATCCTAGTAAATTAAGATAAACCAAGTCGCTGCTGATTCACTTTGTATTTGGTCAGTTCATTAATGAAGATAGAAACTTGTAGAATACCATTGAATTTCAAGATCAATATTTTCTCAATGTCACTTCACTCAGCAGATGCCTCTCATTGACTGCAACTACATATTCTCAATCTCTGTCAATTGTGTGCAGTCCATTCTTATTCTGAATGAGCTGAACAGTACAGACTCTCCTTTTACCTTGGTGTACTGGTTCCCACGTTGTGATTTCCAGTTTTTCCAGTCTTCGTCCAATTTTGAATCAAATGTGTCTGTTGAGGCTGCAGCCAGAATAGATACCTCCACACTGCACAGCAACAGCCAGACGTTCATGATGCACAACCTCATACGCAGGACCAGTAGGTTTTAGATAGGGAGTGGGCAACTATCAAGTTAGCTGTTTCCTTATTCTGAGAAGAAACAATACACATTGTACAAATAATACAAACAATCAAAAAACATTTCATCCAATGCTGAAAGTTTAATGTAATTCACCTTCACGAGACATCGTCTGTGGACTGGAATCTTCCAGCACTAGATTGATCAAATTAATGACGTACCAAATTGAAAACCAAATATTGGAAACAACACAGTATGATGAAATTGTACTTTTCCATAAACTGCCTCCGTGTGATGAACGTTATTTGAGTCACGGTCCACAGTTCATGTCGTGATAATTATATTGCAATAAGTTCTTAGAAGGTTTGACTGTGGGATTAGCAACAGGAAAAGATGTAAATGTATCAGTATCTACTGTCACTTTAGACAATGCAAAAAGCATCCGAAGACTACATGTAAACCGCGAGTTGAAAGCGAAGGAAGAAATTGAAACAAATTCAATCAAAATGAAAGATACAGGTAAAACAAATCAAACCGAAAAAGCTCGTATGTCCTCAGTAAAAAGATAGAATTAATAGTTCCCAAATTGAATGTGTGCAGCATTTTTAAAATGTTGATGTAAAAAGTCACAAAGAAATTGATATGACATGAAAGTTGTTTCAGAGATGTGGTTCCAAAATGATCACGGCAGGGAACATTCAATTGAGTATTCAAGAATCCTTCATCTTTATGAAGTCAACGAACATAGCGGAGGGAATTTTGCCAGCTAGTTTGATAATCTTCAATGTGAAAAGGGGAAATTGAAACGAGAGGCAAGCGTTTGTTTGTTTTTTACACAGAGTCTGGTACATGCCTGGAAAATGCTGTCAGTTGATGTGCTAGAAGTAGATGCAATGTCGAAGTTAAGAGACATTTTGACAGACACATGAACAGGCAGGATATGGAGGGTCACATAACATGTGAAATCAGATGAGGTTAAATTAGAAAATCATCATGGTAGGCGCATGCATGGTGGTCTGAAAGGCCAGTTTATTTGCTGTACTGTTTCAAGTTTAAAACATCGGATATTAGTGAAATAGTGAGAAATGGTTTTGTGGATGTTTATGTGAGGTGATGAGAAAGGAAAATAAGTCTCTGTTGGGTCTCATTCATGTGTTTTTTAAGAGTGTAGATGGAGAGCACACACACCAAGGAACAGTGGGACTTTGTAAGAAAGGTACCGAATTAGTCATTACAATAATAAATTTCACGTTGATTGGATGAATCAAATTGAAAAATACAGCCTTGCGGTTGAATTCATGGGGTGTAACTATAAGAGTTTTTTCGAAGAATACGTTCTAGAATCAACTGGAGAACAAGCTATTTTCGTCCTTGTTTGTATGAAACGCGACAGGATCATCAATAATAATATCGTAAATGATTCGTTCAACAAAAGTGGACACAGCTTTCCAGAATTTCATATGTAATGTAAAATTGAAAATCTTGGATATCAAGGTAGTGCCTTAAACTGAAGGAAGATCAAGCACAAGGAGATGATGACAGCGTTTACCTGAGTGGGAAACGGAAAAAATGTTGAGAGGGAAAAGACTGGATTAACAGCGGGATACAGTTAAGGTAATATTTCGGTGTTCTTATCAAGGAACTATTCGATAATGCAGAATGTAAGAGAAGAATGTACCATTTATGGATAACTACCAAGTTCAAGGCGAGTCTAAAGATATTGATCATCATCGATTAGGACATTAAAAAAAGTAGAAACTGACAGATGACAAACAGAGATGAAGAGAACACGAATATGAATGTTAATACAAATAGAGAAAAGAAACTGAAAGCAAGGACTTTTATCCTTATTCAAATGAAGAAGCTAGCTGAAATATTGATTATTTCCATGGTGAGATTTGCGTATGGATAACGGGAAAGGAGAAAGTTGCAAGAGAGTTTGAACAAATATGCAGTTTCATGTTAAAAAGACCGAAACAAAAAGATTCAGAATCAAGAGGTAAAGGGAGGGAACTACCTTGATCGCTGAAGGAACAATTAGTCAGAAAGCAAATGAGATTAAAGTCTGACATTCACTTGGATCTGAATGATTTAGACCTAAACGTTATAAATATAGTTATTGCAGTGATAATGGCTACGATAGTGGCAATATTACTGCGGTTCAGGAATTGTTTTCGCTACGGGAAATCTGCAAATAGGGCAACCCACAAAAAGGAAGAGAATAGCAAATTGGAAGATTTATGCAAGTTAGGAAATATGATGTCATAGGCTAAAATCGAACAAAAAGTAACGACTGTTACAGCACACCAACAGGCCTATCGGCCCTACAAGCTTATGTTGACACATATTGCCCGTCACCAATGAACTGTCTTCACTTAGAGGACCCATGACAGACAACCTCCGTTCCTATTCTTGTTTTCTACCAGGTACTGCCATTGTGTCTGCTTCCAGCAACTCTTTCGGAATGCGCTCTCAGCACTCATCACTTTGTGTGAAATACTTGCCTCTTTTAAAATGCACGCCCGCTCCGCATGTTTCCCTGAGTAACTGACCCCTCCCCCCTGGGAAAAAGGTCTCCGACTCACCATTCGATCCATGCCATCCATGTCCTATTATCTGACAGGTCACCCCAAAAAGCAAACCCAGTCTCCGTGATAATGGACATAACACATAGAAAATTACAGCACAGCACGGACCCTTCGGCCCTCGTTGCAGCGAACTGTGGAATAAAAGTAAAACACATCTACCCTACACAATAATGCATTCATCCGTGCGTTTTTCAAATGACCATTCAAATGCCCTTAACGCTGGCGGGTCAGCTGCTGTCGCAAGCAGTACATTCCCCACCTTTCCTACTGTCTCAGAAAAGAAACTACCTCTCTCATTCGTCCTCTCTCTAAGGTACAGCCCCACAATTTAAAGATGTCCCGTCGTGCTAGCCATTTGAGGAATAAAGGCTGTCAGTCTCCACTCTGCCTACCTCTCTGACTATCTCTTATGTCTCAATTAAGTCACCTCTCAACATTCTTTTTTCTGACAAAACAGCCTCAGTTGCCTCAACCTTTCATCATAAGACCTTCCATCCAGACCAGGCAACACTCACGTAAATCTCGTCGAAAGCCTCTCCAAAGCTTAAACACTTTTCCTAAAATTCAGTGAGAAGAACTGTACGCAATATTCGAAATGAGGACACACCACAATTTTGTACAGCTGCAACATTTCCTCGTGGCTACGAAACTCAATTCCTCTGCCAATAAATTTGAACACAGCCCGTATGCCTTATCAACAAATTTCTTAACCTGCATAGCTATTTTAACGGATCTCTGTACATGGACACCGAGATCTCTCTGCTCATCTACACTTGCAGGAATCTTATCATTCGCCGAGTAAATTTATTCCTGTTACCCCTCATACTTTTGTGCGTTGACTAACATTTGGCTCCGCAGCCCATCTCTGCAGATTATCTTTCTCCCTCCGTACCTTGTAATATACATGAGCACTATCCACAACTCCAGCGACCTTAATGTCACTCGCAAATTTACTATCATATGCTTGTCCGCCCTCATCCAGATTATGTCCAAAAATAACAAACAGCAGTGTCCCCAAAACAGATCCTTGAATTACACCACTACTAACGGAATCCCAGTAAGCACATTTCCCAACAACCGCCTCCCTCTATCTTCTCTTAACGAGCCAATCTCTGATCGAAACCACGAAATCACGCTGAATCCCATGCCTCAGTACTTTCTGGAATAGCCAGGCGTGGGGAACCTTATCAAAAGACTTACTGAATTCCATTTACACCACATCATCTCTTTACCCTCATCCAACTCGTTGGTCACCATCTTATAGAACTCAATAAGTTTTGTGCGGAATGGATCTCCCCTGCACAAAACCATGTTGACTATCCCCAATCAACGGATTCGTCTCCAGATGATTATAAATCCTGTCGTTTATAAACTGTCCTAACATTTCACTCACAGGAAATGAAAGGCTCACTCGTCTATAATTATAAGAGTCGTCTCTACTAGCCTTCTTGACCAAGGGGAGAACATTTGCCATCCTCCAGTCTTCTGGCACTATTCCCGTCGCCAATGAAACCTCCTCCTTGTTTCCCAGGATCCGAGGATAAATCCTATCCAATCCAGGGGACGTATTTATTTTCACACTTCCAGAATTGCGACACCACCTACTTGTGAACCTCAGTCCTATCTAGTCTCTTAACTTGCATTTCCGTATTCTCGACAGCCTTTCGCCATAGCCAAAATGTCCCCCATACCAGGCAACATGTTAGTAAACATTTTCTGTACACGCTCCATAGCATTGACATCCTTCTGGTAGTGTGGTGTACAGAAGTGTGAACATTATGCTGAGTGCGGCCTGAAGTAAAGTTCTGTAAAGCTGAAGCATAATCTCTCCACCCTTACATTTACTGCCCTTTCAATGAAGCCAAGCATGCGATATGCATTTCTCTAAATACCTATCGATATACGCTGCTGCCTTCCATGATCTGCGGACCGAGAAACCCAGATCTCTCTCCATACTAACTCTCCTAATGATTCTTCCATTCACTATATATTTTTCATCTGTACTTGACCTTCCCTAATGCATCAACTGACCTTTTTCGAACTCAACTCCACCTGCCATTTTTCTGCCCATGCACTGACTGATTTATATCCTGCTGTCTACTCCGAAGGTCATCCTCACTGTCCACAAAACCACCAATCCTTGTCGTCCATAAACTAACTAATTTGGCCAGCCATGTTTTCCTCCAAATCATTTATGTAGATCACAAACGACAGGTGTCAAACCACTGAATACTGTGGAATTTCACTTGTCAGAAGCCACAATTTTGAAATGAATTCTGATTAATTCCACAGCTATACTCTTCCTTGTTCGGGTAAGCAAGGTCTGTTTATATCTTGCCAGCTCACCCCTGAGACAATGTGACTTCACCTTTTATACCAATCTGCCATGAGGGACCTTATCAAAACTTTTACAAAAGTTTTTGTCGACAGCATCAACTATTATTCCCTCATCAATTAACTTTCTCAAACCCTAAAAAAAATCGACCACGTTCGTGAAGTGTGACCTTCCCAACATAAATATATTGAGTCTATCCTTCATAAGTCCATTTGCTTCTAAATGCCTACAGATCCTACCTCTGAGAATCTTTTCCCATCGTTTCTCTGCAAACAATGTGAGGCTCACAGGTCTGTAATTTCCATACATATCACTATGACCTTCCTTAAACAGTGGGATAACAATGGCTACTCTCAACTCCATTGGATTCTCACCTGTGGCTTCCCCTGGTGGAATGCATGACAACATAAATATTAAGTAAAGTCACAACATGGATAAGGACCATGGGTTTCCACTCTCTCAGTGGACGCAGATGGCATGTCATAGTTAAACATAGGGGTCACCATATCTCAGGAAAGGGCTTAGCTCAAGAATGTGGGACTTTCAAGGTAACCGTATGCGATATGGAAAGTAAAGAATAACAGCACCTTTAAATATCACACTTTCAGCAAGGTCAATCAACGTCGTTTTCTGAAAGGAAATTCCATTTGTTCAAACGATTTTGAGGATATAACTGCAGGTTGGAAATCATAGGACGCAGGATAGTATTGTGTTTCAGTAGCTTAAAATGTTCAAAATTGTTAGAGATGAAAGACGCAAGAGCTCACACTGATAGAGTTGTATATCAGCGGAAATAGAGAGTTAGCGAACAAATAGCAGACAGAAAGTTGGGATGAACAGATAACTTCTAATTTGACAAGTTGCAATGCGTGGAATGCCGCAGCAATTGAATATGGAACATCATCTGTCTATTAGCTATAATGGTAACATAATGAATGAACATAGTCTTTAACAGCCAAATCTTAAGAAATCTGCAATGTAAATTGGGAAGAGGACACAAACTGCGTGCAAAGTCACGGAGAGAATTTCTCGGGAGACAGATATTTGGGAGATGGAATAAAATATCGCAAAGTGGTCGATTCTCCATTTCGTTGAGTAAGCAGGAAAGCAGAATGTTATTAAATGGAGAGTAGAATGTAGTTCGACTCAGGGATGCAGGACAGCCTCAAATAAATTCTGGGGAAACTCAGAAAGTCTACAAAATCTATGGAGTGAGAAACAGAGTGAATGTTTTAAGTCTAGTTTGACATTTTCAGAATTGAAAAGGGCTAGGTCTCCATGCCGTGCAACAAAACATGTAGTCACAAAATTATGTGTATCGAAATTAATTTGACAATTGTTAGTCCATTTTGTCCATTTTATTTGAACAGTTCCCATAATTTACTGTTGCCTACTTCGAAATTTTCCTCAAATTTAGAAATTGTGCTTTTAATTACAAAGAACAATCTATTAAAATCAACTAGGAGAAAGTGAGGACTGTAGATGCTGGAGATCAGAGCTGAAAAATGTGTTGCTGGAAATGCGATGCAGGTCAGGCAGCAGTCAAGAGCAGGAGATTCTCCTTGGATGCTGACTGACCTGCTGCGCTTTTCCAGCAATATATTTTTCAGCAACAATCTGTTCAACCAAAACTTGAGTAAAATGGCCATCATCCTATTCTTTAATTCGCATGACCTGAAGACTAGTGTAGATTAGGTGGACTTGGATCGGCGCAACATCGAGGGCCAAAGGTCCTCCACTGCGGTGTATTGCTCTATGTTCTATGTTCGATGAGATCTTCATTTCACGCAGAGATCTCTGAATCAATCATTCTGTAGAATATATTTTCAATCAGAGTACAAGACTGTGGTGGAAGTCTTATTCATGCCCAATTCTGCCTCACTGTTTCTGATTTCTCGTATTGTCAGAGATATAGACAGCAGGGGAATATATAATGTGGGCGTGAAGTCTTCAGTTCACATATGACGCGTGGCGAGAGAGGCACGTCAGTTGGAAGCTGGGTTTGAGGGATTGGCTCGTTGATGGGTTAAAGATTGGTGGGTGATGGCGAAGAGTATACAGTGTTAAGGGTCCGTAAGTCAGACTGAAAATGACGAGGAATGCTGCGAACTGCAACATTTGATGGTAATTGAGTGTTTAGGATTCTGACTTCAGGGGATCATTTGTTTCACAGCGAGTCAGAGCGTTGTGTCAGTGTGAGAGATGGGGCGGGTGGTGCTGTGATAAGATGCGGGAAGGATAGTTCTTTTGGATGGGTGGTTTTCCAATTTGGTAGATGACACAAATTTAGGAGTGCAGTGGAGAGTGAAGACTATCCCACAGTAAATGGGACGTTGATCAGATGAATCAATGAGCCGAAAATGACAGATGGATTTTAATTTCGGTAAATGTGAAGTGTTGCATTTTATTCAGGCAATCGAGGGCAAGGCTTACACACTAAATAATATACCCTGGGGAGCGTTGTTGAACCAAGAGACCTATGGGTGCAGATGCAGAGTTCCTTGAAAGAGGAGTCACAAGCAGACAGCATGGTCAATGAATCACCAACATGTACAGCATGGAAACTGGCCCGTCGGTCAACATGTCCATGCTGAGCAGGGAGCGTCAATTAATCTAGTCCCATTTGCCAGCACTGATGCATATCCTTCTAAACCCTTCCTATTAACACACCCATCCAGATATCTTCTAAGTATTCTCATTGCACCAAACTCTACCACTGGTATTTGTGTTCATGCCTTCTCTCACATACGCAATACTCTCTTACAGTCGTTTAACAACCCTCCCACAAAATAATTTCTGTCCATTAAAATTTCATATCTTTGTTATCTTCATCTATGTCAACTCAGTATCATGATTTCCCTGACCAATATCCTTCTTCAGTGTTGGATTTATATGAATCTTTTCCGAACTGTGCCACCCTACCTCCTTTCCACTTTTGTTTGACGACTCATGAGATAGTCAGCTCCTATATTTGGTCACTCTGCAGTCATATCTATGTAAGCATAACTACACCATAACCGTGTATATGTATTTACACAACTGCTTAATTTACTTTACTGCAAATGCTCATCACAATAAACACAAAGTCTTCGCACTTGTATTTTCAATGTTTTTCATCTGCTTAGCTTTACGTTGGCTGCTTTTGGTACCCCATGCATTTTCAGTTTTCCACTTTCGTGGACAACTGTTACATTTGAAATTTGGTTTCTTAGTTTTGCACGACGTTCCTCACAATTATATGTAGAGGACCAATTCCTCGTTCTGAATGAGTCATTGGTACGTACAACGAGAGTGTACTGCTGAAAAAGTACAGCCGCGCAGACTGCTGTCGAGGAGCAGGAGAATCGTCGTGTCGGACACAAATCCCCAATCAGGAAATGTTCAGCACCACACTCTCGACTCTGGAAGCCAGCATCTACAGTCCTCACTTTGTCATGTTTGGTATTGAAATGTCAACTTCAAAATAATGACCCCTCCCCCCTTCCATTCTATGTTCCTTTTCTTACCTGAACAGCTTTCCTAATCCTTTCAATGGCTGGACAAGAGTCTGGACTCTTGCTCAATACTGCAGAAAAAAACAACATTCAATACCCTTCACTATACTGTTTCCTCATCCTATGTTTCATTATTCTTCTCCAGAAGGTAATGTCTTTCTCAATTATGGTGCAGTGGTCCGTGAGGTCATCCATCCCTCAATCATCAAACTCCTCCAAAGAATGTGGAAGAACCAAACATCCGCTGAATAACAGGAAGGCGTTGTCTCCTCCACCTCTTCGGTCCCCAGAGCTATGCCACCTGCACCCTACCTTACATCATTATTGATCAAATTGGAAGACCATAACCTTAACACTGTTGCTGCCACCTCAAAGAAAGTATCAAATGTACATTGAAACCTCACTGGTGCACCGCATTGTCTTCATCTTGGTCAGTAACTTATGAACCCTAAGGAGAATATCTTCAAGATTAACGTATCCTTTATCCAATAGCCCGCATAAATCCCACACCCGACAGTCACAACACATCACCTGTTCTGCCATTCCCATTTCATGAAACTTCAATTTTTTAAAGTAATTGATAACGAAAAAACTATGTACTCTCACTCAAAATTATTAATGCTCTGAATCATAAGAAAACATAAGGGGAAAAGTATGAAAATATATCCTGGATTTTTGAAAGAAAAAGCAAGTGAACAATCGCCATTCAATCACTAACCCATTTCTCTGAGATTCCATGTTATTTTTTCATAACTTCATGCTTTTGGGGTTTGGAAGTGTTCACAGAGCTGACTTTTTGATGGCTTTCTGAAAGTCAACTTTCAGCTCCTGTTCAGCTGCAGAGTGACAAATTAATAAAAGAAAGGATTGTCAAAAATCCCTCACTCACCGAAGTCTCCAATGTGCACTCGGTTTCAGATGTACTACACAACTTCTTTGGAGGACTACAGATTACATATGTAGGGAGATAAAAAGAGATCTATGAGTTCATTCCAAATTCCATTGGTATGTTTGCTGAATTGACACCATGGTTGAGCAGAAGTGATAAGTAACTAGTTAATATATTCACATTAAGTTTTTACAGTACATATGCCCACAAAAGTCACTGACTGTAGCCGATAAGCAGCATTTTTTAAATTCCACATCCTGCACAGACAACTGCAGAGAGATAGCAGCATTTTAGAACATAAGATGACTGTGTCACCAGGGATTTTTTTCCACAGACCAAAGTGCCATCCTTGAAAGCCAGCAGCTCTCCAATACTCAGTGTGGCCAGATGAATGGTTTCTAAATTAAAAGGTGAAAGGAATGTTCTCTGTCTGGCCTGACAAGCTGGCAGTGTGACAAAGCAACTGAGTCAATTAACTAAGATTAATGAAAAACTCAACAATGCAAATATTCCACATGAAGTAAACAGAGCGATAAAAGTGATTTGATGACAGTATTCCTCTGGCGTGAATGTGAAAATATTGTATCTTCGATTTAATCAATATTACTTGTGAGATCTTTTCAATTTGTGAATAAAGCCAACCAAGAACCACATGTTCGGAAGAAGGGTCACCGACCCCAAAATATTATCTCGCGTTTCTCTCCATAGATTCTCTCAGACTTCCTGATGTTTTCCAGAAATTTCTGTTTGTGTTTCCACTGAAAACTGTGTTCACTTTCCCCTTTAACAGAATCTCTTCGTGTAATGCCACAGGCCTTTGAAAAGTGTAAGGTTGACTTTGAGCTGACTTGATATTTCTGATTCAGACAGCGTAAAATAAACTTTTCAGCAAAAATTGCCGATCACAAAAGATAATTTTGATACAGACAAAAACGTGAACACGCTTAGGACATTAAACGCCAAAGACTGATCTGTTGTGCAGTGCTACACTTACACATAGAGCAGAGTCCGAAAGTTTCTATTCTGAGTCTGTCATTGCGCTGTGCGTCTCGAGTTCATTCAAGCTCACCTTAAGAAAGTCAACTTTTTTTATTACAACCCGAAAACTTATCAATACATCCACTCAGGGCAAATGAATGCCACTAGAAGCTGTATAATCGCATGGGTTGCAGCGTGCGGATGTCACCGCCGAGATTATGAATGTGAATAAGTTTGAAAAAGGACAGTGATCATTATTTGTGCGGAGGCACTGTCATTATACAATGTCTTCATTTATTCAAAATGCGTACACTGCTGAATGAATAATTGTTGTTTTGTTTTCTAGGTTTAATCAAAGTCATTTCTTACTTACAAATTTCAATTTCAATTTACAAATCATCATTCAAAAAACGCGCATAAATACTGTCGCTGTAAGAGCAGAACAGAGATTGGTAATGTTAAAACTATGAATGCACCCCCTGTGTCCCCAAAACCTGTCCACGATATAATAGGGACAAGTGAGCCTTAATGACGTATGATTCCCCACTTGTCCAGACAGGAGCAGTTCCAAATCCACTCAGCAGCACGATGGAACAATGGTTAGCACTGCTACCTCACAGCGCTAGGGGCCCGGCTTCACATTCCTGCCTCGGGAAAGGGCCCGTGTGGAGTTTGCGCATTTTTCCCGTGTCTCCGTGGGTTTCCTACGGGTTCTCCGGTTTCCTCCCACAGTCCTCCGATGTGCAGGTTAGCTGAATTGGCCATGCAAAATGACCGAAAGTGTTGGGTGAAGGGATAACTTTAGGGTTGCTCTTTGGAGGGTTGGTGTTGGCTTGTTTGGCCGTAGGGCCTGTTTCCACACTGCGTAACATCTAATCTGTAAACAAAAAAAGAAGCAGAAGTTGCATGAAAAACGTAGATCTGGCTGCATCTGTACAGTGAAATCCATGTTATGTTTTTTGTGCGCCGTAACACATTTTTAGAATCCACGGATATTTGACAATTTGCAACCATTCATGCAAAAGCAGCCTACTCAGTTGGCAACATTTCCACAAATATGCATGCCTTCCACCACCGATAGTCTGCAGCAGCAACATGTACTGTCTGCAAAATGCACTGCAGAAATTTGCCTGAGATCCTGGCACAACATATTCCAAAATGGACAACCACTTCCACATAGAAGGAATGGGCAGGAGATGTAGATGGATACAACCAATTGCAATTCACGTCCAAAGCACACAACAACCTGACTTGGAAATAATCATTGCTCCTTCAGGGTCACTGAGTTCAAAACCTGCATTACACTTCCTCATAGCATTGTGCGATTAACAAGGTCATCACCACCTCCTCATGTTTAAAAGAGGAGAGGACAATAAACATCAACCAAATCAATAAGCGCTCAATCCTGTGAATGAGTATTAAGGAAATAACAACTGGACTGAGACCCGATATTCACAGGACCTGCAAATGTTGCTTACCGTGACATTAAACAGAACTCTTTCCTCCTGTACTCCCTCACTGAATGATCACCGTATCCCAGAACATCTCATAATGCTGCAGTTGAACACAGCTGAAGGTGATTCAACCAGAGACGTAACATCCCTTAGACATAAATATCCACCCTGATCCAAACAAATCGTTCTTGAAAACAAAGATTCAAAACAGGAAAAGTGTCAAAAACAAGATAATAATTACTATTGTTAAAAGTAGACAACTTTCATGGAAAATATCGACATGTAATCATGAGGCTACGTATGTTGTAGGATCCAGATTGAAACTTCCAGGTTAAATCTGTGCAGTATGAATCTGCGCAGTTTTGCGACCGGTTAGCTACTGTCAGTTAGTACAGAGCAGGAATGCAGGATTTGGAACTCCATCACCTCCCAGATCAGGGGAAATGACAGAGCAGACCGAGGCAAAAATCAGAAAAACCCCTCAACGAATCGGGGTTAGTTCGGGTGAGGAAGCCTCACAACTCCTCTCTATCGTGGCTGGATACACTTCAAATCACAAATCTCAAAGGCACCATCACATGTTTCATTTGAAACACCATATTCTATTCCTGTCTGTCCTGTTCCATCTGTCTACCCATCACTGAAGTCCAAAAGGAAAATAATACCTTGCATGAGTAAACTCATCTTTGAGTGATCTTGTCCATCTAAGTACAGCTGTCCCTCAATCTAGTTGAGTTGTGAACTTGTGTCAGTGGTGCGACTTTATATCGACCCAGCTTCCAATATTAATCCATCCTTCAATTCTCTGATTGACAAATAGGACCAATTCTCTTATTAATGAACTCAAATGATGATGTGGAGCAGTTGATATTGAACTGGGGTGGACCAAGTTAAAAATTACACATCAGGTTAACGTCTGACAGATTAGATTTCTATAAACTGGCGTTATGTGCTTTCTAAGTATGCTCAAATCAGTTAGTGCAAGTCATTGGGAGAGGTACGTAAGAATTTTCCAACATTGCAAGCTTTCAAAGAACACTGTGTCCCAATGTGATCATATGATACATCCACTTTTTTTATTAACATCTTTAATTTCCACAAATGGTTTAACTCCCAGATTGTGGAAACAGGCCGTTTGGCCCAGGAAATCCACAACGACGATATAAAGAGGAGCTCACCCAAACCAATTCCCCGACCACACATAATTTTGTCCCTTACGAATGCAATTAACTGACACATCGCTAAACTCTATTGCCAATTTAGCATAGCCGATTTAATGGACCTGCAAATTTTTGGAATGTGGAAGGAAACTGAAGCACGCGGGAGAAACCAGACCAATGCGGGCAGAACGTGAAAACTCCCCTGGCTGTAATCGAATAAGGATCACTGACGCTTGGAGACACCTTGCTAACCACTGAGCCACCAGGCCATCTCAAAAACCACTGCTGATGAGGGAGGATCGTCAGCATTGCAAAGGGGAGATTGATCGAAGTGTCACCTAACTGTCAGCATCAAACATGTTATTTTATTTATCCAAAAGTGGACTAAATCTCCTTCTACCCAGCATCAACCTTCAATTAGATCCCCCTGTGGATAAGGATGGTGTTACCAGGGGCAGCGTGACATCGCCATGCCGCTATTATAAGGACAGACCAAGTTCATAATGAACAGTAAAGAACTTGCCATGTTTTGCAAAATAATCTTCAAATTCTAGCGGCACTATCGGCAAGACAACCAATTGTTGCTGTTTCCAAACTGTCAGTAAAAAACAACAACAACCACCTAGCTATTCTGATTCCATTTTCTAACATTTCATCCATAGTCTTGACAGCCTTGATATGATAATTTCCAAGTGGAAATAAGGTTGGCATTCAACTGAGCCCTGAAACTTCCCCTGAAACTGACCAACATTCAGAGTACATTTCTGGAAACTTACACGAGAGGAATTAATTCCTTTTATGATCACCACGAATGAGACTCGCATTGGAGAAATAATTTCATACGTATTCTTAGAACTGATTGAATTGAAAATCCATCGGTGAAAGAAGTGGGTTTTGAATCCATATTCCAAACTGAAAGAGATGGATTGCAGTGGTCACGATTTTCAAGGTACCTCCTGAGGTTTTTGGGTAATCAAAGATGGAGGGCGAGAGAATTTGTGATTGTCAGTGCTGCAGCTTTGAGACGTTTTTCAATGTTAGATTTGATTTCCTCGGTTTTCTTCGGAAGAGTAATCACTGTTTTATATTTTTTTGCATGCTCTATTAGGTTGGCAAAAGAATATCATTAGATAAACAGACATTGCTTAAAACTTTCAGCAAATATCACAGCATCAGAGTTAATTTTTCAAAACGGGTGATCATTCCTCAGAATTCCAAACCTCCAAAGAAGATCAAAGCAATTTACTTTAAAGCAAAAGAGGGAGCAGGGGCCATATGAGAGGTGAAAAATAAAGGATCATTTCGTGTTGCTCAGTCAAGATCATGGAGTACACTGCCGAACAACATGACGGGCTTCCCAACATTACATGGACTGCCGTGATTTAAGCTCATTGCCAACTCCTCTAGTGTAACTAGGACCGTGCACATCTGATGAACCAGGCAGTGAATTTTCAGAGCTGCCTACCTCTGCTATTAGTTCCATGTATCACAGGACAGCCCATTTCAGTCGAAGATGGATATAAAATCAAATTAACAGTTGGCCTTCAGAAAATTCGTGATGGGGAGTTCCTCGCAGAACGGAAACTGCGAAGTGGTTATTTTCTCTCATCATTCTCTGTTTGCTTGTAAACTATTGAGTAGTTTTTTTTTAAAAAAGGAAGTCCTTCGTCCAATGCTGGAATTGGAACAATGATTCGCCCGAACTGTAAGGGCCAAGGTTATATCTTAAAGAAAGTTTCCCAGTAGGGTGACTTCTTAAATTATATTTGCAATTGGGCACGTGTGTATTGCCTCATTATCGCATTAGACCACAAGTCCGTTCGCTGTAGGAACATAAGTAGGTCATTCAGCCCATCAAGTCTGCTGCACCATTCAGTCATTGCTGAGAGAGTCTCGACCCTGATGTCCTGACTCCATCCCTTTACCCTTGATGGCCTTGCGATTCACAGACCAATCTACTTTTGTCTTCACTCCACTCAATGGCGTTACCTCAACAGACTTCGGTGGAAATAGGTTCCATAGATTCACCACACTCTTCCAGCAGAAAATCCTACTCTCTGTTCTAAAATGACATCCCTTCATGCTGAGGCTGTGCGTTCGAATGTTCATCTCGCCAACGCGCCGAAAATTATTCACCATGCCAACTGTATCTCTGTCTCTCGGTTTTCTGTAACTTACAATGAGATTCTCTATCATCCTGATAAAAGCAATTGTGCACAGTCTCAGAGACTCTAATCCCTTCTTAAATGACAAGCCCTTCATTCTTTTGATTATTCCTGTGAATCCCCTGGGAACGCCCTACAAGCTCAACATATCTTTCCTTAGATAGAGAATTAAAATTACTCACGACATTTCCAATGAAGTCAGACCTTGGCTCAAAGAGCCTCAGAAATGAACCCCTGCTCTTATATTTATTATTGCCTGGAGGAATAGTGCCAGAATATTGGAGGACGGCAGATGTTGTCCCCTTGTTTAAGAAGGAGAGTAGAGACAAGCTAGGTAATTATAGATGAGTGAGCCCTACTGCGGTTCTGGGTAAAGTGTTAGGAAAAAAAATTCGAAATTGAAAGGTTGTATTTCTAATCAACTACAGCTGAATAAGTTGATTAGCGTGAGTCAAAACGATTTCATGAAGGTTAGTTCGTGCCACACAAACCTTATTGAGTTCTTTGAGATGGGGACAAAACAGGCGAATGACAGTAAAGCGATTGTTAAGGTGTATATGGATTTCATCAAAATGCTTAATATGTTTCTCTACGGTAGGCTATTGTACACTATATGAAGGCAAGGGATTGCCGTTGATTATGAGGTTGGGTTTGTCTCGCTAAAAGAAGACAGTGGGTGGTAGTTGATGAAAATTGATCATCCGAAAGTTCAGTTACAAGTCTTGGACCTTGCCTCAAGGATCAGTTTTGAGCCCAATGTTGTTTTTATTTTTATGAATGATTCCGAATGAGGGCATAAAGGAAAGGGTTAGTAATTTTGATAATACACTATGGTCGGTGGAGTTGTGAATAGTATTGAAGGATGTTATAGATTTCACAGGCACATAAATAAGCTGCAGAGCTGTTCCGACTTTTGGAAAATGGAGGTGAGCACGGAAATGTGTGAGGTGATTCACACTGAAAGGAGCAAGTCGAATAAAGAATACTGGGCTAAATGTAAGAGTCTTTGTGGTGGAGATAAGCAGAGAGATGTCAGTGTGCCTGTACATAGATCCCCGAAAGTTACCATCCAGATGGATAGGGTTGATGAGTTAGCTTTTGGTGGGAGAGGGATACCGTTTCGGTGCCAAGAGTTTATGCTTCAACCGTACAATACTCTGGTATCGCCCCACATGGAGTATTGAGTCCAGTTCTGGTCGTCGCATTATGCAGAGGATGTTGACAATTTAGGAAGGATTCAGAGGAGATTTACTTGGATGTTGCCTGGTATGGAGGGAAGATCGTGTGAGGGATGTGGCACTGCTAGAGGGAAGAAGATTGAGAGGTCACTTATTAGGGATATACAAGATAATCAGAGATTTAGTTAGGGTAGACAGTGAGAGCCTTTTCCCTCTGTTTCTGATGGCTCGCAAGATTGGACATAGCTTTAAATTGATGGGTGACAGATATAGGACAAATGTCAGAGGTGGTTTCTTTCCTCAGAGTGAAGTTCGGCACTGAAAGCACTGCCTGTGACAACAGTCGACTCGCCAACTTAACGGTCATTTAACTGACAATGGATTGACTTGTGGATGAAAATGAAATAGTATACGACAGATCAGCTTCAGGTTCGCTCAACAGTTCTGCGCAATGAAGGCCAAAAAGCCTCTTCAGTTCGATGTTCTATGTTCTATTCCAGCCATCTCCAAATGAATGCTCACGTTGCATTTGCTTTCCGAATTGTGACGTCAACGTGAATGTTAAGCTGACGAGAGTATTCACTCGTATCCTACACATCTACTCTTCCTACCGAAGTCCACAGCCTCACGAGTTCCCACATTAATTTGTATCTGCCACTTTTTGCACACTCTCCTCGGTTGTCCGAGTCTACTTGCAGACTTCCCGCCTCCTGAAGACGACATATCCTTCCACCTATCTTTGTGCCATCTATAAATTCAGCGACATTGCTTTCGGTTGCTTCATCCCCATTATATCAGGATCTGTAAACTTCTGGTTTCTGTGAGCAATTCGGCACAATATATGAGAGAGAGGAAACAGCATGGGTCTGATCGAGTCCGTGGTGACTACACCGCATACATAATCAAATTCATCCCTTTTGACCTTTTATTGATAAAACAGAGTTCTAATTTTTGGAAAAGATGTTTTTTTCTGCCCAAGACAGGATGCACTTGACAAGCTAAAATGATAAACTGAGAGTAGTCTGGATTCTGCAGTATACTGTGATATCCAGGTTTAAGTTCAGGGTAACTTCTGGATTCTATCCAGTTGTTCCATTGATAAGAACATGAATACAACTTTTTGGAGGGGTATGGGCCAGCCAAATGAGACTAATTTAGTTTGCGATTACAATCAGCAGAGTTGTACTGAAGAGTCTGTTTCCTTGTTGTATGACTCTCTGAAACTTCGTTAATGTTGTGAATGATGAAGTCAGATCCTTTTCCATGAGCATTGTTTTTAGGGAAAAACTTAGTCAACCAAATCTATAAACATCAGTGAAAGGGTCAAACCTGTTCGGAACCCCATGATATGCGCAGATGCGAGCATGCAACGCAGAGGATGTTGCAGCTTGGTGATCATGTTATGAAAATAAGATAAATTCTGTATCAGAATGGAATGGTAAGTTCCTTTTGTGTTTCAAATTTCAGGTTGAAAGTGTGACCAATGACATTTGATTATCTTTCTGACGTCTCTTGCAAACTACACTAACCAATAAGAATTAATCTCAGCAACGTTAGAACAGTCGAGATGTGGTGAACGGCCTCCTTCTACACCTGTGTTACTAAACGGAGTTGTTTGCGAATGTTGCAACAGGCCAGTGGATCGTTACTCAACAGTAGGACTATGATGGACTTGTTGAATGCTGACACTCAAGTGTAACCTCTCTACACAATCTTCCGAGTGCTGATACTATCTCTACAGATATGGAAACGAATCAAAATCGTGACGAAAGCAAGTACCTAATGTAACAATTGCATGTTAGATCTGTGTTCCTGTGAAATTGTGCCTTGCCCTTAACTGAGATGACATATAATTCAGAAACTAAAAGGAAGCGAATGTAATAATCTTTAACATTACAAAAAGTTCTGCTGGTCATGCTTGGTTTTCGGAGAAATTGGATATGTCAGACGTAAACTAAAGTAAACGCTCTTGGCACGTGTATTACATTGCCAATTACAGGTCTGAATATGTGGACCCTCCTGGAAGACTGTGTCCACATAATGTGGGAGTCCAAATTTTATTTGCTGGAGCTGCACTCACTCACTCACTCACTCACGCACTCACTCATTCACTCGCTCACTCACCTTCCAGTCTTCATTGATTAGTTGGAAGGCAAGGGACAGATCAATACTCATTCGCTGTGGCATGTTCAGACTTAACAGGGCATAAAATCTTCAGTGTCAGCATTTTCGAGAAATGATAAAACTTATTGTACATCTCCAGCTAAATGAGCTCTTTTTTCCTGTTTGTTTTACTATTTGCCATTAGATGTCGAAGATGCTGTATTTTCAATGTACATCAGCCACCACATACTAGCTTGAGAAATTGGTCTCGAATCATCAATGCAAATTGCTGCTTTACTGATGGGGACAGTGCTCCCACAATGGTCTTACGGCTTCTGGAGACAATGACACTGACAGAAGGGCAGCAATATATTTCCAGGATGGTGTAGAGAATGGAGGGAAATATGAATGTGGGATTGTACATAAGTCAGTGCTGCTCTCGCCTCCTCAGTGATGGAGTTTGTAATGGAAGGAGCAAGCTCGGTGACTCACTGCAAATCATCCTGTAGACAGTACATGCTGCAGCTGCAGGGTAGGAGATATTGCAGGAGGAACATAATCGCGGAGCGGGAACCTCAATCAAGTGAACTGCTCTGTGTTGGACGTTGTTATGTTGTTGTGGCTTCGACATCAGCACGGGTGTGGTTTATTCCACCATGGTGCTGACATGACGATTTTTGATTTTGCGCAGTTTCTGAAAAGTCACGAGTTGTGACAATTGTCTCAGATCCCCAGCTTCTGTCCTGTGTCGACAATCATTGAGTTAGTCTCGGTTCTCCAGTCCATCTTCTGGTCAGTGAGGAGCACTATAAACTCATGGTTGTGAATGTTCGGGTGGTTATATTTTCGGACAAGGAAACCACGATGGAAGCTGCATATCCATGAAATGGTACGTTGAGTTTCTAAATAAAAAATAAACAGGAAGAGGAGGTAACTCGACACTCCAATTGCCGAGAGGCATGAGTTGTCTTTCTGGAATGGAAAATTGCAAATATCACTCTGCTTTTAAAGGAGGCTAAAAGATGAAAATCGTGGAATTACAGACGAGTTCACTTAACATCTTTGAAGGGAAATTATCATAATCTCTAATCAAGGATGGGTAACTTAATTGAGCAGAAAGCCAAAAGTAGGATCCCGAAAGGTGCAATGACGTTAACATTGCCGTTACCAAATTAAAAAGAAATTGATCGGATCTCGTAATTACAGGTATCAGGATGTCTATTGCTTGATTTTGCTGATCATTGGAAGACAAAGTCACCGGAAGTGCGTTTATATTTTCCACATAATTTCTTCCAAAATAGGGCATGATGAAGTGAGGGTGGGTATAAAAAAATGGCAGTCACTGGGTCAGGATGACCACTGTCCAGAACTGGTAGAAATAAGCCAGAATAGAGTATTTGTCTCCATTCAGTGTTTCTGAGGTTTGCATGCAAAGTATGTTCGCATTGACATTGTCATTGCACAACCCAATCCAAACACATCTGGAAAATTAATTGAATATTGGAGACAAAGTCTAACAGATGAAATGTAGTCTTCATTGGTCGTGATTATAACCTTTCCTTCTCTAAATTGATTTGTAGCTTCTTCATCATCTGGTGTGTGGATTCCTTTTCATTATTTTTCCCTTTTGAGAGATTATACCGTGAAGGTAACAAATTCATCTCAACTTTGAAGGGAGCCCTTTGCTAAACTGTTGTTTTATTTTCTGCTAACTACACATTCCATTCTAACCATCACAATACCGTTCTTGAGACAATGATGTCTGTTCACCTTCAGGAAAGGGCTGAAGAATGTCTTATGCCAGAAACGTCGATTCTCCTGCTCCTTGGATGCTGTCTGACCTGCTGCGCTTTTCCAGCAACACATTTTTCAGCTCTGGTCTTCAGCATCTGCAGTCCTCACTTTCTCCTATTTAATCCATTTAGCACAAATCATTTTGTAAAGCTTACTTTACCGACGATAGGCAATTCTGTTGAATACATACTTGGAAAATTAAACCCGCATTTCCTTTGATTATGTCACTGATACTCCCTCTAATCTTTTATTTGATGCGTGGATCCTCACAATCATGCATGGCGTTCACTTCCCGAGACCGGTGGTTGTTATGTCAATACAATGTCCGTTGTGTGTGGAAGCTCAGGGTGATTGTGCAGCTCACAAAGGAAATTAACTATTACTATCCAAGGAAATGTTTGAGTTATTGAAGTGCTCCATTTTACCAACCGATAATATTAAATTATATCTACCATCTCCGACATATTCTTCGTCTATATCCTTCCCACTATTCGGTGGTCGTTAGATCGCACTGAACAATGCAATTATATATTTTCTTTCTCAAGTTTTAATGAAAGCACAAAATCGAACGAACAAAATCATAAAATACCTGGAGAAAATCAAAGGTTCTGTCGGCATCTGTGGATGAAAACCATTGTTGGCATCTCTGAACTCAAAAAACTTTAATCTCTGTCCTCTCCTCAGATACAACCATGCCTGCTAAGTTCCTCCAACGATTTCTGATTTTGTTTCAGATTTCCAGCATCCAGAATCCTTTATTTTCTCTTTATCCATCCGGCGTTGGGAGGCCTTTCGACTGCACTGAATTGCTAATTAATCTCACTGATTATAAATGTTCACCACAACTCGCACAAAGTCTTCACCGTTGTCTGTTACCTTTTTTTTATTAGTTTTCTTAACTTTATTTTGTACTATTACCCATTTTTTCTTCCATGTCTTTTCAGATTTCAATTTTGCAAACAACTGTTACCTGTGAAGTCCAGCTATTTAATTTCGTGCCATACTTCTCACAACGAGAAGGCAAGAGTGTGTTCTGGACTCTTGTTAATTCCTTCAAAATACATTCTCAATAACCTTCACCATGTTATATCCGAATGCTACTGCACTTCATTCTGCACCAGATGTGAAAGCCTCCCTATATTACGGCGCACTGGGCAGTTCGCTGAACAATTCTGCAGTCCTCGCCTTCATCTAAATATGCTGCAATACCAAAGATCTGCTGGACACCAGCAAAAGCGGCGTCTGCTCCACCACTTGCGTTCACAGACCGACCACAGCTACACTCTCCCTGTTCTGAAGACCCTGTTCTAAATTCTCTGAATGCCAATTCAAATAACGTATCCAAGTAATATTACATTGGTGCACCACACTGCCTTCCGATTGACCAAGAGCTCATAAACTTTAAGGTGAATATTGCAAGATGCTTTTGCTCTGTATTAAAGACATCTCACACCCAACAATCACACCCATTAACTGCACTGCCATTATCTTTGAATCCACCTTTAATTTTGTTACTTAATTGACAACTAATAGACCTTACTAGTATCAGTGAGAATGATTAAATCTCTTAAAATTAACCAATATATACAAAGCCATAAAGTTGCCAAAAGATATCTGAGATTGAAAAAAGTTTAAATATCACAATTTTTCTGAGATGCTCTGCTATTTATCTCATCTACATCTTCTTTTTTAGGATGGAGAATTGCACACATCAATTTCCTTTCAACTTCTGCTCAGCTGTACAGTGACAAATTATTAAAGGAATCTAGCGTCTAAAATCCCTTACTCACCGAAATCTCTCGATTGTACACTATTTCAGATATACTACAAAACTGCACCTGAGCACTACAAATTACAACTGCGTGACAGCAAAGAGATGTATGAGGTCATTCCAACCTGCATTGGTTTGTTTGCTCAATCTATGCAAAATTTGCGTCGGAGTAACAACGAACTAATTAAGATATTCACATTATATTTCGACATTAAATCTCCTCACAATGACTCTGGCTCGACCTGTTATATAACGTTTTCCATTTAAAAATTCATTTTCCTTCACGAACAACTTCACACAAGTAGCAGGAGAAAAGGAGATAAGAGGACCCCGTCACCAGAGATTTTCCAAAACACCAAAGTTTCATTCATGAAAGCCAGCAGATCTGCATCACTCTGTGGGGATACCAGCAGCTGTCAACCAGCCAATAAACCAAACTAAAGAACGAAGATTACGGTATAAATGAACAATGCAAGAAAGTCCTCATGAAGTAGTGTAATAGAATAAAAGGCTTGATGATAGTATCCCTCCGAGGTGGATCTGAGACTATTATAACTGTTACTGTATTCATGAAACTTCTTAGGTCTTTTATGTCAAAACTACCCATAACACAAATGTTAAAAGAAGTGTCACTGGACCCAAAAAAACTAACTCTGCTTACTCTCCAAAAATGGTGGCAGACATCCTGAGTGTTTGCAGCAATTCCTGTTTGCGTTTCCCACTGCACTCTATATTTATTTTTTCGATATCAAAGTCACTTCGAGTAAAAAAAAAGCCTAAGATTCATTTTGAGAAATAACTACCAGAACCAGGATTGAGCAAAAGACTTATTATTTTTGTTCCAGACCAGAGTTAAATAAAATTTGAAGTAAAAGATACCTTTCACAACAGACAAGAAAAATATAAACGAAGAATGAGAAACATCCTTTGCATTTCTCATTCAATGGAAATTCGTTCAAAAATAATCTTGGTTTTTCAAAGCCCAAGATTGATCTGCTGTGCAATGCTACAGTTACTCACACAGCAATGAAAGCGAACGATTCTATTCTGGGTTTACCATTGCACTCTGGGACTCCAATGCAAACATTCGCTCAAGTTTACCTTGCGAAAGTCAAGTTTTTTTTAATTCAACCCGAAAACATATTAATTTATCCAGTTGGTATACTGAGTGTCACCAGACGCTGCGTGATTATCTGAGTTGTACAGTGCCAATGTCATTCTTGATATTAAATATAAGGACAAGCTTTTAAAAGAAAAGGTAATCATCGTTAGTGTGGAAACCCTTTCAAGATAAAATAACTTCATCCATTCAGAATACCTAATCTGCAGATGGAATATTTGTTGATTTAACAAGTTTTATTCAGTTGGTTTTCCTAATCCATCGGGAACTGTTTTCTCTATCAAATCCACATTCAACAAAAAGCATATAAACACTATGACTACAAGAGCAGTACATAGCTGCTAATTTCCCAATGAATAACCCACCTCCAGCCTTCCAAAAACCTGCCCAACATCTATGATGGACCGTTCCACATTTGCCTACATCGGTGCAGCTTCAAAGACACGCGAGAAATAAAATCAAAAAATGGTGGAAACACGAGGGTCTAGCAGCATCTGTGTGTAGTGTTTGGGTCCAGTGACAATTCCTCAGAACGCTCGGATAATGGACAATTTGATGCCATCTATGATAAAGCAGCCTCTTGTTTGGCCTCACATCCATCAATATGTATGCCATCCGCCACCAATGCTCTGTCACAACATGATGCACTGCAGCAATTCTCCAAAGTTCCTGAGACAATACATTCCAAACTCCGTGACCACTTCCAACTGGAAGCAAGTGGACATCAGATACATAGGATCACAACCACCTGCACATTCCCCTTCAAACCATTGTGCATCCGGACATGGAAATGTATTGTGGTTCCTTCAGTATCACCGATTCCAAAACCTGCGTTACACACCTGAACAGCACTGTGCGTTTTCCTACTGCACAGAGACCTCAGTGATTTAAGGTCATCACCACCTCCTCAAGTGTAACTCGTAACAGCCAAAAAAAATACGACCTAAATCCTGTGAATGAGTAATGAAGAAATAGCAACGGGATTGAGACTTGATATGAGGAGAAAGCGAGAACTGCAGATGCTGGAGATCAGAGTCAAGAGCGTGTTGCTGGAAACCATAGCAGGGCTGGAAGCATCTGCAGTTACATCGCCACCATCCACCACCTGTTCCTCCGCTATATCGATGACTGTAGCAGCGCCCATTCGAACGAGGAGGATCGACAGTTCATCAATATTACTAACACCTTTTATGCAGACTGCAAATTCACCCGGCACATCTCAAACATCTTCCTCCCCTTCCTGGACCTCTGTATTATTGCCTTCAGAGACTGACTAACCATGGACATCTCCTAAATTCCAACCAACTTCCACAGCTACCTAGACAAAATCTGTGTCCAGGGTGACCAATTCCACTTTCGAAAATCCCAGAAGACCTTCCTCTTCCAAGTTCGCAATTCCCCTTCCCATCTGGTTGGCTTTGCATCTTGCACATGTCCTCCATTTTCCACCCCATCGCCCTTGTACCCCACCCCTCCCATTGCAACAAGGACAGAACACCATCCGGTCCTCTCCTTGCTCTCCACCAACGTCCCATATATCGCAGCATTCTCCACCACTTCTTTCATCTCCAAACGGACCCCGGCACCAGAGATATATTTCGCTCCCCACCCCTGTGAGTGTTCTGGAGTGACCATGTCCTTCACAACTTCCTCGTCATGTCCACGCCCCCAAACACCCCACTCCCCACTCCTGGTACATTCCCTTGCCCCCACAGGAATTGCAAAATCTACACCCATACTACTCTCTCATCTTCGTCCAAAGCTCCAAAGTATCCATCCACATTCGACAGAAATTGCCCTGTGCCTCTAGCAGTGTCCCACCTTCGTCCCAGCCCCACCTCCTCCCATTTATCTCTAAGTCACCCAGCCCACAAGCCTCATTTCTCATGAAGGGCCTATGCCCGAATCGTCAATTCACCTGCTTCTTGAATACTGCCTGATCGGCTATACTTTTCCAGCACCACACTCTTGATTACATAAAACGAAAAGAAATGTTCGAAGTTAGACAGATTAACTTTCATCAAGAGAGTAACTGCTGTCGCGGAAGACTGTCAATCAAAAGCACTAAGTATTAGAGGCATTTGTTTGACATGAAATATCTTCCCTGTAAAAAAAGAAGGAAGACGACCCAGGAAGATCCTCCAGCCAAATGAAGAAAGTTACTCCTGACAGCAACCGTTGTTTGGGTTTGAAAATAAGTTGGTGCGTTTTTTTTAAATTGGAACAATATATTGTCATCGAGTTGGAAGTAGATAAAAGCAGTTTAGGGAAAAGATGCATTAAGGTTTAAATAGTTGTAATTTATTGACAAATTGACTTTGCTTTCTTTAAATAGTGGAAATTGGAAGTTATCTATCACTCATATTTTTACAGATTTCGAGGAGCGGTAAGCTTTTCCAAATGTTCAGTTTAATTAATGGATGGGGTCATGTCCTTAGCATAACAAGTGTGTTCGAACTGGTTTATACTGAACCATAAATAGCTAGACGAAATTTCCAAAATATACTCCAAATTTGAGGGCAATGTTGGCAAGACAACCAATTGTTGCCGTTCCATTATTGCCAGTCGAGAAAACAACCACCTAACTATTCTGATCCCAACTTGCTTAAACTTGGCCCACGGTCGTGTAAGCCTTGACATTACAGGTGTCAAGTTAAAAGAATATTTTCTTCCGAATGAGCCATAAATTCGAACAATCTGTCAACTACAATTCTGGACAATTACACATTGGAGTTGTATCCTGGAGGTACCAGGGGGCAGGGGAGTTGCATGAGGATGGGAAAGGGAGAGAAATGGAAATGTTAATGGATGAAGGTATGATGGCGGGTAGAGCAACAGATCTCTGAGTGCATGCAACATAAAATTCGGCAACAGACAACTAATCAGGATGGTGTATTTCACTAAACCCAGTCGTGTGAACTATGTACAATATTAGTTTCTTTCATTCATAATTAGTTTCTTCCAGCCAGCAACTTATAAATCAGTGATTATTGCATCAAAAAACGAAGAAATGAACTCTAACAATGAAATAAACCTCAATAAAGGAAAAGCTCTTACAGCCAAAGTTTTCCTCCGTCCTCCATCTTTGATTATCCAGAAAACTCCTCAGTTGAAGCATTGGAAATTGTGGCGACTGCACTCCACCTGATCTAAACTGTTGGAAACATGGATTCAAATCCTAACTTATACACTTGTAATTCCTATTTCATTTATCCTCGAAGCGATGTTTTACAGATTTCACAATAAAATTGGATTGTTTGCTTTTTATTCGTTGATTCTCATTTCTATTAGGGACAAGAACCATGCAGCTGGCACTTTTATCTTGTTAACTTCATGACTCTTTATCTAAAAGTTTGTACTTTCGTATCTTGTACCTAAAATGTCAGTGTGAAACGTGGACGTTTCAAACTGTTCAGTTTACTCCGGTCTTCCGTACTTGAGCACGCATGTCAATAAAACCAAATTGGAATTCTATTTTCCAATCTTTGCCACTCACTTTCTATTTCAGTTCTCAAAATTATCTTGTGTTTTCGCATATAAATTTTCAAACTAAAGTGATGAACAAAGGAACTATATTTTTGTTCACTTTTTCCAAACCAGTGTGTATCGAACTAATCCCCCTTGTATTTTATGTTGTATGCTTTACATTTGGATAAGCATGAGCTCTCCCTGTGTTGTCTTTCTGAGGGAGGCCAACGCAGACTTAATTTGTACTGAAGCAGAAATTACGTTCGAAACAGTTCAACTCTTTCTATGCCATGGACATCACTGGCAATGCCCGTCTTTGTTGTCTATCCCTAATAGCTCCGACTGATTGTTTGCTTTCAGAGGGCAACAAAGAGTTGTTGCGTTGAACCTGAAGTCAATTATAGCCATAACAGGGGAAACGGCCCGTTTACTTTCATTCGCAGATGCATCTTTATGACAATAAAGGGTGCATTTATGATGACTATGAATGAGACTGGCTTTTGATTCCTCATGGGTTCAGAATAGACTGATGAATATTTGAATTGAAATCGCCTTGTTACGATTTGGGATTTGAATCCAAGTTGCCAACAAGTTAAATCAGATGGAATACAGAAACCAAAATTTCCAATGTATCATCTGAGGTTTCTGGGTAATTAAAGGTGTAGGCCGGGATAAAATTGTGGCTCTAAGAGCTGCTCCTTTATTGAGCTTTGTTTCAGGGTTAGATTTGATTGCTTCTTTTTTTGAAGTAGTACTCACTCATTTATAATGTGTTGGCTTGTTTGTGAACATTGGCACAAGGGGATCAAAACAGAAACACAAGTTGCTGGAAAATCTCCACAGATCTGGCAGCAATCCGAGTTTTCATTTCGGGATCCTTGACCTTTCCTCAGAAAACTAGAACTCTGAAAAAGAATTAAACAATATACTTAAAGAAATAGTGGGAGCAGGGAGAATGTGACAGATGAAAAACAAATGCCCTTCGTGTCACTGAGTCAAATTCGTGGAGTACACTCCGTGAGAACTTTCTGCATTTATTTCCAGCACTTATACTGTCGTGATTCTAGCTCATCACCATCTCTGCAAGTGTAACTGAGAACCTGCACAAGTGACTGGCCAAGCTTCGAAGTTTCAGAGCTGTCTACCTCTTCGGTTAATTTCAAGTATCTGGACATCCGCGTTCTGTCTCAGAAAAATAAACAGTGAAGTTCACAGCTCACCTTGAAGCAAGTCATTAAGGAGCTTATCACAGCAGGGGAACCGGAAAGTGGTTTATTAATACCAATTATCCTCCAAATCTAAATCTAAATTACTGAGTAGAGTATTCGTATTAAATATGCTCTTTGCGATTCGTCTACGCGTTACATTCTATTTTTGAACATGTAAAACAGCTATCAATTAACCCGGAAGAGGTTTGTTTAGAACAATATGGGTGTTCTATTTTCAGGGTTGGTAGATTGTTAAATTTGCACAGATGGCCTCAGTAGAGCTTTGTGCTATTCCTGTAGGAAGTGGGATAGTAGGAAAAAATCCCGTAACCGATTATTATGACTGCAGGAAGTATGTGCGCTTGAAAATTGGCTGGAAGGTGCAATTACGAACTTAGAGGAACCAGGGTGAGTGAAGTAGGATAGTTTCGGAAAGGTAGGAAAACTCAGATAGAACATAGAACATTACAGAGCAGTACAGGCCCTTCTTTTCTCGATGTTGCAATGGTCTGTGAAATTAATCTGAAGCCCATCTAAACTAAACTACTCAATTTTCGTTGAGAGAAACTAATAAAGAGGATTGATGAGGTCAGAGCGGTAGATGAGATCGAAAATGACTTCAATAAGGCGTTCGACAAAATTCGGCACGGGAGACTGATAGGCAAGTTTAGATCTCATGGAATACGGGGAGAACCTGCCACTTGGATACAGAACTGGCTCAAAGGTAGAACACAGAGTGTGTTTGGGGAGGATTGTTTTCGAGTCTGTACGTCTGTGACCAGTGGAATGCGACAAGGATCAGTGCTGGGTCCTCTACGTTTCATCATTTATGTAAATGATTTGGATGCAAGCGTCAGAGGTACAGTGAGTAAGTTTGCAGATGACACCAAAATTGGAAGGTGTGGTGGACGGCGAAGTGGGTTCCCTCAGATTACAACAGGAGCTTGACCACATGGGCCAATGTGCAGAGATGTGGCAGATCATGTCTAATTCAGATAAATGCGAGGGGCTGCATTTTGGGAATGTAAATCTTAGCAGGACGTATACAGTAACTGGTAAGTTCCGAGGGAGTGTTGCTGAATAAAGAAATTTTGAAGCGCAGTTTCATAGCTCTTTAAAAGTGGAGTCGCAGGTGGATAGGACAGTGAGAAAGGCGTTTGCTCGGCTTTCTTTGTTTATTGGTCAGAATATTGAGTACAGGAGTTGGAACGTCATGTTGTGGCTGTACATGACATTGGTTAGGCCACTGTTCGCATATTGCGCGCAATTATGGTCTCCTTCCTATCAGAAAGATGTTGTGAATCTTGAAAGGGTTCAGAAAAGATTTACAATGACGTTGACACTGTTGGAGGATTTGAGCTATAGGAAGAGGCTGAACAGGCTAAGTCTGTTTTCCCTGGAAGAGTCGGAGGCTAAGGAGTGACCTGAAAGAGGTTTACAAATCAAATTTATAAGGGGTATGGAGAGG
Organism: Chiloscyllium punctatum; assembly: GCF_047496795.1. NCBI lineage: Eukaryota > Metazoa > Chordata > Chondrichthyes > Orectolobiformes > Hemiscylliidae > Chiloscyllium > Chiloscyllium punctatum. The sequence continues at coordinate 19,727,817 of NC_092781.1, read as the reverse complement.
ATAAATAGAAAAAGTCTTTTCTCTGATGTCCGGAGTGCAGACAAGAGGGCATAGGTTTAGGGTGAGAGAGGAAAGATATAAAAGAGACCTGGGGGCACCTTTCTCACACAGAGGGTGGTACGTGTACGGAATGAGCTTCCAGAGGATGTGGTGGAGGCTTGTCCAATTGGATCATTTAAAAAGGCATTTGGATGGGTATATGAATATGAAGGGTTTGCAGAGATATGGGCCAGGTGCTGGCAGGTGGGTTAGATTGGGTTGGGATATCCGGTCGGGAGGGTCGGGTTGGACCGAAGAGTCTGTTTCTATGCTGTATATCCCCGTGACTCTATGACTCTATGTCTATCCAAATGCAATCTAAAAACCCTGAAATCTGGCGAGTCTACTACTGATGCAGGCAGTGCGTTCCACGGCCCCACTGCTCTCTATTAAAAGCAACTTACTATGTAATCTGTCCTACATCTATTACCCCTCAAAATATGTCTTGCCTCCTCTGTAACAAAGCTAGTACTTCTTTATTTCTAAAAGCTGTTCCTTGCCTCAAGGAGACTCTGCCCTTGATGTTTTTCCAGAGGGCCAGTAAACCTGGCCGGGGTCTGATCAGTCTGGCTTTCTACAGAGATGAAAAGTATTTTGAGAGGATTTTTTAAATATGCTACCAGATGAGACTTCAGTCCAAAGTGGTCCTTCTTTCAGAAGTTACCTACACAATGAAAGGTCACTGCTTAGCTGTCGAGCTGAGCAGTTTCAGTTCAGTCTTGAGCTCTTGGAAGTTCAACAGGGAACTATGTAGAATCTCTGTCTTTCCTTTCCTTTCTGCTCTTGAATTTCAACCTGTATGCATATGTTTCATTTATACCGGCTTTAAAGGCAGTTTGCTATTTGGAATTTTTGTGTAAATTCGGAACAGCATAAATAAGTATAGCTGTATAGGTTAATTTCTGTAGGGGTTCGTTATTCTGTTCTTTCTCTACCATGGTGTCATTTTGTGAATATTTTTGTCTGTTTTGAAATCTAAGAGTCAACCTAGCTGACTAAATCTGGGCCAATTTTACTGTAATTATCCTGAAACAAATTGCAAAGTTATGGTCTCAGCTGCCTGCTTAAGAATGTTTTGAGTGGTCAGACTTAGTACAAAATACTTCATGGTAGCCATCACCATCTGAGGGAAACGTTGCTCACTGTCCACTATATCTCATAGCTGACTATCTTTCTGTCTCAATTAAGTCAGCTCTCAGCCATTTTCTCTCCAACGAAAACAGCCTCAAGTCCGTTAGCCTTTTAGCCTTTCCTCCAAAGGCTTTCCCTCCATACCAGGCAACATCTCCGAAAACCTCCTTTGTACACTTTCCAAAGCTTCCAAATCATTCCTTTCATGTGGTGACCAGAATTGCATGCTGCACTGCAAGTGTGGCCGCAGCAGAGGTTTGTACAGCTGCAGCATGACCTCATTGTTCAGAAAATCCATTCTCTCTACCAATAAAATCTAACACAACAAGTGCTTTTTTTAAACAAACCTATCAACATGGCTAACAACTTTGAGCGATCCATATACCTGGACACTGAGATCCCTCTGCATATCGACACTACCAACACTTGCTCCTTCTGAAGTGAATCAGCTTGCACTTTTCGCTGTAACCGCCATTCTCCACCACTCAGTCCCGTCCGCCAGCCTATCTGTGCCCCTGTGTAATTTAAAAATCCATCTGCACTATTCACGACTATACCCACTTTCCGCAAATTTAAGAACCCATCCTTCTACGCCCTCATCCACGTCGTTTATAAAGATTATAAACAGCAAAAACCAAAACATTTTCTTGTGGTTCACAAGTAGTAACGAAACTGCAGGATGAATATTTCCGATCAACCACCATTTTCTGTTTCCTTTCAGCTCGCCAACTACTCTTCCAAACTGTTAAATCATACTCAATCCAATGTTTCCGCATTTTGTGCAGCAGCCTACCGGAGGGAAAGTTATCAAATGACTTAATGACTTGCATATACATCACATCAAATACGTTACCTTCATCCCCCTGTTTGGTCACGTTCTCATGTGAGGCACGATTAGCTTAACAAAACTGTGTTGACTATCCCGAATCAGCTGGTACCTTTCTAGTTATTTATCAATTCTATGTCTTATAAAGCTTTCCAATATTTTAACTACATGCAAAGTAAAGGTCCGTGGTCTATAATTTCCAGGGTTGTCTCTACTTTACTTCTTCAAGAAGGGAATATTTGCTATACTTCAGTCTTTTGACACAATTCCTGGAGAAAATGACGACATAAAAATCCAAGCCAAAGGTCTGCAATCTCCTCACAAGTTTCACAGACTAATGTAGGATGAATCCCATCCGGCCCTCAGGACTTATTTGATTTCACACATTCCACCACCTCTTTGTGAACCTCAGTGCCATGTTGTCTAGAAATCTGCATATCAATATTCTCTTCGCCAACATGGTCTTTGTATAATATAAATACTGACGAATCATATTCATTTACCGCTTCCCCTATCTCCTCTGACAGTATCATTCATTGGTCCACATTTATATGTTGTCATTCCTTTGTTCTTGATGTACCTACAGAAACACCTGAGGGTTTTCCCTGATCCGATCTGCCAACGACTTCTCATGGCCCCTCCTGTATATTCTGAACTCTTTCTTAATATCCTTCCTGGCTAATCTGCAACTTTGAAGCGCCATAAACGAGCCTTCATATCTCATCATAACAGATAGTCACGTCATGGGTTAACTCCACGAAACTTTCGAGGGGTAGATAGCTAGGACGTGCGGCTATCCTACCCGAAACACGGATGGTGTTTTGGAAAATGATGGGCATGGTGGATTTTCAGGGAAATGTAGCACTGGCGGTCTGGTTTCTGAGACAGGCTCAACTATAACGAGAGGTTGGCAAGGTTACATGGGAACGATAATTGTCTCTATAGTCAGATTCACAGACAGATGTTTTTGTGGCAATCAGTTACACATCTGAATGGTGAGTGCCTCCCGGGTGTCTGGTAAAGGATGTCTGGAAAAGGGCGCAGCATAATCTCAAAGCGTAATGGACCAAGTGGAGGTTGTTGTACGCATTGGAACCAACGGGAGAGGAAGTGAAAAGGATGAAAAGTGAAAATATACCAGATTAGGAAAGAAGTTAAAAAAGTAGATCCTCAACGGAAGTAACTTCTGGATTACTCCCGGTGCCACATTCTAGTTAGAGTAGCAATAGGACGATAGAGCTGATGGACGTGTGGATAAAGAATTGGTGCAGGAGAGAATGGTACACTTTACACATTTTCGGATCATGGGAAATGTGTCTGGGGTCAAACTAGCCTGTGTAAGATGGGTGGATTACACTGATTCAGATGGGGTCCAATATACTTGACAGAGTCACTCAAGAGTATTTTTACCTAGAGTTGGTGAGACAATGGGAAAGAGATGGGTCTGAGGTTAGTACAGTTGGGGGAAAAAGGAGTACATCAAATAGTCAAGACAGACAAATGCAAAGCAGAAAATGAAGTAAGAGTTATAAAGGAATTTGCGTTTATTACAGTGTAAGAGCCCTGGCAGGTAATACAGCTGAACTTACGGTATGGTTCAGAATATGGAACTGACCTATGTCAAAGCTTGTTAGAGGGAATAGATGCTAGCTGGAGGATAGAAAGGCGGTCAAGCAAAGAGGTGGAGTGGTGCTTTTGATTTGGGTTAACTTTATATCTGTACTCAGAGAGGATATTCGAGGGAGTATGCCCAGTGAAGCTATTTGAGTAAAACTGAGAAATAAGAAAGGGTAAAATCTGCTTGTTGGGATTGTTCTTTAGATCCCCCAATAATCAGTAAGAAATCGAGAAGCAGATTTGTGAGTTGATCACTGTATTCTGGCAGAATAATAGATTGGTAGTGGCAATAGGTTTGACATTTCCAAGCATTGACTGGGAGTGCTACGGTGTTGAGAGAGTGGAATATGTTCGGTGGGTGCAAGGACATTTTCTTATTGGATGTGTGGATGCACATTCTGGAGAATTAACAAAGTGTGGTTGTGCCGGGCTTTTCTTCAGGCTTGAGGCTTGTGGCCAATGGTGTTGTTCAGGGAACGGTGCTGGGTCTACTGTTTTTGTCATCTGCATGAAGGATTTGGATGTGAACATAGGGGGTATCGTCAGTCAGTTTTCTGGTATCTGTAAGAGTAATAGGGTGGTTATGTTCGGGAATTTTAACTTTCCAAACATCGACTGGGACTGCCATAGTGTTAAAGATTTTGATAGAGAGGAATTTCTTAAGTGAGTACAAGACAATGTTCTGATTCATTTTCTGATTCACCTACTAGAAACGGTGCCAAACTTGACTTACTCTTGGGATGTAAGGCAGGGAAGGTGACTGAGGTGTCAATGGGGGAGCACTTTCGGGCCAGTGACCATAATTCTATTCGTTTTAAAATAGTGATGAAAAAGGATAGACCAGATCTAATAGTTGAAGTTCGAATTTTGAGCAAGGCCAATTTTGGCGGTATTAGGCAAGAACTTTTAAAAGCTGATTGGAGGCAGATATTCACAGGTAAAGAGACCGCTGGAAAATGAGAAGCCTTCAGAAATGAGATAACAAGAATCCAGAGAAAGTATATTCCTGTCAGGGTGAAAGGGTAGGCTGGTAACGATAGGGAATGCTGGATGACGAATAAAATTGAGGGTTTGGTTAAGAAAAAGAAGGACCCATATGTCAGGTTCAGGCAGGACAGATCGAGTGATTCCTTAGAAGAGTATAAAGAAAGTAGGAGTATACTTAAGAGGGAAATTAGGAGGGCAAAACGAGGACATGAGATAGCTTTGGCAAATAGAATAAAGGAGAATCCAAAGGGGTTTTACAAATATATTAAGGACAATAGGGTAACTAGGGAGACAATAGGGCCCATCAAAGATCAGCAAGGCGGCCTTTGTGTGGAGTCACAGAAAATGGGGGAGATACTAAATGAATACTTTGCACGAGTATTTACTGTGGAAAAGGATATGAAAGATATAGACTGTAGGGAAATAGTTGGTGACATCTTGCAAAATGTCCTGATTACAGAGGAGGAAGTGCTGGATGTCTTGAAACGGGTAAAGGTAGATAAATCCCCAGGACCTGATCAGGTGTACCCAAAAACTTTGTCAGAAGCTAGAGAAGTGATTGCTAGGCCTCTTGCTGAGATATTTGTATCATTGATGGTCATAGGTGAGGTGCCGAAAGACTGGAGGTTGGCAAACGTGATGCCACTGTGTAATAAAGGTGGTAAGGAAAAGCCAAGGAATTGTAGACCAGTGAGCCTGACCTCGGTGGTTGGCAAGTTGTTGGAAGGAATCCTGAGGGACAGGAAGTACATGTATTTGAAAAGTCAAGGACTGATTCGAGATAGACAACATGACATTGTGCGTGGGAAATCATGTCTCAAAAACTTGATTGAGTGTTTTGATGAAGCAACAAAGAAGATTGATGAGGGCAGAGCAGTAGATGTGATGTATATGGACTTCATATAGGCGTTCGACAAGGTTCCCCATGGTAGACTGATTAGCAACGTTAGATCTCATGGAATACAGGGAGAACTAGCCATTTGGATAAAGAACTGGCTCAAAGGTAGAAGACAGAGGGTGGTGGTGGAGTTTTGTTTTTCAGACTGGAGGCTTGTGACTCGTGGAGTGCCACAAGAATAGGTGCTGTGCCCTCTACTTTTTGTCATTTACATAAATTATTTGGATGCAAGCATAAGAGGTACAGTTAGTAAGTTTGCAGATGACACCAAAATTGGAGGTGTAGTGGACAGTGAAGAGGGGTCCCTTAGATTACAACAGGATCTTGACCAGATGGGCAAATGGGAAGAGACGTGGCAGATGGAGTTTAATTCAGATAAATGCGAGGTGCTGCATTTTGGGAAAGCAAATCTTAGCAGGACTTGTACAATTAATGGTAAGGTCATAGGGAGTGTTGCTGAACAAAGAGAACTTGGAGTGCAGGTTCATAGCTCCTTGAAAGTAGATAGGATATTGAAGAATGTGTTTGGTATGCTTTCCTTTATTGGTCAGAGTATTGAGTACAGGAGTTGGGAGGTCATGTTGCGGGTGTACAGGAGATTGGTTCGGCCACTGTTGGAAGATTGCGTGCAATTCTGGTCTCCTTCCTATCGGAAAGATGTTGGGAATCTTGAAAGGGTTCAGAAAAGATTTACAAGGATGTTACCAGGGTTGGAGGATCTGAGCTACAAGGAGGGGCTGAACAGGCTGGGGCTGTTTACCCTGGAAGGTCGGAGGCTGAGGGGTGACCTCGTAGAGGTTTACAAAATTATGAAGGGCATGGATATGATAAATAGGCAAAGTGTTTTTACTGGTGTCGGGGAGTCCAGAGCGAGAGGGCATAGGTTTCGGGTGAGAGGGGAAAGATATAAAAGAGTGCTAAGGGGCAATATTTTAATGCAAAGGGCGATACATGTAGGAAATGAGCTGCCAGAGGATCTGGTGGAGGCTCGTACAATTCCAACATTTAAGAGGCATTTGGATGGGTATATGAAAAGGAAGAGTGTGGAGGCATATGGTCCAGATGCTGGCAGGCGGGACTACATTCGATTGGGACATCTGGTCAGCATGGGCGGGTTGGACCAAAGGGCCTGTTTCCATGCTGTACATCTCTATGACTCTATGAAAACAAAATTGGCGGTGTAGTGGGCGGTGAAGGTCACCACAGAGTACATCAGGATTTTGATCAGATTGACCACTACGCCTCGGTGTGGCACTTGGAGTTAAATTTAGAAACGTGCGATGTGCTGCACCTTGTAAAGGCAAATCAAAGCAGGACCTTCACATTTAATGGCAAGATCCTGGCGAGTGCTGCTTAACAAGGAGAACTTGGGGGGGGGGGGGGGGGGGAGGTTCTTAGTTCCTTTCAAGAAGAGTTGCTTTTCGATCCGATAATGAAAAGGGATTTGGTATAATTTCCTTTTTTGGTCATTACGTTCTGTTCAGGTGGAGGGAGGATACGATGGTCTGTACAAGATATTGTTTAGGCAAATTTTGGAATATTGCGTACAATTCTGGTTTCCTTTCTACACGAGGAATGTTGTTAACTTGATAGCGTTCAGAAAATGCTTGCAACAATGTCGCTGGTGATACAAGGTTTGAGCTATAGGCAAACACTGAACAGCCTGGTATATTTTACTGGAACATCTGAGGCTGAGAGATGACCTTTGGACGTTTAGAAAATCATGAGGGGCATGGATAGACAAAAGTGACAAGGTATTTTCCTTGGTTTTGGTGAATCCAGCACGAGAATGCGGAGGGTTAAAATGAGAGGGGAAAGACTTAAAAGGTTCCTAAGGCACGCCTTTTTCCACGAAGAACGTGTGCATGTGAGGTACAAGCTGTCAGAGGAAATGGTAGAAACTGGCACAATTAGAACATTTCAAAGAAACCTGAATGGTTGCATTAATAAGAAGAGTTTGAAAGATTTTGCGTCAAATGCTGGAGTAAGGAATGGATTCATTTCGGTTAGGAGGTATAAATGGAGAATTTGTATTGATGGGTCTGTTTACATATTGCACATTCCTATGACTCTATGCTTCATGTATTATTCCACGTTCTGTAATATATTGAGGTGTTCCAACCATAAAGTTAGTAGAAAAGTCTGCTTTGTCAATGTTGGTAGTGATAGTTCACAAGTCCATAAGAGCATCAGCGCAGAATTCGGCCATTCACCCGTTTGAGTCTGCTCCACAATTCGGTCATGGCTGATAAGTACCTAAACTCCAGTTTCCTGCCTTCATTCTATAAGCTTTCAACCCAACACCAATTAAAACTCTCTCCATGTCTTGCTTAAATTCAGCCATTGTCCCAGCTTCTTTGAGGTCGTGAACTCCACAGATCCACAAGTTTTTGGGAAACGTAATTTCTCAATTCCTTTACATTTGCTATCCATCATTCCAAGCCTATGCACCACTAAAGGAAGCGTCCGCTCCCCGTCTATGTTTCCATACATTTTATTGCATTGAATACCTCAACTTGAGCTCCCCCTCATTCTTCTAAATTGCAGAGAGCATCGGCCTAAACTGTTCATTCTGCATTCAAATTCGACCTTCCAAAATGAATCAGTTTGCATTTATACAGGTTGTTTTCCATCTGCCACTTCTCAGCGGAGCTATGCATCATGTCAGTGTCATATTGTAGCCTGCAACACCCCTTCGACACTATATACGACAACACCGACATTTGTGTCATCCGCAAACTTACTAAGGCAACCTTCCCCTTCTTCATCCATGTCATTTATAAATGTTACAAAGAGCAGAGGCCCAAGAACAGATTCCTGCTGGACCCCACTCGTCATTTACCTCCGGCCAAAATACTTTCCATATACTACACACTCCCTGTCTTTTCTCGGACAGCCAAATTTGTATCCAGACATCTAGGTTTCCCTGTATCTCATATTACCTACATTTGGGAATGCGTCTGTCGTGGGGAATCTTATTAAGTGCTTTACTTACATTCTTACACACCACACCCATTGCTCAACCACCATCAACCTGTCTCGTCAAATCCTAAATGAACTCAATAAGTCTTATGAAGCATACCTACCCCTCTACCCCTCTCACAGTCATGCTGATTATCTTTGATTAAACTGTTGTTTATGTCCAGATAATGATAAATCCTATCTCTCTGAATTTTTTCCAGTAATTTGAGTACCACAGACTTAACACTAACGGGTCTGTAATTCCCAAGGATTTCCCTGTTCACTCTCTTGAACAGAGGAACAGCAATTGCCTCACTCCAGTCATCCTGTCCTTATCCCATGGAGAGTGAGAATGCAAATATCATCGCTAGAGGGGGATCAATCTCAATACTCGTTTCCTGTAGTAACCCTGGTTATATCAGGTTTGGCTCTGGGGAGTTATCTATCTCAATGCTTCACATAATTTCCAGCACATTTACTTTCATAATATCAAGCAGTTCAAGCCTATTAACTTGGATCACGATGTCCTCAGTATGAACAAGGCCCATCTCTTGTTTTAGTCCTGAAGCAAAGAAAAACTCATTTTGGGCGTCGTTTACCTCTTCAGATTTCGGGCAAAAGTTCACTCCACTACCCGCTAACGGACGTACCCTCTCTCTAATCATTCATTTATTCCTCATGCAAATGCAGAACATATCTGCGTTGCCCAAAATCCTTCATGCAAAGGCGTTTTCGTGCACCCACCTCGTTCTCCTCAGTCCACTTTTGAGTTGTTTCCTTCCTACACAATAATCGTCCAAAGCTGTGCCTGCATTCTTCCTCAACCTTATGTTAGCTTCTTTCTTCTTCGTAATGAGAAGCTCCTCTTCTGTTGTCTCCAATGTTCCTTCACCTTAACATTCCTTGTCTGTCTCATTGCAACAAAACTTTCCCACACTCGCAATAAGTGCTCCTGAAACAGGCTTCAAATTTCTGCTGTGCATTTTCCGGAGAACAATCATTCCCAAATTATAATCCACATAACGTGTTCAAAAGCAGCGTAATTTTCCCTGCCCCAGTTCAGAGCCTTGCAACACTGTCTGTTCCTTTCCCTCTGTGCGGTTATGATAAAGGGGAGCCAGTTGTGATTACTGCCACCAATATGCTCTTCGACTGAGAGATCTGACACCTGGCCAGTTCATACCCGAGCAACAAATTCAATATGACCTCACTCCTCGTTGCCTTATCAGCATATCAAGTCAGGAATCCATTCCCGACACACTTGATGAAATCGGCTCCATTCAGACAGTCTTCACTAAGAAGATTCAAATTAATATTTGGTAAGTTGAAGTCACCCATAAAAATAACTCTGTGACATCAGCCCCTTTCCAAGATCTGCTGCCCAATCTGTTCCTTCATTTCTTTGTTGCCACGAGGAGTCTTAGAAAACACCCAATAAAGTGACTGTTCATTTCCTGTTACTGACTTCCACCCATACTAAATCAATGGATCCACCTTCTTCAACAGTCTCCTTTACTGAAGCTGTGATGCACTTGCCAATTGGCAGTGCTACTCCTTGTCCTCTTTTACCCACTCCTTGTTCTTTTTGAAAGATCTTGGAACATTCAGCAACCATCACCGCCACAGTGAAGTCCTTGTCTCCATTCTGCTTACATCAGTAGTTCCAACTACTGATCCATGTTCTTAGTATATCACTCTTTTTCATGATACACTTTGACACATCACTTTGCCCCATTAGCTCTGAATCATTCCTGACAGACACTCTGCATTCTGTTTCTCCCCGTTCAACATTTACCCCTCCTCTGATATGTAGCGCTGGTTCCCATAGAAACCCAAACATATAAATAGAAAACACGAAATTTCAGCATTGCTTCGCCTGAGATTCACTGAAGATGTTACCTCGTACGCAACGTCTGGAAATTAACCTTTCACCTCAGTGACCAAACTTATATCCAAAATCTCTAGCAAATCATAACATTTATTTTTATTTGCACCAATAACTCATTAATTCAGTTTTGCATCCTTTTTGTATTGAGATATAACCCTACCTTCTAAATCCTTCTGTACGTCTCACTGCATCTTGCATTTAAATTTACTATTTTTTAGTCAACGATCCCTACATCCGTGTGAACGTATCATCCGTAACGCCATGGATCTTTCTGTTCTGCAACAGCCTTTTGTGTCGCACCTTGTTGAGGGCGTTCTGCAAATCGAGGAACACCACATCCACCTTCCCTGTAATGTCTTCACATACTTCCAAAAGATTTGTTAAGCATGAATTGCCCTTCATAAAACCCTGTTCTGTGTGCTCAATGAGCTAATTTATCTCCGTATGCCGTACTATTTCTTCCTTGAGAAAAGACTCAAGCAGATGTTCAGCTAACCAGTCGATAATTCTCTTTCTTTTGTCACCATCTCTTTTTAGTCAGTATGCCACATCTGCGAATTTCGAATCTGATGAACTGCCCCAGAATTCAGCGAATGTTGCGTAATTTCTACAAGTGCACTTGTTATTTGTCTGCCATCACTTTTAGTGCCCATGGATGGATTCCGTCGCTTAAACATTCTGCTCCAAGTCTCAACGACTTGCTCTGTTCAGTCACATGAATTTCCAAGGTTGAAACTACACAAACACTCAGAGATTTTCCCCTACGTTGGCTGATATCAACAGGGGTTAATGTGCGGCGCTTAGAATGCATGATCATCCTGGCTCGGGAGGAAGGGATTTTGCAAATTTATTTGTGGGACTGGCAATGATGGATTTTATAAACCTGTATTACATGATATTACAAGTGGACATACAGGTGTGAACCTCAATAATTGAAACGCCAGATTCTGAACAAATTACTGGATTTATCCGGACTTCCATATTTGCATTGTGTATGAGTATTGTGTTCCAGCTCATACCCATTTCCGACATACAATTACTCCTTTGAATCGCTCAATTCTCTCAATAGATCTCCTGCAAAACCTGTAATCATTTTATGTTCAGCTGATGAGTGTACGTTTCATTACCTCAATATATACATTTTGTAACCAGCTCTATCACAGCTCTCCTCTGTTTCCTTTCCAACAAGGAGAACAATCTCAGTTTCTCTAAATGACTGATACCTTAATATCTGATTGCTATCGTAAAGGAAAACATCTTGCTGGTCATGTGACATGGTCATGGTTATTCCTGAAGAAAGGCTTATGCCCGAAACGTCGATTCTCCTGTTCCTTGGATGATGTCTGACCTGCTGCGCTTTTCCAGCATCATATTTTCAGGTCATGTGACATTGTCAACTTGCCTGTATCAATGCAGCCCTCAACAATATGAAATGAAGTGAACATCTTGTTGGACAAAGCACTGTTCCTGATTGATGTTCCATCCACCACTTTGAATTTATATTCTCTCCACCCCCAAGGCAGAGTGGCATCATTTTATTCAAGCAGTTTCATTCCAGACCATAGCGCTGCACTCTCAGTCGGGAGAGTTGACTAAAGATGGTTTAATCTGAAGGTTACCACAACACAAGCAATGAAACTGGTTGAGCAGGAGATTCAACTGTTATGAAATGATATTCTTGAGGTGTATCAAGACAACCCATGTCCCCTGAATAAATGCTGTTTTTTTAAAAAAAACCCTAATCATGAACTAAAATCATGGATTACAGAGATTGAGAAGGCCGTTAGGCTGGAGGGACATTGCACATTCTGGGAGCTTTGAGAGGCTGGAGGGGGATTACAAAGATAGGGACTTTAAGAATGTAGGGTAAGTACAAAATTAGGGAGGAATGTGCAGATTGCAGAGACCGTTTGGTTTGACAGGCTGGAGGAGGATAACATAGATATGGTGAGTGGTTTGTCTGGGGTACATTACACAGACTGGGAGGGCTCAGAGGCTTGGGCGAATCACAGACATAGGTAGGATTGTGAGATATGAGAGAGATTACGGAGATTGCAAGAGCTGAGAGGCTGGAGAAGGATTACAGAGAAAGGGAAGACTGTGAGAATGGAGTGTTATTATTGATATAGAGAGGGTTCTCAGGCTGAAGGGATATCACACTGACGCGGAGGGTTGTGAGACTGGAGGAGAATTACAGAGGTAGAGAAGGATCTGAGCCTGGAAGTGAAGTACAGGAATAGAGAGGGATGTGAGGCTGGAGGTTGTTGCAGAGATAGGGAAGATCATCAGGCTGCAGAGGCATTAAATAGATAGGGAGATTTGTTACGCTGGAGGGGAACATAAATAGGGAGATTGATTTGGCCGTACGGGAATTACATTGACTGGGAACGTTAAGTGGCTTGAGGGGAATTACATAGATGGCGCCTAGAGGGGGATGACACATACACTGAGAACTGTGATGCTGGTGGGGGATTGCAGAGATAGGAAGGGTTGTGAGGGGAGACCGTGATTACAGGGATGGCACATGTTGTCAGGTTAGGGGAATACAGAGATAGAAATGGTTGTGGGGCTGGAGCAGGATTCCAAGGAAAGGGAGGTTTTTGAGGCTGAAGGGAGGGAAGTGACATCGGGAGTTTGTGAAGCTGAAGGGGCTTTACAGAAATGTGATTTGTTCTGTAGCAGCGGGATTAGCCCATTAAATGCCTAAGTGGCATGGTAGGCCATTGAAATCGAGGTAAATGTTTTGTCAATAATGGCACAACATAGACTGGGAGGGTTGAGAGGCTGTCGGAAGATTACGGATATTGGAATGGTTGTGAGGCTGAATGTTGATACCGAGAGGGAAGGTTGTGAGTCTAGAGGTTTATGACAGAAGTAGGCTGGGTTCGAGGCTGAAGGGAGATGACAGATATCGGAAGGGTTGTGATTTCAAGATTAGATTCCCTACAGTGTGGTAAAAGGCCGGTCGGCCCAACAAAACCACAAATTCCCTCTAAAGATTAACCAGGCTAGACCCATTTTCCTCTGACTATGGGCAATTTTTAATGCTCAGTTCAGCTGCGCTGAACATTTTTGGAGTCCGCAGAGAAAAAACGACAGTCACGGGTTGCATTAACTCTCCCTCCCTGTAGTTGTGTATTGATATAACATTTTAAATTCACATATTTCTGTTGTAACTCAATGCGCACAGCAGAGCTATAGATACTTGCATGTTTGCATGTTGCTCCGGATGTGACAAACTTACCTGACCAAAAACACCTTGGAAAAGATATGTCAGCTTCCTCGTCAGTACCTTTTGATCTCTCCTGCTTCCGCTTGTATATGTGTTACCTTGTGATCGCACTATCTGGTAACATACATGGATAAACTCTCTACATTTCGACAGCTGCCTGTGTCTCCATTGGGTTTTCAACTAGAGAAAGCAACACACCCACCAGTGAATAAGTTAAATCATTTGCAAGGACAAGTTGTATTCCTGGAGCTGACAGCTTGTCCAGTACTCCTACCAAAACAGATCCAATTTTCTTTGGACTCTTTAATCTCACTTTACATAATTGAGCACTTTCTATCGCACCTTCTATTCCTGTTAATGTTAACTGAGAAGGCAATATTTCCTCAGGTATACATGGCTCCTCATCCTTCAGAATCACAGACAGAGAGGACCCTGTGCCCTTGATATTTAAAACTCTTTTCCTGCTACGCATGGTCTCTGTGAATAAACTTTACCATTGCGTGTATATTTTTAAGAAGATCAGCAATTCGTCCTTCATAAGCCTCTGATCATTTTTTACACCCCGAGGCAGTTGTCTAACTTCACTGTGATCGATCTGACCAGTCCAACAAAACTCCCAGGCTTTCCCGGCTTTCCAAGATCTGGGTTTCTCCTCGACTGAAAGCACTGTGATTTCGTATTACCTCCTTCATTTCAACGAAAACGTAAGAGCATTTTTTTATAATTTCTTTCTCCTCATATTTGGTTTTCTTCTTACCCTGTGTTAAGTTATTCTTACAATATTCACTGAGATCTAAATTTCACTTACCACGTGAGTATTTCTCTTTGTCCCAATTCCTGCACCTCATGGATTGAAATTGATTCGGGAAGCCAAACTATGTTTTATTGACGAGCTCATACTCATCAGCTAACATTGCTATTTTGATTATCTGCTCTTCGACATGAGATCACTCTACCCCCTTCAGCTATAATCTCTAGCTTCTTCAACTTACTGCCCGTTTTAAGTCTCAATGTCTGAAGTTCAAGCATTCTCTGTTTTTCTTTCCCTTCTGCTGCTGTTCACCCTTTTTCTCTCTGTTTTGCTGCTCTGTCTTTTTTTTTTCCTCTGCAACTTAAACTGTTTCATTTCCGCTGCCCGTTCCTTATGTCTCGGCTCTAACTCAAGCTGCTTCATTTTCAAATGAATTATTGCCATCTCATTATATTCTGATGGTTTCTCCGGTAGGTTTAAATGCTGTAAACCTGCTGTGATTATATCTCATTCCCTCACAGAATCAGGCAGAGAGGGAAAGAGGTTGGCAACATGTTTCCACGCTGCTGAATTCCGACCCCGTTCTCGACAGAACTGTTCAGGTTCAGTGCTGACCACTCCCCTTGCGTTATACTGATCACTTCAAAAACATGCCCACTTTGGGTTAAAGTCATATCTTTTTAAATATCAACAAATCGCCCCTCAATACACTTCAATCTCTACACCAAGCTAGTCACCTCGGAGTCGGTACAGTTTATGACACCACTGGGAAAAAAATAGGGTACATTATCTTTGAGAAAACTCTTTTAAAAAGGAAAAACTTTGTGAAAAAACTGAAAATGCATGCTTTCTGTTTTCCAGTGTTCACTGTTACGTGGGAATGAAAACACCAGAGATCGTAGAATCTGAATCAGAACGGAACCTGCCTGTCTCCATGTCAATTGGGAAGCCGCTTTTTCGCAAATGTCATCCCCGCAAAACCACCACCACTCCTTTGATACACAAAGCAACAACGATGAGGAACAGAAATAGACTGTTCAGCTCCTCAAATCTGTCCACATGTCCCACTCACTCTCTTCAATCAAATGCTTTTAAAATTTAGCCTGCACTGAACTCGGGTGAAGAAAATTCCAAAACCACAAGCGGCTAACAGCACAAGAAATTGGAGAAGAATTAGGTCGTTCCACCACTGAGTTTGCTGTGCGACTCCATAATAGCTGAAATACTTCTCAGCCCCATTTAATTCCTTTTGCACATGACCATTTATCCCGTTATAAATGAATTTGATCTCTTTCAAAAATAATGTCATGTTCCAATGTGCGTCATGTCATGAAGTATTTGTGTACGTCTGTAAATAATCATATGTGCATAATGAAAAATAAGAGTTAATGTTTCCAATCCGGTTCTGGGGAGGACTCACTGGACCCTAGACGTTACTTCTGATTTATTTTACAAGCTGCTAGACCTGTTGAACTTTGTTAGCAATTTCTGTGTTTTTTTGTGTCAAATTCTGTGATTCTCTAACATTACATAACTCTTTGACTTGTCAAATAATGATCTTGGAGGTACAGAGCAATTTTAGCCAAAGACCAGTCACATTGTTCCAAATATATACCCACCATTATCCGGTCTAGTTCAGGACTCTTCAATTCTTCCTCACTCATAATCAGTAAAAATGCATGACAATACGTTGTGCATTACAGAACGTGCAAGAATAAATCCGAGCTTATAGTCATTCACTCAGAATTGCTGGGACACGTTTGCAGAGGAATTATTTTGATACGTGTCACGAATAGTGTTCAAAGACAAATTACATCCACGTTGCAGAGGGAAGAGACGTTTTACTCAGCATCGTTTTCCACACTCAGCGGCCTGAGTATAATTGTAATGCTCCGTAAACCTACCTGCCTATCTTCCTTTTCACCTAGCCACTCCAGCTCCTCTCTGAACTATCACCTTCATTACCACCGCCATTCACTCATTGCACAATTTGCAACCTTACCCACCGTCTTCCCTGACCTATCACCTCCATCCCCACCCCCATTCAACTATTGGACTCTGCTAATTTCTACCCACACCCAAATTCCTATCATAGAACATCGAACATAGAACAATACAGCACAGAACAGGCCCTTTGGCCCACGTTTTGTGCCGAACTTCTATTCTAGATTAAGCACCCATCCATGTACCTATCCAAATTCCGCTTAAAGGTCGCCAATGATTCTGACTCTACCACTCCCACGGGCAGCGAATTCCATGCGTCCAACACTTTCTGGGTAAAGAACCCACCCCTGACATCTGCCCTATATCTTCCACTCTTCACCTTAAATTTATGTCCCCTTGTAACACTCTGTTGTACCCGGGGAAAAAGTTTCTGACTGTCTACTCTATCTATTCCTCTGATCATCTTATAAACCTCTATCAAGTCACCCCTCATCCTTCATCGTTCCAACGAGAAAAGGCCGAGAACTCTCAACCTATCCTCGTACGACCTATTCTCCATTCCAGGCAACATCCTGGAATATCTTCTCTGCACCCTCTCCAAAGGTTCCACATCTTTCCTAAAGTGGGGCGACCAGAACTGCACACAGTACTCCAACTGTGGCCTAACCAAAGTCCTGTACAGCTGCAACATCACTTCACGACTCTTGAATTCAATCCCTCTGCTAATGAACGATAATAGTCCGTAGGCCTTCTTACAAACTCTATCCCCCTGAGTGGCAACTTTCAAAGATCTATGTACATAGACCCCAAGATCCCTCTGTTTCTCTACCTGACTAAGAACCCTACCATTAACCCTGTATTCCGCATTCGTATTTGTTCTTCCAAAATGGACAACCTCACACTTGGCAGGGTTGAACTCCATCTGCCACTCCTCAGCCCAGTTCCGAAACATATCTAAGTCCCTTTGCAAACGACAAATGCCCTCCTCACTGTCCACAACTCCACCTATCTTCGTATCATCTGCAAATTTACTGACCCACCCTTCGACTCCCTCATCCAAGTCATTAATAAAAATTAAAAACAGCAGAGGAACCAGAACTGATCCCTGCGGAACTCCACTTGTAACTGGGCTCCAGGCTGAATATTTACCATCTACCACCACTCTCTGACTTCGACCGGTTAGCCAGTTTTCTCTTCAATTGGCCAAATTTCCCTCTATCCCATGCCTCCTGACTTTCCGCATAAGCCTACAATGGGGAACCTTATCAAATGCCTTACTAAAATACATGTACACTACATCCACTGCTCTACCCTCATCCACATGCTTGGTCACCTCCTCGAAGAATTCAATAAGACTTGTAAGGCAAGACCTACCCCTCACAAATCCGTGCTGGCTGTCCCTAATCAAGCAGTGTCTTTCCAGATACTCGTAAATCCTATCCCTCAGTACCCTTTCCATTACTTTGCCTACCACAGAAGTAAGACTAACTGGCCTGTAATTCCCGGGGTTATCCCTATTCCCTTTTTTGAACAGGGGCACAACATTCGCTACTCTCCAGTCCCCTGGTACCACCCCAGTTGCCAGTGAAGACGAGAAGATCATTGCCAACGGTACTGCAATTTCCTCTCTTGTTTCCCACATAATCCTAGGATATATCCCGTCAGGCCCGGGGGACTTGTCTATCCTCAAGTTGTTCAAAATGTCCAACACATCTTCCTTCCTAACAGGTATCTCTTCTAGCTTATCAGTCCGTTTCACACTCTCCTCTTCAACAATACGGTCCCTCTCGTTCGTAAATACTGAAGAGAAGTACTTGTTCAAGACCTCTCCTATCTCTTCCGACTCAATACACAGGCTCCCACTACTGTCCTTGATCGGACCTACCCTCGTTCTCGTCATTCTCAGGTTTCTCACATACGCATAGAGTGCCTTGGGGTTATCCTTGATCCTATCCGCCAGGGATTTTTCATTTCCTCTCTTAGCTCTCCTAATCCCTTTCTTCAGGTCCCTTCTGGCTATCCTGTAACCCTCCACTGCTCTGTCTGAACCTTGTTTCCTCAACCTTATGTAAGCCTCCTTCTTCCTCTTTACTAGACATTCAACCTCCCTCGTCAACCAAGGCTCCATTACACGACCATTTCTTTCCTGCCTGATCGGTACATACATATCAAGGACACGTCGTATCTGCTCCTTGAAAAAGTTCCACATTTCCACCACATCCTTCCCTGACAGCCTATGCTCCCAACGTATGCTCCTCAAATCCTGTCTTACAGCATCGTAATTTCCCTTCCCCCAATTGTAAAATCTACCTTGTTGTGCGCACCTATCTCTCTCCATAACCAAGGTGAAAGTCACAGAATTGTGGTCGCCATCACCAAAATGTTCACCCACTAACAAGCCCACCACTTGTCCCGGTTCATTACCGTGTACCAAATCCAATATGGCCTCCCCTCTGGTTGGACAATCTACATAATGCGTTAGAAAAGCTTCCTGGACACACTGCACAAACACCGCCCCATCCAATCTACTTGATCTAAAGAGCTTCCAATCAATATTTGGGAAGTTGAAGTCGCCCATGACTACGACCCTGTGGCTTCTGCACCTTTCCAAAATCTGTTTCCCAATCTGTTTCTCCACATCTCTGCTGCTATTGGGGGGCCTATAATAAACACCCAACAAGGTGACTGCACCTTTCCTATTTCTGACTTCAGCCCATACTACCTCCAGAGGCAGATCCCCCTCAAACTTCCTTTCTGCAGCCGTTATACCATTTCTAATTAGCAATGCTACCCCCCCTCCTTTTTTACCACCCTCCCTAATCTTACAGAAACATCTGTAACCAGGAACCTCCAACATCCATTCCTGTCCCTCATCTATCCATGTTTCCGTGATGGCCACAACATCGTAGTCCCAGGTACCGATCCACGCCTTAAGTTCACCCACCTTATTTCTGATACTCCTTGCATTGAAGTATACGCACTTGAGCCCATCTCTGTGTCTGCAAGTAGTCCCTGTCAGTGCTACCTTCTCCACAGCCTCCCTACAGTCTTGGACATCATCACACTCTCCGGACCACTCAACCATCAACAGGGTCACTTCCCCACTGACTCCCATGCTCTTGAACCATCATGTTCAATCCCATGCCCACTCCGCTGCCATCACCCTCACTCTTCCACTCAGTCACTCCGCACAATCCCCTTCTGCCACACTGACATGTCCACACACTCACAATCAATCCTGCGCATTTTTCCCTACCTTCACAGTCACTCGCCAGAAACATTCCATCCTGTACACTGACTGTTCTGCATAGTCCCACGCCATCAAGCCAATTCTGCTGCACTTTCCCCCACCCTGACAGTCACTCCTCTGCAGACTCCGCCACCATCAGAGTCACTCCCATTAAGATCCGCCAATATCACGCTCACTGCCCAGCACGCTCACCCACTGTTACACTGACTCTCCTGTATACACCCCCAAATTCAAGCTCCCCTTACCATCATGTTCACTCGACCAAACACTGCTCCACAATCAAACTCATTCCCTGCCCAGTAAAATCCCATCATTCTTCGTCCCTCGCTCACTCCCAGACACATTAACCCAGTATCTAGGTCACTCCTCTGGTCTCTTCCCTGTGCACTCCCCACCATCATTCTCAGTTCCACACACACTCCGCTACCGTCACATTCACTCACCTGCACACCACACCCCACCTCAAGCTCCTTGACCAACATTTGCCCCAACATCACACAGACGTTTCACCAGACTTCCACACCATCACCTTGACTCCCCTCCACACTCCCTCACCATCAATCTTGCTTTCTGTACAGTGCTGCGCCATCATGCTCACTCCCGCACGGAATACCCTGCATCATGGTAACTCTCCACTCACGCCCCTGGGCACTCTAACACCGCGATGCTCACTCACCCACAATCTACCTCACCACCATTATCACGTCTCTGCACATTCTCCAACCATGCCCTTCACGGCCCTGCACACTGTCATTGTCAAGATCACTCCACCACATTGTCGTCAAAGTCATGCTCACTCCACTGCCCACATCCCTCACTGTCACGCAAGCTGCACTGCTCAATCCTCTACCGTCACACTCACTCTTCCTCACAATACATCACCATAACGCTCATCCCATCACTCCCCAACCGTCATGCTCATTGCTCTACACATTCTCCCTTCTCACTTCACACCCACGCACACTCCTGCACCATCGTGCTCACTCCCCTGCACACACATCCATCATCACATGAACAATTTTGCACTCACCCACATCATGTTCCTCTCTCCCCTGCACGCTCCCACCATCACATTCACAACTGTGCACTCTCCAACACCACTACACTCTCTCCCCTGCACACACTCTCACCTTCATGCACACTCCCCACACACTACCCCATTGTCATGCTCACTACCCACAGACTGCCCCACTGTTACCCTCAGTCACCCGCTCACTCACCCACACCTCACTGTCACGCTCACTCCCCCACACACACCCCTATCATCCCTCTCAATCCCTGCTTTCTCCCCAACCGTTTAATCGCACTTCCCCATTCACTCATCCACCATCACACTCACTCGCCTGCACACTACGCCAGTTATGCTCACTACCCTGCACACGCCGCCTCTGTCTTGCTCATTGTATCTCACACTCCTGCATCATGCTGACTCCCCTGCTCATACCCACGTACACTCCGTCACCATTATGCTCAATCCCCCGCACACTCCCACACCATCCTACTCATTCCCTCTCACACTCGACTGACCTGTTTACTCCATTGTTCACTCCCAGGCATTTTTACCCACGGTCATTCTCACATAGTTACATATTCATCACCATCACACTCATTCCCCCACACACTTCAACACCGTCACATTCACTACCCCACACACTCCTACAGTATCACGTTCAGCACTATGCTCAGTACCCGTGCACACCCCACTTTCAAGTTCACTCCCAGAAAATGCGCCATTCTTCACACACATTCCTCCTCACACTCCCCCAACGTCATGCACTCTCCCTCACCCCTCTCCCACCATCATGCTCACTCTCTCACATGCTCTCCATCTTCAGTCTCTCTCTCCCACACACTCAACTTCACTCCTCTGCACATTCCCCCACTATCCCTGCTTCGCTCACATCCCCGCACAAACGGCATCATCACATTCACACCCCCTGCATACTACCCCCACCACATGCTCTCTCCTATACATACTCTTCAACTTTCACCTCACTGAGCTGAGCACTCCGTCAACTCAAGCTCACTCGCTCACATACTCCCCCACCTCACAGTCATTCACACCGACACTCCCCCACCAGCATCGTTACTCCCCCACACGCTTCCCTAACATCACATTCACGCTCCCACACACTCAACCATCCATGTTGCCTTCTGTGTATACTCCTCCACCAACAGGCTGACTCTGCTGCACCCTTACCCACCGACACGCTAACACCTCCGCACACTGCCTCACCATCATGCTCACTCCACTGCACACTGTCCCAATGTAACACTCACTTTGCCATGCAATCCCCACCATAACATTCACTCCCCCGCCCACTACCCAACACCATCACATTCTCTCCCCACAAATTCCACCACGGCGTGCTCACTTCTCTGCAGACTCCCCTGCCGTCACCTCACTCCCCAGCACACTCCCTCAACTCACACTATCTCCCCATTCAGTTCCCAAATCGCCCTCAGTCTTCCACTAACTTCTTCGCTCCTGCGCACATTCCCTCACTGGTACACTCACTCTGCTGCACACTTCCCCTGCTCTCACACACTCGCCTGTGGAATACTCTGTCATGACCCTCACTCTCACACACACCACTCCCATTATATTCACTCCATGGTATACAATTCCACTGATTGCCTCACACTTCGACACACTACCACACTGTCAGTCTCACTGTCATACACACTCCTCCAATGTCATGCTCATCCAGCTGCACCCTCAGCACACTCGATCATCTTCCTCACTCTCCCTCAACGTCATCCTCTCTCCATCACACACTACACCACCATCCCATTTACCCCCCATGCACGACCCCACCATCACGTTCACTCTTCCCCACCATCTCACTCCCACATGCACATACTTGCCCATCACATGCCTCACATTCCCCGACCATCATGCTCAGTCCCCCGCACATAAAAACACTGTCAAGCACAGACCCTCTGCTCACAGCCACATCATCTCGCTCACTCCCCCGCACAATGCCACAGTCATGCTTACTCCCCTACACATTCCCTCACCATCACCGTCATTTCTCCACACACCGTCACTGTCGCGCTCATTCCCCTGGACACCATCATCATGCTAAATCGCCCAACATCACCCTCATTGCCCTGCACAATCCACCACCGTCACACTTACTGCCCACCATACTCCCTCACCATCACGGTCACTCTATCCAACATTTCCTTAACCTCAAGCTTCTTCCCCTACACGCTCTCTACCATAAGCAATGCCTAGTGACCCCCTCCCCAATGAATTCCTGCAAATTGGCCTTTGACCCATCCCAATCTGTTCCCTGACTAACACACAGTGGGGCGGACACAAACTGTTCCATGCATAATAACCTGTTGTCCGACCCCAACTCTTTTGCCAGACTCACAGCCGAAAGTGCTACCCCCACAAGTACCTCCTACTAACAGTCTGTGTCCTCACACCCAGTGTGTCACTTAGTAATGTCATTTAACCCAAAGCAAAACCTGGATATCAACACCCCCTTTGTTGCCCTAGGAATGCACTAAATCTCTACACCTCCCTCAACTCCCTTTGAAACATCCTGATGCTCCACACTCCCTTCTGTGTTACAAGTAACAGGCTGAATTCCCAATCTTTCCTCTGGTCCCCAAGCAATGGCTGGTAGATCCACACCCGTCTGTTCCCCTAGCATCGACCTGGTGCTCCACCGCCAGCTCTCTTCCCCTTGTTACAGCCTGAAGAACTACAACTACCTCTGTTGCCTCAGCAACAGCTTGAAGTTTCAAACTCCTCGCTGTTCACTTCGCAAGGTCCCGAAGCTCCACCCCCTCCTATCTTCCCATGGCAACGGCCTGAAATTCCACAATCCTTTTTGTTCCCCTGGCAATGGGCTTTAATTCCGCACTGCTCATTCCCTTAGCGTCTGCCTGAATTTCCTTACATCCCCGTTGTTCTTCTAGCTACGGTCTGAATCTCCACTCCCTTTCTATTCCCTTACAAATAACCTAGAGCTCCACACTACTCTTCAATGACCCCAGTGACAGAAGGTGAGGGAGAAAGATTTGCAGAGAGGAGACGGGGAGGTGGAGAGTCGAAGACGGAGTGAGAATGAAGGTGAATGGGGAAGGGAGCGACAGAGAAATGGAATGTGTAAATGGGGAGAGAGAGTTGGGCAGTATGAGTGTGAGAGGGAGAGATGGAGGGGGAGGGGCAAAGGGAGGGAGATGAATTCTGCCAAAGGCTAGATCGGATTGGGGGACCCAAAGATTAAGGCAAGGGCGGCGAGACTTAAACCCATCTACTGAGATCGTGCACTGGTTCCCCTCCCCTTGCCTGATGACCCTGAGACTATCTCTCACCAGCTCAGCTTCTTCAACACAAAGAAAAACAACAATGTATTTGGGTCTGTTGCTTGGCACATTTTAATGAGCATTATTTTGATTTACAAATTGAAGTGATAGATATATTCAATGAAATAGCAACATTTTCACTGCACCGTGAGTTGAGAGCAATATTGAAACGTGCCAGTGTAACCCCCGTGGGGCTAGGTTGTATAAACCAACACTACCCCCGGTCTCTTAGGTTCGCGACAGGCTGCTTCATTGCTGAAATATAGAATCGAAATGAGAAAATCCCGGATGAGTTGATGATTAAGTGAATTTGATTGATTCATGAATGTGGGTGAAGGGATATTTCAGCACATTCTTCAGCTGTTGTCTAAATTTAGTATGGTTCACAGCATAAATTGCGGTGTTTGTGCAGCAACTGAGGAGCTGCAGCATGAAGCTCAATTCCTGTATAAACCATTCTGGACGCAAAGGGGAAGACATAATATACCTTATCCGATTCCATATCGAATACATTGTAAACGGTGACCATAACAGAATGAAATTGACCGAGATCACAAACAGTGAAATGATGTTTTTTTTTCGATTTCTCATTTCTTTGTCACACTGAACGGCCCCATTAAGATCCTTTAGTCTCCTGCGAGCTGTGCTGGTCGCTAAAATGTGTCTGACCGTGAAAGCATTGAGCACCAGAATCTGAAGAATTGCGACAGCCGGTGTTAGAATGTGGTGGATGGACTCAATTATGACCCAGGCACGAGAGAAGTAAATCGACAATTTAGCCACACAAAACCAGGGTCCATGCCACAGCCAATACTGAGCTGTGAGCATAAAATACCAGAAAATGTTCATTAATACGTTTAGCACAGTCAGTGTTCCCAAAACCACAGCTGCCGTTTTCTCACTGCAATATTTGCATTTAAGCTTTTGGCAACAAATAGCAACAAATCGATCAAAGGTGAAAGCGACGGTGAACCAGACAGAACAGTCAGTAGCTGCATAAAGCAGGACGGCGTGGATATTACACACTGGGATTTTCCTCAGGAAATAAAACTGTTCTCGAAAGACAATGGGGATATGTCTCAATATCAGGTCGATGATAATGACCAGTAGGTCCGTCACTGCCATGGCCACCAGGTAAAGTCTGACACATGGAGACAATGCGCAATCTTTATAAAGCAGGACGTAGATCGTCAGTACATTAACTGAGAGGAAAGAAAACAAATTATACATCAGCCTGGAGGCAAAGTTGACAGGTTATTTGAGAAGCCAATGAAATTACCAAATGTGTCACTGTATTCAGAGATTTATTGACGTACTTGGAGCTGAAATAAGAAATGAGAAAGTCTGAATACTGACAAAAATGTGATGGAAACCACAACAAACCATCCCTCTCCAAACACACAGGCACACACCCATTAGAACAGATAGTTCTAAAATATTCCCACCCACTTGATCACTCGAGAGCAGACACGTCACTTCTTCACAATTCCTAAGACGAAAGGTGAAAATATTGCCGTCCTGAAGGATTCTCTCCTAGTTCCTTGAAGACATGTGGAGCTTGGAAATATCTGTCTTTTAGTAAAATTGTGGTCGATGAAGAAATGTAAATGCAAGGCAAACGTATTTTCGCATTTAACTACCTGAGGGGGCCTTCAGAATAGTGTCTCCTTATCCCTGGAGAGAATCTCTTCCCTTGGGTTCAATTCATTCACATCCAAACATTCACAAATAATTTCGGATATGGAATGTTCTGGGTAACGTCATGTATCGACTATTCCAAGCAATGTTGGTTTGAGAATGTTGCGAGGAATACCGGGTATGAACGTTCCAGCGAGTATCTGGTCCAGAA
Organism: Chiloscyllium punctatum; assembly: GCF_047496795.1. NCBI lineage: Eukaryota > Metazoa > Chordata > Chondrichthyes > Orectolobiformes > Hemiscylliidae > Chiloscyllium > Chiloscyllium punctatum. The sequence goes on along the minus strand of NC_092781.1, from coordinate 19,702,118 downwards.
TATTCTGGAAAGTGTCAGGTATAGAATATTTTGAAGAATGCTGACGTAAAATGTTCCGATGAATGCCAGGAATAGAATGTCCCCGGAATGACTTATTCAGAATGTTCCAAAGAATATCAGTTTTCGAATTTTCTGGGGAATATCAGTTGTCGGGCGTTCTGGGGAAGGTCACGTGGATAGAATTTTCCAAGTAGTGTTGGGTGTCAAATTTCTTGAGAATTTCGGGTAGACAGTGTCCTGGAGAAGGCAACGTTCTGAAGAATGTTGAATGTAGAATGTTCTGGGGAATGACATGCTAAGAATGTTCCGTAGTTTGGCGGGTGCAGGAAGTTCCAGGGAACATTGGCAATCGACTGTTACTGGTAATATCGGAGAGAGAATGTCCCAGGAAATGTCAGTTACAGAACTTTACGAGGAATGCCAGGTGCAGAATGTGCCAGGGAATGTCGAGGATAGTACGTTCCATGGATGTTTGGGTGCAGAATGTTCCTGGGACTGTCAGTCACAAAATGTTCCGGGAAAGGCCGTATAGAATGTGCGAGTGTCGGAAAGACCCATAGACAAAGGCACTTCTGCACATTAAGTTTCTTGAGATCTACTCAGCCTCACGGTGGTAATCTCTCCCCAAGCCCAATTCAACTGGGCACTTTGTGCACAAGAACAATGAGATTAAGACAACGCCTTGATCATTTGATTCAGATCACCATTTCAATTTGTACAGCTACTTTTCCTTGTTCAGAAATCACACTCACTCCCTTCTCAGTTTTATCTAACACTCCCAGTTGTAAAATGTTATGGGTATTGAGTTTCCAGTATGAGTCACCCTGTAGCCCTGTCTCTCTAAGGCCATTAAATCATATTCATTTCCTTCAATGTATGCACGGAATTCCTCAGGTTGCAGGGGGATTTGGACGAATTGCAGAGTTGGGCTGAGAATCGGCAAATGGAATTCAATATAGATGAAAGTGAGGTGATTCATTTTGGTAAGGATATAGAAAGACAGAAAATTGGTTCAATGGAAAGGTTCTTGGATGTGCAGAGGGATCTTGGTGCCCATATACATCGAGCCATGAAAGTTGCCACACAGGTTGATAGTGTTATCAAGAAGGCATACGGTGTGTTAGGTTGTATTGGTAGAGGGATCGAGGATGTCTGTCTTGTCGGTCGAAGTTGATATATCTTGGTATCGTGATGGGGCTTCATGAACCATTACAACTTAGGAATTTGGGTAGCACCATGGCTCAGTGGTTAACACTGCTTCATCACAGCGCGAGGCAACCAGTGTCGATTCCAGCTTTTGGCAACTGTCTATGTGGAGTTTGCCCATTCTCCCCATTTCTGCGTGGGTATCCTTCGGTTGCTCTGATTTCCTCTCCTATTCCACAGATGTCCAATTCAGATGCATTGGCCATGTTAAATTGTCCATAGTTTTCAGAGATGTGTAGGTTTGGTGCATTACAAAATAGAACAATACAGTGCAGAACAAGACATTCAACCCTTGATGTTGCGCCAACCTGTGAATTAATCTAAGCCCATCCCCCTGCATTATCTCATCATCATCCAAATGCATCACAAAGGGGTGTTTAAACACCTCTAATGTCGCTGATAATACGACTTTGGCAAGCAGGGCATTCCACGCCCTTACCACACTCGGAATAGTGAACCAGAATCTGACATCTGTCTCAAATCACTTTTCAGCTATGGCTCCCTTTTACAAGGACATACAACATTCTCTGGGTATGGACGTTCAATGTCCATCTCTGAGAGTGTCCACATAGGCATACCACTGACGGAACAGGGCGAGGCTCAGAATACACAACAGTGGGACGTGATGGGACATCCAACAAGTGGGAAACATTGTCAGCAAACTCATTGTCACGGATGGATCTATCCCTAAGAGAACCTGTAGCAGCACCCAGCACACAGTATTTTTGGAGGGGATGTCTCAAACTCATAGTGAAAATACTGCCCACTGTGTTCTGTCGCACTACCTACTGCGAAGTAGGACATGCTTAATAAGGACATTGCAAATGGAACCAGGGCATTCACGAGGCACAGTGGGCTATCAGCAGCTGCATATCATTGGCCTTTCCCATTACCAAAAAGTCAGAATTCGGCTCTTGTCTGATGGTTTCAAGATGTTTTGCACCATTTGTAACCACACCTATCCTGAAGCAGGTTATTTAGCCCCTCAAGAGTTTCAAAAAGGGTCACACCTACGCCATTCATTTGTTCGTGGATGTTGTTCAGCAGTTAGAGCAGGACTTTTAAAATCTCAAGCCCCTTACACAAGAACTAGAAGAAAACATACAGCTTTTCAAACCTGAGACACTGGAATTCGGGGAAGACTGGTTATTGAGCCGTTAGCAAGGATAAATTAGGGATGAATCAGTCTGTATCAGTTTAATAGAAATTATCGAATGCAGTGACATAGAGACCAATGAGGAGACACAAACTATATTTGCAACCAATAGCAATGATTTAGATAAATGTAACAATAGTATGCTGAGCAAAAGTGTCAGCAACTATAACATAGTGAGGCAACGAAGTTATCAGGAAAAGGTAGAGAGTATGTAAATGAATAAGCAATGGACATCAATTTGGCAGATGGAAAATCACATGAGAACTGTGAAGCTATGAATTTTCAGGAAATCTGAATGATTGTGCATGACATAACTGGAAAGAGATTATAGGACTTAGTGATGCAGTGCATACTGAGGGCTACACTCTCACCCATTCACACATCTGAAGCATTACTCCATCTCCATGATGGTCTGCTCTCTGTTGTTCCCAGGGAGCCTGTTGCTCTCAGTGCACATTGGACATTCTCATGTGGTTGGTTAGCGGTTTGAGATGATAAAGGAGAGGGTACTTCCAAAAACAAGGAGAGGGTTATCAATGGGGTGGCCATGACCGAGAGGCCATCATTTCTTTCTACATGGAGACTGAAGACGATGGGAATGGCTACCTGCTTCTGAACGAAGAGGCTGTGGTCACGGCTAGGATAGTGCATATTTACCAACATGCTGTGTTGTGCATGGGCACACTGCAACATCAATGGAGTGATAAACCGATGCCCCAACTACGAGAATGAGATCAAAAAAAGGCATTGTCACATCATCTGAAATGTTTAATTGCATGAAATTCTTAATCCACCTCACAGAACCAGTCCAGACACCATGAAACCGGAAGAAATATCTGTTCAGCAGGAGAACTCAGCAATCTGCTGAGTGCAGAAAACTGTGCAGATTACAGCAGTTCATTGATCTTTAAACCAGAACTAGATATCTCTCCAGCACACCGACCGGATTGATCAGCAATGAATGAGTGTGCCTGGGTGAGTGAATCTGTGTTTGTTTCTGTGTTTCATTCTGTGTCGTTGTGTGCATAGCTCTGTATGTGTGTTGATTGCATGTGCCTGTGTGTGTGGCTCTGTACGTGCCTGTGTGTGCCTGCATGCGGGATTATCTGTGTGCTTCTCTCTGTTTGTGCATTTATGTACGTCGGTGTGTATTGAAAAATATAATAATCAATATTTATCTTTCCATGTCCAAGCTATTAATCGTTTATCTTTTTATTACAGCTTGAGCATCATGGCTTTGGTTATAGTTAAAGTAATTTTGGAAATTCAAGCTATTTACCTGACTTGCTCCGAACATTGAACCTAATGTGCTTTGAGACCAATATCAGTGGTATTTGTAAGACCTGGTTCTGTTTAAAATTTATCATGCCCAATAGGGTAGGAAGACGAGAAAAGCAAAGAACAATCCTCCAACCTCTCTCTGAACAAATACAAGAATAAAGTTTCAAAGAGCCGTTTGAGTAGGAATACTCTTCCCCAACAATCTGCGGTACCTGTGCATATGCAAATTATTCAAAGCTGTGTTAGTTAGATATTTGACAGAAAAATGAGTCCAGGATAATGAACTACAGACAGGGAAGTGTGGCTCAGATCACAACTCGGTAAGCCACCATCTTACTGCGTTTTGAAGCAACATCAAAGTGTCAATGAACCGACTGCTCTTGCTGAGTCCTCTGTTGCTACTTTTCTTTCGGTCCCACAAATCTGTTAGAAAGGAGGACCGGAGGGCAATTGCACCAGACACAGGGTGAACAGAAACAGACAAGACCATTCATTACTTCAAGACTGTCACACACGGTTTGATGTGGATTAGAAAATGCAATTGGGGTAAAAAGTGGGTGCTGATGTGAAACGTGTCCTCCTTTTAACAGAATTTCCCTTTACTCCATTTGTTGGTCACGTTGTAAACATAGAATATTGAACAATACAGCGCGAACAGGCCCCTCAGCACTCGATGTTTTGCTGGACTATGAACTAAGCAACGCCCATCCCACTGCACAATCCAATCATCCGCCATTTGCTTATCCAAGGATTGTTTAAATATCCCTAATGTGGCTAAAATAACTACATTGACCGGCAGTTCATTCCACGCCCGTATCACTCTCTGAGTTAAGAACCTGCCTCTGATATCTGTCTTTAATCTATCACCGCGCAATTTGCAGCTATGACACCTCCATACAATCTGACGTCATCATCCATTTGTCGAACTCCTTTGGCACTCGCATCGATGACAACTTTAAAATGTTTTGAAAAGTCTGGTCTAGCTAAAACTAGTGTGGTGGTTAAATTTGCTTTCAAATTGTTGAATGCATCCTGGCATTGTTCTTCTTACTGAAACTTTGTGTTCTTCTTGAGGAATTCGATTAATGGTGCAACTACACTGCTGAAGTTTGCAATAAAATTGCAATACAATCCACCGAGTCCTAAGAATCAAAGCGCCTCTTTCTTCGAGGTTGGGCGTGGCAATTCTTCAATGCCTTTCCGTTCCATGTGGTCAACCTTCCATGACCGGTGTTGTGTACCAAGAACGTCGCCTCTGCTTTCGTTAATTCTGTTTTCTTTATGTTTACCACCAGATGTGTTTCTCGTAGTCGTTCAAAGAGCTCTGCAAACTGTACCATGTGATCTTTCCAGGACTTATTGAAGATACGTCGTCGTCCAAATAGACTGCACAGTCTGGTAAACCAGCCACAGCTCTTTGGAAGATAATGGGCGCGATCGTCATTCCAAACGGCTTAACTTTGAATCGATGTAGCCCATTTAGGGGAACAAATGCAGAAATTTATTTCGCCATCTCTGATAAAGGTACCTGCCAGTAACCACGCATTAAGTCTAACTTGGTGATGGAACTGCATTTTCCCAATTTCTCGATACAGTTCTCCAATCTTGGAATTGGATATCAGTCTGATTTTTGTAACGGTGTTGACCATCCCATAAGTTTGCGCATCCTAACCGTGACTGCGTGGGTTTCCTCCGGTTGCTCCGGTTTCCTCCCACAGTCCAAAGATGTGCAGGTCAGGTGAATTGGCCATGCTAAATCGCCCGTAGTGTTAGGTAAGGGATAGATGTAGGGGTATGGGTGGGTTACGCTTCGGCGGGGCGGTGTGGACTTGTTGGGCCGAAGGGCCTGTTTCCACACTGTAATGTAATCTAATCTAATCCAAAAATCACTGATTCTCAGCCAATTTGGGAACTAAGACAATTGGCGAACTCCACTTGCTCTGGCAGGGTTCGATAATGTCCTCTTTGAGCATGGTCTCCAACTCCTTCTGGACCTCCCTGGCTTTGAAAGGTTTAAGCTGATAGTGGTGCTGTTTTATCGGTGTGGTAGCCCCTGCGTCTGTTTCATTTCCAAGAGCGTTAACCCTCCCCATCGGATTTCTGCATATGTCCTTATCCTGAAGTAACAAACGTTTCCACAACGCTTTATGCTCATGAGACAGCTTACTATCTATCACACTCTTCAATGCCTTCTTCATGTTTAAATCTACCGTGAGGCACATCAAAATCCAAGCCATCTAGATTTGATTCCTCACTCTGCAGGGCAGTAATGAATACATGTTTCTCCAGTTCTTTCTCTCTCGTATAATACGAGTTCAACATGGCCACCTGACATACCCAATACCATTCATTCCTATCTGGCATCTTTATAAAATAGTTCACCTCGTTAAACCGTTTCTCAAAATGATAGGGACCACAATGCTTGTATGTTACCTCCCAGGTGCTCGACTCAGCGATGTCACTGATCGGCTGCAGAGCATTCTAAAGGGAGACAGTGAACACCCAGTTGTCTTGGTGCATATAGGCACCAAGGATTTAAGTAGAAATCGAGACGACGCTCTGAAAGAAGAATTCAGGGAGCTAGAAGAGAAGTTAAAGGGGAGGATCACAAAGGTAGTGATCTCGGGTTACTATCAGTGCCACATGCGAGCCAGCGAAGAAGTGAAAAAAAAAGGCAGGATGAACACGTGGCTTGAGAGATGCTATAGGAGTGAGGGGTTCAGATTTGTCGGACATTTGGACTGGTTCTGGGGAAGTTAGGACTATTACCAAAAGGCGGACTACATCTGAACCAGAATGGACCCACTGTTCTTGGGGGAGGTTTTGCAACTGCTGTTGGTGAGGTTTTAAACTAATGTGCCAGCGGACTGGGAAACAGAAGAGAAAACAAGTAGGCAGCGATGTATTGACTTTAGATTGTAAGAATTATGAAAAAAAAATTAATGAAGGGAAGAATAGGCAGGGAGCAGGTGAGCGCAAAAGAACTGGTGGTCTGAAATGCATCTACTTTCATACAAGGATTACAGTGTGTAAGGCAGATGAACTTAAGGATTGAATTGGTGCCTGGGAGTATGACATTATTGCCACCACAGAGACTTGGTTGAAGGAAGGGCCTAATGTTTGGCAACTAAATGTTCCAGGATATGGACACTTAAGACAGGGCAAGGAGGGAAGTAAAAGTGGGTGTGGAGTTCCATTGCTGGTCATGGCTGTGCTAAAGGAGGACACGATGGCAGTCTTGGGTAGTGAGGCAATATGGGTGGAGCTGAGAAATAAGAAGGGTGCAGTTACATTGTTGAGACGGTATTACAGACCTCCCAAGGCGTGAGGTAAAAGAACAAGTAGGTAAACAGGTTCTGAATAGATGTAAAGGCAATGGGTTAGTGGGGATGGGAGATTTCAATTTCCTAATATTGACTGCGATACACTTAGCGTCAGTGGTCTGGATGGAGTAGAATTTGTACGAAGCGTCCAGGAGAGTTTTCGAGAGCAGTATTCAATCGTCCGAGTAGGGGTGGGCCATATTCCACCTGGTACTGGGGAACGAGCCAGGGCAAGTCGTAGAAGGTGCGGTGGAAGATTTCTTTGGGAACAGTGACAACAATTCTGTAAATTTTAGAATACTCATTGATAAAGAGGAGAGTGGTCCTCAGTGAAGGGTACTAAAATGGGCCAAAGCCTATTATATCAAAATTATTCAGGAGCTGGGAAATGTGGATTGGACACAGCTATTTGAAGGGAAGTCCACATTTGAGATGTGGGAGACTTCCAAAGATAGGTTAATGGTAGTGCTGGATAGGCATGTCCCATTGAAGGCAAAGGATATGAAGGGCAAGATTCGTGAACCAAGGATGACAAGAGAAATTGTATGACTAGCGAAGAGGAAAAGGGAAGCACACATAAGGTGTAGGGAACTAAGAAAAGAACCAGCCCTTGGAGGAATATCGGAAGAGTAGGACAAATCTTAAACAAGGAATCAGGCGAGCTAAAACGGGTCAAGAAATAGCTTGAGTGAGCAGAATTAAGGAAAATCACAAAGCATTTTATTCTTATATAATAAGCAAGCGGGTAACTAGAGAAAGGGTTGGTCCACTAAAAGATAATGAAGGAATGCTGTGTGCCGAACCTGAGAGAATGGGTGAGATTCTGAATGACTACTTTGCATCAGTGTTCACTGCGGAGAGGAACATGATGAATGCTGAGATTAGAGATAGAAGTAAGATTAGTCTGCATCACATCGGCAAAAGTAGCGAAGTTGTGTTGGGTATGCCAGAGGTTATTAAGGTGGACAAATCTCCAGGACCTGATGGGATCTATCCCAGTTTGCTGAGGGAGGTGAGAGACGAAATAGTTGGGGCCCTGACAGATATCTTTGTGGCATTCTTATATACAGGTGAGGTGCCGGAGGACTTGAGGGTAGCTTATGTTGTTCCCCCTGTACAAGAAGGGTAGTAAGGATATTACGGAATACTACAGAACAGTGAGCCTGACATCGGTGGTGGGGAAGTTGGGAGAGAGGGTACTGAGAGATATGAACTCTTTATATTTGAAAAGGAATGAACATATCAGTGATAGGCAAGACGGTTTTGTGCAGGGGAGATCGTGCCTTACCAACTTGATAGACTTCTTCGCGGAAGTGATGAAGTTGTTAGATGAAGGAAGGGCTATTGATCTCATACACATGGACTTCAGTGAGGCGTTTGATAAGGTTCCCCATTGTAGACTAAAAGAGAAAGTGAAGACACATGGTGTGCAGTGTGTTCCAGCTAGGTGGATTAAGAACTGGTTGAGCAACAGGAGACAGAGAGTAGTAGTTGAAGGGAGTTTCTAGAAATGGAGAAAGGTGACCAGTGGTGTTCCACAGTGGTCAGTATTGAGGCCACTGTTGTTTGTAATATACATAATTGATATAGAAGAGAGCACTGTTGGTATGATCAGCAAGTTTGCAGATGACACAAAGACTGGTGGAGTAGCAGAAAGCATAAGGGACTGTCAGACAATACAAGAGGATATATATAGACTGGAGAGTTTAGCGAAAAAGTGGCAGATGGCTTTCAATCCCGATAAATGTGAGGTGATGCATTTCGGCAAGTCTCATTCTAGAGCGAAATATACAATGAACGGAAGACTCTTGGGAAAGGTTGATGGGCAGAGAGATCTGGGAGTGCAGGTCCATTGTACCCTGAAGGTTGCTGCATAGGTGATTAGATTGGTCAAGAAGGCATAAAACATGCTTGCCTTCATTGGACGGGGAATCAAGTATAGGAACTGGCAAGTCATGTAAAAATTGTACAAGACATTGGTTCGGTCGCATTTAGAATGTTGTGTACAGTTCTGGTCGCCACGTTACCGAAAGGATGTGGACGCCTTGGAGATGGTGCAGAGAAGGTTTACGAGGATGTTGTCTGATATGGAAGGTGCTAGCTATGAAGAGAGGTTGGGTAGGTTAGATTTAATTTCACTAGAAAAAAGGAGATGTGGGTGGAACCTGATTGAGGTTTACAAAATCATGAAGGGTATAGACAGGGTGGATAAAGACAAGCTTTTTCCCAAGGTGAAGGATTCAGTAACCAGAGTTCATGCTTTCAAGGTGATAGGTATAAAGTTTAAGGAGGATACACGCGGCAAGTACTTCACACAGAGGGTGGTGGGCGTTTGGAACGCATTGCCAGCAGAGATGGGAGAGACAGGCACGGTAGATTCATTTAAGTTGTGTATGGACAGATACATGAGTAGGTGGGGAGCAGAGGATTACAAATGCTTAGGAATTGACTGACATGTTTAGACCGTACATTTGGATCGGCCCAGGCTTGAAGATCCAAAGGGACTGATCCTGGGCTGTAAATTTCCTTTGTTCTTTGGTCTCGGCCTGGTTTTTAAGAGATCACCTACCATTGGTAACAGTACTAACACATCAACCCGTCCGGGAAACGTCCGAGGCTCACAGTATTTATCTGCCACCTGCTTCATCTGTGCTGTCCCCTTTCGGTATTGTTTCACTAACTCACTTACTCGATTTAATCTTTCCCTCTCCTCCGTTGCATAATCAAAGTGCGAGACTTCCAACTGTGGTCCCGTTAGATTTTCTTTAACTAATTTCAAAGGACCGCTTCATTGCAAATATTAACTCGAAGAGCATGAACTGAGTGGATTGGGTTGGTTCATTTCTCGTGGCAAACATTACGACGAGATTACTTTATCCCAATCATTTAGCATAATCCAGACAAAATGCTCTAAACACGTTCTTCGAGGTCTGATATTACCTTTCTATGACTCTCTGGGATTCAGGATGATACGCTCTGTTTTTAATGTGTTGTATACCAAAGCTATCCAAAATCTCCTTCAACACCGAAGAGTACATTTTGGCACTTGGTCACAATGATATTTTTGTGTAGCCCATATTATATGAAGAAAGGTACTAACTCCTCTGCCAGCTTTTTTGCCTTGATGCGCCATAATGGAATTCCCTTCAGATGTTTGGTAGACACAACCATAATGCTTCACAAGTACTGCTTTCCACTTTTACTTCTTGGGAGGGGACTTACATGAACAAGTATAACCATCGTGAAAGGTTCGTCCAATGCAGGAATTGGCAACAAAAATGCTGGATTTATTGCCGCCTGCAGCCTTCATACTATTTGACATGTATGACACGTATGGCAAAGGTTAACCACGTCATTGTGCATTCCAGAACAAGAAACGTGCTTTTGTACCTTAGCCTGAGTCTTTCATACCCCAAGGTGACCTCCTACAGGTAGTTCATGTGCTACCGATATCACCTCCACCTTGGATGCTACCGGCGAATCAATCTGGTGTACTTTGACCCATTTTTCCTCTAAACTGACCTGCCGTGGACTCCATTTTCGTCTTAGGATTCTATCTTTCAGATAATAAACCTCAGGAAGATTATCTGCCTCATTTTTAGCGTACACATCCACATTGTATCTCTCATCATCTTATCCTGCTATTGCACATCATTTAGCCTTTCAGAACTGAACGTTTCTGTCTAAGCCTCTGCCTGTTCAGGTTTTCCCTGCACCACAACGTCAAACAGGATGTCCGCTGTTTGAACCTCAACTCCTTAATGTCTCTTCTTAGTTTTTGCTTCGTACTGCGACTCATGATCGTGTGATCTGTTTACTACACAGTCTGGGAAAATACCAGGGTATTTCTGTTTGAACTCCTCAGTTGCTTGGTGTTCCTGGGGTTCTCCACAACAAGGAGTATCACTCCCACCATATACCCCACTAAATCATTCCCAAGAACAAAATGAATTCTTGGAACTGAAAATCTGTGAATCGCTCCGACAGTAACCTTCCAGAATGAGTTGACAATCCAACCTGATCGAACATCGGGAAACGTTAAATTTCTGTCCATCTATCTCACAAATTTTCACACTCTCAGGTAGCAGGTCAGAAAGAGTGGAAATTCGCTAATATCTTACTTTCGACGTATCTTAGTTTCAGCGATTGTTTCGATCCTGTATCTCTCAAAATTATAACATCTTGTCCTTGTCCCTTGTACAAATCCATAAGCCGTTAATATAGCCCGTCCGACACCACTTCATAATTTATTGATGCCTCTTCTGACAGCGCGACAAATATGCCACCAGCTCTGCTTACCAGGTTAGTCTGAACTAGCATTACCTACAAACCATCAGACCACTCCATCTGCCTAGCCTTTTGTCAAATGAAATACAGAAGTTTTCAAAATCATTTTCATTAAAGTGTGGCAAAGTTTGGACAAAGTTTGCGCATGTCATTACCTTCTTTTGTAATCTCAATCCTGTTAACTTGACATTGCTGACTAAGTCGCAAATTCTCAAGTTCAAATTCACTTCCTTGTTTTGCTCAAATAAAGCCTTCCCTCTCTTTTGCTCCTCTCGTTCCCTTTCCCTTTCTTTTTCTCTCCCTTTCTTCTCTCTCTCTTCCCTTATTCTCTTTCTCTCTCTTTACTCAGCTAAAACCCTTCTCTCTGTCTTTCCTCTCTCTCTCCCTTTGTTTATCTTCGAATTTCCGTTTTCCTTAAATGCAATTTAGATCTTTGTGCCTCGTCTGCACTTGTCTGTTTCTCTAACACACTTATGTGTTTCAGTAATTCCCATACACGTTCAGCTTTACTTTTGTCCTTTGTAAAACCCAATCTAGTTTCTTTGCTAATTCTAAAATTATGACCTTTTTCTTTCCTTCTAACCTCTCTTGGCAAATTTGAGAATTATCTTCAAACTGCAGAACCTCTTCAGCAATTTTAAGAGTCATTTCTCACACTTTCAATTTATCTAACAACAAGCCACCGAGATTAAACAAATTGTCTCACCTCTCTTTTATTTAAAGATTAAACACACTGACTTTCATTTGTTTGAATCCACTGGGCATTTTTCGTGCACAAAATGTGTTCAAAACTGTCCAAATGTCAGACTGGACCTGTCCAAATCTGATCATTTCACGAATCCAAGACTCAAACTTTCTGATTCTGTCGACGAGCCACCAAACTGTTGTGACACGTGGTAAACCCTTCTGTTAATTTAAACGAGCAACACAGAAAAAATCGCCCCGTGTTGTAATCTGTTAAAAATCCAGAGACAAATAACTTTCCAAGGGGTAAATATTTGAAGTACAAATTAATAACTTTATTTCTCTCATTCTAACGGAAAACATCAAGTAACTACTATATTTGCAACTCCTTTCTCTTCAACCTATCTTTTGCACTCCCGTCTACAATATTGGTCCTCTAAAAATAAATTCCATTTGCAATTTACAAAAACGTTGATGAAGTTTCAAATCAAGTCACCTTTGCCGTGTGTCTCTCCAGATTTTCCTCTGACTTCTTTTCTTCTTCTTCGGGATTCCGGTTTCCAGATCTATGACAGATAAATGTACCTTTAAGAGAGCAGATGTGTTTGCAAGCAGTCTCTCTAGTTGTTGGTGCTAGCTGCTCTTTGCAACTCTTTAAACTGTCTGAAATTTGTACCTTAAAACACAGGATCTTTTCATTGGTTTTACTATTATCAAAAACCTAACTAGGAACTTGATGGGAGTTTGGCATCTTGGGGCATAACTTGTATTGATTTGCCGAATTTGAATCTGTTTTTGTATCCAGGAAACATAGCTCGTAGCCACCTGTTTCAATCAAATGCTGCACTGTTACCTTATTCCGAACTCTCTGTGCTTCTCTCAGTCCTTCTTGGCGTTTCAACTCTCTTAAAGCAACAGGAGTCATATATCGTCACAACAAGAGTCTTGTCCCAGTAATTCTTAGCTGTCGGAAAGAATGCAGCCCTTCACCAGTGAGGCCCTAAGGGCATCCCTGAAGTACTTTCTCTTTCCACCATGGGCTCATCTGCCATTTTGGAGCTGCGAGTAGAGCAGCTGCTGAGACAATGTGTCTCGCTCTTGGGAATGTATCCAACCTATCAAATGATCGGGGACACTGGGTTTGATGCATCTGTTTTCCCAGCGTATTCACAGGATCTTGGATTTGTGAGACTGCTATCGTACCTTGAGGTCCATGTTGTAGGCTGTCCACGTCTCAGATACATTTGGGAGGGTGGTAACTACTACAGCTCTGTATACATTGAGCTTGGTGCTGGATTTTACGTTGTTATTATCAAACAGCCCTTCCCTCAGGTGGCTGAAGGCGGTGCCAGCACCGGATCTCTTCATCAATATCGGCTTTTGTTGACACGACACTTCCTAGGTATTGAGAGGTCCGAGTACTCCACATGGAGCTTGATGACTGGGGATTTAATCTACAATGCCGGGTCATGTCGGTGGAAGGCCTTTGCATTGTGGATAGTCTGAGTGAGATCTATGCTCTCACCTGCCTCTGTCAAGTTGTTGACAATGGTGCTGTGTCCACTATCTGTGATTGCACTTCTGAACACACCTTTTGCTTATAACAGCTTGAACAGCTGGAGCAGATGGTGTCCTGGCTGAGGTATTGAGGCTGAGGTATTGAAGTGCGGAGGCACTGAGCTCCTGCTGCAGCCATATGCCCTTGTTTGTCTTATTTGGAAGGAGGAGACCATCACGGGAGAGCTCCGATTTTTCACAGTCATCAGCATTTTCAAAATATATATATAAAACTGTGGTATCTACAGGGGTATCTCCGTGCTGTTGACTGTTGGAAGGTCACCAAGGTCCACCTCAGCTGTCTACTCCCTCTGGCTGAGGAACACCTCCAGCAAATGCAGTGTGGCTTCCAGCCGCGATGGGGCATAACGGACAGCTGCAGGAGAAATGCAGAGAACAGAATCGCCCTTTCGACTGGGCTGCCTTTGCCATTAGAATGCCCTTCGT